>NC_135666.1:20128912-20730946 GCF_964188315.1 Podarcis muralis | reverse complement strand
GAAGCTTCCAGCAACCTTCTCATGCCGGCACTGCAGTCCTCAGCAATGTCTTCCAGAGGCGGCGCTTGCTTGTGGATCTATTGGGGGGGAAGAAAAAACGGCGGCTTTTAGCACGATGCTCACCGAGAGAGAGAGAGAAAACAGCTTCGGAGAGGCTCCTTTCTATCATAAGGTTACCACCCTAGGAATTTCCTCGCCCTGACTCATGCTTTGGAAAACTGCCACTCTGCCGCCACCATGGAGAACCACGGCAAAGCTGGAAACGGAGCCAGTTTCACAGCGGAACAGCAAACCCTAACAAACCGGCTTAGAGTTCACCCAAAGGTCGGAGATCCTCGCTCCGCAATCTGGGCCAACGAACACAGAGCAACTAGGGGACGATCCAGCTTGCAGGCCAAAATGGAGCATCGATTCGGTTTCAGCAAACATCGGTTTGTGTGCTGGCAACGTGACACACTGGTTGGCAGTGTGAGGAGGCTTGGCACCTCAAGGTCACCATGCAAACACAGGAGTGTAAAGAGCTGCCTTATACTGAATTGGGTCATGGGGACCTGCCGGCTCAGCACTGCTTATAGTGACTGCCAGCAGCTCTCCAAGTTTCCAAGCAAGAACTTTCTCTCCCCCATACACCTTGATATGTTAGGGACTGAACCTGGGAACTTCTGCACCCAAGGCAGATGATCTACCACTGAGCTACTGGCTTGAAGAAAATCTGCTTAAAAAAGCACATCTGCACACAATGGCTCCAGTTTGCGAGGCCTAAAACCTTGGGACAGTCACGGGGGCCTGAGATCATCGCCCTAGAGTTCCTTTGCCAAGTTCACATTCTGCCTGTGAACTTCACAGCTTGCAGTTTCCACCTCCCTCCCACTCAGATCAGAGAGAAACAAACGGAATCATTCCCCTTGTTGTTCATACTTCCACAATACCAGGGAAGTTTACCGAGTTCAAACAGCAAGAAGGTCACAACGAAAAGGAAAAAATAGACTTGGGAGTGAGCGATGCAACTGTGGAAATGCATGTCTGGGGCTTCGTTCTCGTTGAGGCACTAAACCTCTGCTGTGGCTGTGCCACTTCAGACGACAGGCAGGAGCTCATAACCCAAATGCTCCTCTAACTTTCGATTTTTCTGTGCGCAGGATCCGCTGCCGACGGGCAAGCGATTAACCATGTGATTCCCCCACCTGCAATCTGAAGTGCTGTCCAGATCCTGCAGGTTTGTCACCCTTTGGGGACGGGGGCAATGCAGAAGACACACAAGTATTCTTAGAAATATATTAATAAAGTAGCTGATGGAGCAAGCTCCAGTTTGGGTCACAGCAATGGTCCTGAATGAGAATCTAAACCTTTCCTTCCATGCCACTTTGCCAAATGAAACCACCCCTCAGCCTGCTCCTGGGTACGTGGAGACAACAAGTATTTGTATCCTTCCACCCACATGGCTTGGTGAGGCTAATAGCAGGGGGGTGGGCAAATATATAGCTTGGGGAAATAGTGTGAACACACAACGGCTGCTGCTCTAATCCGAGTCTCTTGTAGCTTCTTTTAAGTGAAACTTGGAAATCCGGTTTCAGATCTCAAACACCACATGCCTGCTTCGTGTCCCAGGGAGAATTCATTCCGAGTGCCATTTCCGAGTGGGGTTGGAAAATACCTATCTGTGGTGCTCATTGTGTTGCCACTCTGGGCCTGGCAACTGCTCAGGGTGACTCAGCTTGTAGTTTTGCCCTCGAGAGCATTGCAAAACGAGCATTTCTGGATCAGGCTCAGCAGTGGGGCGCATGGAGCGTATGCAGAAAGTGCCATGTTCAACCCTTCACATCTCCAGTCAAAAGAGCCAGATGGGGGGGGACCTTCCCCTGCCCGGCACACTGGAAAGCCACTGCCAGGCTGAGTGGACAGTTCTGAGCTAGATGGACCAATAACTCAGACATGGTCTAAGGCAGCTTCCTATGAAAGTTAAGGGAGTACCCCATTTCCTGCAGTGGCCAACCAGGTGCCTATAGGAAGTCAATAAGCCTAAAAAATAAGGCAGGTGCTATCAGAAAGGGGGGGGTGCGCACGCGGCCAAAGTCCATGCTTACTATGTAGAGGTAGGAGGGGTACGCCGCACGGGGATAGCGATTCACCCATGGTGGGATGCCAGTCTGCATGTGGATGATTGTTGCTCCCAGGCTATAGATGTCGGCTTTTGTAGTGTGGCCTCGGCAAAGGATCACTTCTGGGCTCATGTAAATCTGCAAACGGAACCCAAAGGGAAAATTAGCTCCAGTCTTGAATCTTGACAGTCTTAACAGCAAGAAAGATTGGGCAACAGGGAAGTGGTTTTATTTTCCCCACACCCACCCCTCTTTTAGCATGGGTGGGAGGGGATTATTTTTGTCCTCCAGATGATGCTGAACTACAGTTCCCATCATCCCTGGCCACACTTGCAAGGGCTGATGGGTTTGAAGTGGGATTCCCATTTCACCTTGGAGGCAAAACCATTTGCCTGCTAACAAAAAAAAGACAGCGGGCGCCCGGGAAAGAGCAAAGGGAGGAGGGCTCATTCATGTAGCGCCAAACCACAGTTTGGTGTTACATCTGAACTCATTCATGTAGCGCCAAACCACGGTTTGGTGTTACATCTGAACTGAGACATATAGAGAAGAAATGCCGTAAGCCAGGCAACTGAAACTTCAGCACACACACATTTTCAGGCCAGTGTTGCAACCTGCAGATTAGGATTGAAATCTTCCCATGGAATGATGGGATGCAACTAAACCAAAGTCTAGTTTCCCTGCCCTCCCCGCAAACTATCAGTTATCACTAAATCATTCCAAGCTTTTTTTTGACCATTACTTTTGCCTATTTTAAAACTTAGATGGTGCAAATCAAGTATTTGTTCATGTTCATCAGCACATCAAAAAGGGGATACGTTTGAGTGTTCTCCTGCACGAGCTCCCGATAGATCTTCCAATGGGACTATGACCCCCCCCACTGCTGCCGCCCTTGTTGCAGCTCTTTCCCATTCAGCTCTCATTACAATGACATGAGAGTAACAGCAGCAAGGCTCCCTTCTTGCACATGGTTCTTACCTCTGTTCCTCGGAGGTCTTTGGGATAGAAAACATCTTCCGTCATTTGAACGCTCAGACCGAAGTCCACCAGAACGGCTTTGGTTGACATGAAAACAATGTTGCTGGCTAGAAACAAAAGGAGAACAAACGAGGGATTGTTAGGGACCTGGAGAGGAAATCTCAACATCTGCTTGAGGTGCAGGGGAGCAAAACGGAGGACGATATGCGCTGTATTTTTCTCCCCAGCAGAACTAAACAACTTGAAGGTGGGTTCCCCCGTCATCCCCCTGCAATGCAGCAATAGTAAATACTGGCCTACCTTACAGGGCTGGCTATAAGGTTTACTGAGGAAATGTACGCAAGGTGCTTTGAATACTAAAATTAAATGCAAAATATCATTATCCCCTAGGTATCTTTAATAGCTAAGAATGCTATACTTTTATTTACAGTGGTACCCCGCAAGACGAACGCCTCGCAAGACGGAAAACCCGCTAGACGAAAGGGTTTTCCGTTTTGGAGGCGCTTCGCAAAACGAATTTCCCTATGGGCTTGCTTCGCAAGACGAAAGCCCATAGGGAAATCTCCAGGGACCTCTTTTAAATGCTAGCGGTGGGGAGCAAAGCCTTCCCCCCCCCCCGGCCTTCAGAAGAGGTCCAGGAAGGCTGGCGGGGGCCGAAAGGCTTTGCTCCCCACCCCCAGCATTTTAAAAGCAGTCCGGGATAGCAGGGAAGCGCTTCCCGCTATCCCGGACGGCTTTTGAAGGCAGGAGAGGTCCGCGAAGCCTGGGCGCGCTGATCTCAGCGCGCGCAGGCTTCGGCATGCCGCAACTCTCCGCAAGCAGCGGCAGCGCTGCCGCTGCTTGCGGAGAGGTCCGCGAAGCCTGGGCGCGCTGATCTCAGCGCACGCAGGCTTCGGCATGCCGGCAACTCACCGCAAGCAGCGGCATCGCTGCCGCTGCTTGCGGAGAGGTCCGCAAAGCCTTGGCCGGACAGCTTTTGAAGGCAGGCGGGGGGGAGCAAAGACTTTCGCCCCCGCCAGCCTTCAGAAGAGGTCCTGGACCTCTTCTGAAGGAGGGCGGGGGGCAAATGTCTTTGTCCCCCCTGCCTGCCTTCCCGGGAGAGCGGAGAAACGCAGCACGTTTCTCCGCTCTCCCGGGAGGGCTTTTAAAGGCAGGCAGGGGGGACAAAGACTTTCGCCCCCCGCCAGCCTTCAGAAGAGGTCCTGGACCTCTTCTGAAGGCTGGCGGGGGGCAAAAGTCTTTGTCCCCCCCCTGCCTGCCTTCCCAGGGGCTTTTAAATCGCCCCGGACAGCGGAGAAGTCCTCCGCTGTCCCGGGGCGATTTTAAAATGCCGCCCGCCAGCATTTTAAGATCGCCCCGGACAGCGGAGAAGCCCTCCGCTGTCCCGGGGTTTTTTAAAATGCTGGGGGTGGGAAGAAAAGCCCTTGTCCCCCCCCTCCAGCCTTCAGAAGAGGTCGGGGGACAGACTGTCCCCGGACCTGGTCTGAAGTCGGTTTCCCTAGGAACGCATTAATTGATTTTCAATGCATTCCTATGGGAAACCGTGCATCGCAAGATGAAAAACTCGCAAGAAGAAAAAACTTGCGGAACGAATTAATTTCGTCTTGCGAGGCACCACTGTACTATTCTTTTTACTACTACCTATTATTATTAGGGATGTGGGTGGCGCTGTGGGTTAAACCACAGAGCCTAGGACTTGCCGATCAGAAGGTTGGTGGTTCGAATCTCCGCGACAGAGTGAGCTCCCGTTGTTTGGTCCCTGCTCATGCCAACCTAGCAGTTCAAAAGCACGTCAAAGTGCAAGTAGATAAATAAGTACCACTCCGGAGGGAAGGTAAACGGCGTTTCCGTGCGCTGCTCTGGTTCGCCAGAAGTGGCTTAGTCATGCTGGCCACATGACCCGGAAGCTGTACGCCGGCTCCCTCAGCCAATAAAGCGAGAGGAGCGCCGCAACCCCAGAGTCGGCCATGACTGGATGCAATGGTCAGGGGTCCCTTTACCTATATTGTTATTAATAATAATTTTGCAGCCTATGTGTAAATGCACAGGAGGCTGGGGGAAGGGGAAAATCCTTTTGGTTTACTTCAGGCTTCCTCAACCTTGGCCCTCCAGATGTTTTTGGCCTACAACTCCCATGATCCCTAGCTAGCAGGACAGGGATGATGGGAATTGTAGTCTCAAAACGTCTGGAGGGCCGAGGTTGAGGAAGTCTGGTTTAGTTTCCCTTTCCTGGGGCTGTAAATATCCTTCTAACACTGATGGGGTCCAAGCATCCACACAGGCTGGCTAACCAAGAGATGTTTAAAAAAAAATACACCTGAAGCAGGACATTTTTTTAAAAAAGGCAAACAAACTAGAGCTCCTGTGTAGCTTTCAGGCTTCAGGGCAAAGGCTGGAAGCTGAAGCCTTTGACAGCAATAAACTGAGCAAGATTGGAGACAGGAGTCCCCAAAGACACCAGACTTCATGGCATTTCAGCTGGACACACCTCTCTTAATGAGGTTCTTTGTACAAATCCTGGCCTAAAGCCATAGATGTAGAGGAGAATAAGAAAGGCTTTCCCCCTCCTTGGGCATCCTGGCCTTCGTAACACAGCAATCACAAACTCAAGGGAGCTTCCCCTGCATAACCTGTTTGGCTATGACAAGCAAAATAAATAAATAAGGGTAAACAATTATCCCAAAAACTTCTGTGGCATTGTTGGCTCCACTACCCTGGGGCTTTTCTCTGCTGCTGGAGTCCAATGCTGTGTTCAATGGTTTTATAATTTTAAGGTGAATTTTAATGTTGTGCATTGTTATTGTAAATTGTTGTTGTTGCTAGCAGGCGGCATGCAAATGCTATCAAGGAATCTGGAACATGTTTTTCCTGTTAAGAAATAAGTAATAAGGATGCACATATTCTAAAGAGGGAAAGTAGCGGTTTTCCACATATTAAGGCAGCAATCCTGTACATGGATTTCATGGGACTTATTTCTGAACAGACATGCCCAGGACTGTGCAGTAAGGACCACTTCCAATCTTGGCTTGACTGCCAAAGGTGCTCCAAGAACCGCAGTGGGTGACCTCTGAGGCATATTCTAAATACTCTGTTTACATGGGGGAAATTGCTCCTAAAATGCCATTACTGACCATCTGCCTCATTCTGTATATCCTACTTACTGAGGTTCATTGGAGAACTATTTATTATTCTGCTTATTAACAGATGTAAAACCTGCCTTCCTCAGAAGGATCACAGGGCTTCATTTATGGTGGTTATTTTAGAAGGCTTGTGAACAGACTGTAGGAAGTCATCCTTATGCCTGTTTGACTTTGGCATGCTTTTTACAGCTGCGGCTTTTGTTTCTTTATATTTCTAACATTCTGTCAATGGACTCTCCCAGATCCGAATGAACAGAAATCATAGGCATAAACATTTACTTAAGGTAAACATACAAATCTCACTGACAACCTCCAGATAGGTCTTCCAAGGAACTTCCAGGATTATCTTGAGCCCAATTTATAAATTATGGGTGTTGCATGTAAGGACAAGCTATAATCCTGTTGCTAGACTACAACTCCCATCATCCCTGACCATTGGCCAAACTCGCAGAGGCTGATGGGAGCTGGAGTCCAACCACATTCCGAGGGCCACAGCTTCGAAATTGAAGGTTTCGAACACTACACAGTGCAACTGGTGTAAGGGGAGGGCACAGCTGTTTAAAAGTAAATTATAACCTACGTTTTATATCTTGATGTATAACTCCTTTCGAGTGAAGAAACTCCAGTCCCTTGAGGATATGCTTCGTCACCCAAATGATCTCGAATTCTCTTAGAGGCCCACAGCTTTCCACCTTCTCCAGGACAGAGCCTCCTTCTCCTGCCTCCATGAAGAGGTGGATTGTCTCGTCCCATAAGATGGCTCCGTAAAGTTCGGCAATATTCTCATGGCGGAAGCAGGCCTGGATCTCAACGTCCGATGGCTTGAACTGTTCCACTGGGACCTAGGGGGCCAAAATGGAGGCAGATTAAGTAAAGCAGGAAGAGCAAAGTTCCACAGTTCATGAACTGACACACATAATGCTCTGGAGATCATTGTGTCAGTGCTCTGAGCTTACTATTACAAAGGGAAGGAAGGTGGTAGGGAATACAAAAGGCTCAGAAAACAGTGAACAAATTGAGGAAGGGCAAGGGAGTTGTCAAGGTTGGATGGAGGGTTACTTGGCTGCTGTGTGGACGAGGTGTGTTGAGCACGCCTAATATCCAGCACCCACATCCTGGAGCCAGAATGGGGCTTGCTTTGGAAATAAACAACAACAACAATTTATATCCCACCCATCTGGCTGGGTTTCCCCAACCACTCTGGGCAGCTCCCAACAGAATTCAAAGCATAATAAAACATCAAACATTAAAAGCTTCCCTAAACAGGGCTGCCTTCAGATGTCTTCTAAAAGTCAGATAGTTGTTTATTTCCTTGACGTCTGATGAGAGGATTTTCCACAGGGTAGGCGCGACTACCGAGAAGGCCCTCTGCCTGGTTCCCTGTAACCTGGCTTCTCGCAGTGAGGGAACCGCCAGAAGGCCCTCGGCGCTGGACCTCAGTGTCCGGGCCGAAACACTTGGGCAGCTGCTTTGAGTACCTTTGTTACCCAAAAGAATACTGTAGCCTTCCTCAGCTGGAGAGGGATCAGAAAATTTTACCACACAGCATCCCCAAAACTCAAAGCAACTGCAGGGACGATGACCACTACCACCACCCTGTCCCAGCTGTGAGTTGGAAGAGACAGATGGGACTTTGCTCATCAGCCTCCCCACTGGTTGATGGAATGCTTGGCGTGAGGGTGAGGGTGGCAAGCAGAACTGGAGACTGCTGGTTTGAGCAGTTGTTTTGTGATGACATATGAGCAAACCCAGCAAGCCCTGAGGAAAGCACTCAAAATAGAAATCCATTGGGATAGGGCTACTGTAAAAACATGGAATTTATACAAGGCCTTTGAAGGTGTTCATAGATCAGACCCAGCCTGGGTTCCCATAATCATCATGCATCTAAATAATTATCTTCACCATTTGTCACCAATAAATGCCTCCCCTTAATGCACATATCCCAAAGTGCCAGACAACAGGGCAAAGTGCTTGCTTGCATTGAGCTCCATTCACATCTCAGAGTGCACCATGCGCACCCTGGAGATATTGGGTGCTAGCTACTCAGAGAAGACTCACTGAAATTAATAGGCCCCAAGTTACCCACACTCATTTATTTTAAGGGGTCTAGAATCAGCACAGGCTACAACCCATGACATCTGGACAGATATTTCCTCCATCATAAAAGCAACAATACCCTCCCCCCCCCCACTTATAACTACATTAAATGAAAGGCAGAAAGTCCATCTAATAGCAGTACGGACCCAGCACATAACAGACCCTCGGAAAGGGAACCCTAGGAACGTACCAGTTTGCAAGCCATGCGCTTTTTGGTTTCTGTATCTTGTGCCAAGTAGACTTTCCCGAAAGCTCCCCGTGGAATAAAGTCAGTCCCGATATTTCTATAGGTTAGCTTCCATGGAAACAGGAGCACATCGGAGTCAATTTGATAGCGCCCATTTTTCGGACTGATCTATAGAAAAAATAATAAGATGAGGGGAAATTAAAGGAAGCTATTTTTTTTTCCCCATGAGAAAGTCGCCAGAGAAAGATATATCTGGTTTTTGGAGATATGTATTGCCCTCCCAGAATCAGACTGACGGATCCCTCCTTATCCAATGCTACCTGTTCTTGCCATGGTTCTCCAGCCTCGCTGTCCCTGCACACACAACACTTCACGAGATCTTTTAAATGGAGGTTGCCTGGGGTTGAGCTTGGGACTTTCTGTGTACCAAGCATAGAATTATAGAAGAGTTGGAAGGGACCCCAAGGGTCATCTAGGCAACCCCCTGAGTGAGAAGCCTTCACATTCTGGGAAGCTAACTTTGCCTGATTTCTTCTTCGCAGTACAAAGAAGCCTTGTGGCACAAAGGAAGGAGCAGCCTTTATGTAGACCAATCAAATGGGAATGGCACGTGAAGTATTCAGTTCGCTCTGGAAATATTTATAATTCCAGTGAGCGATTAGCCTCCCATAAAGACGCAGTTGCACCTTACTCTCTGGCAACAGCAACCTGGCTGAGGGATTTGCGTAATGAGTCCATCTGCTGGTTTGTTTGTTCATTCCTGGAACCTGCCCGCCTCTTGCTCCACAAAGCTGTGCGTTTGGTTAGAGAAGGTAAGCAAACAGTTTTTGACACTTCCTACCCTCAAAGGCGGTACAGGGGAGGGGGAAAGAAGCACTTTTCCGAAATATTCAGAGAAGATAAGCAGATAAAGCCTCATTGCGTCATGCGGGTTTGAATGTTACTTTGAAACCACAAGCACAGCTGGCCGGCAAAAGCGATACGTTTGCAAGGTTCTCAAACAGAGCAAGGCAAGAGTTTGAGCTTCTCACAATTAAAAGTAGGGCCACAATGTTTAGTCAGCTGTTTGTTTAGATCAGAGGTGGGGAAGTTTTTTGAGCCTGGGGCCACATTCCTTTCTTAGGGGGCCTTGCCGGGGAGGGGGGCAAGAGGCCAAAGTGGGCAAAGCAACGAATATACCTGAAGGAGCGTCTCCACCCCCATTGTTCAACCCAGACACTGAGGTCCAGCTCTGAGGGCCTTCTGGCGGTTCCCTCACTGCAAGAAGTGAGGTTACAGGGAACCAGGCAGAGGGCCTTCTTGGTAGTGGCACCGCCCTGTGGAACGCCCTCCCTTCAGATGTCAAAGAAACAAACAACTATCTGATGTTTAGAAGACATCTGAAGGCAGCCCTGTTTAGGGAAGTTTTTCATGTTTGATGATTTATTCTGTTTCTAATGTTCTGTTGAAAGCTGCCCAGAGTGGCTGGGTAGAAATAATAAATTATTTATTATTATTATTATTATTATTATTATTATTATTATTATTATTATTATTTTACCCATTTGCAGTGGGCTAGCTTCTCCACACATGCAAACATCACCATCCTCTATCCGGGCAACCAAGACATATTAATTAATCAATTGATGACATCATATTCAAACCGCAATATGCATTTTAAATCTAAGCTGCTTGCAGGATCTAACACAGGGGCCTTAGCACCTTAGCTCTGCTGCAGCAGCTGCCTTCTGCACAACATTTATGTCTCCCTGCTCCTCCACACTATGCAACTTCAAGAGCCATGAAACTGTTATTGCGTCAGGATACCCTCCCATCCCCTTGGGTGGGCAGGCTTGGTTCACGAGAGTCAGAGCTGTTGACATAAAGTCACACTGTCCATATTGCAAAGAAGGCAATAAATATATATATTCCAAAACAGCTGGGAAGACCCATCCAGTTCTATCTGATTGCCCAAGCTCACAGCATTGTTCTTTCAATTGTTTAATAAGTCTTCCTCTTTATTACAGGATTAAGATCTGGGTATGCAAGTGGAAAATAGTGTCAATTTCTATTGCAGCTTGAAGCATGAAACAGATCGGGGGATACTTGTCCCCCGATCCAGTTCATCTCATGGAGGGGAGTGCGATTGCACCTGTTCTCCCTACCACACACTTGGCGCACGGGCTCTATCCCTAGGTAGGGCTGTAATGTTTTTACACAGCTTACACATGTAAAAAATCAAAACTGCGTGGTCCATTTCCTCAGTAAAATCCAATAACTGACAAGGTTTGGGGAAGAGGTGTAGCTTCTGGACAGCTTTTGCAGACAAAAGCTGAGAGTCCTGTCTGAAACCCGCTGCGAGATGGACTAGTGGTCTGACTCTGTATCAAGGAGCTTCCTATGATTTTAGTCTACGCGTGTTGCATTTTGTGCATCTAGGTCGTCCAATCCACAAGCCGGTGTCTATCTTGGAGACCCTAACTTTAAGCCCATTTTTTTACCAGCACATCCCATGGCCTTCAACAGCAACTGGAGGACAAGAGGAGTCTGCTGGATCGGGCCCAGCTAGTCAAGCATCCTGTTCCCACAGTGGCCAACCAGACACACTCATTTTCTTCTTTGGGGCTTCCCATAAGCAACAGCATCCTCCCCATTTGTGATTCCCAGAAACTGCTATCCAGAGGCTTACTGCCTCTGAATCAAGCGCAGGCCAAGTGTGTCCACAATGGCAGACGGGCATTTCAAAGAAAAGAACGTACCATGTTTAATATGATTCCAGACTCTTGTCTTCTGGGCCGGCAAAACTGCTTGGCAGTGTTGGACACTTGGTTTGCAAAAGCCAGCAAGTCTTCCACGGTCCCATACTTGACGGACGACAACGCCGAAACTTCCCTTCCGCTGAACAGTAAGGATTCTGCGCGCTCCTCATTCTTGTTCGTCTCCGGACACAGGGCAAGCAGGCTGTCTTCGTAAACGGCAAGGTCTCCATTTGGGTAAAGGTTCTCCATGATGTCGATCACTTCAGACATATTTAAGTCTGTTAGCAATAAGTCAATCTCCTGCTTATGGTCACTGTCGGTGCTCATATACTCCATCACAGTTTTCCCTCTTCCCCTTATCCTACCTGCAAACCACACACAAAGAAAGAGCAGAATAAGATTTCACAGTTAGTTAAAGACGAAAGTGAAATGATTTCAACTTAGGAAGTTATTGGGCATCTGCAGTTAGAACAAGCATATCTTAACACTGAAGGGGGAGAAGAAGCCTATGGAGTCTACATATTTTAGACCATAACCTTGCATAGTTAAACAGGCATAAGGCAGGGATCCTATATATACTTAGGTCACATCCATGCTACATATGTAACACACATTTAAAGCACATGGTTTCTGCCAATGAATCATGGGAACTGTAGTTTATTCCTCATACAGCTACAGCACCCAATGACCTTAGCAAATTACCGCTCCCAGGATTCTCTGCAGAAAGCCACATGTTTTATATGTCCTTAGAGTGTATGGAGCAGCTGTGACCTTACTAGGAAGCAAGTTAATTGAACTCAGCAAGACCTACTTTCAAAGAAACATGTATAGGATCAGATTGCAAGCCCCAGTTAAAGCAACTGGGCAAATTGGCAGATGGCCATAAGGGATTCTTACAGTGGGCCAAGTTTACACATGTTTTTAAGTCCCACCGGACTTGCATGTTAACTGTGCCTTAAGCACCGCTGAAATCAACGGGACTTAACATGGTCTTTTTCAGAGGAGGGTCAAAAGGAGATTTAACTGCCAGCTATACCGATACTACTGTAAGGATGGGGAATCTGTGGCCCTCCAGAGGTTGCCTGACCAATGCCCATCATCCCTGACCATTGGCTATGCTGCTGGGGTTTGGACTCCCAACAACATCTGAAGGCCACAGGGCCCTTTTGGACTAACGTGATGGGAAGGCAGTGCTCTCCGACACAACAGATTGGAAGAGAGCGAAGGATCCAAGCCTGCAGCAGCAAGTGCAATATGCTCGGGTCAGTAGAGTTGAGGTGCATGCTTTGCTGACTGGGCTTACAAGTACAGGGGAGGAGGGATATCACTGTGTGCTTCAAGGATGGTGGAGCTGTAAGCTGCCAGAGGTTGCTGGACTTCAACTCCCATCAGCCTCAGCAAGTCTGGCCAATGGTCAGAGGTGGTGGGAGTTCCCAATCTCTGGTGTAATTCTGGACAGCATGGATGGCCCCTGCTGTGGGGCTTTCCCTTCAGCTGCCCTCCTCCTTCTGAAAGAGAAGCCATACCTTCTGCTGCAGCCGCCTGCTGGAGGAGACTCTGCCCTGCCCTTTTCCCCACCCCTGCACTTTCCACAGGCCTCGAAAAGGTGACTTTGGCCACCAGTATATGTACTGGAGAAGTGTGTGTGGGCTGCCTGTGACAGTGGCTGCTCAAGTGTAGCAGCAGGGGGTGGGGAATCTACCAGGGAAATGCTGCAGGCTGGGGCAGCCCCAGGCCACCTCCTTCACTCATTGGTTGAAAC
Organism: Podarcis muralis; assembly: GCF_964188315.1. Lineage (NCBI taxonomy): Eukaryota > Metazoa > Chordata > Lepidosauria > Squamata > Lacertidae > Podarcis > Podarcis muralis. The sequence goes on along the minus strand of NC_135666.1, from coordinate 20,717,945 downwards.
CTGCCCATCTCATCCCCATCCCTTTCCCCCTTTCTGTTTTTTAAAATGCATTTGATGAGATGAGCACTCATCCAGCAAAGAAATTGATGTGGGCAATGCATAGGAATTACATAGGCTGTGTGGCAGGTGTGGTTCATCACGTCACAGGAACTAGCCAATGAGTGCCCATGGCATCACATTCCAGCTGCTACAATCCATGCACCACAGCCATATTCCCTATGTCCGTGATGTCTGGTGGAAGCATAACGATTTCTCAGTTTAAAAGAAAACAGAGTGAGAGATTCTGCTTTGGGCTGAGAAGATGCAATATCCCATCAGCAGAAGTGCTACCATCTGGAGTAAAGATCTGGAATCTGAGAGGTATCCCAGTCCTTCCTATGCATTACAAGGAAACCCAGGCTGGAACTCACTCTGGATTGTGTCCCTAGCTGTGACCAAAGTCACGTTCCCCACCAGGACAATTAAAGAATGTGCTGCAATGGTTGTAACAGGATAATCATTATGCAATTTGTCTTTTTAAATTTTTTTGCATTCCAGTAATATGTGGTGCAACATTAAAAAGAAAAAAAAGCCCTGCAAGACTCCACATTACAGGAAGCTACCAAAAACATTCTGCAACTATAGTGTGATCAGTTGAAATGGCACCCTTCCCACTGTTTTGCTTCCAGCTTGTTGCTGTTTTGTTTTCTACGTGATTCTTGACATAGTTTCAGTAAGAGGATTGGGGAGGGGAACTTACAGGAATCCAAAACTGACATGCCAACTAAAAGCACTTTCCAGTCCACAATCAGAAGGGACCTTCCTATTCACAACACACTCCTTAAAAACCTGGAAAAACAAGGATTGCATTATTTTAGACCATCAGGTGACTGGAAATTCCCCAACACATAACATATCACCATAGACATTGGTAAGAAGGAAACTGGGACTTGAGCAATTTTTTTGCTTCAGAAGCATATTTATCCTCCGGTGTTTTATTAAAAAGCACAAGTCAAGCCAGACTACCTTCCAGCACCTTTTGCAGAGAGGCAAAGAGGAACGTATCCCCTTTGTTTTTGTTTAGGCAACACAGAACTTCTAAGGAACAGCACACACCACTGGAGAAGAGCCTCATTCTCATGAGACAATTTGGCCCTGATCTCATAGGAAGAAACAGAGAAGTCCTGAGAAAAGGGTGGGGGGTGTTTCCTGTCTGAAAGATGACACATGCTAAGTTTCGTGGAAGGATAGGCTGTTAACAGCTACTAGCCACGATGAGGGCTGAGTGATATCTGATTTGCAACTTCGTGATATATCACTAGCCAAACATCACGATATACTGATATATCACCATAAGGATGGAGCTGTGTAGAGGCATTGTCTGGCTTCACGGTTTTTCCCACATTGTGACTTTTTCATAGTGTGCGCGCGCACACACACACACACACATGTGTGTCATGATTCACAATACACCGCCAAGCCAGAAATTATGAAACCAATACAGTGGTACCTCGGGTTACATACCCTTCAGGTTACATACGCTTCAGGTTACAGACTCCGCTAACCCAGAAATAGTGCTTCAGCTTAAGAACTTTGCTTCAGGATGAGAACAGAAATTGTGCTTCAGCGGCGCAGCAGCAGCAGGAGGCCCCATTAGCTAAAGTGGTGCTTCAGGTTAAGAACAGTTTCAGTCTAAGTACGGACCTCCAGAACGAATTAAGTACTTAACCCAAGGTACCCCTGTATCATGATATGGACTTTCAACCAGTTTTGGATGATAGATCGCACAGCCCTAACACGCATCGTGATTTGCGATATATTGCCAAGTCGAAACCGATGAAACCGATATCACGATATGGACTTCAAACCGGTTTCGGACCATATATCAATATATTGCCCAGCCCTGGGCCCAATGACTATGTTCTACCTCCTCTGTAAGATGCACCATGGCTCTGAATACCAGCTGCTGGAAATCGCAGGTGAGCAGAGTACAGTTGCACCCTTGTCCAGCTCGCAGGTCTTCCCACATAAGAATGTAAGATGAGTCTGCTGGAACAGGCCAGTCACCCATCTAGTCCAGCATCCTGTTCTCACCGTGACCAGCCAGGTGCCCGTGGGAAAACAAGGAGCAGAACATGAACACAAGAGAACTCTCTCCTCCTGTGGTTTCCAGCAAATGGCATTCAGAAGCCTTGCTTCCTCTGACCACCTAGTAGCAATTGTGAGAACAGGATGCTGGACTCAATGGGCCACTGGCCTGATCTTGCTATATTTTCTCATGCTTTTAAGATGATCGGACCATCTCAGACAGGACTGGAGATGGACCGTCTTTTGAAAGCGGTCTAAATTTCACCCTGTCTACCCATCACTTTCAAATACAATGCAAAAAGTATGCCTACCTTTCTTCTAGATGAAGACAAGTGCCTCTTGACTCACCTCGCTTGCTGAACACAAGCCGCTAGTGTCTACATATGACAAGAAGGAAGAACCAGACAGTGACACAGAGAGATCAATTAACTCCTCCCAAGGTTGGACGGGTGACACCTGATCTGCTGCAGCCGTCAGGCAGCCCTGTGTGCCTCCTCGGAGTGGCATGCTTAGTTATCATCCTTGGCCAAGATCCTTATCTTCATCCTTCTCAGAACATAGCTGTGGAAGCCTTCTGGCAAATGTTTTCAAACAGGGTACGTGGAAAACACACCCCATCGGGATATATGTTAAAGGACCACGTCAGGAGGCTGCGGACCTTGCAGCAACTTTGCAAAAAGGATCAGGGCAATATGCAGATTGCAATCCTCCAGTATGAAATTACAAGAAAGGAGAAGAGGCAGTGCTGAACATGCTGGTCCACAGCCACAATATGAACTGGGGAAAGGGAGAGCCACTCACTAGCTGAAAAGTGTGATTTGATCCATGGCGCTGTGGGTAAAAGCTGATCGAAAGGTCGGCGGTTCGAATCCCCGCGGCGGGCTACGCTCCCGCTGCTCGGTCCCAGCGCCTGCCAACCTAGCAGTTCGAAAGCACCCCTGGGTGCAAGTAGATAAATAGGGACCGCTTACCAGCGGGAAGGTAAACGGCGGTCCGTGTGCTGCGCTGGCTCGCCAGATGCAGCTTTGTCACGCTGGCCACGTGACCCGGAAATGTCTCCGGACAGCGCTGGCCCCCGGCCTCTAGAGTGAGATGGGCGCACAACCCTAGAGTCTGTCAAGACTGGCCCGTACGGGCAGGGGTACCTTTACCTTTACCTATATTATTTTGAAACAGACCAAGAGATAGGATACTTTCGTCCTTTTACCAGAAACAGCTAGAAGTGTCCCCATCTTAATGTTGTTGTTCTTTTTAGATTGCCAGGGCCAAAATCTCCTAGGTTTCCTGCTGCCTACACTCAAATGGCTGTATTGTGAGGCTTATCAGTGTTCTTTTAAAAGGATATAATTGTTTCCATGATGGTATAGGAAAGCAGACTGAGCTCTTGCAAAGGGGATTCTTCCACAGTGATGCTTTCCAGTTCAGTAAATAGAGACCTCCTTTTACCCCCATCCCCAGTAGTTGCTTCCACCCACTATTCCAAGGATGGAAAGCCCTGGGTTTTTCACATGTGTTTCACTTTATTTATTTTCCTCCTTTTACAGTTTGGATCACTGGTCCCGGAAGCGAAGTTTCACACTGGCGGACTAAATCTCTAGCACAGCATGGAAGGGGAAAAGCATCTGGCCAGCAGGCGAGATTGTTATCTCCCCCATTCTTCAAGGTTTAACAGATGAGCAAGCAGCCATCCACCTGCCAATCACCTGACATCACAATGACATCAGCTGTCCTTTTTTGCCCTTCCAAAGCACTGTGCAAGACAGGGCACTGAAAGGGGCTTCTGAAGACCCGACAGTCAGCTGATCTTCATGACTTTCTTTCAAAGCGGTATCTTAGGCAACACTTTGCTGGTCACCAGGTTGGTGGGGCTTGCAAACCCCCTTCCAGCAGAGCCAAGTTTTTACCTGCCCCACACTTGACACCATATTTGACTTCAAGTGTATTCACCAAGTTGGCCTTTTTAATACAAAACCTTTAGCACTATAGTATTTAGGGCATATATGCCCTGTCCTCTGAAAAAGAAAAATATGTATTCCTAAGAAGCAGGAAAAGCTCATAAACCCCTTAATTCCAAAAGGAACTCACACAAAATGATGCATCTGATCATTTGACACACTTCCTTACAGCCAAGAGATCTACAATTGCTGCAGAGTTTGTGTAGCAACTGGACTACAACTTCCATCAGCCCCAACCAACATAGCCAACCATCAGCAATGACAGGAGTTGTAGTCCACAATATCTGGAGGGCACCACACTGCATACCCCTGATCTACAGAACAAAACAGCAACTCCAGCGCTTGTCTAGCATACACTCCTGACACAGGTTCCCACAATCAGTGTTAGCATAAAGGTTCTCTACGCATCTCCATCCATAGACAAGATTCTAGCACTGCAAATAGCGCTTAGGATGGAGCCACCCAAGTGATTTCCCCCCCCCAAAAAACCCAGCTGATTTTGCAGAGCACAGTGGAGTTTCAGGTAGAACAACATCACAAGAAGAATTCAACCTTTATCAGAATCGCATGCCCACACAACCCTGGGAAACGTGAGTTTTGGGGCTTGCCAAATTTATATCGAATTCTAGAGCATATACTATTATGCATGGATTGCCTAAAACAACAATACAATGAATCATCCAACAGTGGATACGAAAGTTGCATGAATCTGCCCCTTCGTTCTATTCACACATTAAACCAGCTCTGGAAGATCTGGAATACTCTGCATTGTAGATTCAGCAATTTCAGATCAACAACCTTGTGGTGAGACAGGCAGTGAAACCTGGCATGGTGGACCACGCCCCTCTCATCAAAAGGTGACCTAAAACAGCCATCACCTTTGAGTGAATACTCCACCCTGTCTTCAAGAACCCCTAAATACCCCAAACACCCTTTCCCTTTATCTTCATAGGGTGATAATTAATGGACTCTTTGAACACACACATGCACGCCTTGTAAATATTCGGAACTGCGGTTCCTGAGCTCCTTAGCCTCACTGCACAAAACTAATAAAAAAATAGCCCAGTAGCACCTTAGAGAGCAACTAAGTTTGTTCTGGGTATAAGCTTTCGTGTGCATGCACACTTCTTCAGATGCACACGAAAGCTTATACCTAGATCAAACTTAGTTGGTCTCTAAGGTGCTACTGGACTATTTTTATTATTATTATTTTGACTGCGTCAAACCAACACAGCTATCTACCTGAATGCACAAAACTACAACTCCCAGAATTCCCTGAGGAAAGGGAATGACTAAGTAAAGCAGTTTAAATCAGCAGAGTCACACAAGGGTAAGGAACATGTGACCCTCCAGGTGCTGCTGGACTCCAACTCCCATCAGCCCCGGCTAGCACAGCAAATGGTCAGGGATGATGGGAATTGTAGTCTAGCAACATCTGGAGAGCCCCTGATTCCAGTGTACATACCCCTTCAAGGCACTTTTGCTCTGTATCTAGGTTGTATCAGGACCGGATTTTAATTTTCTTGGTGGGGAAAGGCCTGTGGCTGTTGTTTCCCATTCCTAGCAGTGATGATGGTCCCACACAGACTCTGAAGCAACACCACTAAAGAAATTCACAAGGCAATCTTTCCGAGTATGTGCGTGGCACATTTTCCAGGCAAGGAGCTTTGCCAGGACATAGGGAGGAGGCCGGAGAGATTATTCCAGCACAGCTGACCCTTTGAGCCTCTTGCCCAACAAAGTGCCGACAAAGTGCTAAGTCCCCTGGAGGGACGCTAGCTTGGGGAAGCCACTTGTTGTCACATTGGGATTGGCCAAGAAGACTTTGCCCAAGTGCCACACAGGGAATGCTCCCCACGTGATGGGTTGGAAACATTGCAGGTTCCCATGAAGGTGGCATTCCAGATAACTCTGGAGTAGCTGACCAGCAAAGCTATTAAGAGGAGGCGTAAGCAAGCATTCCTTTATCTGGGACAAGGACACCTGCCCGTGTCCCCATTGGGCAGAAACATGACCTAATTTTGAGGCGGGCCTGTTTCCTTTCCCCCGCTTACTACACTTCTCTCCACAAATCTGATTCATGCAACGTGCTGCTATCTGGTAAACAAAACACACTGCAGGTGAGTCAGGTCGGGAGCATCCAGACAGACATGACATTGGGAACTGCGGTTGGCAGCATATTTTCACCCTCTCCACCCCAAAAGGGAAGGCAGTGGCTTTCAGGGGATGCCAGTCGTGTTTCCAAGCTGGGCATGTGAACGAAGGTGGAAGATGTTGGCCCATCTCGCTAGCACTGCCCCCCCCCCGCTCTCGACGGTTAAGCAGCTCTCAAAACCCCTAAACTGGTGCTAGGGAGAGCCAATATAGTGTTGATGGACTACAACACCTATCAGTGCCAATGCTCAGGGATGATGGGAGTTGTAGTCCAGCAACATCTGAAGGGTGAAGCTTTGGTTGCCCCTGACAGGGGCCTCTTTCCCAGCTCCCAGCTCCATTTAAGCGGAAACCCCAGGGACCTTCTGCAGACAAAGCGCATGTCCTATCACTGAGCTCTCTTCAAAAGGCAGAGGCACCAAGCCTAGACACCATTTGCCACCCTCCTGTAAGTCTTAAGAGAAAGAGCAGAGAAATCCCCGGTGAAATTTCCTCAGGGGGTGACCCAATGAAATCAAGAAGGCTCCCTTTCACTTTCGTGTTCACTCAGGAGAACCACTGCTTCTGCTCACGGCTGCCCCTTCGCTCGAGATGATGCAAAATCTCACGCCAGGAGAGCCCAGCAACAATGAAAAGTAGAAAAAGGAACTATGGCAACTTCTGCATACTACTTTTTTACGTGCTCCACAACTGCCCAAGTGACACGACAAGCGCTAACCACATTTCTTTTGCTTGCTATTCTCCATCCATAGTGTTAACATACAAACAATGGGTTGATTTTAGTGATGGCTAACTGAAACCCCACTGACTTCAAGGGTCTTCTCTAAGTATAAGCACGTTTGAATTGAACCCAATTTTGGCATCTCCTTCTTTCAAAACACCAAAGTAAGGAATAGCCAGAATATGTTACTGTTGCTATTATAATCGTCACATTTATATCCCACCTCCAAAGGAGCTCACAGTGGTATACATGGTTTTCCCCGCTCTCTATTTTATCTTCACAACAGCCCTCTGAGGTAGGTTAGGCTGAGAGGCAGGCAGTGACTGGCCAAAGGTCCAACACACTAACCACTATACCACACTGTTATGACCCGCAGCTCCCAAAATTCCTGACAATGGGTGACCATGTTTGCTGGGGCTGATGGGAGTTTTAGTCCAAAACATTCTCTTTCTTCCTCCAGACCTTCCTTTCTTTCCCACAAAACCTCTGGCTTAACCCCTTAGTTCTCGCCTGTCACCTCTCCCACTATTGAAATACTGCAGCCTCCTCAGGGCAGGAAAACATTCCTTTTTGCTTACATTATTAGAGTACATCAATGACATCATCACCAAGCTCATAGGGTCAGATCCAGACTTAAGTTAGCTGCATGTACTTTGAGGCCCGTTGATTTCAGTGGGAGCTAAGTTAAGCCATAACTAACTTGTCCCACTGATTTCAAGTTAAACTCATTTATCCTGGCTCCAACCATTCGGCAAATGGTACCACGCTGACTTATTTTAAATAACGATCCGCTGGCATGTTTGATGTAACAGTGGGCAATAGGGAAACACTACTCCTACTCCGAGTTGACTCACTGACGTCTTTGGACATTGCTAACTTAGGCTTCCTCATTTCAGTGGATCTACTCTGAGTAGGACTAGCACTGAATGGCACCCAAGGCATTGTACTCTTAAGATAAGTTTCAATGGTTTAAGGCTTTAAGACATAGGGATTTGGGTACAGGAGCTGCAGGAAAATGTCCTGACACAATAACCTGCATGGATAAAGACCTTCAATCTCAATCACACTTAACCTGAGCAGCTGCTACTTTTAAAATCACAAATACTTTCTATGTTCAGCTTCTTCACTAGCCTCAGATATATTGAAAGTGTTTCCTTTTTTGCAGTGGGATGGGGACTCATTCAGCTGCCAAATACCTTTTTTTGCATTTAAAAATGCAATAACTGATCTATTATTTTTTTTAAAAAACTATTTTATATAGACAAACACACTCCATTTTACAGGTACAAACTGATTTACTAGGGACTATTTGTGCAGGGTTTATATGAAAGCTTTGAACACTCCGACCCTAAACAAATTTAACAGTACTTAGCAGCTCTCTAGTATCCACAACACTTCATGCATACCATTCCTTACAACAATGCTATAAGGCAGATCAGCCTTATTATTCCCATAGCTGTCATGGGAGGGTCTGAGGCTGCACGCCAGAAGCTTACCGCCAGAGGGGAGCTTTGAATGGGGACTTCCCAAACACACTCGCATTCACTTCCTCTGCAGGGATGGATGAAATCACAGCTGAGATCCCCTCGCACTAGCACTGTGAATTATCTGATGGGCTGTCAATGCAAAAGACTGAAGAGGCATTTGTAATGCAAGTGTGCCTTCTGGCCAATACAGTTTCCAGATTCACATTACCAATCAAAAGCCACTTGAAGCTGCGATCCCATGCACGGTCTGCTCAGAAGCAAGCCCCGCTGAGCTCAATAGGAACTTACAGCCAGATATAAGGTGCACAGAATTACAGCCTGGTTAACTTAAGGTCGGAAACCCCATTACCTCCAAAGGAAAATTATCTGAATATCATGTCGCTGGAATGGGGCTGTGGCACTCTGGGTAAAAGGAATTGGCCTTACACAGAAGCGAGCCCCATTGAGTTCAACAGGGCTTGCTCCCAGGTTAAGTGTGTACAGGATTGCAACCCAAGTCTATATACCGTAAGTTTTTTAAAGCACCAAAGCACATGGAAATGGGATATTGTCATCATAAGTTCATCTCCTTAATAAAGACGCCCTATTAATGAAGAGGGATCACCTCAGTGCTATTCGGCATGATATCCCCCGGACAAGTCACTCTCAGCCTCAGTTTCCCAGCTGTAAAATGGGAAGAGAAAGTGCCCCTTTTTCCTATCACCACGCACCTGCTGCGGAAGTTTAAAACGCAGGTCCCTTTTCATATTAAAACTGAACGGGAGATGTCTATAAAGCACTATATATCTCGCCATATATCAGAAGCTCAGGGCGGGCAACAGGTTAATTTAATTTCAATATGGGAAATTCGGAAAGCGGAACTCGGGGGAACCTTTCAGCAAAAGTGCGCAGCAGCGGCAGCAGCCGTCGTTCTTTGGGTGGGTGGCCCCGATGCTTACTTGCTTTCTCTCCCTCGGCTCTCCGAGGGGGCTCTCCGACCGGGCGGGCGTCGGTCTCTGCCCCGCTTCCCGGCGTCGCGTCCCGCGCAGCCAGCTTCACCTCCAGCGCCTCCGCGGAGTTGGCGCCCCGGGAGCAAGGAAGGCAGCAGCAGCAGCCGGAGCCGGGCAGGACGGCCACCTCTCTCCGACCTCGCACCCGGAGCCACTGGCGGAGCAGTCCCCGCCGTGACGGGGGAAAGCCCGGCGAAGGAGGAGGAGGCGGAGCTCCGCCTGCAATCCCGAGACCTGCCGGGCGTCCGACGGACTGACTCACGGCTCCTCGACGCGCAGACACTGTCCGGCCGCCGCCGCCGCTTCCACCTCCGGTTTCGATTTCGCTTGTTCCCTTAACCCGACCGAATCGGGAACTGGCTGGCGCTTTGCAGCCGCGGGATCGGATCCTTCAACTCTTTGTGATCTTTATTGATTGGTTGCATTCACACTCCGCCTTTTTCTCCGAGGTGGCGCGCATGGCTCTCCCTCTCCTCAATTGATCCCCACAACAACCCTGTGAGGGAGGTCGCGTCAGGATTTGAACCCAGGTCCTAGTCCGACACTCGAACCACTGCAACACACTGACTCCTGCATTTGCTCCAGGGAGTTCAAACACCTGCCTTGCCTCCAAAATTCCTCTTTTTTTTGCGGGGGAGCTGCAGGAATTTTCGAAGTACAGCCTTTTTCTTTCTTTTTTTTTAAGCCCACGAAACCTTGGAAACCCTGACATTTTTAGTGTACGTCATAGCTTTCTGCTCCTTTCCCTCAAAAGAGGCAAGCAAAAATACAGTGATTTTTTTATTTTTTTTTGAGGAACAAAATCACAAAAACAAAGCTAAACTAATATGGTGGTTATTTCTTCAGGAGCTCAGGCTGGGTGTAAGATGTCTCTCTTCCCTTTGCTTTGCTTTCCTCACAACAACCTCAGGTTGAGAGTTGGGTGGATGACTTGGCCCAAAACCACCCGGCCAGCTTCATGGCTGGGTGAGGGATTTGAACCCTGGTCTCTGTCAGGGCTCTAGTCCAGTGTTTCCCAAACGTTTTTGGGCAACGGCACACCTGTTTACCGGAAAAAAATCTCGCGGCACACCACCATTAAAGCCCCGCCCCCGTGACGTCATTCGGGGAGCCGGCGGCCCGGGCCTGAGCTGGAAGGAGAGGCGGTGCTTTTCGGCACAAGGCAATCGGCCTGGAATTGTTTCCCGCGCGCTGCGAAAGGGAACAGCTGCGGTCGCGCGAACCCTCCGGCGCTGGGAGGGGAAAGGGCGGAGTCGCAGAGCACCAGCTGGCCGAGCGGTTGCGCGCAGCGTTGCGCTTTTGGAGAGCGTGCGGCTGCTGCTAGGGGATCCGGGGACGTGAGCAGGCCTGGCCCGACCCGGGTTGAAGGAGGACAAGCCGGCAGCGCGCCAAGTGAGTTCGGTTGCGCACGACGGCCCCCGCTCCCCCCACCCCCGCCGGATACTCGCCGCCGCCGCCTCTCGCCCGCCTCCCTCCCACGGCACACCACCCGATGTCTCACGGCACAGTAGTGTGCCGCGGAACACCGGTTGGGAAACACTGCTCTAGTCCAACATGCAAACCCCTACAACACTTTGGCACATTCATGGCGTTTTGCAAAGCGTAAGAGGGCAGGTCTCTGCCCCCAGGACCTTACAAACAAAAGTGTGGCACACAGGAAACAGCAGGAAGGAGTTAAGTGGGGAATAACATATATTTATTTCATTTACCCATCCTTAGGCTTGTTTGCAGTGGGGGATAGGGATTAATGGCCTTCTGAATTGTTCTAGCTATACTTAAACTGCCTCTCCAAAGCCAGAGGGGAAGGCCGCACCCTGCAGGCATTTCTGCAGGTGACTAAAGAAGCGGAAATTCTCATTTCAGGGGGATTTCCACAGCCACCGTAAAGGCTCTGCTCCCAGCACTTAACAGCTCTCCTCTCTCTGCTGTTGGAAGACAAATCAGAACCTGGTTAAAATAACACAGATATTGTAGAGCAGCCTTTGCCATCCTGGTGCCCTCCATATTTTCTTGGATTATAGGGGCTCATATTAGGATGGAGAAGTTTCTAAGGCTCCCATCTGCACATTTAAAGCAGTTTTTAAAAAATATTTATTTTTTATTAATTCCATATTAATAGTAAGGAACAATCCCCTCTTCATCTTGCAGAGAAAGGGAGTCTTAAGTAAAATTAAGCAAAAACATTAATTTGTCCATACAACTCTGCAGGAAGTATCAAAATTTTAGTCTCTGATGTATCATGCCAGTTTAAAAGAGATTTGGCTATGCTAACAAATACAGTTTGTAGTTACATCCCTATGGATGTATATACCCTTTACCCTCGCTTCCCTGTGGGTCTTTACTATGTTTTGACATAGGTTAATGCCTACTTATTAATGTTGATTGTCAGTTTTGATGTGACCCCCCTCCATGTGTGAGGCCTGGGGCCAATTCCCCCCAACAGCGCCACCACCAAAATGATATAGATATAGTCCTATATAATGATCTAGTTCTATAGAACACTTGACAAAACATCATCCATATTTGAGATAAGCTTGTGAAGTCTGAATGAGAGCAAATAACAGTGGTGGCAATACCCTTTTATTGTCCCAGTCAGGGCATAATCATAAAATGAGAAAATGAGATATAAAGTGCATATGGGATGTACCTAGAATCTTTGATTCTATACACCCATTCATCTTCTGCCTCTGTTCTCCTATTATTATTATTATTATTATTATTATTATTATTATATCCTACCTTTTTCTCCAAGGAGCTGAAAGTGGCATAACCTCCTCATTTAATTCCTGCAACAACCCTGTGAGGTAGCTTGGGCTGAGAGGCAGTGACTGGACAGAGGTCACCCAATGAGCTTCATGGCTGAGTTTTCTCTTCACCTCCCCTTTCTCTTAATCTCCATCTTTTCCCTTCTCTTAAAAAGGTATCGCTGGCATGTCGCTTCTAGAGTAGACTACAGTTCAGTTGTAGGTCACAACACACCCATTGAAGATCAATGATAAGCCATTCCTTTTAATGGCCCAGCTTCCCTGGGTATGCAGGTGCGTCATCAAGGCAGGACTTTGGGGCAAAACGTAGCAAAACGAGTATCAGGGTCCTTCCCCCTCCCCCATGCATCACGGAGGGCTTATCACATTTTGAAGCAGGTTTGAGTTTATTAAATTTGTATATAGCTTCTCACTACAAAAAGTCCCAAAGTGATTTACAACCAGAGCAATAACAGAACAATAAAAACACACACACTCCAGCGTGTGTTAAAAACATGAAGTCAGGATACGAGACTATAAAAGGGTTCACCCACACCGTAACCACCCCAGCCAACCTCAGATGAACATGAAAACAATCATTGGCGCTACCCAGATTCTGCAAGATCATCCAAATTAAGTTGTGGATTGACTGCACCACTCTTAGTACGAGCATACTGTTCTTGGGAAGATTTGAGATACAGTTTCGATGAACAGCTCTGGCTAAGCCTTACGTTCACATTCTCATTTCATCAGATGCTGCCCCACTTTCTCCAAAGTTATCACTTCACCCTTTATTTATTTTATATCTCTTCCAACTTCAACGATGCCTAGCATATGTAGCATTTTTAGCCCACATTTTCACCCAGAAGTCCAGAACAACCCTGGGAGGCAGATTGGAGAACAGTGATCGGTCTAAAAGCGTTTTGGGCCACAGTCTCTCCCAAGGAAATCCTTGGAGCCCTACTTCTGAGTAGACATGCTTAGGATTGCACCGCCAGTGGGCTTTCTGACTTAAACATTGCAATCCTATACGTGTCTTGCTCAGAAGCAAGCCCCACCGAGTTCAATGGGAATTACTCCCGAGTAAGTGTGTGCCAGATTGCCGCTTGGATTTGAACCCAAGTCTCTTTAGCCTCAGTCCAACACCAGCTAAAGTTCACCTTCCGCAAATTATTTCGCAAAACTCTCCACAGATCATTTCCGCGTGGAAGCTCCACCGAAGTCATCTTTTCAGGTCAAGATTTTAAGAGCCTGGGATGGGAGGGAACTTTTCCATTCAAAGGGGAAACGATTAAAAAAAAATACATGTCTCTCTATGTCTTCCCCTTTAATCCACACCAGAGACATGTGAAGAGGCAGATAACATGTTAGGGGTTTCTCTTATCTCTCCTCCATTCCAGCCTTGCTTTTCCTGGGCTCACCTTCTTGAAGATGGAGTCCATGTGATTCATCTTCCACGGAGATCCTCTCTCAGACTGCTAATCCCTCAAGAAATCCGTGCAAAGGAAGTATATCAGGTGTGGAGCGATGGGAGGAATACAGGGCGAGGAACAGACAAGTGGAGCGGAGGAGCAGTGCGTCCTTCTGAGCACCTAATGTGCAGCCGGACCTTCAGGTGTCACTATTTTAAAAAACCTGCCGGGGTTATTAGCATTCTGAAACTCGCAATTAATTTTAATGACACCCTTGGTTCCCAAGAGGGCCAGCCTCACAGGATGAAGAGGCGTCTCTTTCTCAAGTTGCCACGGTGCATTTTTGAGGGTGTGCCACACGAGATTCCATAGCCCAAGCATGTGCCGTGACTCCAGAGGCGAGGTCCATGGAAAAGCTTTATCACACAGCACATGGAGGAGGAATCAAGCTATCAAGGAGCTTAGCACCCGGCCATGTGGCCCTTGGCTCATCTCGAGAGCAGGGTGGAGATGGGTAAGTTGTTGTAGTAGCTAATATCATTATTATTCATAGTGGTAGTAATAGTTTTCATTTATGAATCACTCCCGCGGGGAAACCCCGAAGTGAATTGCAGCTAAATAAAAACATATATAAAACAGTTACATATATGAAAACTGTTTTTAAAAATTACAAATATAAAACATTCTTTAAAATATACATAGACAGATTTTTTAAAAAATGGTGTGTACATTAAGCCAGGGATAGCACCTAAAGCCAAAATTGTGTATAGTTAAAAGACAACAGGTGCAATGGTGGGAGGGATTACCAAAGCCTTTTCCCCCAGACTCCTGCCCTCTTTTTACCCCCTTTTAAAAAATTTAAAGTGGAATGTGGAATGTGCACAGTTTAAATGCACGTAGATTGCGGGCTTACTGTGTGTGAAGAAAGCATACAAAAACACACACACACACACACACACACACACGTATGTAGTCCAGATGTTTGGGACTACAATTCCCATCATCCCTGACCACTGGTCCTGTTAGCTAGGGATGATGGGAATTGTAGTCCCAAACATCTGGAGTTTGCCTATGCCTGAACTAGGATAAAGATCACTTAAGAAGGTTTGTTAAAAGTGGAAGGTCTTTAGTTGCTCCTTAAAGAGGCAGCAGAGAAGGAACTTACCTGATACACATTGGGAGGGAGAGTTCCAAAGAGAAGGTGCTACTACGCTAAAGGCCTGATCATGACATCATACAGAGCAGGCTTCCTGGTAGGAAGATGTCTGCAGCATGTCCTCTCCTGCAGAGCCCTGGTTGGCAATCTAGGGGATGAGACAATCTTTAGGGTCTCCTGGTCCCAAGTTGTATAGGGCTTTGTTCACCAGGACCAGCACCTCGAACCTTGTGGCTGTAGCTAATTGGCAGCCACTTGGCACCCTTTTAGAAGTACTGTATACAAGCACTGTATCATTGGCACCATTGCCACACAGGGATGGCGACCCTTGATTGATCTGAGAGCTGCACTCGCCCTCGACCAGCCCTCCTGGGTCCACAAGCTGGCAGTGGATGTGGCCAATGGCCTCCATACATACAGGGCCGTTTTAAGCATATCCAGCGCTGTGGTTCAAAGATCCCTCCACCCCCCCACCCCCACCCCGTTTCCTAGAGTTGTTCTCCTCCTGTGGAGGCTTGGGAAGGAAGCTGCACGCCCGCCAACCATATGGTTGACGGGGCACAGCTGGCAGGTGTGCAGGGAAAGGGGAGGCCGCTGGCAAAGCCACGGAGCTCCCCCACTCGCTGGGGCGCTCCTGAGAGGATAGCGCCCTGGCGCAACGCACCAGTAAGCCCAATACGAAAGGCGGCTCTGCATACATCCACATGCCATGCATAGGACATCCACACGCAACACACACAAGCCTTTTGCCTGCTCCCCGCTCATGCTCTACCAGGGAAGTGCCATAGCTCAGATAGTAGAGTATTTGCATGCAGAAGGTCTCTGGCTCAATTCCCATCATCTCCAGGTAGGGTTGGATAGAGTCCTCCCCACCCCACCCCCGAAATCCCAGAGAGTCTTTGCCAGTCAGTGCAAGCAATGCGGAGCTGGATAGAGCAATGGTCTTACTTGGTAAAAGGCAGCTTCTTATGTTTCTCTTCAGGCCTCCAAACAGATGAGCAGGGAGGGGGCAATTTGCATCTCGGTGTGATGGAAGGATTTAAACCATGAGGATGAAATTAACTCCACCTCTGTTTCTTTTGCTCTATGTACTTAATTGCCACCAGAAAATATGGGCTGCAGGGCTGGGGGAGGGCACTGGAGAAGGCATGGCGGGCCAGATCAGATGAACGGTTCTCTGTTCTAGAGCATCTGTGACCTTTGTCTGGAATCTCTTGGGTTTTTTCACTTCAGGGTGGGATTTTGAGATGGACTCACATCATCATAGAATCACAGTATTGTAGAGTTGAAAAGGGATCACAAGGATCCTCTAGCCCAACTCCCTGGAGTGCAGGAATCTTTTGCCCAACGTGGGGCTCAAACCCACGACCCTGAGATTAAGTAGAGTCTCATGCTCTACTGACTGAGCTATTCCAGGTTTGCCAATGCATGTAAAGTACTGTATTTTTCCATGTATAAGACTACCGTATTTTTCGCCCTATAGGACGCACTTTTCCCCCTCCAAAAATGAAGGGGAAATGTGTGTGTGTCCTATGGGGCGAATGCAGGCTTTCGCTGAAGCCTGGAGAGCGAGAGGGGTCGGTGTGCACCGACCCCTCTCGCTCTCCAGGCTTCGCGGACCTCTCCGCAAGCAGCAGGAGCGCTCCCGCTGCTTGCGGAGAGTTGCCGGCATGCCAAAGCCTACGCGCGCTGAGATCAGCGCGTCCAGGCTTCGCGGACCTCCCTGCAAGCAGCGGGAGCACTCCCACTGCTTGCGGAGAGTTGCCGGCATGCCGAAGCCTGCGCGTGCTGAGATCAGCGCGTCCAGGCTTCGCGGACCTCCCTGCAAGCAGCGGGAGCCAGCGCTGGGCTCCCACGGCTTGCAGAGAGCTGCCTGTTTGGGGGCTGGGGTCGGGGGAAGCTCGGGCCTCCCCCGCCCCAGCCCCGCGCCTGGGGGGGAAAAATAATTTTCCCCTTTATTTCCCCCCCAAAAAACTAGGTGCGCCTTATGGCGAAAAATACGGTAGGTTTTTCCCCTTAAAAAATAATGTCAAAATTAGAGGGCGTCTTATACACAGATACATTTCCCCCCATTTTCTTAAATCTGAGTCCCCCCAAAATAGGGGACGTCTTATACATGGGGGCGTCTTATAGATGGAAAAATACGGTATTACCTAAAAGACAGATGCTTCAGCATTAGACACACACGGTATACAGTTAAAAGTGTGGGAGACATTGGTTTTAATTCCTGTGTGATAATCAGGTGACGCATCTGTCACTTGATTGCTTACCTAAATACCAGCGGCTGGACTCTGTGGGTGGGGCTGAATTACCCATCATAAGGACAAGCTCCGAGCTGACGGCTAATCCTGCAAAAGGAACGGCTCTGGGGTAACCCTGCAAACTGTTACAAGTGGCGGTGGGTGGAATAGTTGGTAGAATATGAGTTGTGTAATTGCACTTCATTGCACTTCCTTAACACCCTGGGATAGATTTGAAAGAGAAGCAGACTACAAATACAAGGAATAAATAAATAAGTGGAATATCTCGTGCCTTTGTGTTTCACTGGAAGGTTTGGGAGTGCACGGGCTGTGCAGCATTTGACTATTCATGGCCTGTTTACAACAGGGGTGGGTACCTCAGGCCTTGGGGACGCCTGGTCTCTGTATCTGGCCCTTGGCCCTCTCTCCAGACCATGCCTCCTCCTCTCCCCTGGCCACACTGCAGGCTATGGACTATGGCGGAGATGGCGAAACTGAGAGCAAAAATAAGAGACCCCAAAGAAGAAACGCTTGCAGAAGAATGGAGACCCTTTTCGGATTATCTGAGAAAATATTACAGTCAAATAGAAATCACAGGCAGGACTTGAAATATAAGCAAAGGAATGAGAACAAGGAATGTAATGTAGGATATATGTTTTAGAGAAATATTACATTTATGGCATTCCTCAAATGGTTCTGCCTGGGCGGACTGTGTCTTTGGTCTTACAATGCCTCTTGCTTGCCTGAATGGAAGATAAGGTGTGAGTGTGTGAAAAACTAGCCTTCTGAACAAATGTGAAATTTATTTATTTCTGCTCAGGCCACTTTTGACTCTGGCTCTGCCCAACACTGGCAGGAGGCAATGTGGCCCCGAGTCTGAAAAAGATCCCACCCACCCCCCCGCCCTCAAATTATATAATTTATCTTGACAAAGCAATGCCAAAACTCTCTGTAACTCCCATCCCAACCTCTAACTGGTTTGTAGATGTCAGTGAACTGCCATCGGCACAGAGGCAAGAAATAGAAAGGCAGTTGTGTTACATGGAGCCTCTGAAAATCTTGCGAAGCAGTTTCTCTTCCGGGGAGGAGGAAAGCCCCACCTCCAGTGGGGAAGAGGTGGAAGGACCAGAGGATGCTAGTGAGAGCCTAAACGCCGCTCCTGAGCAAGCCGGAGAGGAGGGAAGCACGCCCTTGCCATCGCCCATCCTGCGCAGTAGTCTGCAGCACAGAGAGGGGCGGAGACGGTTGGAGGTAACAAAACTTTTATGCTGGGGGAGGTACAAAAAAAGACCACTCCCAGATTCTGCTAGCGATTGAGCCTGACATGAGCTTTGGGGCTCTTCATTGTAAAGCGGTTGCACCAAAATAAAGCCTGTAAAACACAGGTAGGAGTCCTGCCTGGTTACTCTCGAGCAACCGCAACAGCACCCGACAGTAGATGTAAGGGGTGAATCAAATATTGAAATGAGCCGAGAATCAGTAACCTCACTGGTGTGATCATGGGTTCCTTAATCATCAGGGCTGCAACCGTGTTATCTCAGATGGGTGGGGTTCGCTGTTCCATAGAGACACACTGCAGCCAGCAATTGACCCAAGGCAGCAAATGGGTGTGGATGAAGCATGTCAGAATTAGCTGAGCAGCCAAAAAATTTGATCTCGCAACCTCTCTATCTTGACTCGTTAGAAGGGGCCACAAATGGTGCAGCGTTTTCATCAAGGAACATCAGGGGCAAGAAGGAAGAGCCAAAATAGTTTTCAGCTGATGTGCTTTCAGAACATAATGAAAGTTCTGCTGGATCAAAGGTCCATCTAGTCTGGCGTTCTGTTCCCACAGTGGCCAGACAAGTGCCTAAGGGGAGCCCACAAGAGCACAACGCATCGTTCGAGTTGTATTATGCTTCATTACGGTAACTCTGAAAATGGTTTTCAAACTGGCTGAATTAAACATGCTGCATGTATTGTTGGTGGGAGAATTTGAGATGGCATGTTGAGAAGACAGATAAAACTTCCCCCATTCCTGCCATGGACCACTTGAAAATTGCAGAGAGTCTTTCTTGGACCACTTAATGATTTCCCTGCCTGTTGCAGAAACTGTAATTGGCTAGTCTAGATGCAGTATGATTTTTAGTTGTATTTTTACAGGCACACCAGGAACCACTGGCAAAAAGGGTGGCAAAAATAGTATTTTATTGTACTAGCCAAAGACCATGGCAAAACCATACAGACACATATCAAAAGGAAATATATACATATATAAAAGCATAAAGGCTCTGCAGAAGCCATCAGAACTGTATATTGCAAGCGAGACTGTAAATGGGGTGCCTCTCTACAACTTCATACAACATATTTCTATTTAGACATCTGAATCTCCCTTACAATTTACTGCAATTTTATCCAGTTCCTTCTTCCTGATCTTTCCTTGCTGCCCGCGCAAAGAAGGCCAAATTATAAGAGACTGAGGCATTAGACTTGCTCAGCAGGCATTGAACCCTGAGTGCCCAGGAGAGACTGCTTCCCTGGACAAACAAGGGATTTAGAAAGCATCTCTGGACCACTGGTGATCTGCAGAGCATAGTTTAGGAACCCTGTAATAAAGTTAATAGTGTCTACCACAGTCTTTAGGCCTTTCATGATTATTTCACGAAAGCACTTCTAATGATTCCTTCAGCCAGCCTTCAAGAACAAGGAATGTCCCCTGAAAAAACAGGAAGGGTGGGCACCTAGATTTCTGGGTGTGGAAACTGAAAGCAGTCCTCCAGGCTCACGTGCACACGCGTCATAATTGGCCACCCAGACAGTCCTGCTGTAATGACTCCTGCCTGCTCAATGAGACCCATGCACATAAGACTCCTCCTTCTGGAAGCATCCAGATAATATGCACAGCAAAATCCCTCAGGGATCATTCGTGAGACTAGTCAAGATCCAGTATCTTTGGGATAACCATCACTTTGATGAGGTAAAATAAAAGCCTGAGAAAACAGGCAGCAGTTAACATGATCGCTTATACACACCTTAAGTTACTTCAGTCAAATTGTGCACTGGGCACAAGTCACTAGCTAGTGTTTTATTTCAGTTGGGGAAATTAGAGAATAGATGGAAGTAGAGGCAGATTGTCATCTCCCAAGCAATAGAGTGATGGGGGAGGGAGACCTGTGGCCCTCTGGGTGTTGCTGTGCTCCAGCTTCCATCATCCGTCACTCTTGGCCATTCTGCCTGGGGCTGATGGGAGATGGAGTCCAACAGCAGCTATGCAGGTTCCCCTGTCCTGCCCATTCTGTCTAAAGCTTCCCCGCAGGTGACGAATATGGGCCACAATTTAGGGATGAACAAATGTTGCTCCAGTTCACCTGTCCTTTGGGTCAAATCTAGCTGGGGCTGATGGAAGTTATAGTCCAAAACATTTCTAGGGCAGTGCATTGGCAGAGGCTGCTCGAGGAAACCTGTGCACAATACACCAGTTGCTCCGAAGAAAAGCACAGAAGAGTCCTGCTGGATCAGGCCAATGGCTCATCTGGCACAGCACTCTATTCTCATCCTGGCCTGTGGGAAGCCAAGAGTGCAATAACATTCTTGGTTTCCACGAGCTGATACCGCTGGAAAAAATATGGTTCTCATAATGTACTGTATATCTCAGTACTGTATATGCTACCTTTTCATTTAATAAGATGTCCTGTCCCCACTCTCTCTCTCTCCACATAGTGCCGAAGATAAAAATGGGATTGACATAAATATTATTGATGCAACTGTGGGCAAAATTATTGCAAAGGTTTCATGTTTTATTCTTTTCATTTGTATATTTCATAAATCATGTGTTCATCTTGATGGATTAATAATAATATTGTTTAAGAGCACACACTTTACCACTTATGCTTGAGGACTAGGAAATTGACCAGGGGCAGGTGAACGAGCAATAAGGGGACCACAGTTAAGGGACAAATAAATAGATGAATAGCAATGGTAGCAGCTTCATCTCTTCACCTCAGGCAGCAAAGAAACTAACACTGGCCCAAAGTCAGAAGGGGAAATTTAAGCAGGTGCAGCATGCCATCAAAGTGCAGGAGTCTGGAAAGGCACCCCTGTTCCCTGCAACTGTTGTCTTCTGCGGCATCCAGTTGCCCTTTGAAGTTGAACATTATAGAAACACACCTAGTCAATGACCTACTAAAGGATGGGGACAGGACTGCAGCTTGGTAGTGGAACAGATCCCCTGCAGGCAAGGGGATGCAATTCCAGGCATCTCTAAGCAAAGCTGGGGAAATGTGCTGGTGCTAAAAAGGACCAGTGGTCTGATACATCGGGGTGGCCAACTCTCAAGAGACTACTTTCTACTTTCAGAAAAGGGGGGGGGGGGGTTAAAGGAAAAGCTTTTGGGGAAACTTCCGGTTTTGGGGGGGCTTAAAGGCAAGGGACAAAGGGGTAAAGTCACTCACAAAAAGATCGCTATGGGTGAAAACAGCAACACAGAGAAAGCTCCATCTTCCCTTCCAGAGATAAGACAGCAATGGAGGGCGGGGTGAGGCGGGGGGGGGCAGGAATCAGTTTTAACAACGCTAAGGAAAGGGAGCCAGGGATCGACCACGATCTACCAAAACATCGCGGGGATCTACCAGGAGATCACGATCAACCTGTTGGACATCCCTGTGATACATCATTATCAGGCAGTATGTTATAGTGTTTTTTATTTTTATTACATTGTTTTTGTTTTTATCGTTAGGGACGCGGGTGGCGCTGCAGGGACGCGGGTGGCGCTGTAGGTAAAAGCCTCAGCGCCTAGGGCTTGCCGATCGAAAGGTCGGCGGTTCGAATCCCCGCGGCGGGGTGCGCTCCCGTTGTTCGGTCCCAGCGCCTGCCAACCTAGCAGTTCGAAAGCACTCCCGGGGGCAAGTAGATAAATAGGGACCGCTTTATAGCGGGAAGGTAAACGGCGTTTCCGTGTGCGGCTCTGGCTCGCCAGAGCAGCGATGTCACGCTGGCCACGTGACCCGGAAGTGTCTCCGGACAGCGCTGGCCCCCGGCCTCTTGAGTGAGATGGGCGCACAACCCTAGAGTCTGTCAAGACTGGCCCGTACGGGCAGGGGTACCTTTACCTTTACCTATGTTATAGTGTTTTTTATTTTTATTACATTGTTTTTGTTTTTATCGTTACTTTATAAAGTCCATTCCTACAAAATTCAATCTCATTTCTCAGTTTGGCTGCACGTGTCACTACAAATGGTGCTAGGGGGCTCAGAATTGAGGATACGTTGCTACTGCTGCTTATTTCCAGATTTAAGCTCTGTCCTGATGTTTACTTGGACATAAATTCTGCTTAGTTTAACAGGACTTACCATAATCCTAAATACATTGGGTTCACTGTAGCACAGTTCAAACGCTCTATCAGCGGCAACTTTGGGGACCCATCCTTAAATAAAGCCAGGATTACTAAAAATTCTGGCGTTGGAGCCCTGGTGGTGGCTGAGACCAGCATTCAGTTCAGGTCTTAGAACTGTTGTTAGGACAGCTAAACAAATTCAGCGACAGGAGTCCCGATGGGCCATTCGCCACGACAGGTAAAAACGGAGCCTCCACATTCAGGAGCATTCTATCCGAGAATCTATCGCTTCTTCTCGCGAACCCCGGAGATTTGCCCTCTCCGCGTCCCGTCGTAAGGAAAAGAACGTTCGCAGCGCGCACGCGCAGGCAAGGCGAGGAATATTGACCCTCGCGTCGCCCCGTCAAGTGCCGCCTGCGTCGCGCGTGCGCAGTGCGAGCCCTTCCCGCGCTTCTTTCAGGAATGGCGGCCCCCATGGGGCGAGTGCCTCTTTGGCTCCAGTGCCGGGGGCTGTGCTTCCTCCGCCGCGCCGAGGCCAGGCTGAGGGTCGCCGGGAACCGGTTCAGCTCCACGGAAGCTGCGGCAGCTGCGCGGAGGGAGCCGCAGGGCCTCGGCAGCGAGGAAGCGGCGGCAGGTAAAAGAGGTTTCGATTTCCCGGGAGGCCGCTGCCCGCCCGCCCTCGCGTCGCTCCCTCTCTCTTGCTGTCTGTCTGCTGCTTAGCAACTTGAGGGGAGAGGGCGAGGGACCCTCGGGTGGGTGAGCAGCGAGGCGAAGGGATGCGCTGGTGGCCGCCGACTTAAGATGGCTTTGAAAGGCGACGGATGATAAAGCTACCAGTGACTATAGCCTCGAAAGCAGTATCGCCTCCAGGGCGCCTGTTGATAGTGTTTTAATATTGCATCTATACAGGGCCGACCCACCCATGAGGCAACTGCCTCAGGCGGTAGGATCCAACCGGGGCAGCAGATCCCAATGTCAAGCTTTCTCTGCCCCGTCGTCACCACCACTGCCTTGTTCCTGATGTAGATCTTCCCTCGCCTGTTCTTCCCTGGTAGGGAGGGAGTTGCTCTTTTTGGGTCCGCTTCAGTTGGATCTATACCAGTGTGGCCAGCCGAGTAGTCCAGCAAAGCTTCACAATCTTCTCCTTTTCCCGTCGTTGGCCTTTCTAGAATTGACAGTGAAGAAAACACATTGCCCACACAGTTCAGTATAAAGTGTTTTATTGACTAAAAACAATTGAAACACACACACAGTGCCAGGGTGCTTGCACATCTTCTTTGGAGAAAGTGGGTATGGATGAGTCATGCCAAAGGCCTATGGCCTTCAGTTGTTTCAAGATGCCCACCAGAGCTGGCATCCTAACCATGAACAGATTTCAGGTGTTGGGGAAGGGCACCTCGAGAAACAGACCAAGCTGTTGGTGCAATTTTGCGCATATTCCCAAATTACACAAACACCTGTGAATACTAATGTTATTGCAGTCATGTCTCCCCATAGGCACTATGGAAAGCAGGGTGCGCGCCTTTGGTCTGATATAGCAGGGTTCCTCTTATGTTCTTATACCTGATGCCTGGGGCTGTTTCCAGTTGAGCAAAGTGTGCTTTCACAAACACATCCAAGCCCCCACAGGACAGTTCATGCAGGCAAGGGATGTTGTGCTTAGTACCTGGATGGCACCGTAGCCTCTGAACCTTTTCTTTTCTTTTTTTAGCATGGCATGTGTAGGGGAATGATAAAACTAGGTTGGTTTGGGAAAATACTCCATCTCACCCTTTATGCAAGCATTCAGAAATGGTGTGCCTATCTGAAGTCCCTTTTACTACCTTAGCAGATCTGCTGCACATGTAAGCCTGGCTCAAATAGTGATTTATTTATTTTTGTATGCCACCTGCAAGCATGAGCATCGGCACATGTCAGCTATTCCAGTGTGGGAAATACACCTTATGTAAATAATTATTCTGGTTTTGACCATGTTTGAAGAAGTAAAAATTATACAAGTAACAAGTTTAGTGAAAAGAAAAATGCACACAAACTTTTATGTACGGTTTTTTTGGGGGGGGTTGTCATGTAGTACGTACCTTTTCGCTTTTAAAAATGAAGTACATGTACTAATATCAGGCTATAAAACTCTGCTCATATAATCTGTTTCCCCCTCCCTTTCCATCCAGATACTGAAATTAGCACCAGAAAGAAGACATTCAGTAAGATCTTGGCAGAAAGACGAGAGCAGGCACAAAGAACAGTGTTAATTAACTGCCCATCCAAAATCAATGAGAAAAAACTACTCAAATACTTGTCATCTCATGGAAACATTAAGAATCACTTCTTCTATGAAAGTTACGTAAGTATTTTCAGCATTAGCAACTGAATTTGTGTGATTCCAATAGACCCAAGAGCAGATGGACTTGCGATAACTCATCTGTATCCGTTACAGAAGTGGATAGCATGGAAATTAGTGTTTGGCAGATTTTAAAACACTTGCACACAAAGGTCTCCCAAGGCAACTTACAAAATACAGTTAGTTTCATATACATAGCAGGAACATTTAGCTTTACAGTGGAACCTTGGTTCTCAAATGGCTTCGTTGACGAACACATCCGCTCCCGAACGCCAAAAACCCAGAAGTAAAGTGTTCCGGTTTTTGAACATTTTTCAGAAGCTGAGTGCAGGAAGCTCCTTCAGCCAGTCGGAAGCCACGCCTAGGTTTTTGAATGTTTCGGAAGTCAAACAGACTTCCAGAATGAATTAAGTTTGAGAACCAAGGTACCACTGTAGTCTTAACATGTTTAAAAAAATGAAAAATCATTCTAATGTCCAGCCTGTGCTTACAGATAAAATCTGTTATGTTATTTCCGCCTGGCCTTTGGCTTGGAGCCAATTTGATTCCCTCCCTCCCTCTCTCTCTTTTTTCTTTTCCTTCTCCTCCTGCAATGAGGCTACATTTTAATATTTTAATGTTCCATTATTTTAATGTTGTATTTTATTCTTGTTTTTATTATTGCTTGTAAGCCGCTCTGAGCCTGGCCTTGGCTCGGGAGGGCGGGGTATAAATAAAATATTATTATTATTATTATTATTATTATTATTATTATTATTATTATTATTGTTGTTGTTGTTGTTGTTGTTGTTGTTGTTGTTTTGTTGTTACTATTTCTTCTTTTCTATTACTTCAGGGGGTGTATGCAGTGGTAGAATTTTCTGAGACCGACAGTATAGCTTCACTGCAGGATGCTACTGGTTCTGTACAGTTGGTGGATGAGTGTCCTGTTCCATTTAAATCCAGAATTTTTACAATAACATTGAAAAACCCACCAAGCCAAGCTTCCAATCAGACTCCAGTTTACCGTCATAAACAGGCAACTATTCAAGTTGGAGAGCTGCTGACGAACCTATGTAATGCTGACAGTGTAAGTTCATGTTTGCAATTTCTCTTATAAGAAATAAAGCAGCTTTATTATTGTGTTGAATATGTAACTGAAAAGCTGATGTAAATATTTAAGTTGCTGAATCAGAAACGCTGATCAGAAGAATGACGAAAGAGGGTCAGTGGTCTTTAATGCATGCAGTAAATAGTTCCGTTAATATTTTTGGAAAAATCTGTGCAATACTTGTTAATACAATAGAACTGTTACCAATGGAATAAATATCAATTTGTGATTTTTCTCCAGATCTTTTAAATAGGACAGAGAATGGTCATGCTTACTGATAAAGAAGTAGCTCTTGCATTTTTAATACTAAGAAGCTGAAAGCAAAATAAAGAACTTCTATGAAGGATTAGACAGTTCATGTTGGTAGTAGCTACTAATTAATCTGGATCATGAAAAACTAAATTTATAAACAGTGCTTCCATTCATGCTTCTGAGAGAGGCAGCAATAATGAATCGTATAATATCAAAATGAATTTTCATGTAAAGAAACTTAACTTTTTCAGAAATCTTGATTCCAGGAATAGGAATCATTAGTGAACTCACTTTGCATCAAGTTGCCTGGCATGAAATCACCAGCACAGTACAGAGATTTTTAGAGGACACAGTCAGTTAACTGAGCCTCACCATTGACTCACATAAACTGACAGTACATCCTAGGACCCACCCACCATTCTTTGTGGATAAACATTGCAGGAGAAGCCTTGTAGCATTGAGTAATTTTGTTGTTTGAATAGAACCTTGTGCGCCATTACAGATCATCAAGTTGCAAATTCCTGATAGAATTCTGATGAACTTCCATGCCTCTGGAACCCAATAACTTGGCACTCATGTATGTTCTCAGTACATTTAGTGACAAAGTTCATCCTTTGTCTTCAAAGTCGATGTTGTGCATTTATGCTGGGTGCAAAGCTATATAGCGTTAACTTATGTCTGTTACAGTGGCTGTGTTTGCGCTTTGTAGTAAGCCATGGTTACTGACTTACTGTGACCAAGCAGATTGCTTCTGCTTCACTCCTCCCCAATAGTTTAGCATTACAAACATGGTTTGTTGGAAGTGAAACAAACCACAACCCCTGGTTTGGATGTAATGCTAAGCCAAGGATCGTGACTTGTTGCTCCCACTCACTAGGTGAGAGGAACAAAGCAGGAACAGTTAGCACATTCACAGTAAACCACCAATTATAATTTAATGACATGTGAACAGGGTGACTTTACATATTTGCTAAATGTATCACTTGGTACATTCGGATAACAGTAGATGTTAGAACTTGAGACATTCTGATGATTAATATTAGGATGAAAATGTGGGTTGTGGTGGCTTACAAATTCCATCCCTTTTAATCTTCAATAGTGCACATTAATTTAGCAAGCACCAAATAGCAGGAACAATTAAGCCAAAAGGGGATGTTTTAAGCCAAATATGTAAGAATTGCTGTATATAGAAGTTACTTGTGTCTTTTCTGAATCTGTTGATCTTGCATTGAACCAGTATCTATTGTGTTCAGTGCAGAGAGAAATGATGTTTAAAGTACTTGTATTTAAATAATCTTTAAGGATGGATTTGGAAAGAAAGAATGCTGAGTTTAGCCTCTGCTTGCTTTATGTTGTAACGTTGTACCTTGCAGACAATGCAGCTGTTCCTCAACTCTCAAAGGTCATCCAAGTGCCTCACATAACCTGAGATTGTGTTCCCTCTCGCCCTTTTTTTGTCTTTGCAGGTGAGCGACCAGTTGTACATGCTCGTAGAGAAGTATCAGCTGACGGAAGAAAACACTAAGCTCCGATTTTTTACCTGCTCTTTAATTCAAGACATTGCAAGTGCTTATTTTCCAGACTGCATTGTGAAGCCCTTTGGCTCTTCTGTGAACAGCTTTGGTAAACTGGGATGTGACTTAGACATGTTTTTGGATCTGGATGCGATCCGAAAAAATGCTACCCAAAGGGTAAGGTCTTTCTCTAACAGCGTCCCCCATTGATTTGTCTTTTGATTAGAGTGTGGAATGACTGTTTTGCAATCATGACCATTTTTATTAATTTGATTTGTTTTAATTGCCGTGATGCAAATCAAAGTTGGCTACATCTGCAGCTTTTTTGGTTTGTTTTTGTCATTTTGCACAGCTGTTACTGAGCTTCCTGAATGCCGTGCATTCATCTTAAGCTGCTTTTTGTGCATCAACTGCTCCCAGTCTTTCAGTGTATATACTTACTAGTTTATTCATACAACTGGGCAGCAGGCAAGTTCTAAGCTGAAAAAAGCCTACCCTTGCGTGTGTACGTTATGGCTTCATTTGCCGTACTCTAATCAAATTATCAGAGGATCAAAAATTTGTAGGCCTAATCCTTTCTCAAACATGAGCTTATAATTTATACATAGCTCCTCGGAGAGCATCTAGTGACATTATCTTCAATTCAGCCATCAGAAGAATTGCATTGCGGTTGATGTGTGAATTAATGTTAAGCTTCAACCCAAATTTCCAGCCTGTAACTAAATGGCTTTTTCTTCAAGTACGAAACAATATCATTGCATTGTCTGGTTACCGTTTGTGTGTGTCTATTTCCCCTCCCTGCTAACTCTACTTCCTGGAATTCCCTGACACTGAAATCCTACAAATTACTCATATTCAAGAGTGCTGTGTACATAGATGGTACTATAAAGACTAATTACCACCATCTTCAAGTGCATGGACCTCCTAGCAGTCATTAGAGCATCACCAGTACCTTATCCAGTCATTGTGGACAAATGGAAGAGTCCTGCTTATGCTGCAAGTGGTAAAGAAGGCACTGAATTCCAGACCCTAAAGTCAAGGGTGGGAAACCAGTGGCTCCCTGGATGTTTATGGAGCCCAGTGCTCATTATCACCAACCAATAGTGAGGTGAGGTGAGAATATTTTGCGGAGAATATTCTCTGCTAGAAAATTCTCCGGAGAATATTCTTCACAAACTGTAAATTCTAATGTAAGAACCAGTTTTACAACCCACATTTTAACAACCTAGTTAATAATAAGTCAAGCTGAGATTTTAATTATTCCTTTTACTTTAAAAGCTACATTTCATACATACACAACATAATTAGAATTCAAAGTTGATGGTTAATATACAGTTAGTGGCAGGCTTAGTGATTAACGTGAGTCATTCCCGTTGAATTTTCAATTTCAAGTTTCGTGCAAAAAATCAAAGAATGTGAACCCATTTGTCCCATTGAATAAAAGTATCTGTACAGTTTTTGGTTGCCATCTGAACAAGTTTACCCATGAATAAACATGTATATTAACTAATTATATCATTTTCAATGCATTAAAATGACTATTCTCCTATTTAAAATAAAAATTCTCTAATATTCTCGTTAATTGAGAATATTCTTCAAAAGATTTTTTTTGAGAATTTAACATCACTAACAACCAATGGGGTCAAAGGTCAGGGATGATGGATTCAGGGAGACCAGCAACACGTGAAGGGCTACAGCTTCCGCACCCTGCCCTAAACGTTTGACAGCATTTAGTGCTTTTATCAGCATCACCCACAAAACAGTCTGCTCTCATGCGTCTTTGCTTTCTGCAATGAAAATGGGACTTGGGTGCCTGTTCCATGTGCTGCATTGCAGCCGGTGGCCACGTTAACATGCTCCTGGACAATGAATGCGCAAGCACAGGAAGGGTTAAACACAATGTCCACACGGGGATAAGCAAACTAAGCAGGTTTGTTCTAGGCAGCTGCAAAGCCGTGTACATTTCCTCTATGCAATTAGCCAATCTTATCTCAAACAGCAGCATATGCAAACTGCAGTAATGCGGTTCACGGTTACATATTTCTCATGACAGTGTAATAAAATGCTGCCCATCAGCACAAAGGAGTCCCAGATATACCACTTCCTCCTTTTGCGTAATTTTGCCAGAGTGTATTGGCCAACGCTGCCTTCTTTTGCTCATGTAAACAGAGGCTGTGTGCTTAAAAACCATTTCCCCATCACATGTGGGAAACCCCTGACTTTCTCCAGGTTGGTTTTTCTCTCTACTGAGAGAACTGGCTCAGTTTCAGTCTTTGCCTTGAGGCAGCTTTTCTTGTCATGGATATGGATGGTGCATGTGTTTCTAATATCTGAGCATTTCTCTAACAGCATTGCTTTTATATAAAAAAAGTTAAATCTATTCCTCTGAAGAGTCCATTAGAACTGGACATGATTCAGACTGGCTGGGCTCCAAGCGGTTGCATGCAGCATATCTCTCCTTTCTCCTGCTGCAGCCTCCATATGCCCCTCTCCCTCCCAAGCTGAAGCAGCATCTAGGGCAAGCCAGGACAAGTTAGTGGAAACCAGGTATAAGTGGGGCTCTTTGGATGCTGGACATTTAATTTTAGGGATATAACTGCTCTTTCCTGCTTCATATAACACCAGTGCTCCGAGATATGCATTGGTCGCCAATTTGCTACCAAGCCAAGTTCTAGGTGTTGCTATTAGTATACAAAGCCCTTAACAGCTTGGGGACAGTTTGCCTGCAAGATCTTCCCACTCAACAGCTTTGATTGGCAGAACTGGCCCTGTTACAGATGCCATGTAATACCCACTCCACATTTGTAAGGACTCGATCTTTTAGTGTGGTGGCACCTATACTTTGGAACTCCCTGCCTATTGATATCAGCCAGGCGCCTTCACTGTAGTTTTTGCTAAAAACATGTTGTTTAGATAGGCCTACTGAGATGTCTAGAATGCCATTGTGTTTTTAGATTATTGCTGGTTTTGTTTTGAATGTTTTGAATGTTTTTACTAATAATTGTACAGTCATACCTTGGTTCTCAAATGGAATCCATTCCGGAAGTCTGTTCGACTTCCAAAAATGTTCGAAAACCAAGGCACAGCTTTCGATCAGCTGCACTCAACCGGAAGCCATTGAAGCGTCATTGGACATTCGGCTTCCCAAAAACGTTCGCAAACTGGAACACTTCTGGGTTTGCGGCATTCGTGAGCCAAAATGTTCAAGTCGCAAGGCATTCAAGAACCAAGGTGTGACTGTATTGTTTATTCCTTTTTTGTAAACCAATTTGAAGTTGTTGTTGTTTTACAGTCAAGCAGTATAAAAATTATGTTAAATAAATAAACCACTTCTTTTGAGTTCTAGCTGTGTAACAATAATATTTTGCTCATTCGGGGGTGGGAGGCAAAGACTAAACAGAGGCAAGTCAGTAGAAGATGCAGATGACAATCCTAATTTTCAAGTGCTCCATCATCTTATACAAATTTCTGAAGAGGACGCTGTGTCAGGGGGCTTGCCTTTGTTTTGAACGTTTGACTTATTCTGTCTCTTTTGTGTTAGAAAACAGGTCCCTTCAACATAGATTATCTAGTGAAGAGAGTACCTTCTGAACGAATAGCAACACAGAGGACTCTTTATGTGATTGGTGAATTTATTGATAACTTTGGCCCTGGGTGTGTCGGTGTCCAAAAAATACTTAATGCTCGCTGTCCGTTGGTACGATTTTCTCATCAGCCTTCAGGATTTCAGTGTGACTTGACAGCTAATAATAGGTAAGCATTTTCAAATGTACATCCTACCGTCCAGGAAATTCAGGGCAAGGGTAGCCAGAAATACCCTGTAAGCTTAGTGATGTTTTTCCGGCCTGGTACTGCATCCATTGCACCAGAGAAAGGGAACCAGGTAATCTCCAGTTGGTGGGCTCTTAACTCCCACCAACCCCAGCCAGTGCAGCTAATGGTCAGGGATCATGGGAGTTGTAGTTTATCAACAGCTTTAAGGCTGCAGGTTCCCCACCCATACACTATACAGTATACCACACCATATTGGGTTTAGATATGGATGCATTAGTGGCTGTAGAGTGGCAATGTATATCAGCATTCTAAAGCAGGAGCAGGCAAAATGCAGATTGGGATCTGCTAGCATCAATATAATCCCCCCCCCCACTTGATTCCTCACCCCACTCCAGCAATGGAGACTGAGATCGTTTTGACCAAGCAAGGCCGGATTATCAGACAGGCCAGCAAAGCCCTGGCCTAGGTCCTCTGTCCATCGTAATGTGGCACTGGTGCAGCCTGCAAATTTCTCCCTAAAAAATTACAGGTAAAGGGGCCCTTCTCAACAGGGCCTGTGATGTTCATAATTAGGTGCTGGGTTTGACAATGATGACAGTGCTAAAGGGTGTGGGGAAGGTCTGTTAAGGTCCACCAAGACTAACAGCAGTTTTCAGGTGGTCTGCTCAGAGAAACCACTTAAGAACCATTGGATAAAAGTATACAGATGGGCATTAGTGTTGAGATATTAAAGAAAACTTTGTTTTTTCACTTGATGACCAGTAGGGGGAGCAGGCTTCTTAGTAATAACGTTTCTGGCACAGTTTCTTTTTTTTCCCCCTTTGAGCATTTTTCCTTTCCTTTCTTAATTCCATGTATAGGGGAAATACCAATTGTATGACTACTTTACAGTTGGCTTTATAATAAACCACAGGAGACACCTGTGTTGATGTTTTATTGACCAGATTAGCATTTGTGAACTTTGCCATGTTGAGTTCTCTGTGCCAGACAAAAGCTGTTGTTTTGCCCTCTGCAAAGAAAGATCACAGTGCTTCTGTGTTACCACTCGTGTCTGACCCTGTCTGCCAGTCCTCCCTGAAGCCTCCTGATACCGTTTCAGATGGCCTTAGTTGCTACCCAATTTACCCTTCTGAGTGACAGGCCTATTCTTATGAGGAGAAATAGTGAGTGAAATCCAATTCAGTTCTACTCAAAGTTGAAATGAATAACCCTACGTTAGCCATGAACATTAATTTCTCTGAGTATGTCTAGCATTGGATACAACCTAGTATCTCTTAAAGGGTCCACTTCTGGGTTGCAGAGCAGATATACTAATAAGCACAATGCCCTCTGCCTTTCTAAAGTTTGCATCTCTCCTGATAAGTCATCTCAGAGAACATCATACATTGAGAATTGTGATTCTGTGTTGATTTGACTCTTCAGCAATAAACCAGCAAAGGTTTATGTAAGCCTTACAGTTGTAGATCCTTTGTCTCCTGTGAAACAGTCTGTTGCCATTTCTTTAAAAAGGATGCATGCTCCCACTTTTCCTGTTGGCAGGGGCTCTCCTCACACCCTCATGTGTTGCACTTATAAGTTGTTGACATTCTATATTGTCCCTTTGACCCTCTTCCATTCCTTTTCCAACAGAATTGCCCTAAAAAGCTCTGAGCTCCTATATATCTACGGCAGCCTCGACCCGCGTGTGAGAGCTCTGGTGTTCAGTGTGCGGTGCTGGGCACGGGTCCAAGCCATAACCAGCAGCATTCCTGGCCCCTGGATTACTAATTTCTCGCTCACGATGATGGTCTTGTTTTTTCTGCAAAGAAGAAAGCCCCCCATCATTCCAACTTTGGATCAGCTGAAGGAGCTAGCTGGTAAGAGGGAGGATTTGACAAACATGTGCAGGTGGAATAATAATTATAAGATTTTTCTCCTGCCCTTCCTCCGGAAGGGACCCAGAGCAGATACAACAAAGCAGAAAAGACCATGCACTTTAAAAAAAACAACAAAATGCAAAACCAGATATCCTCACAGCTAAGTTTCACAGTTCCCAGCACTAGCTGCAGTTCCCAGACAGTCTTCAAGGGCAGCCCCAGATGAAGCACATTGCAGTAGTCCAAAAGGGGAGCATGAATGACTGAGGCCGGGTTATCCCAGTCCATAAATGGCCAGAGCTAGGCATAAGCACTCGTAGCCGCAGAAGCTGCTTGGCAGTCCAGTTACAGATTTAAATCGAGGGACTACTTCCAGGCTATGCACCTGTTCCTTCAGGGCGAGTCTAACCCTACCCAGAACATCATAGTGGTTGCAATTTGTTTTTTAGTTGATAAAAGCAATGGAAGGAGGCTAAAAGCTTTTAACTGTTAAGCATTGCAAATTGGACCACTTTCTACCTCTGCATTTCCAAAAGGAGAGGCCACTGTTAGGAGCAATGAGGACCCTGCTTACTCATTCAGGCATTCAAGGGGTAGTGTGTGTATTTGTTGCTGTTTCAGTTGTATTGCCTTTTTATATGCTGTATCCCACCCTGGGACCTTCCGGTGAAGGGTGAGTAAGAGATATAAATAACAATTGTCTTTTGTCTGAGCCTGAATTGTTTTAATGCTGAAGTGCTTGAACGGTTATTTTTTGTAATTTGTCACACACTAATTTCTATGTGATTCACTTCATCCCTTATCAGATTCTATAGTGTCTGTATGTGATAGTTCAAAAGTGTTTCTTTTTTGTTTCAGATGCAGAAGATAAGCACGTGATTGAAGGTCACGACTGTACCTTTGTTAGTGACTTGAACAAAATTAAGCCCACAGAAAACACAGAAACTCTAGGTAAGAGAGCCCCCTTGTAAATCTTTTCACCAGTCAGATCTGAACTTGGGTCTCTTCTTTCCTTACTGTGTTTTTCCCCCTTTTTCCCCCAGATGTACTACTGAGTGACTTCTTTGAATACTTTGGAAATTTTCATTTTAACAAGTATTCACTAAATATCAGGAAGGTAAAAGTATTTAACTTTCACACCCTTGCAGGGTTTATTGCCAGTCTTTACGTTAATGTATGAAAATGTCTTAATATTGGAGACGGGGTGGGGGGAGCAAAATTGATATTAGTAATTCTTCCTGCTTTGCTGTGTTGCTATGACTGTATTGTGCAGCCAGTATGGGTTGGCATTCAATTCAGAAACCTCCAAATGTATTATTTGGGTGAGAGAGGGGCTGTTTGCTGAATGGATGTGGGTGGCTTGTGGCATTTTTTGAGAGGCCATATTGGGAGAACATTTTAATACATTGCTAGGTCCCTGCTATGTTGGATCTAAATGGGCCTTGCTGGCTATAGCCTTAGGACAAAGCATCTAAGGCCACCCCTTGGGGTTTTTTTGCTTGATGCACAGACTCCACCTAAGAGCCCCCTTGGGCTTATTCACAGATGGGGGCAAAAACTTGAATCCTTCCTTCTCTTGTCAGTTATTGTGAGTGAAAGAAATATGCAAATAGGAATTTTGCTGTGTTTGAGTATGTGGAAATTGCTGCCTTTCCGCTCTTGAACTTTCCCTCTGAACCCAGTTCATTGTCTCTGCCACCGCAATCCTGGCTTGCCCATCGAAACGCTTCTCTAAGGACACAGCATATTGCCTGCGTTCTGTACTACAGGGGTAGGCAAAGTCAGGATTGCTGGTGTCTTTTGCTAGAGCCTGGCGGAAAAGATATTCTGCTAATATTGTAGAACAGGGTGCCTCTGAGCATATTCTATGCCTAGATATCCCCCCCCCCCCGCTCCCAGTACTAGAACTGAACTGAGGACTCAGACCTTTCACACACGAATCCATTTCTGGTTAGCTTACTTCATTTCAGCAGTCTGCTATAAGCAAGAAAAGCCATTACATTTCTGGGAGTTGGAAACTCTTGCTGATCTACTGCAACTTACCAGA
This sequence comes from Podarcis muralis, assembly GCF_964188315.1. Lineage (NCBI taxonomy): Eukaryota > Metazoa > Chordata > Lepidosauria > Squamata > Lacertidae > Podarcis > Podarcis muralis. Next base: position 20,682,838 of record NC_135666.1, on the reverse strand, counting down.
GATCCACCAGTAGATCCCGATCTCCCTTCTGCATACCTTTGCATAGAAACACTTGGCTTTCTTTTGAAAGGCCCAGTAAATGAGTGGTGGTGGTAGCAGTTTTGGACTTTGCATGGCTTTCTGCTTATTTACGCTTGCCTCGGGGCAGTCAGTAATACACAGTGCACATGTTAAATGATTTTTGTTTCACCACCGCCTCCTTTTTCCCCAAATATACAGGGGAAAGAGCAAAACAAGCCAGAAGCGTCTGCTCTTCACATACAGAACCCCTTTGAACAAAACCTTAATATCAGCAAGAACGTAAATGCAACGCAGCTTGAAAGATTTGTCAGTTTGGCCAGAGAGAGCGCCTGGCTTTTGCAGCAGACGGGGAAGGGTCCGTCCAGCAGCAACCAGCGCTGGGGACTGGCAGCCCTTCTCCTAACATCAGCAGGAAATAATGCCAGCAAGTGTACGAGAAGGAAGAGGGGACCAGCCAGCGAACGGATCAAGGGCTTGTTGGAATCCTTGAAGCTTAGCGCTGAGAACGGGAAGAGGCCTTTTAGTACTCGGGAGTAGTAGTTTCTGCAGCATCAACGATGATTGATGGCTCCGTATCTCTTGAGCATCCTGGTTTCTGCATGGAATGAAAAGGTAGTCGTAGCAGCGCAGCCTTCAGGTCTTCTGCAACTGGGGAGGTTGATATGCTGAATCTCCTCTTGCTCTTCTTGACTGTTTGTGCTGCTCTCTTGGTTGAGAAATACCCATTTTTTAATGAATTAAGTTTATACTCAGTAGTGATCGGAAAGGCATGAACAAAGGATCTGAGAATCTGGGCCTTGGGAATATTATTGGTTAAATAAGAGAGGGGGGAAATGTACAGCAAACCTCTTCCTTCTGGGAACAGCTTGCACCTGCCAAGCACACTGATGCACAGCAAACCATTGTAGCCAAAGTACCTATATCCATTTTTGTAACCACACCCATAAACGATGCAAGGTGAAATAAAGTGAGCAAGGCAGAGTGGTACTGCTGTTGTGGAAGTCTTCAGTGCTGAACAAGAAAAGTGTTTGTGAGTTTCAGTATGAGAACAAATACTGCAGATGATGCCTTTGTAGAAGCTGCCTTTGTGCATCCAAAACAAAAAACAACGCTTTAAGTTTTTAAACACAATATTACCATTACCTTACTGTCATGTTGTCTCTGTATTTGAAATCTTCATTTATTTTTAAAGCTTGAAAGATTTGGGAAGTTGAAATCCAGGAGGACTGCAGCCTGTGTTGTTGATCCTGCCTGGAACTTGTATTAACCTGCATTGAAGGCTCTGAATTGAGCTGTCACGGACCTTCCTGTGAATGTGCAGTTTTTTTCCGTTGGTGTGATCTAAGGACTCATTACATGTGCAGGAGCCCAAAGCACAGCACACACAGCTCCTGCAAATTTAACAGCTTTCCCATTGAGCTGCATGTTGTAGGGTGGCACAGATCCAAGTATGCATCCCTGAATTAATTTGTGCTGTGTTTTTTGCGTACATGTGTGATTACGCGCACAAACCTCTTCCCTTTTTTTTGCTTAATATTTTTGTAGGTGGCTGCTGTGCTTAGCAACTCACTCCATCTCCCCTCTGTTTCAGCATTGTCCTTATTTCTGACTTTCTCCCTCTCAAAATCACTCTGTTCCTTTCACTTTGGAGACCTGTCACTTTGACTGCTCTGCTTCCTGCTGGAATGGCATTCTTGTCAGCCTGAAATAAATGGATGGTGACTGGCCTTCCAGACTCTGGTAGGCAGCTCCTCTAATGAATAATGGGGAACCATTAATATGAAATAATATTACCCCTTTTTTCTATTTTTAAAAAGGCCAATTTTTCCTTTGACTATTTAACAGGCTTCTAAGGCTGCAGTGTGAAACTAAACGGCACATGATAAAAATGAATCAAGAGTGAAATGTTTAGCCTACTGTCTTCATCCTCTTAGTTTCTGTGTTAGTTATCCTGCTTGTTTTCCAAATCTTTGCATTGCTATCAAAGTGCCATATGGTGGTCTTCCCCCCAAGCGCCTGAAATCAAGGGGGAGGAATGAGGCTGGAGCAGTCCACTGCTTGTCACTGAGTAGGCGAGGAGCCTGGCTGGCTGGAGACCAGCATCCTGTTTCTGACAGTGGACAGCCAAATACTTCTGGGTATCTCACAGGAGGGCACAAAGGCTGCAGTCTTCCCCTGCTTCCAAGCAGCAGCAGTGCAAATTTATGGAGTATGGGGTCCAATTCCATTTTAAAGCCATCTACAAGCCTGCAGGCAAGTAATCTTCCATTCGGTGTGGAGCTGTGATTTCTTTGGCCTTCCCTGAATCTAGGAGCATAGGGACCTACCTGCCTTACATTGAGCCAGACCATGGTTCCACCCAGCTCAGGATTGTCTACACTGACTGGCAGCGGTTTCAGGTAGGTTTCTGTCCCAGCCCTACCTGGAGATACCTGGGGGTTAAATCTGGGACCTTCAGCATGCAAAGAAGGTGCTCTGCCACCTGAGCTGCAGCCTTTCCTGCTGCCAGTCTGTTTCATTGGACAACCTTGAGTTCAGGAGAATAAGAATACACTCGCACCAGGTATAATTGTATAATCCTTTATTGTGTGATCCCTGCATTGCAGCGGGTTAGGCTAGATGGGCCCTAGGGGTCCTTTCCAACTCTGCAATTCTGTGGTCATGTACTCTGTCCATTTTTAGAAAATAATGATAATAAATTAAAACTGAGTGACCTTTCTCCGTAGGAAAGGTGCTCCAATCTCTTGATTAATTTAGTTGTCTTTTTCTGTACTCCCGTCATCCCTACAATGTCCTCATTGGGATGGGGGCAATCTGAACTGTGCACAGCATTCCAAATGCAACTGGCAACCTGGTTTTTATATACACGCATTATTGTATTGTGGTGTTTCAATCCTATTGTATTGTTCTTGTTTTAACTACTTATCTGTGGTTTTATCTTGTATTTTTATCTTGTGAGCCACACTGAGATCTTTTGATGAAGGGCTGTATAGAAAAGCAACAACAACAACAACAGGATTGGAACCCGCACTTAAAACTTTTAAGGCTCATATTATGTGGGTTTGACCCTGTAGAGTTTGAAGGGGGTAGGAGGAGGCGACACAAATATCTCTTCTAAAGATTTATGGGGGGGGGGGTCACCTCCTGACTTGCAAAAAGGGGCTGCCACGTCTTGTTTTGAAAACTCCAGGGAATCGAAACCCTCCCAGTTCACAAAGCAGGAAGCAGATCTAAAAGCACTTTGGGACGCCCAGCTTGACGGGTCACTTACAGTGCTAAGTATTTCTCCAGCTTTTAAGCACTTGCCGATGACACATTCAGCACACTTCCGTAAAAGTAAAGTGGGATGTGGATGACAGCTGCTGGCTTCCAGGTTTCGTGAGCTTCCCTCCAGCTCTTGTGCACCTGAGCATTTTCTGCACAATGTGGTATCAAATGGTGTCCATTGCTATTTTTATTAGCTGTCACTACGTTGAAGGCCATAATTGGTTTAAACCTTGCATACTCAATGAACATTTGTGCAACTTACATTAATGAAACCCTAAGAAATTCAAAATGTCACAAAAGAGTGAGCAAGTTGTCATGTCCTCCAAGTTCATAACAATGGATAATGAAGCCTTAAGATAGAGGCCTCAATCCTATACACATGCTTACCTGGGTGAAAGCCCCATTGAATTAGGTAGTGCATGCTTCTGGCATGTCAGTGACATAATTTGGCTTTGCTGTGCAGGTTTCTGAAACAAGCCTCATGCCACATCCCTCATCCCTTGCTTGTTCCGCCCCCCCCCCCCCAATAAAAACATCCAGCAGTTACCCAAATTTATCTCTAACATTAGCCAGAACATAAAGGTTCCTTGTTAGGCAGAGAGTAAAGAGAAACAAGGCAATTTTTATCTAAGCAAATCTAGATTACACTCTGCCCTTCTAACAAATCAGGGTCTTTAGGCTTGAAAGTTTGAGGTAAGTATTTGGAACATGGCAAGTCAAAATTTGTGAAATAAAGCATTAATCAGAGCAAGGGTTAGGTGAAAGTGAAAGCTTTCAGTGAAAGCGATCTGGGTTGTCCTGTGGATAGTGTTGGCTGGTGCCTATTAGGATTGGTAGAGCAGAAGACAGGGAGCCCAAACAGGAGGAGGACCCAAAGCCACAGGCAGGCGGAGCCAAATAATTCTGGCTTTCTCACCATATTCCTTCCTGCTGAGTTACACAAGGGCATCCCAATGGAGGAGGAGGAAGCTGAAAGCCAGGACCATCCTTTGGGCTGGTTGTAAGAAGACAGGCAGGTGGGGGCTGGCTGAGGGCAGGCTTAGGTTGTTGGGGCAGTGTCCTGTTCACTATAACAGGCCAGCCCCTACGGGTCATAAGGAACAATTTTGAGTAGATTTAATTTGTTCTTTCTGGAATGCATTTCTTCTACGAAATAGTAATGGCAGCATTGTCTGTTTCTGGTTCCCTGCCTCTTATCATCCCATCAACCCATCCTCCTTTGCCAGAATCGAATGAGCAATAGGCACTGCATTGTCGTGCTGACTTGTAGGGGGAAGGAAGCCAAGTGCCGGTTGCCTCTTGCTCCCAAGCTGTCTTGAGCAGGGTTACTTGGACATGACAGTTGGGCAGAAGTGATAGGATTTTATGCTCCAAATACCGGTAAGAGAAATACTTCAGATCACATAGACCAACGCTGACTTGATTCAGAGACACCTCATCACTCCGAATCTCCTGGATTATTATTATTTTTTAAAGGCTCTTCCGCTTATCACAGAAAAAGTCCATAAATATTAACCATTGCCAGCTGTCAAAGTGTCCAGGTTTTCTCTCTCTGGTTTCGTACCCACCATTAAGATTGGTACGACTCTTTTTGGTGGAAAGGAGAAGGCTTTGTTTTTGTTTGCTTTTAATGCCAGGCAGGTTTTGGATTGCTCTAGTGAGCTGTCTGGATTAGCAGTTGCTAACTCCCAGGAGAATAAAATGTGCTTTCTCTGCTTTTGTTGTTGTTGCGTGTGTGGAGTTTTGTGGCTAAGGAGTCAAGGGCATCTGCTCAAACTTCACATCTTGGAAGGCCTCTAAATGTGCAGATCAGGGTGTGTTGCAATGAGAGGAAACCTCCAGCCGGCACTAGGTTCTCTGTCAAGACCCAAACCAAACCCAGTTTATTGCTCTGAAGGCCTGGAGGCAATGGAATCTTGCCACAGAAGACCAGGAAGGTAGTCTGGTCATGGGAGGAAGAAAGAGACAGGCACCCATAAACGGAAATAAGCAGGCCACTAGTTTATTGAAGGAACTTGGCATAATGTACAAGCAAAGCCAGCATGAAAGACAGAGATCTATGTCCTCCGTATGAGATGGTCACAGAAAGTAGCATGGATGGCTAGCTGTGAGGACCCCTTGGCACCACTAAGGACCAGGCCTACTGTTAGGTAGAATGGGGTGGCATTTTTGTCAGGATCACAGCTAGGGAGTGAAATGTTAAATCTATCTGCATGTGCTGCATCCCTGATTAAAATTGGCCCCACACTTTGTTTTTGTTTTAACCATTGATACACTTGCAAGCTGAGGGATGCAGGTGGCGCTGTGGGTTAAACCACAGAGCCTAGGACTTGCCGATCAGAAGGTTGGCGGTTCAAATCCCCGCAATGGGGTGAGCTCCCGTTGCTCAGTCCCTGCTCCTGCCAACCTAGCAGTTCGAAAGCATGCAGTGCAATTAGATAAATAGGTGCCGCTCCAGCAGGAAGGTAAACGGCGTTTCCGTGCACTGCTCTGGTTTGGCAGAAGTGGCTTAGTCATGCTAGCCACATGACCCGGAAGTTGTACGCTGACTCCCTCAGCCAATAAAGCGAGATGAGCGCCGCAACCCCAGAGTCGGCCATGACTGGACCTAATGGTCAGGGGTCCCTTTACCTTTACTTACACTTGCAAGCTACACAAGTAGAGTGGTACCTCTACTTACGAACACAATCTGTTTGTAAATAGAGCGCCACAACTGCATGTGCACGAAGCATAATAGAGCACTTCTGCGCATTCACAAAGCTCGCAGATTGCTTCTGTGCGTGTGCGCACGGTGAACCCGGAAGTAAACACTTCTGGGTTTGCTGTATTCGTAACCTGAAAAGCCACAACGTGAAGCAAACGTAACACAAGGTATGACTGTATTGTGTTCTCTTTGACTCTCAGTTTCCCTGGGTGGCCTCAGGGATAAATTTGGGAGGCCAAAGAGATGTCACCCTCTTTTGCATATTTCTTTTTTCTTCTTCTCACAAGCTCTTGATTTAAGACATGAAAACGAGCAGGCAAGTCTTCAAGTTACAGGCGTGTTTTTCTCTTGGGTGGAGTAAATAGAAATCCTTGCGGTTGGGCTATGCGGTTGTGTAGCCAGCCTGCTTTTCTTGGCACTTTTAATTAAACATTATATGATGAGAGAGACTGTGCTCTGAGGCACGCTTGTGCTACAAGATACAGCTTAAGGAATTGAATGGGGTGGGTGACTAGAAAAGCACCAAGAGCTTGGGAGTACAAATAATAAACAGATCTTAATTCACCTGCTTCCTGAATTGGAATTCTTCCGTTATCAGTAAAGACATCAGCCTGGGCAATGCCTGGGAACAGGTTGTCTTTCTGTGTTGATTTTACTCTAGCCAAAGAGTTTGTGGCAAGCAACCACTTGGACTCCTTTGAACAATATTTTGGTTTATAGATTCCTCTCTGTGAGCGGCTTCACTTCACTTTTTATAAGAGGCACAATGGCCAATTCAAATCACGCTGAAAAATAGGCGTGGGCGGGTTGACTAGAAACATCTGCCAAATATTAATTGCAAAACAATAAAAGGTATATTAGCCCAAAACCTTCAAATTCAGGAGGTGGCACATGGTTGCAAAATATATATTTTGAGTAACCTGACAAATGCATTTGGACTTAAGAAATATCATCTGTGGCATCTAGGTGAAGGGCATCACTTGCATGGACTCAAGAGTGTCAATTCTTTTTTTAAAAAATGTGTGTATATGGATATCTATTGCTCAATGAATCAATAGATATGTTTTTCAACAACACAAAGCACACAACTCTTAATATTTCAATCACCCTATAATATATTGTGCTTCTGGATTTCAAGATTCCAGCTCCCATCAGCCCCAACTAGCATGGCCCAGGGACTTTGGGAGTTGTAGTCCAACATCTGGTGACCCATCACTTTCCCCCAACCCCTAGACCAGAGGTTTTCAACCTTGTTGAGTCCATGGCTCCCTTGACATTCTTTCTGTGGCATCCCTGTGGGGCTCAAAAGCCCACTTATGTCACCCCTTGCCTGCAGAGCTGGCAGCCTCTAATCCTTTTTGAACACCCTCCCTTGTGGAGTATTCCCTCAGCCTCCTCCCCTCTCATTGGGAGTCCTCCAGGCAGCTGCTGCTGCTGCCCTGGTCTCTGAACTACCACCCCCCCCTTGCCCCAAAGAGAGGTGCCTCTTCACACTGCCCCACAGGCACCTGGGACTTGTCCGTCCATTCCCAACAGCAAGGGCTGGTGGACTAGCTGGCTGGGGTGCCTCGCCCGCTTGCTTGCTTACTCTGAGGCTGCCTCAGCTCCTGGCAACCAGCATCCTCTGGCCAGCCCCAAAGGCACCAATCGCCTCCAGGGCTGCTGCAACAAACAGCTGCAAAAGCCCTTGGGAGGCAGAGACAAGAGGAGGCATCGGAAGAGGGAGGGGAGGAAAGAGGGACAGAGGCCAGTGTTGCCTATGGCACGCCTGACGATCATTCAAGGCACACACTGGTTGAAAACCACTGCCCTGACTATCACATGCTTAGGAGAGAGAACCTTCATGCCTGGAGGTGGGGATTTTGCTGTCTGTTTGCCACATGCAGCCCTACATTGGCTCCCAGTACATTTCCGAGCACAAAGTGTAGGTATTGACATTTAAAGCCCTAAACGGCCTCGGCCCAGTATACCTGAAGGAGCGTCTCCACCCCCATCGTTCTGCACAGATGCTGAGGTCCAGCACCGAGGGCCTTCTGGAAGTACCCTCATTGTGAGAAGCAAAGCTACAGGGAACCAGGCAGAGGGCTGCAATAGCACTACTTCTTCTTCTTGTTGTTGTTTAGTCGTTTAGTCGTGTCCGACTCTTCGTGACCAGAGCACGGCAGGCACTCTTCTCTTCTCTTCTCTTCTCTTCTCTTCTCTTCTCTTCTCTTCTCTTCTCTTCTCTTCATGAGGTGGCCAAAGTATTGGAGCCTCAGCTTCAGGATCTGAACAGCACTACTACCACCCTACAAAGACTACTGCCACCCTGCAAAGATATGAAAGCAATGGGTGCCCAAATGCATGTTTTGGTTAAAGGTGGTGGGTCCAGGTGTGGGAAGGATGAAGACCGCTGGACTGGACAGACCTTGACCCGGCCACCCAGCAAGGTAATGATGAGCTTTCTACTGAGTCACATGGACTCCATTTCAGAACGTCCCACAGTGTGCTGCAGAGAGCCTCGCCTCCCGAAATAATAAAAAACTTCTTGAAAGAGAGAGTAAAAAGCCAACAAGGAGAATCTGAAAGTTCAGAAGCATTAATGGGAAAGGGATCTCCCTGGAGTCCCTATGCCAACAGAGGCCGGAGAACTGGGTTTTATTTATTTATGTTCAGCCGCTGGCATGTTTGTCCTCCCTATGCCCCAGCCCTTTTGGACATGTTTATGAGCAGGCAGGGTTGCACTTGGCACGGATCCTGCTGCTCTCTGAGGCAAAACAGAGCTGGGGCCAACAGAACAGCCTCCTGCACACCCACAAACCCAAACAAATGGAGCAGTATCTCATCTGAAGCCAAAGAGCCCCAGGGATTTGAAAAATCTATTTCATTGCACGCTCTTCATTGGGGCATGCATTTGTTTTCATTGGGAGATGAACCCTTTCCGCAGCTTCACGTGGAATCTCCTTTCTCAACCATCTTTTTTAATGTTACAAACAAGTTAAGGAGTTCATATTCAACGTAGGGGAGCAGTTAATATACTGAGGTATGAAACTGGAAGTTCAAACCTTATCTTGTCAGCCAGGACTTACCTTGCTGATGCCCCTCCAGCAAGTCTGTGACAAATATCATTGTTACTCAGATTCCCCCCCCCCCCTTACAATTTATAGCCAGTCCTTGGCTGTTAACCCGGATCCCCGGAGTGAAGGCCATGTAAAGAAAGGGGGTTCTATTCCTGAGAACCAGGACACAAATGATCTTAGCAGGAATTAAATCTCTGAGACCAAGCTTTGGGTGGGTGGGGTGGGGGTCACCTTGTTAGAAGCAAGAATTGGTTGTGTTCATGTTACCGTTTACTGTGACTCCAGCATGCTCCCACCCCCGATATTTTTAAGCCGGGTTCACATGACGATGTTAGCCACAATCCATCTGTGTCCCATAGCCGTAAGGGAAATACTCCTCCTCAATGTGTTTTTCTTGAAACAAGCTTCCATCTGATTTGAAAGCAGAAACCACAGAATTACATTTGAAAGCTGCATCAGAAAATACTAGGAAGGACATTTTACTGCTAGAATCACAGAATCATAGTGTTGGAAGGGATGACAAGGGTCATTTAGCCCAACCCTCTGCAATGCAGGATTCTCAGTTAAAGCATCTGTGACATAAGGCCATCTAACCTCTGCTTAAAAACCTCCAAGGAAGGAGAGTCCACAGCCTCCCGAAGGAGAGCGTTCCACTGTTGAACAGCTCTTACTATCAGAAAGTTCTTCCAGATGTTTAGTTGGAAAATCCTTTATTGTAACTTGAAGCCATTGGTTCGAGTCCTACCCTCCAGAATTCCTCCGTGCAATGGACACTTCAGGCTGCTCTTACACATGCGCAGGTGAGCAGATCAAAGCTTCACTCAGTGCAGGGAAAGAAACCATCTGGTGAAGGTATCCCTGCCCCTGCCTTGGGGGACTCCCAATAATCTTTCTAAGTCTCTCCATAGGGAAAACTGTCTATTATTCCTACTCTCTGCTTCCTGTTTCTAAACCAGTTATTGATCTATAATAAGACCTCTCCTCTTTTTCCATCACTGCTTAGTGATCCGAGGAGTCTTTGCATACTTTTGACAAATTCCCTCAGCAATGTCAAGTGGATAACCTCTATCTAGATCATGGGTAGGCAAACTAAGGCCCGGGGGCCAGATCTGGCCGAATCGCCTTCTAAATCCGGCTTGTGAACAGTGTGTTTTTACATGAGTAGAATGTGTCCTTTTATTTAAAATGCATCTCTGGGTTATTTGGGGGCCTGCCTGGTGTTTTTACAAGAGTAGAATGTGTGCTTTTATTTAAAATGCATCTCTGGGTTATTTGTGGGGCATAGGAATTCGTTCATTTCCCCCCCCCCCAAAAAAAAAAATATAGTCCAGCCCCCCACAAGGTCTGAGGGACAGTGGACCAGCCCCCTGCTGGAAAGGTTTGCTGACCCCTGATCTAGATGCTTGTTGACCCTCTCAAAGAACTTTAACAGGCTGGTGAGACAAGGCTTACCCTTACAGAAACCATGCTGGTTCTGCTTCAGCAAGACTTGTTCTTCTATATGCGTGGCAGTTTTTTCTTTGAGAATGTTTTATACCAGCTTTCCTGGAACAGATGTTAAGCTCGCTTCCTGGTAAGGGTCAGCGAGGGAGTGGCTGGGAGGCTGTTGCTGCATCTCTGCCCCATGCCATGAGCTGCTCTTGAGCTCCTCTACTCATTCGGACAAAAAACTAGTTGGCTTGCCTTCTGTGACCTTCAAATCCACACATATAACTTTATGCCAATGTATGTCTACAGGCTGACACCCCGAATCTTTTAATGACCTGGCCACAGGTTCATAGGTCCCCCATCCCTCCTAAAAGGAATACTGGGACAATATGTATGAAGCATGCAGTAACTGGAGCTCCTACATGAACTCCTAGTATGAACTACATAGGAACTCCTAGTTTGCCGATCTGAGTGTTTTGCTATTGGATTGACCCTCCTTAAATTTCCTAGCAGGTTCATTAATACAGGAGAATTTAAAGAGCTGCTAACTCGGAGCATATATTTTGACCATGTTAGGCCTCTCCTTTCACAAGCATCTAAGCCCTGTGAAACCAAAGTACAAAGCACAAAAGATCAAAGTCCTGACCTGCTTAATGATGTAGCCAGGCGAAATCAAGGCAGACCCAAGAGGGATATTAGTAACCTTCTCAGCAAACGGTCTTAACACAGAAAAGATCGCTGTTGGGAGAGGAAGGTTTGCTGAATACGATGAATGACTGCTGGAAACAGCTGTTGCATACTACTGGGTGATGGGGGGGGGGGAGAGAGTAGGAAAAGGAGCACCATTAATTGGACCAACTTTTAGTAAAATCAGGCACAAGCTTATGAATGCCATCAGTGTGGACTTGAGACCAGTGTGGGGCTGTGGAGCATTAATGTGTGGGAGTGCAGCTCTGGTACTTTTTTCACAGCAGGAGGGCTGGCATCACTTGTTGAAGTATTTGCCAGTGTTGTATGTTTGGGAATGACCTACATTTTTGGGACCCTGAAGCTCAAACTGTTATGAGGGCCCCTTCACAACCAGCAATGAGGTTTGGGTCACCCCTGTTACCTTCTTCAATGGAGTTGTTCCATGACAGATCGCCACATTTAATGAACTACTACATCTCAGATTTTGATTAAAATGGCAGTCCTGAATTATCTCACTTGTCAAAGACACTGGGGTGATTAAGAATGCCCTATGCCTATTAGTTTTCGAGCCCCATGTTGAGCAAAAGATGCCTGCGTTGCAGAGGGCTGGACGAGATGATGCTCAGTGTCCCTTCCACCTCTATCATTTCTGGTTCTTCTAGCAACTTACACCCCGTTTCATCAGCGGAGAGCCTTGTTGCAATGTCATTTTCTGGAGACAAAGCGCAAAAAGAATCTAAGCACTGTTCAGCAGAACAGCCAACTTTCCAACTTACCTTTGCAGCACCTGCACTACCAACTCTCAAACTTTGGGATTGTCAACATAGGTACCACCAAAAATTAACCTATTTGAGCCGTGTGACTCAAATTGGGTTTACTGGACTCTCTCTTTTCTCTAAGCAATGTGTTCTAAAGTAGCTTCAGGGGCCCCTCCAGGGTTCAGGGCCCTGAATCTTAAGCTTCTTTAGTTTCATAATAGATCTGCCCATGGGATGGCCTGGCACATGAGCCCTTTTTTAGGCAAGCTCAGCCCAGACCCAGGAATATCCAGTGAACCTCATGACTGATGAGGCATGCAAACCCAGGTCTGCCCAGTCAAAGTCTCACAGGCGAACCCCTCTACCACCCTTTGCCCCAATCATGCATTTCTCGATACTCCTTGGGGTTTAGGGTTAGGTCTGGGGATGATGAGCTCCTGCACTGCACCGCTGTTTGAGACTCCCAAATCCCTGTGCTTGGGAACACCCCACAGGAAGGAGTTAATGGGGAATCATAGGTAGCTAAAGCAGAGGAAGGAGACACACAGTGGTTTTGCCTTGGGATCAGTCTATTTTCTGCAGTCTGAACTGGGGACTGGTGCCAACCAGCAGATCAGCAGAATAGCCAGCCCTTCACCGGACAGAAAGAAGCTCCTCATTGCCAGTGCAAAGGCACAAGGTAAGAACCCTTTCATTCAACGGAAACCTTAAGGCTAACTCTAGAGAACAAAGCCTTGCTTACGGTTACATCCTGAACTTAGGTCACAACATTGAATTCAGTGGAACTTAAGTGTGATTTTTCCCCTAGTCTGGTGCAGTTAATAACCCGTTTGGCTTTAGAATCATAGAATTGTGGAATTGGAAGGGACTCGGGGGGGTCATCTAGTCCAATCCCCTGCTATGCAGGAATCACAGTTAAAGAATCCTTGACAGCTGGCCATCCAACCTCTGTGAAGAGTCCACCGCATTCAAGGTAGTCTGTTCCACTGTCAAACAGCTCTCACCGTCAGAAAGTTCTTCCTAATATTTAGTCCCAACTTAGCACAGGCTGCGTGTGTCTTTTTTATTGTGAATAGTTAAGTAAATGTTGGAAATCTTTATAATTTCCCTCCAACTTTTTCTACCTTTAAAAAAGACACAAAAATACCCACCCATTAGGGGAAAACCCCTATTCCACCCCCACTTCCAGAATTTCTAGAATTTGTACATGTTTAAAACAGTCACCCAAAGCAGAAGAACGGCCCTGCTAACATGTCACAGCCGACAGCTTTTGCTGCAGTTGTGCTGCAGTTTATACGGAATATGCCTCCCTTTGATTTCTGTTGCTATTTTCGCATACACATTTCCTCCTCTTTCGGCAGTGTTTCCCATAATGATGACACCCTGGGGGAATAAAGTGCAGGAAATTGTGAACTGTTTCTTTGCATTCCCAGCAGAAAAGAAATGGAACCAGCAAGCAGTTTTGCAGAGTGTTAAAACCAAGGGCCACCAGGAAGGCCACATCCTGGCACATCAAGTTGCTGGATGACAAAGCACACACACACACACACACACACACACACACACACACACACACACACACACCGTGTGTGCAAAGAAAAGGGACACTTGCCCCCAGCACACCCACCCCACCCCCCATCTGACAGGAAGTTGTTTGCAGCAACTCAGTTGTGTTTCTGAGCAGGAGTGAGATGACTGCAATGATGGAGGAAGATGCTAGATTAAAAAACAAAACATGAGTGGTCTCCTGGCGCACTTTTGTGATGGATGCTGATACACACTGACAACCACATGATAGCAGTGGTGACTGAAGACAAGAGTTGTGCAATCAGTATCTTTTTAATATATTCCTGGTGTAAGGAAAAGGCTCCTACAGACTTTTTTCCAATAAGGAAAAAGAGAGAGAAAGTCAGATACCACTTGCTTTGACGCGATGTCATATAACCTCGCCTCAAACAAATCAGAATGAATGCCAATGTCTAGTCTTCCTGCAAACGAAACAGGATAAATGCTCGATAAACAGGTAGTCCGGTACCCCTATGACATCTTTGCCCACACAGTGTATATATCCCTAAACTGTGTCAGTACTTAACAATCTGAGGCACTGTGTTTTCTAACCACTGTCTTTGCTCTGCTTTACTGAAGATCACCGAGTCTTGTAACAAGTGGATCATAATACAATAATCTTAAAGTTATATGGAGGGTATTAAAAACAAATCTGCATTTATTTTGTGACATCTGAGCTTCCTCCTTTAATAAACTGTTCTTCTAACGTTGCCTCTTGCATGTCAAAGGCCTGGAAATGATGCCTTATGAGGAATGGCTAAGGGAGCTGGGCATGTTTAGCCTGGAGAAGAGGAGGTTAAGGGGTGATATGATAGCCATGTTCAAATATATAAAAGGATGTCATATAGAGGAGGGAGAAAGGTTGTTTTCTGCTGCTCCAGAGAAGCGGACACGGAGCAATGGATCCAAACTACAAGAAAGAAGATTCCACCTAAACATTAGGAAGAACTTCCTGAGAGTAAGAGCTGTTCGACAGTGGAATTTGCTGCCAAGGAGTGTGGTGGAGTCTCCTTCTTTGGAGGTCTTTAAGCAGAGGCTTGACAACCATATGTCAGGAGGTCTCTGATGGTGTTTCCTGCTTGGCAGGGGGTTGGACTCGGTGGCCCTTGTGGTCTATTCCAACTCTATGATTCTATGATGTCTCCAGCACAGTTAGGTGGCTTGAGTTTCAGCTTTTGACAGCAGGAAAAGCAATACATTTGTAGTAATAACCACAAATTGACCTTCCTTGTTGAAAATGTCAACTTTCTCTAATGAGAGCAGAGAGTCTTGGGCACTTCAAAGAAGATTTAGATTTCAAACACCAATTCCGGAATCTTTAACTTCTCTCCCACAACGTCACTCCCTTCTGAGCCATTAGTGTGTGCATTCAAAACACATTGGAAATTCAAAGCCAGAGCAAGGCAACAAAAGACAAGGATGGTTCCTAGTGAGCGGCAAGGAGAAGCCACTTTGGATGACTACTGTGCCTTTTAAGTGGAACCATTTAAACTTAGAGCCAGTACAACTGCTAAACACATGAATGCCACAAAGGAAAGGTTTCCTGCAAGCAGGGGGTTGGAGACCCCTTGGGAGTCCAACTCTACAGTTCTATGATTCTTGGGAGAGACGTGTAAAAGATTGCACTGTAAGCTTGCTTATCTCAGGAATGGTGCAACCCTATATACCGGGTATGTCTACTTAGAACTAAAGTCCCATCGAATTTGATGGGCTTCTAGGTAAGCCGGTATTACAACTGCAGCCTTCATAATTCCTGCTTGAAAGCCAGAGATATTGAGGGACATTCTTTCTCAATGAGAGCCAGAATGTGGAGCTAGTGATTTTCTGTATTTCTGAGATGGAAAGGAAACATCTCTCTCTCTCTCTCTCTCTCTCTCTCTCCATTCTGCTTACTACAGACTCTCCCTAATCAAAGGGAGTTTTCAAACTATGATGAAGGTGTCTTGTTGGTTTATTTGCTGAAGTTAGACTAAATACACAACCCAATAATACTGATGAGATTCATCTGATATGTTACGGTTACCTATATGACTCTTTGGGTTATTCTTTCTTCTTCTTCTTGCACTGTCTTTGAATTAAACTTTTATCTACCTGGAGATGCCAAGGATTCTGCATGTGCTCTGAACTACAGCCCTTCCTCAAATATAGGGGTCAGCAAGGTTTACCTTGCCTGGGCCGGTTCACTCCAGCGGAGATCCCTCCATGGGCTGGATTGCGCGCTCATGAGCACGTGCGCAGACGCAGTTTCCAGCGCCACGAAAGCAAGTCCCTGTGCTGCGCTGCACCAGTTTAGCATAGCACGCAGGGACTCACCAAGCGGGCGGCTCGGTTTGGGGGCACCTCATGGGCTGGTTAAACGACCCCCATGGGCCACTTGTGGCTCATGGGCCTTAGGTTGCCGACGCCTGTTCAAAGAGAACTACTTGTTGCCCATTACTAGGATCAGATTCTGAATGTGATTTGGGTATTGTGACAGAACTAGGAGGGAAGAAGTTTTTTTCTTTTTCACACAATGCAGTCCTTTTTTCAATATCCTCCCTCCGCAAAGTCTCCCTAGTTTATACAGGCTAAACATAACCAAACTGTGGAGGGATTACAAAGGATCAGAAAGACTTTAATAGTGCTGCTGATTGGAGTTGATGTATTTATTCAGCTTTTTCCCTTTGCTGCTGAAAGGCTACAGAGTTACTTTAGGTAACAATAATGGGAATCGGTGGAGCCCCATTCACATCCTATTTAAACTTGAAGGACTTAGACTTAAACAGATTTGCTCCTGTTGAAATCAGGAGGAATACATCACGTTAAAATGAAGCAGCGTGGCTTAACTAGGCTATGGATTAGAGCCAGGCAACTTGTAGCCTAAGCATGAGCAAGGCAGAGCTGAATCAAAGTTTTCGAAAAACAGAACACAGGTCATGCCCCATCCTTTACAGCAAGACATGCATAGATTTCACATTCTTTTTAAATACAGTCCGCAGGAAATGCTGTATGGCATATGATAACGTTTAACTACACAGAGGTCTGGACCAAATTCAAGTGCTGCCAGTGAGCAGATCAAAGCAAGCAACATATATTTATGCTTTATATAGAGGAAACCTTGCAAAAGAAAAAAGGAAAAGGAAAGGAAAGGGCAATGAATATGTTTAAAGCCTAGCTGGAGGGAAGAACTATATTATGAACCCCTTGTAAAACAAAGGAAGAAGTAGAGCTATGATTCTGTTTTTACTGGAAGTCCTGTTTATTATGGCACATACGTTAAGATAAACTCCACAAAGTCTTGTGCTCTTTGTGTAAATATATTTGGCTTCTTTGAAGCAAAGGATAAAAAGGATATGATAAGAGACATTATGCTACGCAAATTTATTGCTTTCTTAACCAAATGCAGAAGCCTCAAAAGCTACAGGGAGTGGTCTGTGCTTTCCACCTTGACAAGGACACCCTGATTGCTGTGGGGTTATGCCACAAATGACTTTGGTCACATCACTCAGAATGGGAGAGGAGAGCAGGCAGGACTTAGTTCCGTTCTCTGTCCTCTTTAAACACTGGCCAACTGCTTGCACAAATATTATTAATACATGTTGAGTGAAGCCTTTTATGGAAGTTCATAGCAGCCTTCGAGGTTTCCATGCTGCCAAATGACTGTGGAAGTAAAATAAAATAAAGATTTAAAAGTATGCGCTTGTCAAAAAGCTTTGGGTTGTTGCAGGCTAAACAGCACCCACGTTAATTGATTATATTTGCATCCTAATTCTCTGCCAAAGGAACCCAGGTTCAATTTATCAAAAAACTAAAATACTGGTCTTCTCCATGAGGAATTGAGTTTCTAAAGGACTTTTGGACAAGCAAGTTAAAACCTTCAAGTATTGAGGCTTTGTTTTTCAGGGTCCTAGATGGCTTATGGTAAAAGCATTTTGGCCCAGAGCTAATAACAGCGCAGCTGGGGTTGCTCATTTTTATTGGACAAAAGGAAGCTGTTCAATTCTTCCAGCAGGTAAATTCTGTAGAGCACAGTCTGTGTCTCAGTTAATGTTTGGGATTCCAGTTTGGCTCAACAATAAAACTACTATTTAAAGAGAATCCAGAATAGATATTTGAGAAGCTGAAGCACTAGCCAATACAGTATGTGGAAGTTGGCTTATCATCTGCTGAGACTTCAGCATGGATAACCACTCTAAACATTTATTTGCCTGCAACCACTGGGATTATTACCACTGCTGACTCATATGTGTGTTGTCTCTTGAAGAACCAGCAACTTGAGTTGGTTACTATTGTCCTTTCCAAGGAATTAATGGCTACTTTAGCGAGGGGTGAGGAACCTATGGCCCTGCAGATGTTGCAGCCCACAACTCCCATCATCTCCAGCCACCGAACATGCTCACTGGGGCTTATGGGAGTTGGAGTCCTGCAACATCTAGAGGGCCACAGGTCCCCCAGCTCTTCTTTAGAGTACTGTGTTGTAAATCCAAAATGTGGGGCAAAGACATTTCTCTATCAATAATCACTGACATACTGGGGCCTCTGCCAGGAAATGTGGCTCTCCTGTCTTTACCTGCCCTGCTCTTTTACCTTCCTCATTCCCAGCACCCTGTTTACTGAAGATGATGCAAGGTTTAGGTGAGCTCTTGCAGTTTCTAGGTTTAATGCCTGATGGTTTGCTCTATGGACAGGTCATATGACAGGAACTCCTTCTGCAGATTGCCAATGTCCATGTGTGTCTGAGGAAGTGGAAACTCTGATTCGTGTTTTCTTCCAATGCATTTCCCATCCCAATGGCAGATGTGAAGTGCTTATATCTCAGTTTGAATCTTACCAAGGTTGTTTTTCTGTTAGCAGACACCAGGCTTAATGTTACCTGGGGGGGGGGGGGGCGCTGCTGCTACGTTTTGTGGTTGCTATTAACACATAGCAAACTGACTGAGTTAATAACAAATTACCTGAAGCATGTGGGTTATCCTGGTAACCTGTATTATTTATTTATTATTGAATTTCCCTTTGCATACATGTGGGAGAACATTGCAGTCTGGAGACTCTGATACTGATATTGTGGTAGCCACAATTTCAGAGGAAGACTCCCAAGAAAGGAAAATGCTGCATTATAATTCATCAAGAAGCCCAACTCTATTCATCCGTGTCTGAATGAAAAGAATGGTTTCCTGTCCTATTACGCATTATTTAATTCAGTGTTGCTATGTTGATTGTATTATTACAAGTCACTGCTGTTGTAAAGGGTAACTGCTTATTTCCACTGTAATTGAATCGCCACTGCTTGTACTTTTTGCATTTCCTTTTTCTCTGATCTCATTGCTTACTTTCGATGAAGTGGACTCTTGTCTGTGGAAGCTTATGCCATTCTAAATGTGTTAGCCTTTAAGCTTCCACAAGAGTTAAGTCTCTAGTGAACTCAGTAGACTATGCAGTGGTTCAAAGGGTGTGGTCCACAGGCCACCAGTGGTCCATGAGCTTCATTCAGGTGGTCTATGGTGGAGTGGCTTAGTATGTATGAAGAACAGTGTGTGTGTGTGTGTGTGTGTGAGAGAGAGAGAGAGAGAGAGAGAGAGAGAGAGAGAATTATATACTTGTTGAGTTGGAAGAGTTCTACCTCCTGCAATGCAGGAATATGCAGCTGTCCTGTATGGGGATCAAACCTGCAACCTTTGCATCATCAACACCATGCTCTAACCAACTGAGCTATTCAGTGCATTCACTGGACACACAGAGAGAGAGAGAGAGAGAGAGAGAGAGAGAGAGAGCGCACCTGCTCTGTCATTCTTAGAACTTGGCAGTCCACCTGGAAGGTGAGTGGGATGGGCCAGAAATAATAGGGTGGGGCAGGGGCAGGTTTGCAAGACATAGAAAGGAGTGGAAACTCACTACAGCAGAATGAAGAAGCTGAGAGAGAGAGAGAGAGAGTAACTCTGAGTGTCAATTTAGAATGAAAGTAGTCAAGGTTTCAAGCTGAGTTATATCACACCAAATACTGAATAACTTTAACACAACATGCACACCCATTGCATTATCCATCCATCCATCCATCCATCCATCCATCCATCCATCCATTACATTTATATACCACCTTTCCTCCAAGGAGATCCAAAGTTGTGTATATCCCCACTAGGACCCTGTGAGGTAGCTTATACTGAAAGATAGTGACTGGCCCTAGGTCATCCAGTGAGCTTCAAGGCCAAGTAGGAATTTGAACCCTGGCCTGGTCTCCCAGGTCCTAGTCCAGCGCTTGCATTTTTATTGCTTCTTTTATTTCTTACTGTACAGTGGTACTTCAGGTTACATACGCTTCAGGTTACGTACGCTTCAGGTTACAGACTCCGCTAACCCAGAAATGGTCTTCAGGTTAAGAACTTTGCTTCAGGATGAGAACAGAAGTCGTGCTGCAGCGGCGCAGCGGCAGGAGGAGGCCCCATTAGCTAAAGTGGTGCTTCAGGTTAAGAACAGTTTCAGGTTAAGAACAGACCTCCGGAACGAATAAAGTACTTAACCTGAGGGACCACTGTACTGCATTAAAATTTGAATTCCATATTGTTTTAATATAATACTTAATACATAGAATAATTAATATGCATGTCTGAAGAGCAACATATAAGCAATACTGAGCCTGAATCATGTACTCCATTCTGAAACACATAATATAGTTCATGAGCATAATGCATTGTGTGGAAGTCAAGGCCAAACCGTGGGTTAGCAGACTGAGGTGAGCCAGGAACCCTGAGCTCT
The DNA here is from genome assembly GCF_964188315.1 of Podarcis muralis. NCBI lineage: Eukaryota > Metazoa > Chordata > Lepidosauria > Squamata > Lacertidae > Podarcis > Podarcis muralis. Next base: position 20,662,616 of record NC_135666.1, on the reverse strand, counting down.
GGTGGAAAAGCCAGCCAGCAGGATCAGAGAGTAAATCTGAAGTGAGGACAAACCAGGAGACAAAATCAGTGAGCAATCCAGAACCAAGGAAAAATCAATAAGGACTATGCCAGAGCTTAGGAAGTCATTGCAGTTCAAGCAATGCTAAACTAAGAAGCCATATTGTACTTTTTCCTGCCTATGGGGAACCAATGACCGACCTGAGTGGATGGAGTCAGTCAGGGTACTGCACTGAGAAACCACTACCTGCAGTCTCAGGGATCACCACATGGGGCAGCTGTCTGTGGATCTTGGCAGCTCCTAAAGTAAGCTTAGCTGGGGGGGAAATTTATGAGGCGAGAGTGAACCAGACCCTCTGCATGCCTTGCTACCCCATGCTATCTTCTGTCAGTGAGAAACTGATGATGAAGCTATTGCCTTGTTTCTCAGACATCCCTGGCAGCTTCCACAGATGTTTACATCAACCCCGGCAAGCCTTCCTCCAGCCACAGCTTCCAAACAAATGTCCTAGGTAGTTCCTGGGCGTGGGGCCCACCAGTCACACCCATCTGGTCCCAAACATTTGGCCTGCTGCACAGTCCTCTGTGCCTCCCATCCTCCATCCATTTCCTATGGAGCTGGAGGCAGCACCACCTGTTTCTTCTTTCCCCCTGCAGCTGTCGAAGCATCTGCGCAGCTTAAGAAGCTGTAACAGAAGCTTCCATCTATTCTCCTGGCACAGGGGATGAAATATCCTAAGGACACACACCTTAAGACGTAGGCATAAGATCACTGCTGTTTCTTGAGGGAAGCGCACGTGTTGTGTTTGGGGTGTGTGTGTGCGCCTGACATGGAACTGGCATTAAATAATTCTCAAACCTGGCGTCCATACTTTGTGCCCTACAGCCTGGCCTGTTATTTACCCCGTAATTATTTAAACGGCCACAAGCAGGATCCCGCACAGCTATTTTGGTCACTTCCTCTAGAGAGTTCCTCCAATTGTTGGCTAGCACTGTGTGAGTCACCAAGTCACTGAGCCACACTTCCTGTAGTGCTCGCTCGCAGCTGGGAAAATGGCCTTCTGCTTTCTCTTTGTTTGCCAAAGCATCCTGAAGCAGCTCAGACTATGCTCACTGTTATAGGAATTATAAGGTCATATATATATATATATATAGAGAGAGAGAGAGAGAGATATTACACACACACTATGAAAAATGACCATGCAGAAATCTTTCCTGGTCACCAAGACCTTTGCAAAAGTTTGTAATGCATGGAGGTCGGACATCCCCACAACTGAGACTACCATTTCAAAGAGGCCATGTAATCATTGATCTTATGGACTGATTTCTTTCTGGAAATCCTATCAGGGCTGATAAGGATTGTCATGCTGACCCAGACCAATGATCTGCTCATTGCAATGTGTGCAGAGTGCAGGAGCAAGGAACCCCAGGGGACTCCTCTAGGCTTCTCTATCCAGCTCTCAAGATTCCCCCTAGACTACTCTTCCCTCAGTGGCCCTGCCTTGTTCTCTCCTTGCCTGGAACGTGCCAATGAACTGTAATAATGCCTCTTGCTTGCCTGGGCAGAGAGAGAGAGAGATTTGCTGAGTAAGAGAGATAAGATCAAAGAAAAAGAACAAATATGTTAATGAAGTGAGGGGTTGCTGAGGAAATTTTAAAAAAGGGATGCAGAAAAGGGAGGCATGGGGAAGTCGGCGAAACAAGCTTAAGAAAAGGAGGTTATGAAATTATACGTGTTTATATATGTTTTTTGTTTGTCAGTGTATTGTGAATTGTATTGTGTTTATTTTATGTTGGAAAATCAATAAAAAATTTTATAAAAAAAAGAGAGAGAGAGAGAGATTTGTCAGAGAAATCTGACTTTTGCATGGCTGGAATGTAGCCAACTACACAAAGGTAAAAGGCACACCAGTTGTTCTTCCCACTCTGGCCATGGGAAGAAATGCGTGTATGCCTACATGCGTGTAACCCCAGAACGCTGCCCATGAGGTGATGCAGCCCTCAGACTAAAACAAACACACACACACACACACACACACACACACACACAGAAACCCTGGTATAGTGAATTCTCCCAACCCTGGTTGGCTAGATGTCCCAGGGGAATTTGCAATCTTTGCCATATTCATCTTCTACATTGATTACACATATATGAATAATGAATAATGCTGATAAGCTGACCCTCTGTATAGTTAATCCTTTTTGAAAGCTAGATATACAATGGACCTCAGAACATTCTGTGGGAATGACTTAAGAGAGCAGCCATCGTTTGCTCCCCATTGCACTCAGTCTCTGCCTTGCTCCCCTTTTATCCTTCCCAACCTGGATTGCTGCATCTGAGTTTGCTCAAGCTGAGACGCTCTACCTCGCTGCTTGATTAAGCTTGTGATCCTCACCTGCCCCGATCTTAATCCACCTGAGTGACCACCAACCTCCTCCTCGACCTAAGAAGCCCCATGATCTCCACCTAGTCCACTAGTGGCCTGGGCTGTGTTCACTTGCCTGCCTCAGTCTCTTGGAGTGCACTTCTCCTGATGCCTCAGAGCCCACTGTTTCCCTGGTGATAGGTGCCCCTACCCTGAACTGTCAGCTGGCCCTGTGATGTCCTCCAATGTCCTGTGAGCAGGGCCGGATTTAGGTTTGATGAGGCCCTAAGCTACTGGAGGTAATGGGGCCCTTTATATGTCCAGCTGTCCTTTGTCAACAACAAATTGTCACTTTTTTGTGTGTTGAATATATGCTATAGGGCAATTTATGAACCTAATAGGCACCCTATATATGGAAATGAGCAAACCAGTGATATTTTAGGGAGCAGGCTAGCAGGCAGGGCCTATTACTTACATCATAGGAGCCTACACAACACAAAACGCTGTTGCTGTATGTAGGTTTTATTTTATTTGTTTCTTATCTTATATTTTGGAAATGTACATCCAGGTTTTTTCCCTTTAAATTTTTTTGGGGCCCCCAAGAGAGTGGGGCCCTAAGCTATAGCTTGTTTAGCTTATACGTAAATCAGTACCTCCTAAGTCCCCAACCTCCCCTTCCCCATGTTCAGCTTGTCCCGGTGGTGTCCTGCCAGTTCATGACACTGGGGTGTTCTGTCGACGTATCTGTCACAGAGGCAGCGTATCCGGCATTCTTCCAATGTTGCAGGGCTTCTATTTTATTCCATTTTATTAATGCATTCATATCCTGCCCTTCTAGTGTAAAAAACACCTCTCAGGCCAGCTTGCAACATAAAGCATTAACAATTTCATAAAACAATTACAAAAAAATAGGAAGGGGTCAGGCAGGCAGGAAGAGGAAAAGCAGCAGCTGGTGACAAAAGTGGTGATGTTTTCTGGGGGGTGGGCAGGGGCTATGGAAGGTGCCTCGCTCTGTTACTTGGAGCCAGGTGTATGTAGCCTTAGCTTTATATTACTGTTTTGGGAATAACCATGGATATCCAGGGATATTTTGCCCATGACCATCAGAGCCCTTTAGAGCCATGATGAACAGAATTGCATATATACTTTAGCTGTTTGTTGTCATGGATCTGACACAATCTTTTGCAGATGGCTGAAAGAAATGCAAACCAATTATGTGTACTTCATGTGGAGAAACCTCAGCTGAAGCATCACACTAAATTGCCAGATTGTTAGATGGTTGACCCATATGACAAAGAAAGCTTGTGTTTGAAATCACACCTCATCTCTCCTAAGAGCTTGCATATGCCGAAAATTAGAAACATCAATGCTCAGATTCACAGAAGAAGGAAAAAAAAACGACACATGGGGGTGGGTAGGGAGAAGTTTAACCACCTGGGTCCCCCCCTTCCATCTTGGGGAAAGAAGAATAAAGAAAGTGGATACTAAGAGCAAATCAATGGATCACCTGCAGCTGAGATGAGTTGCCTTCTTTCCTTTGTAGCTCATGCACTGAATGCTAAAGTGCATCTGTGTGGCATATGTCACCTGGCCCATATGTTTCGAACATGTTAGGAAGCTCTAGTTCTGATGAGCTGCTATGCAATGGATGAGCAATAAGCGTACCTAAAAATACACCTAGCAGTTCTATTTCATATACTTGTGGAATGCATTTTTTGAACCTGATACAAGGAAGAAATATGATCATGGAGTGAAGTGTGCATTTTGTATTTCTTTTCAAACCAAACCAAACACCTGTTTCTTATTGTCGAGACCAGGTAGACCTAAACTCTGTTCAGACACTCAAAAGTGCAAGCAGTGAATACTGGGAGGGGGAGACTCTGGCTCTCAACCTGTGCCTTAACGGAGCATCTGCAGGGTGCCTCCACATGTATAACTTGTCACACACTTCCATGCGCTCATTGTACACCTTTTGAACTCTTGATTAGGGCTTAGGTCATGGGTAGGCAAACTAAGGCCTGGGGGCCAGATCCAGCCCAATCACCTTCTAAATCGGGCTCGGGTTTGTGGACGGTCCAGGAATCAGCATGTTTTTACATGAGTAGAATGTGTCCTTTTATTTAAAATGCATCTCTGGGTTATTTGTGGGGCACAGGAATTCGTTCATTTTCTCTCTCCAAAATACAGTCCTCCCCCCCACAAGGTCTAGGGGACAGTGGACCGGCCCCCTGCTGAAAAAGTTTGCTGACCCCTGGTTTAGGTTTTCTCTCATACGTATATCCCACTGTTCCTCTGAGAAGCTGAGGTTGACATTCATACATGAGCTTATCCTGTGTTTTGGTGTCACATTTACTGGCCCAAAAATGGTGACCCCTTTTTTGGGAGGAGAGGTTGGGGTGAAAAGTCAGCAAATGCCGTTTCCCCCCAGGACTTCACCAGAACTCTGTACTGGCTCCTTTTTTTATCCACCATGGTTTTGGAGACACCATAGCTCAATGGTAAAAAGGTAAAGGACCCCTGACAGTTAAGTCCAGTCACAGACGACTCTGGGGTTACGGCGCTCATTTCACTTTACTGGCTGAGTGAGCTGACTTTTGTCCGCAGACAGTTTTTCCGGGTCATGTGGCCAGCATGACTAAGCCGTCTCTGGTGAAACCAGAGCAGCACATGGAAACGCCATTTACCTTCCTGCTGGAGCGGTACTTATTTATCTACTTGCACTTTTTGGAGTGCTTTCGAACTGCTAGGTTGGCAGGAGCTGGGACCGAGCAACGGGAGCTCATCCCATCGCAGGGATCTGAACCTCCGACCTTCCAATCAGCAAGCCCTAGGCTCAGTGGTTTAGACCAAAGTCCCCTAGCTCAATGGTAGACTAACAATATAACTTAACCTTGCAATAAGTCTATTTGCATACGAAATGCCTTTAAATGAAAATACCTTATGACTTCCTACTTTCCATATATAAAAACTTGTAATGTCTGCTTAGAGTGTTTTCTACTTCCTTTATTATTTAACCAGTTATGTAATTTTTTAGTAATTTAAATTTAGCCTGTTTATTTATTTTAATTTAGTGGTCCCACATATTCTGAGGTCCTATGCTGTTGCTTACAATCTTGTGTGTAAATCCAGCACTGATTTGGTCCTTGATTACGGTATATGTTTATTCATCACAGAGCACCCTCTCTCACTAAATTAGGTCCAGCTATTTGCCTGGGATGATTTACACAGAGAAAATGCATTCAGATTATCTTCTGTTTCTACTGGAGGAGCTAATTCGGAACCTGCTGGTGCCTAGAATTTATCTTCAATAAACAATGAATTCTCCGTCTGGGAAGAAGACACTAAAATCATCACCTATTTGTAAAGGGTAATTACCATTTCTTCTAAGCAGACACTAATGTTTATTGTTAGTATCAACAATCTACATGCAAGAGTCTAGATTTCAAAGAAAGCAGATGGTAAAAGGGACTCTTCAGAAAACTAGAGTGAAATAGAGTTCATATGTGTTTGCAAGACTTATCTGTTGCCTTTCTGAAGACAGCATGATTGTATAAAGCTTGGCTACGCAGAAAAGGGGGGGGGGGGGAAAGCCAGTCACAGGAAAATAAAAGCGGAGAAGGGGATCTTGTCTGGTTTAATCATGTTGTAAAGAGACCCAACCACTGTAGTGTTTGCAAGATTATAAATCATCCACAGACTGGATTAGAAGGAACAAACTTTACAGAGTAGTGCCCTGCTACCAAAAGTGCATACTAAACTGAATTTAGTCAGGTACTCCTTAACTTCCCTGATGATCTCACCCAGAAATGATTTCCCCCATATAACAATTTCTAAGTCACTTTAGTTCCTACTAACATCACACCTATCATCTCAAGATGTTGTTTTGTCTATTGAATCTTGATTGCTTATTCAGGTGCCGTATAAGATGTTGGCAATGCACCTGGCAGGGCTCTAAACACAGGCCTACAAGCAGGATTTTTTCTCCTAGCCGAGAAGTAACCAATCCATATAATATTGGACTACAGCTCCCATCATCCCTAGCTGACATGGTCATTGGCCAGAGATGATGAGAGCTGTAATCCAACAACATCTGGAGGGCACCAAGTTGGTTATCCCTGGCCCAGCCCGTGGGAAAAGGAAGAGAGCAGGAATCTGTAGGCTGAGCTGTATTTAAAGGGACATCCTGTTTTCCATCATGAGAGAATGGTGGCCATTTTGGTTGCTGTGAACCCAAGCAAATTCACCACTTTTGGGGGCCGCAATCTCATGTGGCACCCCACAATGCATGTTTTTGGGGCACTGTGCCCAAAAAGTGCTTTTTTTGGGTGGGGGAACCGTGATACAAATTTTGCAAGATCACAGCAACCAAAATGGCTGCTGTGCTTTTGCAATAAAAAAATGAGAAGGCTATGTTTGGGAAAACGGCGCCCCAGATTTTGGCTTCAAAGTGTTGGAAAGTATGCAGTGGGCAGGGGAAGAATGTCTGCCTCAAGAAATATCTCTTTTAGAGATCTAGATGGGGACTTAACAAAAGCACTGGCTCATGTTCTTCAAGATCTTTGTTCTGACGTAAGGGGTGCTCAATTTGTATTTGTAAACACACCCACACAAACACCCACACAGACTCCTTTTTAGAAAGACGCTTTTGTGGCACCGTTTGGCCAAATGCTGCTTAACTTTCCTCCTCAGTTTGCTGAGCTGTCAAGGCACGAAAGGGAAAGATGGTCATTGAAATATTACTGTCATGCTGCACAAGAAAACAGGAAGATAAATCACCTTCTGTGTCCTGGTTGCCCAGGGCAACTCCTAATGGATGGGCCTACTCAGGTAAAATCTTACTGCCTTGTCTTTTTTTTTTAAAAAAAAAAAATCCAAACAAACTTGTACTGCCAGATGAAGGGGCTAAACACATGTAGCACTTCACTCAAAAATGTGCACGTCCCGCTCACTTGCATTTTCATCATTCAGAAATGCTAAAAGGCCCCAGGAAGGCCACCAGAATCTCTTCTGTCTCTCTCACTCCCTCAAGCCGAGAACGGGGTGAGGGCTCATTAAATGCTGCTGTCAGTAGGCCTGGATCCCGTCCCCACACAGCGCCAAGTGATTTTAACCAGGTACACAGAATTAAGAAGAGTTCAGAAGTTCAGGGAGTTGGGACCTGGCAAGTCACCGCCAGGTACAGAGCAAAGCGGCATCCATTTTGGGGATGTTGTTTGTTTGAGGTTATTGAAGGGAGCGATTTGTGGGGATTCGACAAGAGAAGAACTGATTTGCGTGACCCATTTTTGAGTTTTGATCCTCTCAAGCTTTTTGTGCGGTGAAGAAGTTGGGATTGGAAAGCTCTGCATGGTGGCATCACATGCTACCACATCCCAGAAAACAAAACGCTGTGTGAAAATGGTAGGGTGAATCACATCCCGTGGCCTTCAGACACTTGGTGACACCCACACACCATGGCTTCCCCTAAATAATCCTGGGAACTGTAGTTTACGCCCCACAGAGCTACAGTTCCCAGCACCCTTAACACATACAGTTTCCAGGCTTCTTTGGGGGGAAGCAATAGGCATGGGGCGGGTGTGATCTAGGAATTGTTCACCGTGCTTGTTCAGTGCTGCGAGGAAGACACAGTCTGCACATCCTCAAATCACTTCACTCTTTATCACCTCTGAGGTCTAATACTGAAAGCATTTCCTAGTACTAAGCACTGATGATTCCTTACTCAAACGCATCTCCAATAACAAATGGAGAATAAAATTCCTTTCAAAACAAAAGTAAGCATTTTGCTATTGCCCTACCTCACAAAATATAGAGAACCTTGTAAACAAAAAAGAGGGGGCAATCAAGCAGGTTTAAACATTATTTGTTGCATTTTTATACCACCTTCCAATAATCTCAGGGCAGTGTACATATCCCTCCTATTATCCTCACATCACTCCTGTGAGGTAGCCACTAGACTGAGGTCACCTGTGAGTTTTGTGGCTGCTGTCCTCCCCCCACTGCAGCCACTATAACACACCACCATGAAAACATTGGTGCTTACATGCTTCACAACTTTCTTCAACCTCTAGAAGACTGTACAGTGGTACCTCGGGTTAAGTACTTAATTTGTTCCAGAGGTCTGTTCTTAACCTGAAGCACCACTTTAGCTAATGGGGCCTCCTGCTGCTGCCGCGCCGCCGGAGCACAATTTCTGTTCTCATCCTGAAGCAAAGTTCTTAACCCGAGGTATTATTTGTGGGTTAGCAGAGTCTGTAACCTGAAGCGTATGTAACCTGAAGTGTATGTAACCCGAGGTACCACTGTACTTGGAAGAATCTTTTCTGCTCGGTACCTTATGCTCTCAAACAGCAACATCATAATGAGGCACCATTTCATATACAACGAACATACCTTTCCCTTATAAAATCATGCATGCATCAGTGATGTTATATATTACTCCCTCACAAAAACAAACCTGAGCATCTGGCTTAAGCTTGCAAACCCAGGAAATTTGATGGCTGAAATTACAGCTGTGGGCCTTCTCTTGGTGCAGTTAAATAGACCACTGTATCATAATGTTGAGGATATTAGAGATGTATATTATTTCTTCTAACATTCCACAAGTTTTTTGGAGGATGGAAACAGGGCAGTGTTGTTTTATAGTACCACAACTATATTTCTTTGGGGCCTGTGGTAACTTGGATGGACTCAAACATGCTCTGCATTTCTCTGTAGTTACCATTCTTGCCAACTATGCAGCATTTTACAGAGTTCTCCTTGAAATTCAGCATGTTCCCCACTTAGGTTGAAATGCCATGCTAAAACATAGGCTGCGATCCTAACCCCACTTGCTTGGGGGTAAGTCCCACTGAATTCAATAGGGTTTACTTCCCAGTAGGATTGTTAGGATTGCTGTTAGTCAATCGGTGCAAGTCAAGTTATGCTTCTTGTAGTTTAGTCTCTTTCTCTTGTTATGAATTCACCCAGAGCTTTTAATGCTGAACTGACATTGAGGTCTACGTGACTTTTGTGCTATTTAATTATTTGCTGTTAAATAGCTGTAGCTCATTTTACCCTTGATGAGAAGAGTCCTGGTTTCACTCTGCTTTGCTTCTTTACTGTTCTGAATTGTGTGCTATACTGTACAACCTGTGTGTACTTCTTGCGATTTGTTTCCTTATCTGTAACCTGGCAATGTGAAAATACATAGTGGGCAGTTATCACAGTGGGCAAAATGAAAGCTTGTGCTTTCTGGGAGAGGGATAATATCTATTTCCATTTGGCTTTTAAACAGTGAGGTTTCGTGCAAGGGTGATAAAGAAGTCTTGAACAGGACCCCTGTATTATTATTTTTATCAGTCCAATGTATGTGTGCTGCAGTTAATGTATTTCAGGTAATCCCCACGTTTTTCATATGGACAATATCTCCTGTGTTCTGGGTATTACTTTGGCATACAACGACTGGCATTATGTTTGGTATTGGGGGCTGCTGGAAACAAAATGGGTAGGTTGTGTTTCAGTGATAATCAAAGGAAACGGAAGTAGGGAAGTGTTGAAAGGGACCACCTATGAAATGCACATGACCAAACGCCCGCTTACAAATGTGCTAATGAACTTCCAAACCAACAATGACTGTGGATGTTTAATAGCTTATCTTTACTTACTGGATTTTCCATGGTAAGTAATTACAGTCAAACCTCGGTTTTCGAACGCCTCGGCTGCCAAATGTTTCTGAACGCCGAAAACCTGGAAGTGAATGCTTCCGTTTTTGAATGCGCCTCGGAAGCCGAACGGCTTCTGAGATGTGTTTCTCAAATTTCCCCATTGAACTTGCTGGCAGCCCTTTGATCCTCACTTTTCAAACGTTTCAGGATTCAAACGGACTTCCAGAATGGATTATTTTCGAAAACTGAGGTTCCACTGTATCTAAATTAAATATATATTAAAAAGTAATTTTTTTGTTTTGATGACAATGGCATCATGTGGATGCTACAAAAGGAAGTTATGGACCTGAGCAACATCAATTCCAAATTCCACACTCATGTCTGGAAGCTCCTTTATCAGTGGCAGGTATAAATATTCTGAGCAAAGAAATAGTCTTTTCCTGAATTAATCCTGGGATGGACAAGGCATGAACTCTAGCAAACTCTTCTATACTAATAAACTCGTTAGTTCTGCAGTGACTAAAAATGTGGCTGCTTTCCCATGGAGAATAACAAAGTACGCTGGCTTGCAAAGTTCGGTATGTTTTCACTTTGCGTCTTTGGTGGAATTAGGTTATGGTTCACAGAGTTCCATAAATATTCTCATTTAGTTATGCATGGAATAATTTATATATTTCATGTAGTTCCATTTCTAGCCTGCCCCATCCCTAGGACTTCGAGTGGGTCATAGTTTTAAAATAACAGCACCAGATAAAAATCAGACCCCCTTCCGAAACACCAAACAAAATTTTTGCTAACAGCTTAATCCTGCTCACCAAAAGCCAAATGAAAAGGTTTACGTTGCTTCTGAAAAAAGGTTGAGGTTTACCTTTGGCTGGGTACTCCTCCAAATGTTATGCATTTCCTACAAAGCAGCTTTTATATGTAGTAAAGTAGATGAAATATATGTGAATGGTGACCTTTCCTACATGGTTTCCCCCATTTCATACGGGGGAAGTGCTTTCAGGTCTGGAAATGCGGAGCATTTGAAACAGCCCAGAGTCTTCTAAGGAAGAGAGTTCTCCTGGGGCAGTGCTTGAAGTGTTTCCCTACAACTGTATGAAAATGGCAAGTTGTCACTAGTCTCTGGCTAACAGAAATGAAACAGAGGTCTCTTCCACATATTGAGGGAAGTGCCCGCCCCCTCAATGGAAGTACAATTGACTTTTGTGCTTTTGTTGCAATGTGTGAAGTGGAAACTTGTGCATCTCCCACACAGGAAGCACAAAAAAAGAAGCATGACACTTCTAGATAACCTGTTTATTGAGAATTCATCCTGATTTGTTTGCAGGGAGACCAGATGACACTGGCTTTTCGATGAACATTTATTCTGACGATGATACATCCCACACTTTCCTGTCACATTTCTCACTGCAAACAGTTTTATTTTGGAGTAAGTGGGTTTGTTGTGCAAGAGGACAAAATTGTGCAACCTAAATTTGCCAGTATGTGATTGAATCACCCCCCCCCCTCCAATAGTGACAGTTTGGAAGCACTGCAAGAGTGGAGTCTTATGATCTGTTTTGTTGCATGTAGTACAAAAGAGTCCCCAGAAATAAGCCTAGCTAGTATCACCTGGTGAAATGAGACCTTCCAAAAAGAAACAAATCCTACTGTCTTTCTCCTTTGGAGAGAAGATTCATTTATTTCATTTCTTAATGTATATTTTTGTATAGGTACATAGGTAAAGGTACCCCTGACTATTAGGTCCAGTCGCGGATGACTAAGCCGCTTCTGGCGAACCAGAGCAGTGCACGGAAATCCGTTTACCTTCCCGCCGGAGCGGTACCTATTTATCTACTTGCACTTTGACGTGCTTTTGAACTGCTAGATAGGCAGGAGCTGGGACCGAACAACGGGAGTTCACCCCATTGTGGGATTTGAACCGCCGACCTTCTGATCAACAAGCCCTAGGCTCTGTGGTTTAGACCACAGCGCCACCTGTGTCCCTTATAGGAGCATAGCAGAAGTCAATTAATTCAATAATTTCTTGCCATGTTTCTAAATGTGGAAATATTTTGTGGTGATGGGATGTTTTTGCTCTCCTCTTTTTTATATTGCTAAATAAACAATCCCTTTTGATGCTCATTTCTCTGTGAAGATATTTGATCCTTATCACGCCACTCCCTTATCACTCTGCTTTCATTACATAATTCCAGTGTTCATTCCTGACAGATATTCTGCATAGGTATCCCAGAATCAAGAATTCTAGAGCGCACGAAAACACAAACCATTTCTACAGTACATCAAAATAAAAGCAGTTTATTTACTGATTTCATTTATTTAAAAGTGTCTGTACTTTTTAATGAGCAAAACATCAGCTTTGAAAGGAGTGTTTTGGTTGGTTGGTTGGTTTTGTATTTCTGAGTCAAATACATATTTAAAACAAATTCGCCTGCTTACATAGAAAACTGCAACCTACTTCCGAGCAGTTTTGTGATATCCCCCACAATTTCCTTGTGATGAATTTTAAACACCATATGGTTAGGACCAACATTCTTTTCTAAAAGTCTCACTTAAAACAAAAATATTTTCCTCCGGCAGAAAGTAGATACTTAATAGTGTACTTATCAAAATAGATTGATACCTGAGCCTTCAGCTCTTAATTAAGCAAAACACATGGGGTGGTTTCTTTTTCTGAAATTCTTAGTTGGGAAGAACAGAAGGCAGACTGTTTTTGTTTGGTATTCATTTCTCATCATGCTTTTTTCAGTTCCTATCCTAGTTAAATACTGGAAGCTATATTATATCTCATGGGAAGGGACTATTGCAGTGCCAGCCTTTTGCCTTAGAGAAGCAGGATGAATCAATTTCTGAAAAGGGGGAGAAGCTTACATTAGAAGTTTAGAAAAGTGGGCCACGATCCACAGATACCAGTCTGCTCATGCAACTTCCCCAGTTCCCTGGCACCAGAACCCCCAGGGATGTACCACATCCACACAGTGCTAACACTCAGGCAGCTTCATCCTGTCAAATGCCAAACACACAGAGACCCACAATGTCACCCCTAAGGCTGCCTAACTGGTCAGGGGAGTTACAAGACCACAAACCAATGACTTTCCGTTCCTCTAATAACTCTATATGCACCAACTGCAACCACTGCCGAGACATAAATGGGAAGCCATTGTCCAGGGGCTGTGTGCATGTGTGAAAGAAGGAGGCATAATAGAATTTATTTGTTTGTTTCTTATGCTTTAAACTTGTTTTTAACTTTTTGTGGTTTTACTGTCTGGTTTTATGTTTTCCTATTGTTGTAAACCGCTGTGAAACATGTTTATGATAGAGCGGTGTATAAATATTTTTATTATAAATAAATGAATATAAATAATTTGAGGAACCTTACCTTTTATGCTGAACCAGGTAACAAATCAGCATGGGGATTGTGGAAAGCGCCAATGGTGAACTTCAGGTACAGGGTCAAATGCAGCCCTCCAGGCCTCTCTCCTTGGCCTGTAGGAGCCAGCCACTCTCTCTCTCTCTCTCTCTCTCTCTCTCTCTCTCTCTCTCTCTCTCTCTCTCTCACCCGGCTTTCAGGGCCTCCCATGGTAATATGGGGATGTGTGTGGCTGACATTGACTTGCATCCCTCCCCATATCTGTTTCCACTAAGCTCAATGAAACAGACACATGCCATGACATCCAATCCAATTTGTTGGTGGCCAGGAAATTCTTAATATAAGGCAACACAACATCACATATTTTACACGACATGCTGGGGAGATAACATGGAGGTGCAGGCTGGTCACCTCATGTGCCCCTTTCCTATTTCACCAGGCAGGTATTAAAGAGTTCGTTCTCTTAATTTTATTGATGCACATTTTAAACCTTTTTGCATTAAAATTGTTTTAGCCTTTTATGCTTTTATTGCATGGTTTTTGTTTTTGAAAAAGAATCACTTAATGTTGTAAACCACTTTGATATATTTTTATCATTTAGTGGTATAGAAATATTTTTATAAATAAATAATGATAAATAAATTCTATGTAGGTCCTATGTCTTCAAGAGCTATAGAAATCAGCCAGGTTGCATCTAACCTCCAGTTCATTATCCATGAAGCCAGTGCCTGCTAGTTCAGCAAAGAAATAACTTTATTTTAGAAAGTTCTGATGTCATTAGTGCTATTTAAAGAGGCAAATGGTGGCTAGATGATAGTGTCTGGGTTACCCCAGTTTCTTGGTTTATTTAAAATGCTGATGTATCAAATAATCTACTGGGACAAAAGCAGGAAGGAAGGAAGCAAGCATAAAAATAAGCTGCCACTAATGGAGGAGAATGAAACTCTTTGAGATAATGACTACCCCTAAGCAAATTATTCAGTGGCTTAATACATTATCTACAAAACTGAGATATTGACGTGGATATGATGTTGACAAATTCATTGGTGTCCGTGAAACTTCAAACCTTTTGAGCAGAGGGCTCTGGAAAATAACATGGCTGGAATTGTGCTAATGAACACATAACTCTAGTGCCGAATGATATCTGCTGTGGAATTTGAAGAGTCAGAACTTGCAGCTTAACATGACATTGGAGAAAAAATGTAAAAAGTGTGGGTGGTTTCCCCATTAAATATTTGGAAGCAGGGCTTTCTGTAAAAAGGAAATGCTCCCCACCCAGTGTGACTTTTCTCCCATTCTCTTCATCTGTTTAACTGCCTACCTGCTCCTGGTCAGCCTCCTCCTTTGAGGAGTGCTGGATAATGCTTTCAATATGCCATGATCTGTAGCCAAGTTTTGCTGATCATGGTTTGTTGTAGCAAAAGAAACCATGATCCCTGGTTCAGATGTAACACTCAGCCTGAGGTCATTGTTTGTTTCCTCCCAGTGCAAATATGATTGTGGTAGAATGTTATCTCTTGTTTATCACAGGGATGGGGTATCTCAGGCCCAGGAACCCACTGTGGCCCTCCAGGTCTCTCCATCTGATCCTTGGAGCTCTCCAAAGGCCACACCCCCTATTCTCAGGCCACACCCCTCACTGGCCCTGCTTTACATCCTGCCTGGCTGGAATGCGTCCTTGACCTCTGATAATGCCTCTCGCTTGCCTAGATGGAGGTTAGAGAGAGATGCTTGAGTGTGTGTAGAAAACAGCCTATAGCGCAAGGGTAAAATTTACATTAGTTGCTCTGCTTACTTTTGTCCCCGACTCCACCCACTACTGGTCTGTGGCTTCTGGAAGGTTCCTCACCTCTGGTTTACCATGGTGTCCAATTGAGGCCTTTATCTAGCCATGCCTGCCAAATATAATATTCTTATTTTTAATTAAAACTGACGTTGTGCCACAAATCAGTGGGTGTGCCTGGTCTTTGATTGCTTGGAAAACAAGACTTATCCCATCTCTGCTAGCATCCCACATAGCTGTGAAAAAATATGTCAGAATGTGGGTGTGAGACACCTACCATCTTGTTCTGGTGATTAATCTTGCTAGCCCATAAACTAGAGAAATTCTATATTTGGTTTCAAGTTCCATTCTGTTCCTCATTCCAGGCGAGGGAACTAAAGTCAATGGAAGGCATGTCTAGAAAAGCTCCATGTTACTTTCTCTCCACCTTAGCTGGTATTTCCTACCTAACACCTGAGTTTTCACCTACCCATTTTGAAAACATGCCTAATAATTCCACGCTGAAAAGAAATCATTGTGAAAAGCTGAAACACAAATATATATGAAAGATTAATATGTCCAAGCTTCTTTTTGCGCAGGTGCCTCTATGGGCCTACCCTGGTTGGGAAAGCGTTCAAATTTATCTGAGTGAGGGCCAAGCCAGAAGAGGCACTAGAGATCCACGATTGCACCTTCTGACCTTTCATTTAAGAACATTAGAAGAGCCTCCTAGATCCATCCAAAAGCCCATCTGGTGAGAAAGCATTTTGTTATAGTCCGATGTTCCGTACAGTTTTTATACGTTCCATATGTTGGGTTATTTATCAAGTTTACTAATCACATCCTTATTATTTATGACTACCTAATTTGTTATACTAAATTCTTCTTAGCAGATACTTGTTAACATGCATAGGATTTCAGGTTTTATCCCAACTTGTTTCATAATTGCCTTGCGTGTTGGGGTAGAATTCCCGTTTGCTCAAGTAAGTCCCAAAACAGGATAGGAGCGCAATAGCACTCTGCCTTCCTGGGATTCCCAGCAAATAATAATAATAATAATAATAATAATAATAATAATAATAATAATAATACAGTGGTACCTCGGGTTAAGAACTTAATTCATTCTGGAGGTCCATTCTTAACCTGAAACTGTTCTTAACCTGAGGTACCACTTTAGCTAATGGGGCCTCCTGCTGCTGCCGCACGATTTCTGTTCTCATCCTGAAGCAAAGTTCTTAACCTGAGGTACTATTTCTGGGTTAGCAGAGTCTGTAACCTGAAGCGTCTGTAACCTGAGGTACCACTGTAATGGCATTCAGGAGCATACAGCCTCCAGTGGTGAAGGTACAGCATAGCCATCCTGGCTAGTATTCATAGATAGCCTAATCCTGCAGGAGCCAGGGATGTGTGTCTGTTTCTGTAATGCTTTCCTCCTTCAGCCATTTCCTTAAGCTACACCCCCTTGCTCCCCGCTGCTACTTGCCTTGACTTGGACAACAGACAAGTATCATTATACCTAATGGAATAAAGCGGCTTCAGAGGGCTGTTTAGTATTGGAAAGCAATATAGGGGTTAAGGGCTAACTCCCTGTTCCCTTGCACTGTGACCCTGATCCAACTAAGATGCTGCTTTCAAATGAGAAAGGGAAAGGCAGGGGACCCCGTTAAACATCTCCCTGCTGGAGTTTCCCTTTTGCCCTCTAAGAAACTGAGCAACAAATTCCTCTGGCCACTAGGTGGAGGAAAAGGGCAGCTGAGGCTTTGCGCTGAAATTTCTTTAACAGTTTTGCGATGATAATTAAATAGATTTGAGCCCTTCACTTAATTGGAGCATGCTCTTTGGAATCTCAAAGGAGCTCTATGTGTGTGAGGCTTAAATACTAGCAAAGGACTGGCTCTTCTCCACCATGTCGTTTTCACAAGAGTAAAGGGTATTAGTCTTGACATGCTGGCCTGATTCCAGGGTAGGTAATTGCAGCCTATTCAGCCCTTTTAAATCCCCCTTGTGGTTTCAATGGGATTTGCTGTCCTTTCCTTCTTACACTGGTAGCAGAGCATTCTGGCATCTGTGCTCTGCCTGTGACTAAAGAGATGCTTGCATTTTAGGGGTGGGCAAAACAATGCCCCACCATGAGCGGTTTTTCATAGGACTTGCTTCTTTATTTATAGATCTGGATTTTGCTCTCAATGGAACTAAGCCCAAGTGTTTTTGTTTCAAAGGACGGATTAAAGTTGATCCTCGCTTTCGTTGTGTGTGTTCCCCACACTGCTCCCTCAAATTCATGTATCTGTGTGTGTGTGTGTGTTTATTTGTTTATTTTTTTAAAGCATTCATCTTAGGAAGACAGGGTGCTATTAATGGCTATGGTTTTTAACAATTGCTTCTGAGGTGTGTACAGAAGCCCAAAGCTGTATTGCCATGAAATAGCGTGACATCAGGCATGTATTATCTTAAGCCTGGGATCTAATCCAGATGTTCCAAACTAGTTTTGCAGGAACAATTTCATCCTTGCATTTAATTAGGTCTGTAATTATTTCTGGTACACATGTCTGTGTTAAGACATGTTAGCTGCTTCCTTCCTCTTGCAAGTCAGAGATCTTGCCTACATTCTAGCATCCAAATGCAGACGCCTAATAGGTGCATTTGTAGCAATGTGCCCTTTTAGGGCCTGTCCACACAACCGCTTGGCCCAAAGTGTTGAGATCAAGCCCTTTGCCCTCGTCAGATTGTGCCTATGGGAGCAATGACACTCTCGAGTTTCCCCCCTATCACCCACCTGCCTGCAATTCAGCCTTGACAATTATGGACAAATCTCCCAAAATATGAAGGAAATATTCAATTGGTGACACACAAAACATCCTGTTGTGCATTTCTGCACGGTCAAGGGATCTCCCCAGCCAAAGGAATGCACATGGCACATCAAAGAAAACACTTGCAGCCATTTCTGCAGCTCTGGGTTCCTATGCACATCAATCAGCTATTTCCAGGTCTGTGCTCTATGGAGCAGTTGCAGCAACAGAGGACCATCCCCCCCTCCACCCATTTATGTATTTTCCCCTGGCAGGTTGTACTTTCGCAGCCAGAGGCTGTGCCTGCATGGAAGCTTCCTCCGCTCATCCCTTTTCAATCCCCTCCTGGTTCAGGGAGACAGCGGTGCAGGAGAGGGTGGGAAGCACCAGCCGCTTCACTTGCCTGACCTGCCTTTTCCACCTCTTCTTCTGACCCACCCTGTGCTCCAGCCTCTAGCTCTGAAGCTTCCCCAGCCTCCAACTCTTCTCTTCTGGCTGATACAGCCCCCCACAATCACTGCCCCCCTCTCCCAAGTCAGACTCCTGCCCCTCTTTCCCCAGTGCACACGCATCAGCATCCTGCCAGTCCCTGACATGCCCTGAGTTGAGAGGGCAAGAACAGGTGGACATGCCCCAAGTGTAAGGATAGGTGAATCTATCCATTTTAGTTTCTTTCTGTTTCTCATTTTCCCAGTCTTCAGCTCAGTTCTCCATATTTCTGTATCCATTCATAAATATATATATGTTAGTCGTTAAGAAACTTCACCAACATTTTAGCTCAGATTTCTCTCAAAATATATCTTTGTGTGGAATTTTGCTTAATGTGCATATTTTGCAAAGCATTTTTCCAATAAAATGCATTTCTGTTTGTTATTTTTCACTAACATGTACATTTTTATACACACTTAACGGTAGCATATGCACCTTTATAAGCATTATTTAGCTAGAGAACTGCATTGCAAACTTCGAAGAAGCGTGAATTTCACAAGGTGGCTGCATTTCTGTCAGTATGTTGCTTCAGAAAGTGTGAATTTAAGTGTGGACTGAATCAAATGTCTCCCCTAGTCCCACACAAATGGATGATTTGGCTGTTGAAACCCACTTTAGCAGGTGTTGGGCATGCTTCTTGGTCAGGTATGCTCAGGTATCGAGACAGAGGTTGACGCGCACTGAGCACATCTGCTCAGCCTCCCTCTTGTCAGTCTCTGGCATGAAATTCCACACATGCCTTTTATTTAGGAAAGAACACAAGCGTATGTTATCTTACTCCTCTGGAATTTTACAGTTCCTTAGCATGTTAGTTTAGCCATAATTGGCTTGCAGGGTCTCTTGAAATGTATCTCTCGACACAAAGTTCTCCTTTCCATCAAGCTTTAGGGCTGGTTCATTTCTCCAGCATTGAATGCTGAGCATTAGATTGCAAACGTACCTAATCCATCTCTCCTCCCCCATGACTAGAAATCCTGTGGTTAAAATAACACAGCCTCTATTCAGAGCACAAACTTAGAGTCGCTAGCCAAAGTGGGATTGAAAGAACTCTCAGCAGGCGGGTCTGTCTTAGGGTGGCTTTTTAAAAATCCTGCTTCTTCTGATCCATGAGAGGAAAGCAAGGTGTCTCCTCTTTGCATTCAAGGTAATGATTTTCTGGGCTGTGTGTGAGAGAGAGAGTGTTGCTGTCTACGTGTGTGTGAATGTGGCCACAAAACTGCTGTTGCTATTATGAGAAGCATTTAGTGGCAAAGGCTTTGAACTGTTCACAGCTGGTCTTGTGGCTATTTCTGTACATGCAACCTGAGTGAAATTATCCCAGTGCCCTGAGCAGATAGGAGCAAACCAGCACTCCTGTGTCACATGGAGAAGAGGGCAATGTGTTTAGAAAACTGTTTGTGGGTCTTGGGACGTCGATGGCACAACTGGATGTTGCTGCTGTGGAGTTGATCTGATGTAGTAACGCTCCACTCCTGGCTGGTTTTGTCTGGTTGAATATTCAGCACAGCCTCTCTCCAGGTCTCTCGGTGTAATCCCTATGCCAAAGGCTAAAGCTGTGCCTGACTTGGATCGCACTAGCTGTGTTTACAGTGTATGTCTTAATGCTGTTATAGTAACCACAAGACTGCCTTGTGTTCCAGAGTATTTCTTTAATGCAGCCTTGCCAGATAATTAAGCACCTCTCTGTCTGCTGGGTTCCTTTCAAAGGCACAGTCAGGGTTTGCTTCTGGTGAAAACCTCTTTTATGCCGAAATGCAAATAACAAAGCAGCTCTGCAAAATGCTGGATTAAGGGAACTCTCCACATAGTACTCTGTTATGCAAACAGTACCTGCTTCCTCCTCTCCGTGCTGTGCAGATAATCAGAGGGGAATCTCAAACCACATTCTGGTTCAGGATTGGCAATCTGATCACCATTAAAAAAAACTCCAACCAAAACTGGAAGAAAGGGAATTGCTTTGTGGGCTCCCTCATAGGTGCCATATGCTTAGACACCTGCATGTGGGCTAATAATTATTATTATTATTATTATTATTATTATTATTATTATTATTATTATTATTTATACCCTGCCCATCTGGCTGGGTTTCCCCAGCCACTCTGGACAGCTTCCAACAGAACATTAAAATACAATAGTCTCATTTATTACAAATGCACTGTCTCATTTATACAAATGAGACTGGCCCAAGGCCATGACTGTTTGGAGATTTAAACCCTAGTCTCCCAGGTCCTGGTCCAGTACTCTAACCACTACACCACATTGAGTCTTTCTTAGTATGTGTGGAGATGCAATGCAGGCAATGCACATATGTGATGTACATCATTTTCCTGCATGCTGAAAAAGATCATGTGTTTGCACATGTTGGCCCTCGGGATTATAGTCAGGCCCTTCCTGGGCCAAATTCCTCCATGGCTTGCTGCAGACACTCATTGAGTGCTTCTGCCTGGCTGGAATGTGTCCTTGAACTGTGATGCCTCTGGCTTGGAGATACGTGTATGTATATATGTGTGTAAACCTCTAAAGCTTGCACTGCTAGAATATAGCCTACTGTACAATGCACATTCATTGCTCCGCCCACTTTTGCCTCTTGCCCTCCCCACCATTGGCATGTGGCTCCTGGCTGGTTGACCGCAAGGGAATGTGGCCCATCAGATTGAAAAAGGTTCCCTACCTCTGTGGTACAAACATATATCTCCCTCCCTTTAAAATACACACTTGTATGTATTTAGAAATGTTAGGTGCCTGTCTTCAATGTCATCTTCAATGTCACTGTTTTTATGAGTCTTGTGGTTGATGACGGATGCAAGGCTCCTGTTTGCCTGAGAAGGGGTAGCATGGCTGTGAAGCAAACCAGTAGTTCTGGCAGAGGTATGCATATCTTCAGTGGTGGTTGGTGCTCATTGAGGCTAGTGGGGCAGAAGGCAGAGAGCCAACAGCAGTAGTTGGAGCCAGAGCCTGTGGCAGAGGCAACTAATTCTAGTTTGGTCCCCACGTAAAGAATCTAAAAAGGAGGAAGAAGCTGATAGCCAGGGCCACCCCCTGGACTAGATTTAAGTAAGACGGCAGGCAGGTGTGGGCTGGCTGACAGCCAGAGGTGGATTTAGGGGAGTGCAACTGGTTCAATCACACTCAGCGCAGAGCATTATAGTGGGCTAGGAGAGCTGAAAATAATGCCAATATATTTAATGTCTGGCAACCAATGCACCCCTTTGGCTTCAGATAGTATATGGGTAAAGGTAAAGTTAAAGGTACCCCTGACCAACAGGTCCAGTCGTGACTGACTCTGGGGTTGCGCGCTCATCTCGCTCAAGAGGCTGGGAGCCGGCGCTTGTCCGAAGACAGCTTCCGGGTCACATGGCCAGCGTGACTAAGCCGCAGCTGGCGAGCCAGCACCAGCGCAGCACACGGAAACGCCGTTTACCTTCCTGCTGGAGAGCGGTCCCTATTTATCTACTTGCACTGCATGCTTTCGAACTGCTAGGTGGGCAGGAGCTGGGACTGAACGACGGGAGCACACCCCGTCGCGCGGGGATTCGAACCGCCGACCTTTTGATCAGCAAGTCCTAGGCACTGTGGTATATGGGTAGACGTGTCTAAAAAGCCCAGGACACAAAATTGGCTATGTTGGCTCTGTAGCAGAAGTAATATATTTAGCATTAACTCTGGAAAATGTATACTTGATCCTGACCAATCGTAGAGCATAGGAGGCTTAGTTTGGTCAGAATTGAGCACACACTTCCATCAATGAGTATACCCTTCCTTACAATGATGGAAGCCGCCATCATTACAGTGCTACACAGGTGCCGCCACGCTACCCATATAAAGGAGGCTGCGGTGGCCGAGTGGCAGAGCAGCACCTTCCGTTTTGCCCCAGGTGGCAAAATGGGACGCACCACCCCTGCTTCATGATGATGGTACTTCTTTTTGTTGCATTGAGAGAGATGCTGCCCTAGGGTTTCCCACTTTTGTGGCATGTAAGTCAGGGTTGCTCTGAATACAGACGGCCACTTTGTAATCACACTCTATTTTTGGTAAGAGCTGCATGAAAGATGCAAAGCTGATGTGTTCAGAACAAAGAAATGTGGTTGCGTTTCAATATAGAAAGTCCAGCTGATGTCATTTTAACTCCACACAATAGTGCCAAGAATTTTCTAAGTTCCATATCAAGACTTAGTTTAAAACACACACACACTGAAAGCGTTTGCTCATGTGGAAAAATGAACTTTTGTGGAAAATATTTATGGGAACCTGCCAGAGAAGTATGTTAGCCCTTTTAAAATGGACTTGAATTACATATATAGAAAAACAAGTGATCTTGCTTTCCAGATTGTTTGCAAAACCTTGGTTTTT
The DNA here is from genome assembly GCF_964188315.1 of Podarcis muralis. Classification (NCBI taxonomy): domain Eukaryota; kingdom Metazoa; phylum Chordata; class Lepidosauria; order Squamata; family Lacertidae; genus Podarcis; species Podarcis muralis. The sequence goes on along the minus strand of NC_135666.1, from coordinate 20,639,845 downwards.
CAAGTATCTTACAGCCTTAATTAGCATTTCTTTTTTTAAAAAAAATGAAAGTGGCACATGTTGTGTGCATTCATTTTTCTGGAACTGTGGAGTCATTCTTCATAACTGGGTCCTCCTTTAGAAAATGGAGCTTCCTGGGTTTAGACCAGAGGAAGGAGAGTGTCCCCACTGGAATAGGATGGGGATGAGCTTGGGAGGCTCTGGGCTTAGCTCAAAGTGTTAGCTGAGAGCACCAGGGAATGGGAGCACTCCACTCACAGAGCCATAGCTCTTTTTAAAAAAACCACCACCACCACCACCAAGAAGCAGCTTATCATGGTCACTCTGGAAAAGCAAGTGGCAGATTTGTTAGCCCTTGCAAATTTTATTTCTGTAACATAACAGCCTGCTGGATCAAGCCAATGGCCCATCTAGTCTAGCATCCTGTTCTCACAGGGGCAAACCAGATACCTGTGTGTAACCTGCAAGCAGAATTTGAGCACAAGAGCAGTCTCCCTTCCTGTAGCTTCCAGCAACTGGTACAGTCATACCTCGGGATAAATATGCTTCAGGTTGCGCTCTGCGGCGACCCGGAAGTAACGGAGCACGTTACTTCCGGGTTTCGCTGCTCGCGCATGCGCAGATGGTCAAAATGACATCACACGCATGCACGGAAGCGGCAAAATGCGACCCGTGCAGACGCGCTGTCGCATCTTACCTTCTGTTCAGGATGCAAACGGGGCTCCGGAATGGATCCCGTTCGCATCCCGAGGTACCACTGTATGTAGAAGCATTTCTGCCTCCCATGGTGGATTAAAATGTTTTCTGCTCTGCAGGGCTGATGTGTGCTGCAAACAAACTAAAAGAACTCTCTCAGGTCCTGTGAGATGATTATGAAAGGGCTAGAAGCACCTGTGTCAGGTCTCTTGTCCAGAATACACGCAGATAACCAGAGTGAGTCCTATGCAGAAATAAAATCAGCATGGCTGGGTATTTGCCAAGTGCCTTGACCCCAGCCAGGCAGCCACTGACATGAATCTCCTGCACCTGCTCTTTCACATCACCACTGCAACCTCCTTGTTCACACATCTCTTGCTCTGCCCCAAACTATGGAGTATTAGCCAAAAAAAGACCAGGATATGCCACGGACAGCTCCTTCGTTGGCTCCCTATGTAGCAGGCAAATGGGTGCTACAAGGATGCGGAAACGGAGCAGGACAGCAGGTAATGGTGGTGGTGAAGAGAAAGGCTTATGGTGGGAGGGGGAACCTTGGGGTCTACGATTCCATGATTCTATGATTCTAGTATTAAAATGCCATTTTCTGATGCAGCTTTTTAATGTATTTTCCACTAAAGGCTTTCCTCCATCGAGGAAAGAGTTAATTGAAATTGGCCGTTAGATCCAAGCCAACTGGAATCAGTGGGACACCCATCAGGTTCAATATAAATACCTTGACAGTCAGGGAGTTACAGGCTGGGCAGTTAGACACATTTTCCCTCCGTTTAATTTCTGATGGAGAAAGGGTTCTTCACCGGAATCGACAATACAGGCACATTAGCCTCATAGGGATGCTTATAGCCACTGGCCTAGTCATCCCTCATGTTCAGCCAAGCATCTTGTGATTATGTCAGTGCCGATTATTCCAGCTTTTCGTCTCTGCACTTGCAGCGTCTACTGGAAGATCTGTGAGCTCAGAATAATCTAGCTAAACAAAGGGGATGTCCTGCGCAAAGAGCTTCAGGCTTTATACAGCTGTGGCTGTGCATTCTCCACTGGACATGTGCAAAAGAAGCTGGTGAGAATACTCAGGATTCATTTGCACTTGTGATTCACTTATACTCAGGATTCATTCAATACTAGGGCGTGATGAGGCACCAAAAGTCTTAAACTGGGACCCCAGTATGCCTGGCACTGGTTTTCTACTCTCTATACTGGCTGGGAAAGGAAATTGAAGCTGGTTAGAGATAGAACAACAGTTGAGATGTTTGCATCGATAGCAATATCTTCATAATCACCATCAACAGTAATAATAATACGGATCAGAATCCTCCTGGCTATCAAGTGGTACATGCTCTGGTTATCTCCCGCTTGAACTACTGCAATGCACTCTACGTGGGGCTACCTTTGAAGGTGACTCGGAAACTACAACTAATCCAGAATGCGGCAGCTAGACTGGTGACTGGGAGCGGCCGCCGAGACCATATAACACCGGTCTTGAAAGACTTGCATTGGCTCCCAGTACGTTTCCGAGCACAATTCAAAGTGTTGGTGCTGACCTTTAAAGCCCTAAACAGCCTCGGTCCAGTATACCTGAAGGAGCGTCTCCACCCCCATCATTCTGCCCGGACGCTGAGGTCCAGCGCCGAGGGCCTTCTGGCGGTTCCCTCATTGCGAGAAGCAAAGCTACAGGGAACCAGGCAGAGGGCCTTCTCGGTAGTGGCGCCCACCCTGTGGAACGCCCTTCCAGCAGATGTCAAAGTGATAAATAACTACCTGACATTCAAGAGACATCTTAAGGCAGCCCTGTTCAGGGAAGTTTTTAACATGTGATATTTTATTGTATTTTTGGTTTTTATGGAAGCCGCCCAGAGTGGCTGGGGAGGCCCAGCCAGATGGGCGGGGTATAAATAATAAATTATTATTATTATTATTATTATTATTATTTGAGAGGTACTCTCCCAGGACCAGAGGTTCCCCACCCTTGCACCCTTGTTTCCACATTACCTGCCTGCTTCCTCACCTGCTCTACGTATTTTTATCAGTACTTGGACCTCAGTTCCTGACAGAGAATATTTTGTCAGAGATTTGAGATGCCTAATTCTTAATGACTTTCACCAGGCCAAAGCCTCTAGATTATGATGCTGAGCAAGTCCCACCAAAATGAGATTCTGTGCTTTGGTGGCTTGTTTTTCATTTCGTTTCGTTTTTTTAAAAAAGCTGTTGAAATCGTCAAGCTGTATATTCTTGAATCCTCTGAAATTTACGCTTGTAATAATGAATTACTCACTAAAAGAGTGATTGCGTCCTGTAAAAATGAAATCTTGGTTAATAAGTGTGTGTGTGTGTGTGTGTGTGTGTGTGTATGAGAGAGAGGGGGGGGGGGGGAGAGGGAGAGGGAGAGGGAGAGGGAGAGGGATGCAGGATTCTCCTCCCCCCCAAGGAGCAAAGAATTAGTCAGGATAACATCTACCCACAAAACTGCTGTTACTTTAGCTGCATAACTTAACACAGAACTAACTTTGGAAAGTTACTTAAATGAATATTTGGAACCCATGAAAATAAAGCATGTTGCTATGCAGAGTGATAACAAGTTGAAGAGGATTGTGGGGTTTTTTTTAATGGCTTTTTGAAAGTGCACCAGTTATTTGGTCAGATGCCAAAGACACAATTTGTTAAAAATTACTTAGAGGGACAAAGCGTTTTTCATAGTTAAAAATGCTTTCAAAACAAGGGCTAATCTCTCTCTCTCTCTCTCTCTCTCTCTCTCTCTCTCTCTCTCTCTCTCTCTCTGTGTGTGTGTGTGTGTGTGTTACCAAAATAGCACCCACAGATGCAAATACACCTGCATAGGCCCTCCATAGTGCCCAAAGGGCCCTCCTGCTGCTGATAATAAGCTCAAGAGAAGCACTCTGTTGCAGCCAACAGAAGATGTTGAGGAAGTATTTATCCAGTTTGCAAAAGTGCTCACCATCCCAGAAAGGTTGACAACCCCTGGGCTAACAGGCATTACTTTTACTGAGATTAAATAAAACTTACTCCCATATCTGGAGTACCTGGACAATGGACTGTACTGATAACTGGTAACAAGATTGTTTGCTCCTGAGCCAACAGAGATGTGTGATTATTCCGTGTCGCTTTCTGAGTTCGCTATTTCAATAGTAGCCTAGTGGGTCAACGTGGCATTGCCAATTCACATATATACCCACCTATACAGAGATGGAAACACCTGTATCTGCATATGCCTTTGAATCTACCTACTGTCTAGTAGTTTGAACCCTGTAATTTCTCTTCTCACCTCCACTCTACTTCGCAACTGAGCCACCTCACCAGAACTTATTTTCCAAGGAGCAGTCTGCCATGTGCTCTGCTTACATTTATCAGTTTGGGCTTTAAATAATCTGGGGTCAACTGACCTTTCTCAGACCCAAATGACCCCAATCAGTTAACCAGCACCAAAGCAAAAAACCCCCCACAAAACCCTGAGGTTAATTTCCACCATATGAAAGTTGGCTGGAGAAGGGTGTAGCAGATGGACCTATTGACCCTTCGCAGATTAATTTACCTGCTGCTGCAGGATCACCCACACATTAGGAATATTTATATTCCCCCCCCCCACCCATTTGTTACCCTACCTCTCCCAAAAAAACCTCTGTTCAGCTTACCATAACTGACATCCTAAAAACATGCATACTAAGCTGTCAAAAACTCATAAGAGCAACAAGCAGTCAAAACAGAAACAGATTGCAAAGAAAGAATTAGTCATATGTGAGAATCATATTTAACCTACAGCCTTCAGCAGACTGTGGCATTAAAAATGTAGCAAATTTAAAATGAGCACAATTGAAACTACATTCCATCCATCTCAATCCAGTATTTTTGCTTGGAATCAAATCTTCTTTCTACTTGCAGACAATGATTCTCGTTCCCACTACCCTTTCTTAGGAAATGAGCCCCCTGTGCTCATTTAGAAGTGCAGTTAAGAGAGTGATAAAACAAGGAGGTCTGGACTGTGGATGAACTGTTGATTGGCCTGCACAGCAGGACCTTAGTTCTGTCACTGCTTGGCATCACTTGTCCATGGAAGAAGATTAGTCAAAGGTTGCAAAGAGCAAAAGGAATCCTACACAGAGCTTCCTTATCCTTCTTGCTTTGATAGGCCTGTGTGCTTTGTGCAAGGACTCCCTGGGGGAACAATTCCCTCCTTAGCTGGCTTCTTATATCAGCACATTTTGGTCCGAAGTATCACTTTCTGTGTTATTTCTGTTGAACAATCTTTGATACCTCCAACAATTATTTTGTTTTGCTCACCTTCAAAGTTCACTTCCCTGGAAAGAAGAGAATCACATTACAGCAAGGAAAGCTAAAGTAAACTTCACTGAGCTTTTGCAACTGCTGCTCATTTTGAAACTGAATTGGAGGTGGCGATATAAATGGAAGACCACCAAGACTCTTTTATTCTGTATAGACTTCTTCACTGTATATTGATAATCCAAAGCAGTGAATAGGAAACAAAAACAAATCAATGTTTGTAACAATGCAAAACAAATGTACAAAAAAAAATATGTGGCCAATGAAACAGAGGCTGTGGTCTTCACGCCATGCACTCCCATGCTTGCTTGTTCACACTTAGCCATGGTTTGGCTTAGCACTGTGTGCAAATCGGGCCAATGACTTTCTGATCTCAGGTGCATAATTGTCCGTGAGTCCCAAGTTTCCAACACATGATGGATTGGATGTTACCTTGCTCATGCATTGGCAACTCCTGTAAATGAAAAAAATGCACTTGAGATAATGTGTGATTCAAATTTGAAGCTTAAGCAAGCAGGTCAGACCAAAGACAATGAAGACCCTTTGGACTGAGGGCCAAAGTAAATGGTTGGAGATTCATGGTCAGCCCTCCAACCTCTTTTTTAAGGAATTTTCCTAAAGAGGCAAATAGCAGGTGAAGGTTAGGACTTGGGGGGGGGGGGGGAAGAGACTGTTCATAGTTTTTGAACATCTTGTTTAATGTGACTCTGACAGGTATGAACTAAATGGGTCAAGGGGACACATTTGTAAAGCCTTTGAAGGCATTGGGCATATTCTGCAGAGCAAACCTGGAGTTGCCAGTGAGTGTACACTTAACAAGGAGCTGCAGCCAACTGGAGATCCCTGATATATTTTTGTCATACTAGGTGCGTACATCTATACATACAATGTACACACATTGTGTGTGTACTCAATACATCTTATGCATATACTTTACATGTAAAGTGTGAAGTAGTCCTTATCAATAGGTTTCAAATGCCTTAAGCATTTTCTTCAAAGTCTAGAATAATTTAGGATTATCTCACTTGTATAGGTGGTATTGGCTGTGTCCACACTGGGCATTTATTGTGAAATTGGTATGCTTTATTCATCCATTTTTATGGGGCATCTGCACAATGTCCTGAACAAAACATTACCCTTTCATGTTTTCTCTGTTCAGTTGCTGTTTCATTCTAGAGCTAAGAAAAGCTTACTTTTTCCTTTTTTAACAATGTGGAATAGTAGTGCAATTTCCCCAGGCCTATTGCCCTGCTTTTCTACCCAGGATAGATTGCTCTTGCCATTTGCTTCTCTGTGGTCTGCCTCTTCTCTCTAGGAAATTTCCTTTTCCACATGCACTGCCATTATACCTGTTCTCTCTTCCCCACTCCCAAAGTTCAGCTGTGGGCAGGGGGAATCATGATTGGAAGTGCATGAAACGAAGTTCACCCACACTTAATGGCCACAATGAAAATTGTCCCCTTCCAATAGTTAGGGTTTAGGGGAACGGGACTGCTCATTTGTCTACAGAGTGCTAGAAGGCTGCTATTCTACTCCAAGCTTAAAGCAGAACATCAATGATTGGGTGCTGCTAAATCTCCCATATACAGTTGCTCTGCCCACACACTATGTAAGGAAGATTTGCAGAGTTCAGTGACTGTTCAGCACCAGATGTGTATTATCTCATCACATACATATGCTGTAAAGGGGGAAAAATGTTTGAGCCAGAATATTCCTTCTCAACTGAAGAGGCATGACTGGTACCACCAGTTTGTGCTGACATGAGTAATAACCTACCCAACCATCTCCCATATCAAGCTGTGGGAGGGAATGAGAAGAACAAACGCTCCAGGTAGAAACCTAGCTAGAGCCCACTCATCTGGCATGCCACTTATGTAATGGATCCCTATGCAGATGCACCAGCTCCTCTGAGTCTGCTTAAATTCCTACTGATATGTGGATCATATGCTTTATTGTTGCAAAGGGGTGTAACTGTGTGTTCCTCCCTTCGTCAGCTGCCGGCCCACCCTGGTCAGGGATATGGCAGGAGGGACTGGTGAATCTTCCATTCCACCTGCATGCTGACATAAAGTGGGGAAGTCCTGCCTCTTCCATGTTGGCATAATCTGAAAAGGTCAGCTGGAGGTGGAAGGAAGTGAGCAACAGTCAACCAAACCCTCTAGCCAGTGCATAACCACGGAGAAGGCTTACTAGAAGGAGACAAGAGAAGGGATTGCAACTTAGTGCCATGTTATCTCCTTGCCCTTTCTCTCACCAGTTCCTTGGGCCTCCAGAAGTCTTTTCTAGAGGCTTTTGCTAGCCGGCTGCTGTCATTACATAGGACTTGGGCTCTCCTGGAGCAGATGGACATCTTTGAAATGCAACTCTAATCCTTCTGTGTCTAAGTCAGGGGAGGGAGGATGATTTAAAGGCCAAAGAAGTGCAGTGGTGTGGGGTGCTTGGGGAAGCACTGTGACTCTATGGTAGAGCCCATGCTCTACATGCAAAGGAGCCCAGGTTAAATCCTCAACATCTCTAAGTAGGGCTGGGAACAACCCCTGCCTGAATCCCTGGAGGGCCACTGCAAAGGCTTTGCGGTTAGAAAAAGTAAAAGTAGGAGGGGGGGGGAATCAAATAAAAATAGTGGAAGTATACAAAAAAGAACAACATTATTTTCCATCTTCTTGTAGGTTTCATTTCATTTCGAAAAACACAATTTTATTTGATAGTTTGTTATTGTTTATATTTTGAATTAGATCTATATATGGGGGCACCTAAATCTTTGAAGTGCATAGGGCCTCTAAAGGTCTTAATCCGACCCTGCCTATGTGATCTGACTTACTAAACCCTAATGCTTCAAAAGGTTGCTCATTTTTTGTTTTGTTTTATTTTGGTTGTTCCATTTTGGAAACTAAAAGTGGCAGTTTAACCCTCATAATGCATGTTAACCTACCTCTTCCTCTGGTTAACTTATTTGAGTGAGTTTGTATCTGATAACAGTTTCTTATTTGGCATACAGGGGTCTGGCAAATAGCACCTCAGGAGGTGACATTATCATCCCAGCTGTGAAATAACAGGCAGCACCCTTCCTTATCCCTGTTTTACTACACCACTGGTCCACAAGCACTTATTCCACAATAAATATATTCTTATTCCTTCATGCAGAGCTTCACAGATGTCCTTTATCCTCAAGATATGCCTTCAATTGGGCTGTTCTAGTCTCATTATGCAACAGTCCATTTTCAAGAGGTTAATTGCTACGTTTTTCTTATTTTATTTTCATTTTGCCAGCAGCACATTCCTTAGTGCCTTTCCTTATTAACCTTCAAGATTAAGCTGTAGGTGATTATGTGCTTTCCATGTGGAAATGCTGTTCTCTTTTGGCTAAAAGACTGGGAGCTGGTTCAAATGGCTTGTAAATGCCACCTCAGTGTGAGCTTGGCTAATAAACAGTTGCAACTGTATAAAGGATGGATAGGGTTTTACAAAAGACAGACCTAGCTGAATGTCTGGAGATCATTACTGAGCAAGAAGAGGCCCGTTGGCCCTTCTTTCTTAGAAAGTGTGACATGTAAGCCTTCCTGAGCCGCTTGGAGAAAGAGTGGGATATAAATGAAAAAAAAATAAAATAAACCTCATTGATGGGTAGAATTTTCCAAGCTTACCACTCACTCAGCAGAATCCCATTGTGTCCTAAACTAGATACTGTATGGTGTTCTGTAGATGCAGTTAATGTGCAGTTTGTTTTAGAAAACATGAATAGCAGTTGTGGGGTCACAGGGGGCTGATAGGGAAAGTTTACCCCTCTTTCCCCCTCTGCCTTGGTCATGATGTAAACCAGGGGTCAGGAAGGTTTACCTTGCCTGGACTGGTTCACTCCAGCGGAGATCCCTCTGTGGGACGGATTGCGTGTGTGTGTGAGCACACGCACGATTTCTGGTGCCACGGAAGCGAGTCGCTGTGCTGTGCTGGTTCAGCGCAGCGTGTGGGGACTTGCTGAGCGGGTGGCTTGGTTTGGGGGCAGCTCATGGGCTGGTTAAACGATCCCCGTGGCCCATGGGCCTTAGGTTGCCGACCCCTGATGTAAACTGTAGTAAAAATAGTTATATCCAGCTAGATGATGACATCAGAAAGGGGAGGCTTTGTTTTGGAGTTACATTAGTTGGAATACAGATCTTGAACAAGTCAGACCTGTAACAGGTCTCTTAATACGGAGGGGGGGGGGGAGGTCTCCCTGAAGCTGCTCTTTCCATTGGCAGGGAAGCCTGCAGTTTGGTTCCAGTAATGGAGTTGGATGAAACAAATGCATTTCAAAGGAAACAAATGCATTTTAAGTTCACATGTTCAGATGCAAGTCATTAAGTGATGTGCAGTCTTGTGTGAACCAACCATTGGAGGCAGTAAGTCCTATTCTGTGCCCAAATTCTCTATCTGTGCAGCACAGCATCATATTCATCCTTCTCACCATGCTGTAGTAAACCTTCCATCATAAGCTGCATTGATTTACAGAGATGATCTTGAAAAAAGATGAGCCTATTGGAAAAGTTGAGATAATCTGAAAGTATCCAGCCTTCAGGGAACAGAGTAATAGTAATAACAAAGAGGGGGGGAAACTCCTCTTACCTAGCAGCTCTGACTTAATACTATTCCAATTAGATGCTGTGTAGTGCGTTCTAGAGACCATTGGAAGGTGAAATCCCTGCAGGGAAGGATTTGTGAGATTCTGCAGGAAATTGGTATTACATGTAATTGTTTCCTGCTGAGAAAGATCTAAGAGAAAGTTGAAGAAAAGCTGCTAGGCTTTTCAGCAATCACCTCTTGAATATAGATTGAAAATGAGTTTCACTCCCTGCGTACCTACCATAGGGGCCCCAAAGTATATTTTGCTAGAATAATGCCTCATTACGTAATACGGGTGAACTGCAAAATAGTTTACCCTGTAAGTCAGAAGTCTACTGCATCTCCAATAAGCAAGGTGTTGGTTAACATTAGCTACATTAGCTAGGATGACCTGCTGCTTGGAGTATATGCCTGGAAATAAAGGGACAAAATTGAACTTGAAAAACAAGCCCTGGTTACAACTTTCAGAGGGGTAGCCCTGTGGCTCTAAGGTGTAAAGAAAAGACAAACAGTTGTTAGAGCTGGCCCCAAAATGTTTTGATTCCTGAAATGAAGGGTGAGCTCACTATTCCTATATATGCTGGATGGACAGGTACCATCAGAGCACTGCAAATGGCTGAGGGGTTCAGCAGGGGACAAAGAATAGAGGGTGTGTGTGTGTGTGTGTGTGTGTGTGTGTGTGTGTGTGTGTGAATGTTGCCACCACTGTCCAGCATCATCTACGTAAGGTAGCCGCCTGCCTCTGCCTAATGGTAGGACAGCCCTGTAATAAGTTTTGGTGGGTTACTCCCCACTTCAACAGATGCACGGTGTTATCCTCGTTTGACATACACACATGCCTAAATCCTAGGGGTGTGCAGTAGCTTTGGAAGGGTCCCAAATGCCAAGCTGAAGTAGGGAGCCTCAGAAGGAATATTGGGCTTGTCCGAGGTGAAGCAGGATCTGTACAAGGTGCCCCAAGTCAAAGTGGGGACTCCACAAGTCAGGTGCCAAAGAAGTCAGCAGTATTCTCCCCATAGGCAACTGAGGCTTGCCAAATCCTTCTAATGAGCATGGAAAATAAGTCATAGGTGAGATTTTTAACTGGGCACTTTCTTGCTCTGCCTCTCAACCAGTGTGCTGCAATGAACATTTGACCTGCAGAACAAATAATAATCCTTTGCAATATGCTCTTTGAAATGAGAAGACATGGACATTGCCTTGAGTTTCATGGTGACAGATGAAAGGCAGGATATACTGCATAATAAAAACAAAAACAATGGTGCCTGGTTCTACATACACTGCAAAAAGATGTTGCTTGCAATCAACTTAAATTCCCAGCTAAAAACATTCAGTTTAGCCCAAATGCACAACTGTCTTCTCTCCATTGAAGTAAATATTTTCAGTGCTGCTGGCTTACAGTGCAATCCTATCCATGTCTACTCAGAAGTAACTCCTACTGAATTCAACGTGTCTTACTCCCAGGCAAGCAGAGTTAGGACTGCAGCCTTATTACTCAGTTGCTTCTTTCATCTGTTTGGCTGCTCGTGGGTTTCTGCAGAGCCATTTTAACCAGACATATCCTGGGGTGCACTGTTTCCACATCTCCCTCTAGATTTGCAAAAGTAGGCCATTGCCAGCCAGCTGCTGGTTAGGGTGCCCCTCCTTGTTGAGCGCAGGCTCTGTATTATTTATCTACCCAGGCAACTGTTCCAAACTCAAAGGCTTTGAACTCAACAAAACAGGGGAAAGTAGCAGATCACTGCTGTAATTATTGCAAACAAAAAACAGAATTTTAAAAATGTACCGTAATTATTCTTCTTTTTACAATGTGCCTCACTTTCTTGCTTCCAACTGGTGCCAGATTTATGTCCTTAGATCTCTAAGAAAATTGCTACTTGGACTTTGTTCACTTGGACACTAAGATGCATTTGCTCTCCAGAGCGAGTTTGCTGGCTCCACAGCTCCTGGTAATTTTAGGAGGAATGATGGTCCCTTAGAAACAGGGACGGTAATACCACAGTAGTACAGCAGCCGGCTGCAGGAAATAAACTGTATAACAAGTACAGAAGACCACAAGGCTCTTTAATCTTCAACACTGCTCTTTGTCATACTACTCATTATTCCGTTTCCCTGTTGTTTGCATGCATGTGCATATTTTAAAGCAAGGACACACATTTATATGCCGGCTGCAAAAGAAGGCGATGGGTCTGAGCATGACTACACAAGATAGGGGAGAATTTCCTTCCCTCCCAACCTCATGCTCACATTGTTCATTAAACTGCAACTGCATTGTCCTAAGGACAGATTGATTCTAAATGGAAATGATGCGGTTTCTGAAATGTGCTCACCCACCATTTCATAGAATCATACCATTGAAGGGACCCCAAGGGGCATCTAATCCAACCCCCCTGCAATGCAGGAATCACAACTAAAGAACGCCTGTCCAATGGCCATCCAGTCTCTCCAATGAAGGAGAGTCCACCACCTTCTGAGGTAGACTGTTCCACTGTCAAACTGCTTTTCCCGTCACAAAGTTATTCCTGATGTTTAGTCAGAATCTACTTTCTTGCAATTTGAATCCATCACTTTGGGTCCTACACTCTGGAGTAGCAGAAAACAATCTTGCTCCTTCATATATTTGAAGATGACTATCATAAATCTCTTTGAGGGTGGGCTTTCTTTTTTGAAATAAGTTTATTTATTTGTTTTCCAGATTACAGTTTTATAATCACATATCCAACATACAACATAAAGAGAAGATTCCATAGAATCTCCTGGACTTCCCTCCTCCCCTTTGTGGGTCCTATTATTAATCATTTCCTCCTGCATCTTTTATAATAATCCAAATCTTTTACATCTTCATTATATCCAAAATTCACCACTAAACTACAAGTGTCATTCCATTCCTACTAACAATTTTAACTGTTTACAATGGTTTTTTAAGATAAATTATAAATTTCCCCCATTCTTTATTAAAATTTTGGTCTTCCTGATTTCTGATTCTTCCAGTCATTTTTGCCATTTCAGCATAATCCATCAACTTAATCTACCATTCTTCTCTGGTCGGGACTTTTATCTTCTTTCCATATCGTATAATCTCTTTGTCTTCTCTTCTCCAGGCAAAACATACCCAACTCCCTCATAAGGTTTGGTTTCCAGACCCTTTATCATCTTGGCCACCTCCTCTGCACATCTATATGAATTGGTATTGAGGTTCTAACAAAGATTCTGTTAGTTGCTTTTTAATCTCCTCACATCTTCTCACAGTCAGCTCACACATTCGCCACAAATGTAGAGTATTCACTTGTGCTATCTGCACGTAGGACCCAGGCTTGAGTGTTGAGTAATCTAGTGATGGCAGATCTAATGAAAGAACTGCATGTGCGAATGAGCCCTGAGCTGCTTAATGAACCAGGCTTTTTAAACTCGAGTCTGGAGAGCATTTATGGAGGCTGCACTGAAAGATCCCCAGACTGCATGCCTTAATGAATAAAGCACATTGTTCACAGAGGGTCTCACCAGAGGCAAAACTTTGAAAAGTGCAAGAGTCACTGTTTTGTGGACCTCTAACTGCTTTATCATATGGTTGGAGAAACCTGGCAGTTCTCATATGGCAGCATATGAACTCATTTGAAAGATTTCTGTCAGATCACCCAAACAGATAGTCAAGTTCTAGCTGAGAGGCATGGCCAGTAGAACAAACGAATTCCCTGCATGAATTTCTCAACCATTCATTCCTTTGTGAGGCTCACATAAAGGGAAATTATTTGTTTCTCCCCTATTCAATGTACTGAGAAAGTCTCTGACTTAGGCAGAGTTCAATAAAACTGGCAGCCCTCTTGAATGCCACATAACATTATCCAAGCTCAGACTACTGAGCATCAAGCGCAAAAGCAGTTGAGTTGTCTATAGTAATCACACACAGTCCTTCGCCTGTACTTCAACCATGCTAGAATTTTTTGATCTAGGGCAGGGTGGGGGAACCTGTGGTCTTCCAGCTGCTGGAACTTACCCTAGTGTAAGCCTGGAAAATGGGTGGTTGAAGGGGGAACAGATGGGGATGGGCATATGCTGGATCTTAACTTTCTTCAGCTTATTCATGTGACCTGGCAACCTGGCAGAACTTGTGCCCATGAAAAGGTAAAGGGACCCCTGACCGTTAGGTCCAGTTGCGGACAACTCTGGGGTTGCGGCGCTCATCTCGCTTTACTGGCCAAGGGACCCGGCGTACAGCTTCCGGGTCATGTGACCAGCATGACTAAACTGCTTTTGGCGAACCAGAGCAGCGCACGGAAACACCATTTACCTTCCCGCCAGAGTGGTACCTATTTATCTACTTGCACTTTGACATGCTTTCAAACTGCTAAGTTGGCAGGTGGTGTAATTCAACTCTATTTCAAAGGTTTGTTTCCCCTTTGGAAAGTTTAGGCTGGCTCAGCTGGCAGTAGCCCCACTCCTGAATGGGGTTTGGATCTGAGTTACTTTATGCTGGCTAAACTTAAGGAAGCGTAACTTATGCTGGCTTCTCATACAGGCAACTACCCATTTATGTACATACAAGACATGGGCGACAGCGCATCACCACAAACAAAAAGGGGTGAAAATGCCTGTAAAAGAGTGTAAAAATTGGAAAAATTGCACACAAACAGCATCTAGCAATCCCACGGGCCTTTGCAAGTGAAATTCCAGGAGCCCTTGCACTGACCTTTGAGGCCTGTGGAGAGTTCGAGTTTGAGCAACAAGGTTTGGAGGGAGCGACTGTGTGCTTGCAGGCTTCTTCAGTGGTGCTCCCAATATACAAGACTTCACTTAAATGTGTGATAGCTCGGAATGTAACGTCCCTAACATAGGTACGAATTTATTATGGGCAGGCAGGTCAGGAACAATTTTATAGCCTTGTAACTTTTGTTGACTTATTAGTCATCCCCTTCTTAGGAATTCTCTACTTCCTGACTGCAAAAAGAGGACAACTCATATATTTTGTTGAATTCAGAAAACAATCCTAAGCATATGTAATTGACTTGCAATTGACCTCTTCTTAAAGTTATCTGTTCCATCTTTACTGATGTATGGTGGGCCTGAGTACTTTCCCTGAACCCCTCTTTGATCTAGCAGGTCAGCATTTGCAAAGCTTATCTTAATTACCCACCCCCTTGTTTAGGTAGTCTCAAGAAAGACTCCCCAAAGAAGCTTAGGGAGCAGCTGAGATGAAGCAAGAACAAATTAATGACCATTTGATAAGATTCATAAAGGGCAGAGATAGATCATCCATTTATCTGGCAGCCAAATGTATAGAGTAAATAAGTGTGCTCTTTGCCTCTGTATTATCTCAGATGTCATGCTTTCTTTGGATTAGCAGAGAGGTGAGGAGAAATAACAACAGCACCAGTTCTGCTTTATCTCTCCATGGGATTTGAATTGAAGTCTGATGCCCTATCAGTTAAGGGATGTCTTTGTCTATGTGTTTGCTGCCCTTCTATAGCTACAGATTATCTTCTGATTTGCGTGGAAAGTAGGATACCTGTTTTAGAAGGGGTTTCCTGCCCTGTCTTCCATGCTACAGCTGCATATCCCCTCCCCCCCAAAAATCTGGAGGCTCAGGAGACCCTCCTATATGATGTTGGCTTGGGTGTGGGGAGCCGAGAGGTGAAGGAAAGGATGTTCTTAGCTAAAAGGTGAAGCAAAAGTGTGAGTTTATGTCTAAAGGCCTTGGATAGAACAAACACCATTAGATGTACTGCTGGATAAGTGTTTCATGGCTCTTACATTTGTTTAAAAAACAGTACAAATTGTGTGTATATGTGCGTGTGTGTGTTTTAACAAAAGCTTCCCAACTCCTCTTCTTGGCCATGTGTGACCAGGAGGACTTGTTCATATTGCACAATTGTGGTTTAGTGCTGCCTCCAAACACTTCCTATGTTTATCTCACTGTTTTATGCATAGAATTACAGCCTTTGTCCTAGGCCAAGCCAGTATTCCTTCTAGGATTACGAAAGAGATTCATAGGCTGCTCTGGAGTAGATGACCTGAGGACTGCACCTGCTAGCATCATGTGTGAGGTACAGTGAATAAGCCTGTGTGATATGTCAAGGAGCACATTGGCAAAAAGGATTCCTTGCTTGGCTTCCTTCCTTGCCTCCCACAAGCCCTCCTGTTCTTCATGCGAAAGAATGTTTAGGAAGCTGTTAAAACTGTTAAGAAATTTAATCACCACATGACCAAGGTCAAAAATGCTGTGAAAAAGGAAGCAAAGTGCTAGTAAAAAAGAAAAAGAAAAAGAGGCATCTCCCCCTCTTTCCAGATTGTTGCGGTAAAGCACTGGGTGCTCCTCTGCTTTAGATGAAAATACAGGGGTGCATATTTTTTCTAAACAGGTGGCTAGCCATCGTGGGACATTTTTCCCTGGGAAGGCTAATTGTGACTTTGTTTTTGAATAGCGCCTGTTGAACATGTAATATATTGCAGCTTTAAGATCTTCTGTGTAGGATAAGAGGAGTAAGAGAGCTGCACATTTAATCTGCATATGTGATGAGTTAGTTATGGTCGCCTTCAGGTATTTGGCAGTTTTGAGATATGCTCTGAAATGCAAACCAGGCCTCAAGGGCTTTAGAGAAAACTGTGTAAAAAAGAGAGAGAGTTTTGAATGAAAAAATTAACACACATATTAACTTCTGCAAAGTGAAACCAGCTGGCAGCTGCTAAAGTCTGCTCGTGTCATTGAGGCTGCAATCCCACACCTACTTCCTTAGGAGTAAGCCTCATTGAGCTCAGCGAGACTTACTTACAAGTAGACACATGTAGGATTGCCTTGTTAATCACTTCTTTCATGCCCAGCTGAGTGATTTGTTAAAAGTATATAAACACAATTTCATTTTCAGAAATAAGTTGCAATTTGCACTCCTTTAAGCTGTCAAATAATTCTGGGAACTGTCGTTCGTTAAACCCACTCTACCAATGGCCGCTCTCTGTGGGGAATAGGCAACTCTCAGCACCCTCAGCAAACTGTGGTACCCAGATTTCTTTGGGGGAAATCATGACTGTTAAAGCAGTATAATGTTGCTGCAAATGTATGGGATGCATGTGACCTACGGCATCATAATCTAAACAACTCATGAGATGTAAAGGACAGGGGAAGAAATAGGGAGTGGGCTCTGTCTTCTAAAGGCAGAGGAAAATCACCAACCCTGGTCAAGCAAAGCTGAGGATGGGGCAACATCTGCCAATCTAGGTGCCTGTGCTTTGGGGAATAATCACTTGCAGCCAGGCCTTGATCCCACTGAAGACAACAGTATCACCCATCTTGGTTTTCAACAGACACACCACTTCACTTACCACAACATGACTCATCAAAAGTAATATGTGATAAGGGGACACAATGTGAGGGGGAGATATAGTTTAATCTCTCATCATCTCACACCATAAAAAGCACAGACTGCATAAGTGAAGTGGTGTGTTTTTTCCCCAATAGGCCACTGCTGCCATTCTCCAGAGCATTTCTTTATTAGGGGATAATCTTAGAGTTTAGCTCCCCTTGTAAGAGTAAATAACGGCTGTCCATCCCATTTTTCCACAGACAGCTTTGCCCCTTCTCCCGTTCTTCTGCTTGCCAGGAAGGTTTGCTACCCTTCTTTGTTGTTGTCACATTCACACATGACATTTAAAACCCTCTTATACTACTGAAACAGTCATCGCTTCCCTCCAAAGAATGCAGGAAACAGTTGCTTTTAAAGGGTGCTGGGAGTTGCCCAAACATCCCCTGGCATGATGGGGAAAGTTTCGCCTAATAATTTTCTGTGTCACACTCTTGTTAAATGACAAAAAAATGAATCAGTCTAAAAAGTGTAATGCTTTATATTAACGCCCAACATGTTTGACCTTCCAGATGAACCCTAATCCCCAGATTCCCAGCTTTCATTTTTCAGAATGAGTAAGTTAATTGCATTTGTAGAACCTGAGATATGCAACAAAATGTACAGGTGTTATTCTTTGGAGGGGGGGGGGAAGCTTGCTTCCTCCTTTCAGTGTTTTTCTTTGCCTCCCGCCCCACAGTGACAATAATTCCTGTGGATGCCTGTATTCCTCTCCTGGTACAAGTATTATGCTTTCTTCCTGAACAAATAACTCTGCTATGCATTTTGAATGAAGCAAAGTCAGTGTGCCTGAGCTGACAGGGACCCTGAAGAACATGGTTCTTGCTCTGCAAAGATAAGACAAGTGCAAGGTGGAAGGTAGAGACTCCATTCATAGGAAATGAATCCATAATAAGCAGGATATAAAAAGATACGGGGAAACATGCGACCACAGTAGGAAGGGATGGAGCGGTGCGCTTCTCTTCCCAACTGGCCATCCAGATGCTTTCAGGAAGCTGAGAATCATAGTCTGAAGTAACATCCCCACCCCACCCTAGTCTGAAGTGGTACAACCTGGGCACAGGTTTACCATGTCAATGGTTACATAGTCATGGTGTCTTCATATAGCATTAAAACCGGGGGGGGGGGGAGGGGGAGGGAGAGGAACAGCCCCAGGATTTCCCTCCCTGAGCAAGAGTGGCTTCATCTGCTGAAGTACCTGGGTAATCAACAGGCTCCCCTTGCTGTGGCAAGTAAATGAGGTGATAGTGAGACTTTCAAGTTTGTTTGTGACTCATCATCCAGAGTCCTGCCTCTTTTGGGATGATATTGTTGCCCATATAGTGGCAAAAGCAGCACCAGCGCTGTGCAGAGTGTGAATATTTCAAGTGCGCGCACGGGGGGGGGGGGTTACCTTAATTCTTCATGGCATACATTTTGGAACAAGGATTCTCAAGCTGTGTCCCATAAGAGGTGTGGGAGGGAGGCTCTTACGGCACGTGGTCTGAGAATCTCTGCTCTAGAGAAGTGGGAGAAACCCCTGAGGAAGTTTACTGATATTATCAAAAGTTCTTTTGCTGCACAATCCTTTGCTTGGTGGCATTGGAAGCTCCCTGAGATCCTTCCATTTTAGTAGCCTAGCCGTGGCTCTCCAGGGTTTCAGATGGGAGTCTCTCTCCCAGTCCTCCCCGGAGATGTAAGGGATTGAACATAATGCACTGTAGCCTGCACCACTGAGTCATGGTCCTCCCTTTGGCGTCTTGCTCAGAAGTAATTCCCACTGTGTTCTATGGAACTTTCCCCCTACTGGTGCAACGCTAACCTGCATAGGCTTGGGATTACAGTTGTTCCATCTCAACAGGTCCTTCCAAATTTGCCTTAATTTTGCTTTACGTTTAGAGCCAGTGTGGTGTACAGGTTAGAGTGTTGGACTAGGTCAGGACCTGGCAGACCAGGGTTCAAATCCCAGCCATGTTGGGGACCTTGGAGCAGCCACAGACTTTCAGCCTAGCCCTACCCCACAGGGTTATTGTGAGGATAAAATGGGGAGGAAGAGAACTATGCATGCCACCTAGAGCAGCTCCCTGGAGGAAAGGTGAGCTCTAAGTGTAGTCATAAGAAGATTGTGTGTCCTTTCTGAGGATGCTCGCGGGTATGGAGGGTTGAGAGGGGTGTGTGAGCATGTGTAGAAACTAGACTGCTGTACAGAGGTAAAATTTACATGTGTAAATGTACAAGTGTGCCTCTGGTCCCGCTGACCGCCAGCTTGTGGCCCGCAGGAAAATTACCCAGAAGAAGACAGTGCTGCTCTCGAATTGAAATACGTTCCTCACCTCTAGCTGGACCACCAAAAACCTGACCAAGCTGTCACCGAAAGTTTATGTGTCTTATCCCTGCTAAACAACAAGGATGCAACTTTCCCAAGATTTCATGGTGTGTTTTGTTTTTTGTTTAAAAGCCACGGTGATGTCTTTGTGGCTCTGTGTGTGTGTGTGTGTGTTGACAAGCAGTGCGCTGAGAGAATGCTACCGCCCGGCTCTGTGGGTTTGCCAAAGAGGCTGCTTTCCTTTTTCAAGCCGAAGCGAACTTAAGGAAGCCCACAAGGTGTTCAGGAAGGAGGAGGCGGAGGCGGAGGCGGCTTGCAGAACTTGCAGGGAGAGCTGCTCGCTCCCTTCAAAGCCAGCCGAGCGCTGGAGAGGAGAGGAAGGGAAGGGAAGGGGGGCGAGGCATCTCTCTCTCTCTCTCCCCACCCGGCCTGCTCCCTCCGCACCGCTCCCTCCTTGCGGGGCTCCGTCCCGAGCGCAGAGCGCACCGAGGCCACCATGGGGGCGGATGAGCCCCAGGGTAAGTCGCCGGCCGGCCGAGCGGCTGCTTTTTCTCTCTCTCTCCCGTCCATCACCTCCTCTGGACTATTGCGGTGCCTTGTGCTGGAAATCTGCCTCGGGGGAAGAGAAGAGACCTCCCCCCCCCACCTCCGCCCTCCTTTTCCAAGCCGGCCTGGCTGTCACGTAGCCGTGCGATTCTATACTGGGGCGCCTCAAAAGTTTCGGCCGTCGTTCCCCAGCAGATTTTTGTGTTTGTGCGGGGGGGGGGGTGTCGTTTCCGCCTGCCTTTCCCTTCTCGCCATCTCTCAGCCCCCTCCCTCTATGGAGATGGACGGAGGGTGCGGTCGCCGACTGCACGTGCTGGCAGCCAAGACGGCGGTAGCCCGGCAGATCTCGGCGCGGCGCTGCCCGGGCTGGGCTGGAAGGGTGCGGAGTAGGGGATAGGAATAACAACTCCCCTCCAAATCTGGAGGCCAGATACTCTCTTCTCACGCTCTACTTGGTGGAGTGTCTCACTCAGAGTTTTGTGTGTGTGTGTGTGTGTGTGTGTGGAGGGAGATTATCTAATTGTTGCCCCATTTCACTCCCCCCCCCCCATTTTTGGGGGAAGGAGGGTAGAATTAAAGCGGTGGATTTGCACCTGAGAAGGTCTTAGCTTTGGAGCAGTTTTCCACTATCCAGCTGATAAGTAACGAGGCTTGGTTTGAGCATGTGCAAAGTGCCGTTCTCTCCACCACAAAAAGCCCGTCTGCTGGGTGGTTTTGAAGCTTTTGCATCTCTTTCTCTGGGGGTGGGGGACACGAAATGTACTTCTGCGTCTTATCTACCTGCTTCCTCTCCTTCAGTGTGTGGGAGAAGCACATAGAAATCTTAGATGATTTTAAGTTTACCTCCCACACCCTTCCAGGAATCAGGGCTGCCCTTCACTCCCTCCCTCCACCCCTCCCTCCATTTCACCCTCACAACAACCCTGTGAGGTAGATGAGGTGTGTCACCCAGGGAGCTTCTTGCCTGAGTGGAGATTTGAACAGTGGTTCCCCACTGCGCACCCCACGCTTAACATTAAGCCACACCAGTGGAATGAAAGGAAATCCCTGAGAAGTTTGGTGAATTTCCGTTTTACACAGGGCTGGATTTAGGGTTAGACAGCTTAACTGAGTGGTGCCTGTGGTGCCCTGCTTGGAAGGCAATGGGTGCCATGGACTAGCTGCTTGGCTATAGTAACTCAGTACAGAAACAATAGCATTTCTATATGGTCTGAGGAAATGCAGATTTGCAGATCTGAGCACAGACATTCCTTGTCTTACAGGACAAGAGGAAAATCATGCCTGCAAATTGTGTGATGAAACGGGCTATCAGTGCAATAATGAAAAAAGGTATTCCGGGCTTGAACTTGGTGCCCTCCAGACTGCAGGCTGAAGTTGTAGTCCAAAATATTGGGTAAATGGAGAATCGTTGGGCTCTGAAGAAGATTGTTTTCTAAATGCATATTAAATGTCAGTTTCTGAGCACCACTCTGAGATTCCCTGCTCCTGTTTGTTTTATGTGTAAGTTGAATCTTCCATGGAGATCAGGTGTGCTGAAAGAATGCAGTCCATTCTCCCAAATAACAAGTACCTAGCAAATGTCATTCTTGGTACAATTCAGAAACAAAATGTTTTCACCTATGGCAAAAAGGGGAGCTTTTATATCAGTGAAAATGTTTTGTTTCTCAATGTTTATATCTAAATAGTTAAGATATTTGTCATACTGAACAGTGATTTAAGATTGAGGACTTGAGTCAGAATTTGTAAGGGCTCCTCTAGATCCTAAGAGCTCAGATTGAAAAGTACAAGGAGGTGAAGGAGAGTGCCTCTGACCATATGCAGAGTGGCCTCTCCTGGGCTACAGGTGAGTGTAGCCAGCTCATAAGCAGCAGGTAAAAGAGGGCAAAGCTTTTTATATGGTTGAATCCTGACACCATTTTCTGTACACTGTTTTAAGTGTAAAGAAATAAAATGAGAAAGGAGAAAAAAGTGAGTTGCAATTTCCTTTCCTTTAGCAAATTACATAAACGTATGACGTACCCCATCCACCTGGCCATGCAGTCTGCATGTGCCTTCAGACCACTGGCCCATCTTGCTGTCTGTATTGTCTGGCAGCAGCTCTCCCAGGTTTCAGAGAGGGGAAATTCCCAGCCCTACCTGGAGAAACCAGGGATTGAACCTGGGACCTTCTGCTGAGTTAAGCCTCTTTCCCATCACTAATATAGTTTATAGACGCCATGTAATATTCCCAGCCCCCTTTCTCAAAGTTTTGGATTAGTTCGTGTGCTCTTAAAATCCTCTTGGACTGGGACATGTGATACTTCTGGTGCTCACAGAGTGATAGGAATTAAGTCTTAGGGATCTAACACTTAAATTAAAGCATGCAAAGTTCTCTGCCAGGATCCTGCTGCCTTTGCATCCCTGGGGTGTTTATTGTTCCCCAGCTAAAGCTCTGTCCAGAGCTATACACTATAAATATATTGAATTAAATGCTTGTTGAAGACTGCAGTGAACTCCAGGTCTCCCATTCTCTGCACCGCTCTTCCAAGATGTAATCAATTTCAGCCATAAAATGCCACACACTTGTCTGCTATTTTAGGCGCATTTAGTTTATAATAGTCAGCAATGTTGACACAGTCAGCTTTAGTTGAAAAAAAAAATATGCAGCTTTGAACAAGTATAGGTAGGGTTTTAAAACTTCATAGCCTACGGAAAGAGTTTAATGAAAAGTATGGTTCCTTCGGTAAATGCTGTAAGTTGATTTGGGGTGGACTATGGGGGGTGTTGATTCATCATCATTTAATAACCCCTTTTAAGATTGTGTTCATTTCTGGGTCAGTCTTGGACAAATTGGTGCAGAAAGATACACCTCATTCCACCCCAAGACTTGGTGATGGGTAGGTTCTTCACGATGCAGATTGCAAGCACATGGGGCACTAATCCAGAGCAGGCCCACAATGTGGGGGGCAAAAGCGTTCAAGCCCCCCTGCCCCACCCACAGGCATAGATCCCCATCTCGCTTGGCTTCCTGTGCTTTTAGTTTGTTGCTAAAAAGCTGTTCCTGCAGTTGCTAATTGTGCAGATGTTGCCAATAGTGGATGGAGTGGTGGGGCAGGGGGAGGTTAGTGCAGTGCAAACAGACAGACCAGTAAGAGCGTCTGATGGGCTCTGCTGGTGCATTTGCACCATGCCCGCCTACCCGCCCCCTCTTTTCCCTAGTGACTTGGCTGTCAGGCTGTTAGGTCAGCCCTGCCCCAACACCACATCATCAGCTGTTGGACTCCAACTGGACATCAGACCCAGGCAAAAAAGGCAATGGTCAAGGTTGGTGGAAGTTGTATATAACAATATCCAGAGGGCACAGGCCCTTGCATGGGACCTGAAGCTCTTCTAGTCTTTGACAAGTTGTGCTGCGCTTAATTTGCTCCCAAGGTGGTCTGTGATAAACTGATCCAAGAGTGGATGCAATTTGCATGCCACCCAGTGTGCCAGTCAACCCCTAGATTTGCATACCACGTGACATGCTACTAGTAACAGCAGTGGGTGAGGAGGAAATAACTCCACATTCCAGAAATAACACTGCAAAGAGTGCCTTGATCCCTTAGACCACTCTTCCGTAATTGCTTGCTTATTTCGGAGTAGCCAACGAGACGAAAGCAATTTGAGGATCACCACTTTATCCTCTCTCCATTTTTGACAGATTACAGTGGTATATTGTATTGTACACAATTAGACTTGTCTCTCATGATCTAAGGAACACAATGGGGGGAGTAAACAAAGGACTTCTTGTTTTATGAAGAGGAAAGCAAATAATCTTTGCAAAACTGTGCTTAATTATGGTGAGATCGTTGAACAAATACTTTTTTTGGACTGTGTCAAAGCAGCCACCTGCACAAATGCAAGCCTCATTTTGGCCAGAGTATATTTATCTTCGGGGTGATGGTTTCTGAAGTTCTTGGGAGAGGTGACCTGCTCATTGTGAAATGTGGCCTGAGTCTTGCATGTTAACAGATTTGGCTGGAGTCCACCCTAATTAACTTGGAGCTGGAGTGCATGTGTGTTTGATGGAGGGGAATACAGCACAGCATGCAATCATGGCTGTGTTTAAACTTTCCCTTTTCTGAACTCTCTCAACTCACCGAGAGCTGCACCTCCAAAGTCCTTTGGGCCTTTTAGCAAAGCCATGTATTTGGGTTTTAACAGATGTTGTTTTCTACTCCTTTCGTGGAAAAGGTTATCTTGCAGGCTATTGTGTATTGTTCCAAGGGCCCATGGCCTGGCAGTGGAATTCTGGGGGAAGCTTGCTCGGTTCCAGCTACAAAGGAAAGTGCAAGTCTTCAGCGGCCTCAGTGAACTCTGTAGGATCTAACTGTAGATGACTGTGCAGGCTGATGGGATCTATTAACATGCATGGGAGGCCTGGCCAAGTTTGTCTCGAGAGCACCGTCGTAGAAAATTCAATGGAACAGTAATCATTATAATAACAGATGCTGAAAGATGACTGCATAAGGTATATAAGTTTTTGACTTCTGGAGCAACTGGTGGTTCTCAGCATCCACACGTACCTAGCATACACTTACAGGTCAGTCTCTCGCTAATGGCTTGGCACCTTGATTTCTATCATAGTGGCTTTCCAAAAGTTGCGGCTGATCTTTTCGGGGAGCACAGATAGCTGAAGGGAGGAGGGCTAGGGTGGCAGACTTTGCTTAATTGAACTTGATCCAAGCCTAACAATTTTTGTATGTGGTATAGTTTCCATTTTATTAGATGCATGGAGTGCCGTCCTCAGTAGGCAGGCATATATCTTTATGGGTGCAGAGGAAAATAAATGGCATGCAGCCCCGTTAGCTGGCAATGAAATGCAAAAAGTACAGCCTGAAATTCATGCCTTAAAGGTATGCAAACTTGAACCATTCAGGTGAAAGGAAAGTAACATGGATTTCAATCATCCTAACTAGACCAGCCTGGTACTGGAGTCCTTATCTTCCTTTACTTGTGGTCATCCTCTTTTTCTCCTAATGCTCTTTTTTTTAATAAAAAAATAAAAAGGAAAGGAAAGGAGACTAAATCCTAGGTGACTTGAGCTGTCAGAAAAGAGCTGTTAATGCTTGAAGCTTGTCGGAACAGGTTGATCACTTTGATTGTATTATGGAGCAAACCTTGTACCCCTTTTCTGGGGTTTTCGCTATCCAGGGTTTGTTCTTGATGACTGCGATTTGTCGGGGATGGGAATTTCACCTCCCACCAGAACTGTCAGAGATGGGAATCAGGTTTAACTCCAACCATAATTTCAGTAGTTGCAGCTCTTTGTTTTGTTTTCATTCCAGCTGGGAAGGGGCATTATGGTACTGCTCTTTTGGGGCGCTGTGATGATAAGAGCAGAAACCGCTCTATACTCTTGTTACTGGGAAGGTGTGTAGGGGAGGCAGCTCATTCCTACTGATGGGGATCCCATAGGTTACTGAAATTTGTCTCTATGTACAGAATGAGCCAAGATGCAATAGGCAAGCCTTCTGCATATTCTTCACCTGTCACAATGATGGTAGGGCTGGTCTAAGTCAAGGTGCCTTGTATCAAAGGCCAGTCAAGTGATTCTAGCATCTAAGGCAAAGTGCTTCTCTCACACCTTTAAAATACTATAGCTGCTACAAAAAGTAACATCGGGGCGGACTTGGGTAATACCGAGCCCTGAGCGAGGACAAAATTTGGCACCCTTCCCTCTCTCACTTTCTGTTCTGCGCATGCCTCCAAGTACATGATGTCATTATTTTGTTCCCCCTTGCATTGGTACCCTGGGCAGAGGAACTGCCTGCACTGTCCTAAATCTGGTGCTGGCAGATTAAATAACCAGCAATTCTCTGCCCTTTCACTACACTGGAAAATCAGCTGTCTCACCAGAGTGGTGAAGCTGACTGGGTGTTTTGCTTGTAGTGGATCACATAGTGCTCTCTGAAGCACATCTGTAACACCAGGGTAGTAAATATTGTCCCCACTTTACAATTGTCTCATTCCAGTCTCTACATTCAGATCTTCTTCAGCGTAAGCCCGTTCATTATCCTTACTTAAAACTACCAGAAGTTCGGCTCTTCCCTCGCCGGTCCTGGAAGGAAAAGTCCTGTACACTCAGAGAATTTGTGCCTGCCCATTAGGGGAAATAGGAAGCCCTGAACACTTTTTTTTTAGATGTCCTTTTTATGATGAGGCACGTAGAGATACCATCGACCCTCATCTGGTGAGGCTTGCTGACCTTCTGGACAAGCCTAAATTTCAATGTCCTCCTCTTAGGCAAAAATCACAAGATGACCCGGATGGTCGCCAGATTCTGTGCACAGATTTGTAGGCACAGAACACCCCCTGGAACAAATAGATCACTAGGAAAACTGCTGTAGCTGGCCTCCTGGGTGTCCCAGGGACAATCTGCATGTTAGTTTAACCTTAGGACTATTTCAATTTTAATCTATAAGCTGTTATTGTATATTGTTTTAAATGTCTATTTCACTCTTGTGAAAGCAGTCTCAGTTGTGCTTCTTGAACTAATATTTGACCGTAATAATAAATTATTATTACTATTACTACTGGAATACTGAACATGCCTAAACTCAGTGAGAAATACTTTAAGCATTTGAGGTTTGTCATTCAGCAAGTGAGAAGCAGCAGGATACTCAATTCAGTGTTGTACTCCTTATAATTTTGAATAGAGTTTGAGTCTCTTGGGTAGGGTCTCACTATAGTTCCAAGTTATATGTTGTTTTCTTGCTTCCCTCTCCATTCCTCCTCTTTTTCACCTTCAGTATTTTAACCAAGGACACTTGTGCTTCTCCATCCCATGTGTAAGGCACATCTGGGCACTGCTTATCTCTCTGGTGGCAGTAAGCCTCCCTTATTCCTTCCCTCATTGCTCCCTCTGTAACTCTGTAGAAAAATATTGGTATCTAATAGGCAACTATTTGGAACTTTTTATTTGCAAAACAAGGTATAAATATTCTAATGCAGGGTTTCCCAAACTTGAGTCTCCAGCTGTTGTTGGACTACAACTCCCATCATCCCTAGCTTCTGATAGTTGGCCTGGCCACTCAGTTGATGAGGGTGGGGAACTGGTGGCCCTTCAGGTGTTGTTTGACTTCAATTCCCATCATCCCCAGTCAGCACAGCCAATGGACAAGGATGATGGGAGTTGTGGTTCAACAACATCTGAAAGTTCATGAGTTGAAGTTCCTGTTCCCTTGGTCATAGAGGCATGGCATGAGCCCCATGAGAAGAGTTTGGATAGGACCCTGAAATTAGTCAGGCCTTCAAGGTGGGTAAACTGAAATTTCTCTGAATGATGGAGTAACCCTGAAACAACAACAGTCCTATTCACACATTGTGATGAACAAAGAGGTGACTGGGGTGGAAGGATTATCCACATTCACACATTCAGCTGATCATGTATTTTTATTTATTTGAAATGGTCATCTGCCTTTCGGAGCAAAACGAGCTCATCTGCATGCAGCTGTGTGTGCACATCGCTCTTTCCAGCTTTTGTTGTGTACACACACAGGTTACATGCAGATGTTAAGCAAAATGCATGAGTGTTTGGAGTGGAGTGGGGGTCAGCATGTTCAGTCCTGTTCCTCATCAACTCACCTCAAATACAACTTAACAGGGCTATCTCTCTGCAATAACAAGATAAACAGCTGGAGAGACATGTGGAATTCACTACAGAGGTGAAAAGATGAATATTGCATCATTATTATTTCTTAAATTTCTGACCCACCCTTCCTCTCGAAAGGGCGGCAGACAACGAAGTAGCAAAACAATACTGCTAAAAATAAAATGAAAACTTATTTAGGGCATCTAAAAATATTAAGAGCATCTAATTTTTTTTGAAAAGGTCACATACCCTCATAGCTAATAATTTCACGGTTGCTGGGAACAGTGTCTATCTTTAAGCCATCAAATGAGCAGAATTGTTAAAATTCTTCCTGAATGTTGTTAATGAGGACATTTCCACCGAGAAGGAGTAGGCCCTTTCATGGGTCAACAGCAGCTGGGCAGCCGTGAAACCAAGATTTGGGGGGTGGAATCTAATGAATGGTGAAATTGTCCATCAACCTTTGCCTAGAGCCAGGTTGATGTTTTGTATATTTAGTCAAGGCATTCTGAAGTGTGCCGTAAGTAAGCATCCAAATAAGTACAGTGGTACCTCGGTTTAAGAACAGTCCGGTTTAAGAACAATTTGGTTTACAAACTTCGCAAAACCAGAAATAGTGTCTTGGTTTGAGAACTTTACCTCGGTCTAAGAACGGAATCCGAACGGTGGAAGGGCACCGGTGGCGGGAGGCCTCATTAGGGAAAGTGCACCTCTGTTTAAGAACAGACTTCCGGAACGGGTTAAGTTTGTAAACCGAGGTACCACTGTACATCAAGTAAGTATTTTGGTAACTTTCTAACCATAAACCTGTGATCATTTCTGTTGCTGATACAAATGTGTCACAAACAAATTCATTTCGATAGCTTTGTGGCATTAATCTTGACCAAAAAATTTATTTCCCCAAGCCATCCTAAAGGTCTTGTAAATTGTCCCAGAAGACAGGGCAAGAAAGCAGGCAGAGCATTTGGGTCTTTATCTCTTGGCTCAATGGGTAGTCTCTGTCTGTATCCCAATCAACAAACCCCTTTAAAACAAGTGTTTCCCAACCTTTGGTCTCTAGCTGTTTTTGGACTACAATTCCCATCACCCCTGACTACTGATCTTGCTAGCTAGGGATGATGGGAGTTGTAGTCCAAACAACAGCTGGAGACCAAAGGTTGGAAAGGCACCAAAGAGGTATCTTCATTTATGCCTCCCCACTTAACTCCCACACTGAATGTACTATTTTGCGTTGTAGATGTGTGTGTTCCTTTTGATCGTGGAGCCCAAGTTTTATAACCTGTGTTGCTTGTCATACAAACGCCTTGATAGATTCTTCGTTAAAACATTTCTTCTCACTCAATGACCAAATGCAGGTATTGTGACCTTGTAGCAGTTCGTGCGAAGGATTATTTTTGGGGGGCGGGGGAGAGGGATGGTTTGATATAGTCTTCCTCGTAATTCCCAAGATCTTACAAGTTAGGTGGCAACTGTAATCAATATGAAAGAATAGCCTATTTGGGTTAGTGGATTTTCTTGGGGTGGGTGGGAGGTATTGACACTATATTTCCACACCAACATACACCTCAAACGTGTTCATTGAAGACTGCGAAATAGGAGTTGTGCCTGGAGGAAATGTACACTCTGCCGTCCCAAATAAGTAAAGGAGGCTGTGACATCTCTCTGGAATGCCAGTGAGCACTGCTTAAGCCTCCCTGCTCTTTTTCTCCCTCCCCCCCTCCACCACCAAGAACAAACTTGACATGTTCTCTTTGGAGGACTTCGTCCAATGCTAGGTGTCATTAAAAACCAGCAGAATTTATTTTGATGCTGTTGTTCTTTTGTTTTCAGAACTGGTAGAGGTGGATCAGAAGGAATAAAATGTTTCTGTCTGAAGTTCTTTCTTGAGTTGATTCTCCCTGTACTTTGATAGGCTTAATGAATGAGACGATATAGAGGGATGGGCAAGGAAGGAGAAGGCTGTCGAGAAAGATGAGCCTCAGGGAAAGATGATTTAGGGGGATGCACAGAGGAGATCATTCTGTTGTGCAAGCACAAATTCTGGTGGGAGCCAGTGTGGTGGAGTGGTTAGAGTGACAGACTAGGAGCTGGGAGATCAGGGTTCAAATCCCCAAGCTCTTGGGGTGACCTTGGGCCAGTCACTGCCTCTCAGCCTACTTTACAGGTTGTTGTGGGGATTAAATGTGGAGGGAGAGAACCCTGTATGCCACCTTGGGGGGAAAGGTGGGGTCTAAATGTCAGAGACCAAAATGGGCAGAGCAATGGCCAAACTGTTTTTTGCAGGTTTTAAAAGCAATCTGAAAACCTGTTTTACCAGCAGGAAAAACAAAATGAGTGTTCACACCACACAAGCCACATCTTTCTGTTGTGAAGTTCACAACACTCTTGTGAAACTCTTAAAAACCCACATGTACACAACCCTGTCACCAGCCTTACTTTTCTTAACAGGCATTTACTCAAGGCAGGGATTATTATGAAGATAATGAAACAAAGCCAACGTCTGAACTGGATATGCAACAACTGGGAAAAGGTCCAGCTTTGCAAGGAGGCAGAGCCAAAGATTTGGCGCTACTTTCCTTGTGTGAACTGTGCCATCTCTGCAGCGTCTGGAATGCTTGGCTTACAAATGTGAATAATATGACAGTCCTGTTCTCATGCTTACAATAGAAAATACATGGCATAAAAGGAGAAGGGATTGGGAGGGAGGAGGAAATGAGCAATGTTTCTTAATTACTGAATTCTTGCAATGGCTAGCTGGAATTGAAATATTTCAAGGAGAGGAGGAGTATCAGTGTTGGGTAGAACTGCTGAAGGATTTCCAAAAGGATATCTGCTCAGGAACTCTTGATTTCCTTTAAAATCTCATATTTATTCATTACATCCTCGCAAGAACCATGTGAGGTAGCTTGGGTTGAGAGACCGAGACTTGCCCTAAGTCATCCAATGAGCTTTGTGGCTGAGTGGAGATTTGAACCCTGGTCTCCAAGTTCCTATTCTGACACTCTAACCACTACATCACACCAATGCTAAAGCCCTTGGTTTTCTCTCTCTTCCTGATGGGTCTTATTGCTCACCTCATGACTGTTGCATGGCTTACTATTGCATGACTCTAAATGCAGACCTGTTTGAGATGCTGGGACTTAACATTAAGGGAGAATCTGACAGCCCATGTCCAAGAGAGCCAAAGAGACAATAAAGTCTACTTTTGAATCAACCTGGCATAGTTTTATTAAGTATTCAACATCCATAGAACACATGGTTATAGGCAGTGCTTTTTTTCTTAAAAAATATTTAGGGGTACTCTCATTTTCCTACTATTGAAATAAAGGTAAAGGTACCCCTGCCCGTACGGGCCAGTCTTGGCAGACTCTGGGGTTGTGCGCCCATCTCACTCAAGAGGCCAGGGGCCAGCGCTGTCCGGAGACACTTCTGGGTCACGTGGCCAGCGTGACATCGCTGCTCTGGCGAGCCAGAGCCGCACACAGAAACGCTTTTTACTTTTCCGCTAGTAAGCGGTCCCTCTTTATCTACTTGCACTTAAGGGTGCTTTCGAACTGCTAGGTTGGCAGGCGCTGGGACCGAGCAGCGGGAGCGCACCCCGCCGCGGGGATTTGAACCGCCGACCTTTCGATCGGCAAGCCCTAGGCGCTGAGGCTTTTACCCACTGCGCCACCCCCGTCCCTACTATTGAAATACTGCCCCACAATGAGGCCAAACTCAGATTCACAAAATGTTTAGGGGTATGCATCCCCCCAGAAAAAAAGCGCTGGTTAAAGGCCTCTGGGAACACAGGGCAACTTGTGGAATGAAACTTTGCTTTAAAAGCCGAAATGACTTTAAAGTTAAATGTCATTAAATAGACATTTGGTGCTTGGGAGGAGAGAGTTCTTGAATATTGACTGTTGTACAGAAGGTGGGGTTTTTGTTTTTGTTTTAAAAAGAGCATGGAATCCAGGGATAAAAGAAAGAAAGATGGAGGGACCCCTCCCCCCCCAACACACATCATGTTCTGTAATGTTCGAGACTGATGTGCTTTCTTTACCGCCATCAAAGGAGCTTCAGTAGTTATATTGGCAGCTGCGAGCTGGCCTCTGCCAGGGCTGTGTCCTGATGGCTATCTGTGATTCAGCACCACCCATCTACTCAAGAATCCACTGTTCACCTCAGGTTGACTTCGTCTGACTGTGCTTGTTACTACCCTCTCTCTCTCTCTCTCTCTCTCTCTGTGTGTGTGTGTGTGTGTGTGTGTGTGTGTGTGTGTGTGTGTCTGTGTGTAGCACCTCATTCATCATTGTAACAACCACAGGTCATGGCTTTTTTGCTTTTTCTTTAAGGAGCCCCCCCCCCCCCGCCTCAAACTGTGTTCCTTTTGTTGTTGGATTGTACTTCTGGCCACAATTGAATGTGTGTTTTGTTTTTCTCCCACGTCTTCTCCTCCACCCCCATCCTTTAAATAATATTTTTGTTATCCGTGAAAAACGAGAGGGCGGGGCTTGGGGGATAGATGTTGCATTGTTTTTATTATATTTTCAGTTATTTATGCAACTCCAGGGGCACATCAGCAAGGAACATCCGCGGGTGGTGCCTAATAAATTAAAAGTGTTGTTCTATCATTCTGGAGAGTACAAGCACATTTGTTTTGTTTGCCTTTTCTCAGAAAAAAAATAAATTAAGTCCATAAACAAGATGTAATTTTATTTATTTATTAAATTTATATACGGCCCTTCCAAAGGAGCCCAGGATTACATATACAACTTTTAAAAACATTATTTTGAAGTTTACTTTACACCAAAACTTAGGTTAAATAGATTACCACTTCCCACGTCTTCTGCCAAGGGGTATTATACAGGTTGTTATCTTCATACTCTCTTGTGTGTCACTTTACACACAATGGGGGAAGTGTGTGTATGCATGGAGGAAAGTAAAAGATGAGGCACAATGTCTAGGTAGAAAAAATCCATTAAATTTTAAAAAAAGTCATGCTGAAGTTTCATTGATGATGAGACTGCAATTAGTCACTGCTAACTTGTCATATTGACCTCTGTGAGACAAATATGACTAACTTTTACCTGGATTTGGGCCATATTTTTTTTCTAAAGTAGAATCTGAGGGTCTCAAAATGCCAAATTATAAAGGCTGTGCTCTTTCAGTTCTCAAAATATAGGCAATTCCATTATTTGTAGCATTGTGGGTCGGAAGAGCACCACCCGGGAGCACCCAGCATCTACCCTAACATCTCTGCTCTAGTCCCTGACAACATACTGATGTCTGTTGTTGCTGCTGTATATGTACACAATATAGTGATACCTCGGGTTAAGAACTTAATTCGTTCTGGAGGTCCGTTCTTAACCTGAAACTGTTCTTAACCTGAGGTACCACTTTAGCTAATGGGGCCTCCTGCTGCTGCCGCTGCGCCACTGTGCAATTTCTGTTCTCATCCTGAAGCAAAGTTCTTAACCCAAGGTACTATTTCTGGGTTAGCGGAGTCTGTAACCTGAAACATCTGTAACCTGAAGCGTATGTAACCTGAGGTACCACTGTACTAAATATTTTTGTATAGATATGTGTTACACATTGTCCCCTTCCCTTGCCCCCTGGAATCTCTTCTGTGGATTAGCGACGTCCATTTAGATTGTGTGAATGTGTGGCTTTACAGACATTGCTGAACTCCCAGCTCCCATCAGCCCAGCCAGCATAGCCAGTGGTCGGGGGTAGTGGAACCTGGAGTCCATCACTGTCTGGTGGGCTAACAGCAGGCATAGGCAAACTCAGCCCTCCAGCTGCTTTGGAACTACACTTCCCATCATCCCTGACCACTGGTCCTGTTACCTAGGGATGATGGGAGTTTTAGTCCCAAAACATCTGGAGGGCCAAGTTTGCCTATGCCTGGGCTACAGGTTCCCCACCAGGCTTGATTCAGATAATAAATGTTCAGACATTTTTTGTTGTGCGAAAACCGCCTTGAGAGAAACAGCAATGTGTTGAGATGAACAGGCAGGCAAGGAAATTTGGCACCGGAGAACGACGTGTTGTTTTCTTTGACATTCCCCTCCAGGCATCTTTTTCTTCTTTTTGCTCACTTATTAGAGAGATAGGAACTTAGGAGAACGGCCTGAGCTGAGTGCTTGCCTGTAGCACTTCTGCATCAAGTGACATTCCTGTTAGCCCTCATTATGGCCTTAATCCGGGGGAAGACATGAGAGTGATTCCTCCTCTTTGAAACAAGTCATCTTAGTGAGTTGCAGGAGAAGGGGGGGAAATCAGTAGGATGAGGGTGATCTCATTGCTTCCTCTCTTTTCTGCAACGGCTGGGTGAGGAAGTCCTTTTTAAAATATAAGCATGTCCAGTATAGCTTGGAGATAGCTAAAGAGGGTCTGGCTCATGTTTCCACAAAACTGCTCTGGCTTAAAGTTTGACAAGTCGGAAACTCTGGGGAGATAGCCAGCATCCTGAGGAAGCGAAATCGGCTCCGAAATCTGTGATGTCATTGGCAAACAAAACAAAGGAGCCCCAGGAAGGTACAATGTTTTCCCAGCCTTTTAAACTCTTGCATCAGATTAGAAAGGCTGCACGTTCAATCTCAGCCAGTTTCTGATGGGAAAGACCCGGGGTCCACACTGTTCGTTTTCTGGCTTTGTTTGCTGCTAAGTGGGCATTTGCTTTTAATGCGC
The DNA here is from genome assembly GCF_964188315.1 of Podarcis muralis. NCBI lineage: Eukaryota > Metazoa > Chordata > Lepidosauria > Squamata > Lacertidae > Podarcis > Podarcis muralis. The sequence goes on along the minus strand of NC_135666.1, from coordinate 20,605,752 downwards.
ACTACATTGCCTGCTTGAGATTATAATTATCAGCCCCTCCAGATGTCCTTTTTATTGTGCATTCATGATGATTTGCACCCATGGTGGTTTTGGGGCAGTTATACGTGTTACAGAAAGCTAACCCCATAACTGCTGCCAATAAAGGCTTAGTGGATCTTTGTAAGCTAGAAGTTCAAGACCTTAAGAGAAGTGCAGAATAGTGAATTAGAATGTTTAGTACAGCTTAAACAATGGAAAGCGGCTTTATAATTTGTATGGAATGTTCCTTTAGATTTGAGATTGATCCAGCAAAATTTAATGTTTTGGGTATATTGGACTCCACAACCAATGTGGAGACAGAGGTGGGAGGTGTAAAACTGAAAATGCCTCTTTGAGGCATATGATGTGGGCTTGTCCAGTGACATACTGTATTCTTTTTGGTCTGAACTCATCCGTATCAATTGTGTATTGGCGAAATCCTAAAGGTTTACAGATGTTCATGTACTTTGAAATGTCATTCCTATAAAATGGGGATTAGCAGCAGGACAACAAAAGCCCTTAAAGTTGCTAGGAGACTTTGAGCCTGGAAGGATAAATATCTACGGTCATACAATGATCTGAGGATCTCATTGCCCTGGCTACATGTGAACATTATTTCCTATAGACAACAATTTCATGTGGATATCTATGTGGACATTTGGAGGCCTTACATTAATTGATGTATTTAATGGATGTACTGACAGTTACTGCATCCTTTTTATATGGACTTCTTTTTCTTTGTTAAATTTGCAAATTAAAAATTAATTTAAAAAAAAACAACAAATTTTCTCACAGGATGGTATCAAGGCAACCCTGCTTTCAATACAGTTTGTGTTTGTAAAGATTTTGGGGCAGGCATATGACTTATTCCTAATCATTGCATGTCCCGTAGCTTCATGTTTAAATCCTGTGATTTTTCATACCACAAAAATTAGGGGTTTTGTTTATTTTTGCCCCACTTTTGCTGTGTTATACACTGAGGAAGCATTGCAGAACAATGAATACAGCAGAATCATGTGCACATGGGCCAATATAAATCCATCATGGTTATGAAGAGATGCTGCAGAAAACACTTGCAAAAAAATAAATAAAATCACACCATTTGAGGGTGGGGAATCTATGTCAAATGGTATAAAGGGGGTAGATGAGATCAGGAGGACAACATTGTTTCCATGTGCTGCTCCCTGCTTCTGTAAACTGTAGGAAGTTTTAGGGACATCAGATTTATTTCTGTTTGAAGAGAGAGTAGCGGTGATTGTGGACATATTTGTGATAGCTGCTTGTTTTCAAAAATGCAGGTTGAGTAGGAGAGCAGGCAAGCAAGCAGACTGATGGTACTAATTTTGAATGCAGCATCAGTTCAGTTCTCCAGAAGCAAAGCATAATGCGTATGGTTCCTTCCCGCTAGCTCATATCTCCCTTGCCAGAGAAACATTCCAACTCTTCTAGCCTCCACCCGTATGTATGTGGTGTGCCACAAAAATTACCTCCTGCCATAAATACTTACTCGAGCAACGCTTTCTGGCTAGCAAAAGCGATTGAGCAGAACATCTGCAGCTGGCTCTAGAAAAGTCCACTGACCATTAGCAAACAGTCCACTGTTCAAAAAGATTATCTTCTCTCGTAGCTTTGACACAGTCCAAAACAGTCCTTTTGTTTCACCATCATTTGGAGAGCTGCAAACGAGTTGCCTTTCCATGTCATTTGGGAAGCGATGAACAAGTTTCCTGTTTAACACTTTGAATATCATTTTCTGGAGCACAAAGGACTTTCTGGGCATGTGCAGGACAAGAGTTCTTGTGCCAATACAGAGTTCTGCAAATTTTTAAGAGATTGAAGTCTAGCCAGATGGACTTGGGAATCAGATCAGAAATGCATGAGTCTGGGTTGCCTGTTACTTGTTTCATTGTTTCTTATCCTGTGTATTTGTGTGTTTCTCATCTCATGTTCAGGCTTAATTCCACAGCGTTTAGAGCTACGAAGCTCCACTGGGGCAGGCTGGGGGAGAAGGACATTTTTGACAGGGCTTGTTTTTTCATTTCATGAACTTCCAAAGCCAGCAATACATATCTAAAAGTACTGATACTGCAATCACCCCCCTGCGGCTTTGGCATTTCAGACCAGAGTAGGAATTCAGCCAGGTATCAGCACACACTCATACTGTCCCTGCTATTGGGTTTGTGAATGTGTGTTGGGTGAGGCAACACCTTCACTGAGGGATCTTTCCTGTGTGCCTTCCGTGTTTAGAGAATGGCTACATAGCAGTAGGAGCCAGAACCAGCTTGCTGTATAATCTAGAGATCCATGATGCAATTATATTTATTTGTAAATGATGTAGCTAGATTTGGGATCAATATAACCAATCTGGGGGAGTAGGGAGGGAATAAAAGGTTGAATATCTGATACAATGGCCACAGTTTACTTGTAGTGCTCATACAAACTATGACTTAGGGAAGGGGGGAGGATGTACAGGGACATTGTATAATATTTAGTTTCCATATAGCTCTACTATATGGAAAAAGAGACAGAGTGGGGTGGAGAGAGAGAGAGAGGACAATGAAAGCAAATAACATGCCTGCCAAGATTAATTACAAAACACATAGCAGATTATAAGACTGCATGTGATCTTATTGGTTGTAAGTCATTTTGGGTAGCTTTGCGCAATGACTAACAAATGCAATCATCATTGTTGTTGTATTTTTGTTATTTCAGAACCTAACACAAAGAATGACATTTTAAAAATAAAGTTCTTACTTCCTTTTCTGCTGTCTCTGTTTTTCTTGTGTACAAATGTACAAATGAAAATTAAGAGTTATGCTGATGCAGCCCATTAGCCCATCTATCTCCATATTGACTGACTGTCTGGCAGCAGTGACTGCACTGACTGGCAGCAGCTCTCCAGGGTTTTCGGCAGTGAGTCTTTCTTAGCTTTGCCAGATTTGCTTTCCCAGATTTGCCCATGATTGAAGCTGGGAACTCCTGCATCCCAAGCATGTGCTCTGTAGCCCTTCTTATTGAATTCCATTTCGGCACATATTTCACTTCTCTATTTCCAACATAAACCTTCACATATCCCTGGTTCCACCCCTTCCCTAAGAATCCTGGGGGACATAATTCAGGGAGTTTAAGGTATCTAACAGAGAAATCTCTGCATTCCCACTGAACTACAGTTCCCAGTGGTTTCTTGTGGTGAGCTGCAAAAATGATGGTGATGGTATACTTATTTATACAGCACTAATCAGGGTGCTTTGCATAAATTATCCTAACAGTATCCGTATAAAGTGGGTCCCTATGCTGCAGGTGGGGAGGCTGAGAGAGAATGGTTTGCCTAAGGTCATCCACTGAATTAGGGGCAGAAGTGAGATTTAGCTGCTTTACTACATCAGTTCTTAAGTTTATATTAGCAGCTCAAGTTTGGGTCTGTTTGTTCTTCACACTGGGGTGACCTCTTTCCCCTTGGCAATATGAAACCCAAGGTACCATTTCCAACTTCCAAGATGAGAATCCTGCTCCCAAAGAGACTATCTTTGACTAGTTTGTGTCTTTCAAAAAGTATTTGTTTATCACCCTTCGCCACTAGCTAGCCAGGTTTCTTGAAAGTCTGCATAGTTATCCTGGGATGGTTTTCATCACCTTGCAATTTTGCCGCTAATGATTTACTTCCGCTGCCATTTCTTGGGGTCTCTCAAGAGCTTCTTAGATCCTATTTTCTGCCCAGGCAACAGTGTGTCAATGGCCGGAAAATGGACACTGCACACACGACCATTCCTGTTAATTTATATACCACCAGGAAAAGCACATTTCTTCCTTGCACCTGTGACCTGTCAACGCCATGCTGTTGTTTTAAGCTGCTCAAAGTGGATCTTCCTCTTGGAGGGCGAATTGTTCTAGCAGCCAGCTGTTCGTCCATGTTCTGTACTTATGAGTTCCTCGTACAGTCCCAGGTGTTTATGCTTGAAAAAACAATTAGGGATGGAGAAATAATTGCAAGTTGCCCTGAACCAACCTCCCCATCTGTTAGAAGACTGCTCCAGAATTGGCAGTTCTTCCTTCTCTTTGCCACCTCCCTTCAAGAATGGGACTCCTTGCATTTGCAGCATCTTCTGCAACTGACAATGACATGCTCCTGTGTGGATTTGGCTGCTTTTAAACTTCTGCTGTGCCTCCGAGGACTACTTGGACAGCTTATCCCTCCAGGTCTCTCTAGCTGGTCCTCAGGCCTCTCCTTAGCCACAGCCCCTCTCTCCAGGCTGCCCCCTGGACAGTCCCTGAGCCAGCCTCCTCGGATGTTTTTCCTTGGCTGGCACATATCCTTGAATTCACATAACGCATCTTGTTTGCCTGGATGGAGTACAGAGAAGGGAGTGTCGAAAGTACCCTAATGTGAAAAGAGTGGAGTTTTCCATTTGTTGCTCTACGCACTTTTGTCTCTGGCCCCACCTGTTCTGACATGTGGCCCCACAAAGGTTGCCCAGAAAGGAATGTGGCCCTTGGAATGAAGATGGCTTCCTGTCTCTGGATTAGATTAGTACTTCCCAAACTTGGGTCTCCAGCTGTTTTTGGACTACAATTCCCATCATCCCTAGCTAGCAAGACCAGTGGTCAGGGATGATGGGAATTGTAGTCCAAAAGCAGCTGGAGACCCAGGTTTTGGAAACACTCGACCAGATGGTGGGAGTGATCCTTTTCAAAGCAAAGATGGTCATGCCATTAAACCACAAAAGTTGATTCCACATTTGTGTGTGTTTAAATCCGCTGTACAATAAACCTTGTATGACAAACGTAAGTGTTAGACCAGTCTTTGCTAACCTGGTGCCCTCCAGATGTTATAACCTGCAATTCTCATCAGTTTCAGCCAGCAAAGGCTGTGTAAAACACCTGTGAATTCAGACATGAAGGAGATATTAATCTTTGCAGTTTTGTCTCTCCTCATTCCCCACATACGTTTTTTCCTTTAGGATACATAAAGGTAAAGGTAAAGGTACCCCTGCCCGTACGGGCCAGTCTTGACAGACTCTAGGGTTGTGCGCCCATCTCACTCAAGAGGCCGGGGGCCAGCGCTGTCTGGAGACACTTCCAGGTCACGTGGCCAGCGTGACATCGCTGCTCTGGCGAGCCAGCACAGCACACGGAAACGCCATTTACCTTCCCACTATAAAGCGGTCCCTATTTATCTACTTGCACCCGGGGGTGCTTTCGAACTGCTAGGTTGGCAGGCGCTGGGACCGAGCGCACCCCGCCGCGGGGATTCGAACCGCGACCTTTCGATCGGCAAGCCCTAGGCGCTGAGGCTTTTACCCACAGCGCCACCCGCTGTGATGTCCAGCATGGTGAAATGGCCATCATAGATCAGACTCTCTAGGCCAGGGGTCAGCAACCTTTTTCAGCCGTGGGCCAGTCCACCGTCCCTCAGACCATGTGGTGGGCCGGACTATATTTTTTTGGGGAAATGAACGAATTCCTATGCCCCACAAAGAACCCAGAGATGCATTTTAAATAAAAGGACACATTCTACTCATGTCAAAACACGCTGATTCCTGGACCGTCTGCGGGCCAGATTGAGAAGGCAATTGGGCTGCATCTGGCCCACGGTCCTTAGGTTGCCTACCCCTTCTCTAGGCAAAGCCTACCAAGTGTCTGGCATTGCCTCAGTGGCATCTTTTTGCAAAGGACCTTTCATTTCCAGGTGCAAGAGCTAAGGGATGCCCATGCACACGTAAATCTCCTTTTAGAAAGCAGCTGCGGGGAAAGTAACATTGGAGTTGGCTTTGTGGTCTTTGAATTTCCAAAGTCCTGTCTTTCCTTTTTTTCTTTTTGTATTGTTGGCTTATACGAGGGCTGAGAAATGCTATGAACCTGGGTGTCTATGAAGTTCAAGTGGGCATCTAGGCATTTGGTAATTTTCTCCCCAGAGCTGCAGAGGATTCAGGAAACAGCACAGCAAAACAAGTGGGTAAACCCAGCCACATGCAGCCAGGAAAGACACATGACTTATGCATGGACCTTCAAGTTGGTCATGCTAGCAGAGGCATTTGATGTGGTCGACTCTTGAGTTATTCAAGTGTATCACTGCTGGGCTTTTGCCTTTGAAATGTGCTACCAGTGTTCTTACATTATGCATAAGGAAGAGCTACAAAATGTATAAAATCTCAGCCTTTTATACTAGTCCAAGACCATTCAAGACAACTTTTATCTCTTTGCCATGAAAGACCTTTCCAGATGCTCTGGGTTAAAATCCCACCTCAGTCATAGACTTGGTAGACAAGTAATAGAAATTCAGGGATCACAATTCATTGGTACTCAGCCTCAATTCCCTAAGTATGTAACAGTAGCAGCGTACCTAGCATGGAGATTGCAAGAAGTAACCAAATAAAGATGGTAAAGCACACTTTATGTTAACAGAATTCTATAAATTAATAGAGATTTAATGGCAATTTAATGAAATCTCTCTGCATGCAGTTAGATCTTTTATATATGTATATATAAATTGGGGCTGGTTGTCTGCTTTGGAGTTGGATCAATATGCCTTTCTATACTCACACAAGTCCTTTGCGTTCTCTTTTTTTTAGTGATGGGCCCAGTTCGAGAGAACCTCCAGGGGTACCAAGGTGAATGAAGCCAGTGCAACATGTTCAGCGTAGAGGATCTCCTGATTTCCCATGGATACAAATTGTCTAAAACCCCCACCAATTCATATGAGAACAGAACTGATGGATTCCAGCAAGAGATCACAGATAGGAGAGTTGGTCATAGAACTGTGAATGGGTTCCCGACAAACTCTGGAGCCAGTGTTGGCAGCAAGAAGACAGTAGCTAAAAGCTACCTGAATGACAATGAAGCTAGGCATGCCATCCAAGGGAGGCAGCTGGGTCCCAGTTACCATAAAGACTTCTCGAGTTTGGCTAATACTCATGCTTCAGAAGGACGGTAAGATCCCCACTTCCCAGGTTTTCTTAGACATGTGCAAAGCCAAGCAAAAGTCTCAGTTTAGCTTTCCAACAGCCTTGATTATGTTAAGAGCAACTATTAATTTGTTCTGCTTGTGACCACCTCCAGCCTTGACAACCAGTGGTTGTTTTTGCTAATAATACCCTCTTTGTGTCTAGCCCTTAATCAGAACAGGACAGAGAGAGACTTTGGAAACATCCAAACCATCTCTAAATAAGTGAGTTTCTTTGCTTATTATGCAATCAGTCTGTTGGTGGTTCTAAGTGAGTATCTCAGTAAGATTGTGATGCAGAGGATGTCCAGTCGGAGATTGGATTTTCTTGAGTTGGCTTGTCAAAAGCTTGGAGGACAGGGGGAAATAAGAACTGAGGAATGTAGGATGGTATGAACAGCTGTCTTATTCCATTGGTCCATCGAGTTCAGTATCGTCTAAACTGATCGGCAGATGCTCTCCATGGGTTGCAGGCAGAAGACACCCCCATCCTTACCTGTAATGCAGGGGGTTGATTCCTGAGATCTTCTGTATGCAAAGCAACCAGTGCGGTCAGGCCAGGATTGGTGTTGTATGCTCAGACCGTCTTTCTACCATGAGCAACCTGGCCGCTGAATTCTGCGCCAGCTGAAGTATCTGAATCATCTTCAGAGGTTCCTCTTTTAAATTAATACTTGATCAATGCCATTAATCAGTTAGTGCATTTTGCATAGTGAGCTTTAAAAAAATGTTACAGGAGTAGAATGGGTAGATAAGAGAAAGAGAGAAATTGCTTGGGGAACTATATTGAAGTAAAGAAAGAAACCCTTCTTCTTCTTCTTCTTCTTCTTCTTCTTCTTCTTCTTCTTCGTAATAACAATTGTGCCCCACCCATCTGACTGGGTTGTTCCAGCCACTCTGGGTGTCTTTTTCTCAGTACATATTTTACCTTAGTACAGGAGTACAGGTAGATTCAACCCAAACTCAGCCTTTATATGTTGCCCCCTTTTAGGGCGCAGACATTCCTTTTAAATTAGTTTCATACCAGTGAAGTCCGCTGTGTGTGTTCTGCCCAAAGAGGGTCATCTTTTCTCAGGAGCATTTGCAGAAGGTCTCGTGAAACTTAACTCCACCCTGTGGATAGCTTTGTCACCACTTCAGAAAATGGTGCCGCTACAGTTGCGCTTCCCTGCGGCCGACTGTCCATGCACTTTTGAACTGGGACAAATCGTCCTGGAAGGGGTGTGTGTGTGTGTGTTTGTGTTTGGCGGGAGACACATAGCAACTCCGCTTTTGAACAAAAGGAAAGGCGGAGATTATTTTAAGGGACAAATGCTGAAAATACAGGTTGTGCTCAGACAGAAATGGAAACAAGCACTCCGGAACAAATGCTTCCTCTCTCCCCCACCCCACTGTCACTCCCTTCTGCTAATGCAGGACTTTAAAAGTGTTTCGATCCTGGTTAAGTAAATGGAACCCGTCTCTAGGTTTCAGTGCAGTGTTTTCCATCACTTTTTTCTTTCTTTCTGTTTTTTTAATGTGGAAAGCAGTTTGTGCAAAATGACGAGTGACAGCTCAAGATAGATAGAGCTCATTTTCAAGTCTTCCCTCTCCTGTTGTCATTCTGGGGAAAGGCTGCAGTGGGTAGTTAAACTATGGCACTCACTCCCACTGAAGGCAGCAATGGCCACGACTCAGATGGCTTTAAAAAAACGGATTGGACAAATTGGAGGAGATGGCTATTGATTGCTGCTAGTCGTGATGGCTGTGCTTCACCTTCATCACTAGAGGCAGTAATGCCTCCGAATACCAGATCATGGAAACCACAGGAGAAGAGAGTGCTCGATTCCTGCTTGTGGGTTTCCCATAGGCATCTGGTTGAAAAGGATGCTGGACTAGATGGTCTTGATCCAGCAGGCTCTTCTTTTATTCTTAGCTCACTAGTGGAGCATCTGCCTTGCACACAGAAGGTCCTGAGTTCAATCCTGGCAACTCCACGCGGTCCTGGGAGAGAGCCTGTGTAGACAGTGCTGAGCTAGATGGACCAGTGTTCTGACTCAGCTTCCCATGCCGTACGCAAACCTTAAGATTCAGGTAGGTAGCTGTGTTGGTGTGACACAGTCAAAATAAATAAATAAATAAAATTCCAGTAGCACCTTAGAGCAGTGTTTCCCAACCTTTTTTGGGCAAAGGCACACTTGTTTCATGAAAAAAATCTCGAGGCACACCACCATTAGAAAATGTTTAAAAAATTAACTCTGTGCCTATATTGACTATATATAAAGTAACTCTCTTTAATAGGAATCAAATAAACACAAAGAAAGTATTTTATAATTACTTTATTATGAAATAGTAAGTAAACAGAAATATGAAAAATTATAAAATACTTTATTCAGTGCGCAACCTGGGCCTGTTTGGCTGAACACAAAGCTGATATTCTGGCTGGAATCGAAGAAAGACACACACGTAGCTCTTCGTCAACAGCTCTCAGTCTCTCTCTGTATTTAGTTTTTATAGCAAATGAAGGAAGAGTAAGCAGGCTGGGGTGGGTTAAGTAAGGGCTGAAAGTGCCTAGATGAAGTGGGGGAAGCTAGAGAGGAGGTACATTCTGACGTTTGAGGATAGACTAGGTTCTTTATGTGAATGATAGGTGAGTTATTTGACAGATCGAACTGAGAGCAAGGTGTGGCTTGTGTAGCTGGGGTGGACATGAATGTTTGGGGTGCAAACCCCAGGCCGGCCAGGTCCGAGGGGGGGCAGGGAGAGACGGGCCTGCCTGCCTCTGCCTGCGCTGTGGTGTGTTTTGCCCCGACCGACGGACGGACCGACCTGCCAGCTGTCTCCGCAGTAGCAGCGCGGACTGGAGCTCCGTCATTCTCCCTGCCGGTGCCCGGGGAGGGGAGTGTGGGGCGGCCGCTGTGGAAGCGACGGCGTGCTCCTCCTCCTCCTCCTCTTGCCGGGCTAGAGCCAGCCGGCTAGCGCTCGCCCCTCCTTGCTCGAGCCGACCCCGCCGCCGGGGGCCTTCCCGTCCTCTCAGCGGCGCCACCTCGCGTCCCTCGTCCGGGGGTTGGGAGGGGGCTGGGGGGGAGGAAGGGGGCGAGGGGGAGCAGCCGCCGCCGCTCCTGAGGAGATTCTGAGGCGGTGGCGGGCGACGCGTGGCGGAAGAGGAGGGGTCCCGCCAGCCCCGCGTTTCTCTCTTTTTCTCCCTCACGGAAACCTTCCCCTCAGCTTCTGCCGCTTTTTCTCTTCTTTCCCTCTTCCTTTTTTTTTTTTTTAAAAAAATGAAAAATCTTTCCTTTCTCTCTTTTCCAGCCCCCCCTCCCCTCTTCACGGAATTTCACTGCACTCGGGCGCCGCGGCGCGCAGGCGCACTGCTCGCTCCTCTTTCCGCGCAGGCGCCTTCTCTCGCTCTTTCGCCTCCTTTTCTTTCTCTCTCGATGGTCCGCCTACAAAGGAGCGAGGGAGGCGCCCGCCATGTTTGGATTTGCATCCAGCAGGAGATGCCGCCCCGCCTCTCGCCGCCCGACTCACCCGCCTCCCTCCCACGGCACACCAGGCAACGTCTCGCGGCACACTAGTGTGCCGCGGAACACCGGTTGGGAAACACTGCCTTAGAGATCAACTAAGTTTCTTCTGGGTATAAGCTTTTGTGTGCATGCACACTTCTTCAGATACTTATACCCAGAACAAACTTCGCTGGTCTCTAAGGTGCTACTGGACAATTTTTTATTTTTTATTTTAATATTTCAAGTGCGTCAGACCAACACGACTACCTACCTGAATCATGGAAGGCACCACATTGAGCCACATGAAATGGAAGTCCGTCTGGTATCTGACAAAGTGTGCATGCACATGAAAGTTTATACCCAGAACAAACTTAGTTGGTCTCTTAAGGTGCTGCTGGACAATTTTTTAATTTATACAAAACCTTAAGATACAGAATGCTTTGAAGGCACATGAGGATCCAGTCAGCAGTTGGACTAGGAGAACACCTGAGAATTCTCTGTGTGCCACCTTGAGCTCAGCTGAGGAAAGGCAAAATAACTAATGTAACAAATGCATCTTGTATTAATCATTCCTCTCTTTGTTTGACCTTCTTGCTTCTGTGGATAGAGCTCTCCAGTCTTAGAGTATTATTTAGCAGGTCATAAAAACACACTTTCTACACCTTTTGATGGACTGTATTAGAACATCCTCTGACCTTTAATGAAATTGACACAAATGTGATAATTTCAAAATGCTGATGGTAGTCAATTGCACACTTCATTTAAGTGAGAGATCCTGGCTCTAATCCAAACCATACTAAGCATTCATGTTCATGGTGTGATTTTATTTATATAGCCTGGACTAATCTTGTACGTTGTTGACATGATCATGCTCTCATTTCTGGCCCCTGGAAGGATGTAATTTTCCATCCTGAACATTTTGCCCAGATGATTTCATTTAATCTTTCTGATGAAAAATATATATTATTATCTCAGTTTAGTCTATGAACAGTTTTACTTGATAGGATGAATCTATGCACGTAAGAAAAGTGATTGAACAGTGCTTAGAATGAGGATTATTGGCAGCCAGATGTGTATGTGTGCATTTCAATTTTTTTAAAAAAATAATCTTTTTTGGGGCGCATTACATTTTCATTTTTGAATATTTCTGTTTTTAAGAGGAAAGGAGTCCTTGGGTTCCCCATCCATGGACAATTCTTCCTCTCACTCACGAACAACCTCCACACATTTGGATTGACAGGAATGGAAGAAAACGATCCTATCTGAGCTATATTCTTACCCTGTCAGTGAAGTTTGATGTTTCTTTTGGCTTATACTCAATGGCAGTTACATGTCTGATCCTCCAATGTGCAGGAATACTAACAGTGCATCTTGATGTGCTATAGAGAGTTGACAGTTTTAGGAATTTGTATGGATTTCTCACTAAGAGACAACTCATAAGTTGCAGACTTCCAATGCAGAAATCACTTCCATGTTAAGAAATACCATAAAGTTTAGGAAATGTGATTATGCAAAGGAATGTTATGCATGCAGTTTTACAACATGTATGCACTGCAGTAAAAGAAAATGCCTTGTAAGCAAAGAGCTCTTTTGTAGTTCCTCATAGAAAGATCACGTGCATCATATCTGTGGGGATGTTGGGATTAGAAACAAGCTCATGATTCTGGGTGGCAGAGATTCTATTTTTAATTATGGAGGAAAAGAAAGCTTGTTTGTTTGTTTGTTTTTGTATGGGCCTCTTTAGTAAGATTTCATTTTGTTTTGCAGGTTTTATGACCGACCGCAGTTAGCCTGGCCTTCACGTCCCAAGACGGATAAAGATCTTGCCTACTGGAGAAGAAGGGGCCAAGATTTTAGCGTACTGTTGGGTTATACTGACAGAGGAGACTCTGAAATGAAAGGCATGGCAGTGCCCTGTGCCTTGTATGGGCTTGATAAGGAAAGTCAGTGGGAAGTAGGAGGTGGAATGGAGAATGTGAGGAGAACTGGCATGCAGGAGACCTGGAATGCCCCTGGGGACTACAGGTGGCAAAGTCTAAGGACAGAAGGTTGGACCCAACCAACCAACTTTGGAGGACTCATGACAGATGGTGACAGAGAAAGGCTGCTTCAAGAGATGTATTTGGTGAGACGAGGAGGTACTGCCATTGCCTCCCATGCGAAGGGGAAATCGCAATCTTTGCCAAGAGTTCTTTCACCAGAGAGCCTGCAGTGTGTTGAAATGCCTTCCTTGGTCAACAGCAAGCATTCGCTCCGTGGAACTAAAGCGACATCTTGCCCCCCAAGTGGGTTCGGCTTAGAGACCTCCAAACACCCTGAGCCAGTGGCCCACTTCCATCCCTTGCCCAAGCCTAAGTACGGCAGACCCCTGAAGCCCCCGTCATATGAGCTGCATCAGCAAACCAGGGGAAACCTAGAAGCCGGTTTGCTCCAGGATGACCAACGGAAAGATGAAGCCATCTCCTCTTTGACCAAAGCAAACGATCAGATCCAGGATGCTTGCAGCCAAGATGCTGGCCTGGAGCCCCCTTTGTACATACCCCCTCCCTGTTACAAATCTCCAGCTCAGCAAAGTATGAGCCGGCCTTTGCCTGGTGAAGTGCCTGACTATGATATGTGCTTTAGTAATGGTATGCAGAGTCCAGTGGAGAGAACGAGAGCCATGCTTGGTTACCATCCCTCTGCTAGTACCTACTGCAAAGGTGAGCAGGTTCCTCGTGACAAGAAAAGCCACCTGAGGCATGGGGAGGGCTACCTGTCTTCCGTCCAGTACATTCCTTTTGATGACCCTCGAATCCGGCATATTAAAGTAGCGCACCAAGACAGTCTTCAGGACGATGAGAAATACGCTGTGGATACAAATAGGACAGGCTCCCATGCCTTCCAAGAGAGCTCTCTGGAACGAGAGTACAACAGTGCCTTTTTCGACTCGCTAAATACTGCTGTGAAATGTGACCAGGTCCCTGACAGTTCTGCACACGGCGGCAAGTGGCTAGCTGAGTCCAGCGTCGATCAAGACAGTTGTGCCTTGCCTATCCAAAGAGACGGTTGTGACGCAGGTAATGGTTTGGATCACAGATACCCAAAAGGCAGGCTGTCTGTCCAAAGCTTACAGATGGAAACCCCCTGCGAGACCGTCACGAAAGTGAAAACGTTTGAACCTGGGACTGAGATTCAGAGCAAGAGGAGTTCAAAGAAAAAAACCAACGAGACAATATTTTGTTTGGTCTCCGTCCCAGTTAAATCTGAACTGAGCCTGCCTGATACCGATAGGAACAACAACTTAACCCAGGGAGCCGAGGAGAAGAATGGGTTTGACGATAGCGGGGGTCTGCAGGAACAAAGCCTCCTCAGTACCTCTTCCACTGACTTGGAGCTCCAAGCCCTTACAGGAAGCATGGCCAATAAGAATGAGCTACAAAAACAGGAGTTGTGGTGGAGACCAGAGTTCAAACAAACGAATGACCTCAGATTCCTGCAGCCTGCAAAGCACAAGGAGCTCCAGTACTCTGGCTCATGGCCAGGTGATCAGTACAAAGACCAGCAAACGCAGACCAGCTTCACAGAAGAACCCAAAATCTTGTGTCATCGTCTCCAACGCTTAGAACCCAGCAGCTCAAATACTGTGACAGCTTCGCAGTTGTCAAGATATGGGGCATCCACTGCGGAAGCAGAAGATCTATCTGTGTTACCTGCCGATGACAGAAAATGTAGGCAGGTTGCACTCAGTGCAAAAGCTCCAGGGTATCTTGACAAAGCTAGCAATAATGTGTGTTCTCGGACTGTAGTCCTTAGCCCAAAGGCATGCCAGAAACTGCCTTGTGCTTCATGCACCCCTCTCCCTGGGCAGGAAAGAGAAACTACTTGTCTCATCGGGGAGGAAGGAAGCTCCCCTTGCAGTAGTAAGGAGCTGTTTGGGCAGTTCCTCTTGAAACCTGTTAGCCGCCGTCCTTGGGATATAATAAGTGAGCTGGAAAGTTTTAACAAGGAGCTTCAAGAGCAGGAAGAGCAGGAAGAACAAAGTGAAGATGGGGTAGAGAATGAGAGTGTGGAGAATGAGGACAACCAGGAGTCAGAAAGGGAGAAAGGAGAGAGGACAGATAGCAGTGGGACCTCTAGGATTGATGGGCCAACCCAGGACCATAGACCTGGCATGCAGTCAGAAACTGTCATATCAGTCACTCCTATATTTAGACAGGAGAGGGATAAAGCCAAACCTGAAAGTTTAAGTGCATCTGAAAGCTCACGTGCAAGGGTCATATCTTGTGCCAGGTCCCAAAGCTGCTTGCAGGCAAAAGAGGTGGGTAGTTCAGTTAAGGCCACAAATGAATATGTGGTTGCAGAATCAAGGAATCAGGAAGGTAGGAAAAGGACAATAAAACAGGTTGTGAGTCCACACCCAGTCGAAAAAGTTCTGCCAAGCAGCTATGACCATGAGGATCACTACAATCCATTCAACAGCATTAACTTCATTGAGGAAATACAAGTTAAGAATCACAGAGACAACATCAACTATGGTAGGCTGACAAAAAATGCAGTGCCGTGGAATAACTTGGCTTTGGACAGAGGGTCTGTAGGGCGATTGTCTTTAACAAATAGGAACCAAGGTCTCTCTGAGCCAGATCTGAGATCTGTAGGGTTTGATGACGGTCAAGGACCTGAACTAGATAGTCATGGGAAACCTATCACCAGTGAGATCCCCCCAAATGAATCGCTTCAGGCAAGAGCAGCTCGGATATTGGGTATAGAGGTAGCTGTGGAGTCCCTCATTCCTGACAACAGCACTCTTCAAGATGAACACTCTCACTCTGACAATGTCCCCCAGAGCCTTGAATTGCCAGAAGAAAGTGTGTCGGAGGGCAAGGTGGAAGCAAAAGTATCTTCTTACGAAGGAAGACGAAAGTGTGGCTGGACAGAAAGCTCCCTCTTCGTTGGAGACAGAAACATCTCATTGGAGTCTATTGAAGACCAGCCTTCCGGTCAAGCAGTTTTGATAGCTAAACAATGTTTTGAGCACCATGGAGGTCTTGTTAGACCCAAAGCTGACCAGACTCCCTCTGCCGAGTCTGTTGTGCTTCCATTTGCTGAAAGAAATATGGTTCCACCTGGTGTGGAAAAGAGAGCTAGATGCACTTCAAAGGTGATTGAGACCTTGCAAGGCAAACTTGCATCAGCTCCTAGCCGAGCTGCCATGGACCGTTTGGTGAGGATGAAAGAAGTTGACTCGGTCTCTCGTATGAGACGTCTAAGCATAAAAAATGCAGATTCGGTAGAGGATGGAGATGAGGATAAGCAGCTAAAAGGCCCGGAGGAAAGAGGAAGCGACATTTCCTTTGGCCGCAATGAATTGCCCCGCAAACTGTCCCATGGGAATTCTGTTTCCAAGCGCATCATCTCATTGGCTGAAAATGGGCTCTGGGACAACGTGAGTGAGAAGAAAACTGGAAGGGATTTCGTTTCTTTAGGTAAGAGCAAAATTCCTCCAGGGTTTTTGTGCTCAGCACTTTTGCTGGGTGATGATGGCTATACACTTCCTCTGAAGCCTCCTTGGAAAGAAAGGGCATTTTCCTGTTCCATCTCAAATATAAACTTTGCAGCTGCCATTTAATTGCAAGCAAGTGTATAAGCAGAAAAAGCTGCCAGTCAGTGCCTAGAAAAATCCATGCCTGGCATGTTGTTTGATATGCACTGCTGGGAAAAATAAGACACTTTGATCCTGCCCAAAGGGAGGGAAGTGAACTTCGAAGATCTGCAAAAAAATAAAAGCTGTATATTTTAAGTGAATGGATAACCAGCTACGTAGGTACTGCAGAGGAATAATTGCATGTGATCTGAAATATGGGCTGGGTCTCCTCCCTCCCCAAGTGGTCTCCTCACTTCAGAAGACACTTAATCATGTTACAGCATAACTTCTAAGGTGACTATACATAGCACCTATAATTTTTAAAATGAAAGACTCTCTTTCCTTGGAGGTTTTTAAGCAGACATTGGATAGCCACCTGTCATGTATGCTTTGAAATTCCTGCATTGCAGGGGGTTGGACTTGATGACCCTTGGGGTCCCTTCCAACTCTACAATTTTATGATTATACGTTACGAAAAAGCCACCAATATCTGTGGTCTTAAGAATTCTCCAAATTGTCAGAACACCCTTCCGTTCTGCCACCCTTATCAACAGGCAAGCTGGTTTTTACCCATTTTTCTAAGAGGCCCAAATCTCTTGTATTAATTTCATTTCTTATATTTCTATGCCCCTTTTCACTCGCACGAGTGACAAAGTGGCTCGCAAACAATAAATAAAAAAACATAAAAGAACATCACAATTACAACATAAATCATATTAAATAATGCCCAAATCATCAGTAAAACAACCACCTTCTATAAAACACTCTTAAGAAAACAACTTTAAAAATAGGCTAAACAGCACAACCACAAGTAAAGTTCACTTGGTTCATCAAAAGAAACACAAACATAATGGCCATGGCAGCAACTGCTTTCTGAAAGCAACAAGGGCAGGAAGGTGGGGCAAGGCAGGTGGGAAAATCCCTTGTCTGGCCAACAGAGAGTCCCATTCCCCTTACAGTTCTTCCTCTGGAAACAGCTCCCTTAGGAAGGCTCACATGAAGTACATATTGATTCAACAAAACACTTTATTCCCCCTCTTGAACTTTAGGTAGGGTGTGCAGCTAAAAAGTTCATGAGTCCACTCTGAGAACATGATGCTAGGCTACATGGGCCTTTAGCCTGATCCAGTAAAGTTCTTCCTATTCTGTCCCTAGGAGAAGTCGTCCTCTTTCCTCCTCCAAAGCTCTGTATCCTTCACTGAAATATACTCCGAGTCGAGAGTGGATTTCATGCTCTTTATTCAGCTCATAGTGGTGAGGAGGAATGAAAGTCCCCTCAAAGTATCTGCTTTATATACATTATTTACACAATGGGCTGCACATGATTGGCTAATTCCGGAATTCTCCTGTATGCCAATCAGGTTGTGGATTCACTTCCATCTGGAGCTGGATTGGGTGGCTCCTGCAGACCAATCATACTGCTGCATTGTTCTAGGACCAATCAGACTGCTGCATTCGGAATCCTATTGTTCTAGGACCAATCAGACTGCTGCATTTTGGATCCTATTGTTCTAGGACCAATCAGACTGCTGCATTTTGGATCCTATTCAACTCAGTACATAACATTCACCATTACCAATTTGTGTTAAACAGTTCACATGGACCAGTTATCTCAGTTTCCCTCATTTCCCTTTTCCATACTTGGAATCCTGAAGTCAACCTGGCTGTGCCATAAGAGAGCACCCCTTTTGCAGTGGCAGGCCTCCAGTCTGGCTGGAATGCCCAGCTACAATCAATCTGCAGGGCACACACAGTTGCTTTTCTGTCTACAGTTGTACCGTGGTTTTCGAACAGCTTAGTTCTTGAACATTTTGGCTCTTGAATGCCGCAAACCTGGAAGTGACTGTTCTGGTTTGTGAACTATTTTTGGAAGCCAAACATCCAATGGGGCTTCTGTGACTTCTGTGACTTCTGTTCAGCCAATTGGAAGCTGCACTTTGGTTTCCAAACATTTTGGAAGTCGAGTGGACTTCTGGAACGGATTCCGTTCTGCTTCCAAGGTACGACTGTATTAGCTGTCTGCATTTCTGTGACTGTTGGCATTCTGCATCAGTATGTAGAAAATGCTGAAAATATCAACATCATGGGAGGTAGGCTGTCGTCGTCATCGTCCCCCCCCCCCCCATTTCTAAAACATGATGAATTTGTGAAGTTCCTTTCTTTGTAGTGGTTGGAGCTGAGGACAAAATTATTTCATGGTAGTGAGAAACAGAGAGAAAATATATCCGAGCTGCTTATGAAAGCTGCTGCTTGCCCTCTGTCAAAGCTCAATACCCAAATAAAAAGTGGATCTGGAAATCTTTACTTAGGTAAATTATTCCTTGTAAGGCTTTCTCTATCTACAAGGATATGGAAGTCATTATCCTCCAAAACGTAAAGTATTCTGTATAGTCTCATTTATCTGTTTACATTTCTTGAGTTACATTTTGATGGCAGCTGTGTGGATAGGGAGTGGTGAATTCTGATTTGAATGAAACAAACGTTAGCTTTCTGTTCATTTTTATTTTTTTTAAAAAACCCATCTCATAGTATTAAAATAGGCAGGTGCATAGATTAAAGCCAAACTAGAAATGGAGGAGAAGCTCATTTCAGTTCTCATTTTAATACAGAAGAACCTAATTCTCAATCCCCCAACAATACATGAACCAAAACACAGTTTTCCTTTTAGATTCACACTGCTATAAATTTCATAGTTCAGTTTTTCACCCAAGTGATGTTTACAAAAAATTCATAGGGGAAAGTGTAAACAAAATGCATCTTTGGTGAAGAGAAATTGCTTGCAAATGTGTACATTTTTGGCATACAACAGTATGTATATCTGATGAATTCTCAGGACATTTAAAAAAAATAAAATAAAACTGAAATTAAGAATGGGAAAATGAGAGATGGAGAAAACCAAAACTGACTGACTGATTCATCCATCCTTAAACCAGGTTCACACAACTGACTCCCTGCTTCATGGAGAATTCTGTGCAACTTTGAAAGCTTCCTATGTTTGTTTGTTGTTGTTGTTGTTGTTGTTGTTGTTGTTGTTGTTGTTGTTATTTCTGTGTTTTCCATTTTCCATTTACACATCATTTTGCCTGTGTTATAGCCAATAAGTGATATGCTGTCGACAAAAGCTATCTCTTGAAACAATTTTGAAGCCTTAGGAACCACATGGCAAACATATTCTGTTCTTTCACAAGACCCAGTAAACAGAGCACCACAGCCCATATTTAATAATACCGAGAGCATACGTGGTCCAGTGGTTGGAGTTTCAAGTCCTATTGTACCATTTAATTCAATGGGTATCCCTGGACAATATGTGGTCTTTGTGACTTAGCCTGTAAAATGTGATGGCCACCATATGGGATTGCTGATAGAACAAGCAGTGTAAAAATTGTCAGATAGTCTATTTTAAAGGAGGAGGAGCCATTTTTCTTCTTTTTCTTCCTGTAATCCTGTGTGTGTAACCTGTTTTGTCACCACCTGGGACGGAATTAGCCTGCAATCTCCATCTTAGGCTCAAGCTGTAAGTGGAGCTCATGGCTCTAACATGCAGCCTAATTTTCCTCCCTTTTTTTGTTTGTTGGTTCTCCTCATCCCACCACCCCTGAACTCAGGTTCAGGGAGCCTTTAGCTCTCCAGATGCTCCTGAACTACAACTGCAGTCATAGCTGGCCACGCTTGCTGGGGCTGATGGGAGTTCTAGTTCAGCAACATCTGGAGGACCAAATGTCCCCCATACCTTCCCAAACCTCTGTGACCTCTTTGCCTGCTGAAGAGTCCCGGAGAACTCAAAAGCTTCCGCATTAGGACCATCTTACCCAACTGCTGTGGGCTTTGGTGTTTTAAATGTGTTGACCATGCGGCATTCCAGTTGAAGCCTGAGGGACCTGCATTAACGGAAAAGGGGGACTATTATAAATTGCTGGTAATAATCATGGCTGCCTTTCCTATTTTACAGATGCCTACGATCCCACCAGAGTTGAAAGGGTGTGATGTGGAAAAGACACGAGTCTCAGGAGATGTCTGCCTTCCGCAAATGTTTTGCTGGTTTCCAACACAGGGAAATAGCTTTAAGCTTCCTACAAGCAGTGACTTCAGAGTCTACTGACAAAGCCCTCGTCTCTGCCAGTGGGGGAAATAAGTAGTTCATATCCCACAGCTTTGCATGAAAGTGAGTGAGTGAGAGAGAGAGAGAGTGCACAAAAACCTCTCACTTTGGAACCATCTGTTTTTTGTAGCATTAGGCCTTAATGCCTCTACTTGGCATGGGTTGGTCATTTTTAAAACTCTGCGGAGCCCTGTTCAGGCAGGATGGTAAACAGGATGAAGATGGGAGGGGTGTGAGGGGAAGCTGGCTTTAGCTCTGTGCAAAATGTAAACGGGAGATTAGCAAAATGATTTTTGAAAGAATGCGAATTTTCTGAGCTTAAACCTCCGAACCTCTGCACCCTCAGCTTTGTTTAACTTTGGTCTTCGTAAAGCAGCCAGCCGGCGAGAGACCGCATTTCCAGCTGAGGGGGGGGGGGGGGTGAGTGCCGAAGGGGATGAAGACTGATTGACTGGCTGTGAAAATCAGCTTGGACTTCTATCGTTTGAAGGGGCTTTGCTTTTTAAGTTCCTTACCTGGCATCTGCAAACAAACAAACACAAAAAAATGCCCCCTCCCCTCTCCCAGACAAATCTAAAACAAAACAAAGTCAAGGCATTGTTTTACATGTAATTACAACCTGTGCAGCCTCTGCCCCCAATTTACTGTTTCAAACCAACACCATAACCACCCTGGCTACTGTTTTGCACTCGCTATTATGAAGTTAGTTCTTTTCTTTTTTCCTCCCGTGGTTATGTTTTTGTAGATTGGACTAGAAACTCTTCGTATGACCCAATTGCTGGTTTGATAGAGCAGATCCTTGTAACAAGGCAACTTTTTAACAGAATGTGATCTCTATTTTTCTACAGTATTAAGCAATTTGCTAACCGTTGGCGAGCAAGTTAAGATATGGGGTGACCCCCCCCTTTCTTAAGCTGACAGGCTGTTCAGAGGAGCTAGCAAAGAAGCGTTTACTTTTTATATCTAGTGCACATTCCACACCATCCTGTTCACAGCTGCAACTCTCTCTGTTGTAAAAAAAGAAGAGGTATGTGTGTATGTGCATATGTGTATATATATCTCCTATAAAGCAAATATGTATGTTTTTAGAAAGGCCAAAGTTTTTATTTTCTTATTGGTTAGATCACTGCTTCTAAGGACCCAGCAGTGGCACCAATATTGCAGACTTGAAGAAGTACACATTTATGAATGGAATGAGTCAGAGTCTGTTGTGTCTTCCTTGTTGGGCGAGGGGTCCTGTCTCATCCTTTAACTTCAGGATATGGAGGGTGCTGCTTCACACCTGTCTTCAGGTTGCCCGTGGCACATAGGAAGTCACACAAGAAGATGCAACTTTACCCATTTGGGCTTTGGCTGGTACTGAGGTGCTGCAAAGGGGTTAAGGGAGCACCAGCCCGTGTGTCCAGGGTCAAGTCCATGCTGGGGCTCTTAGACCAGATCTTATAAGCAACTCATAGCACTGGGCTGTCACACTCTATGCATCTGGATTTTTATATTTCCCACTCATTTTGTGTGTTTTTGAAAATGATAGTTCTTGTGGCCACACATAGACCTATTGTTGCCAATCTTTAAAACATTCCTTTCTCAAAATATTCCAAGTGTATTTTAAAAGAACCTTGTACATTCCCCTGGGATTACAGCTGATTTAACCTGTACAACATGTATTTATATATAGATATACTTTTAAATACGACCTTATCTGTTTTTGTTTGCTAACACACCTCTCAGTTTCCCCCCTCTTTCTGTTTGTATTGGGCGTTTTATATGCTTTTGCCCCTCCCAACCTCCTAAAGCCATGTTATCTGTTAAGCATTTCAAATTCCTAGTATCTTATTTTTGGGAGAACGGTCCTATTTGACCAAATATACAAATAACCCACCTCTTGTGCTTTGGCAATCACAATTGCTTATCTGTAATGCCTGATTCTATTACATAGAATCTTTATTAAATATTTAAAGTTTGTTATACATCTAAACAAGATGGTTGTACGGTTTCCTTTATTGGAACATGTGGATTTTTCTTTCTTCTACAGTTTTGGGTGGCCTGCAGCTCTTCACCCTTTGGGTCCTTCAAAAACTTCGACATAATAGTTCCTTAGCAAAAGAGAACAATCTGTTCAGCAGCAGCAAGTTAGTGGTTCCTGAAACAAATGGATAAATATTGTCAGGTAGCCGATTTAATTTACAAATTTCATATTCTTTAGAAGCTGCTCTTCGTTGTAAAATATTGTGCAAGAATGGTTTGCAAAATGAGTAATAAAAGCTCAGCAACATCTTTTTAAAAAAATGCAATAGAATTTCCCACATATCTATTCAGAAATAAGTCAATGGGATTTACTCACAGGTAAGTGCATATAGGAGTCCAGCCTCTGTAAAAAAAAGCAGCTGCAGTGGACAGTATAAACTTATAGAACAGTAAAACGAGGCACAGGAAGACAGGGAACCTGTCAGATCTTGCCAGGAAGAACAGTCCACAACTGTGACACTAATACTGGAGAGTCCCCCAGCTGTATTTCCCATGGTGGTGGAACAGAGCTGCTAAAGCCAGTTATATGCCTCAGTTTAGGTTTATATGGGTGAAAGCGGTCCTTATGGAAATTTAAGGTCATTCAAAAGTGCATACATCATGACTTGAAACGTGATGCAGCCCAAATCTGAGACACCATCTTCCACGTCTGAAATCCCATGCTAGTCATGTCACCTGCATGAGATTGTGGACTTGAAAAAACCACTTTTTCGGGCATGGTGCAATATTGCAGACCCAAATTAAACACTCTTTCAGGGCAAAAACTCAGCCTGATATTGTGTGAGAGCAAGGTACCCCAAATGGTTGCTGTGCTCTCATGGGGGGGGGGCAATGAGATGTCCCATTTTTTCTGGTGCAGTTGGGTATGATATATATTTAATCATTTTGGCAACAGATACAGTGGTACCTCGGGTTAAGTACTTAATTTGTTCCGGAGGTCCACTCTTAACCTGAAACTGTTCTTAACCTGAAGCACCACTTTAGCTAATGGGGCCTCCTGCAGTCACTGCGCCGCTGCAGCACGATTTCTGTTCTTATCCTGAAGCAAAGTTCTTAACCCAAGGTACTATTTCTGGGTTAGCAGAGTCTGTAATCTGAAGTGTATGTAACCTGAAGCGTATGTAACCCAAGGTACCACTGTACTAGCAAATGTCATCTACCATATTGAGGAGACTTACCAACATTTACTGGCATATCTCTGAATTTTCAGACGTTCACAAAATGTGGGCTTTATGACATTCACAGTAGCACACATCCTGGAAACTAATTTGCTAAACTTCGTGAGAATTTTAACCCTAGGGGTAAACTACAGTTCCCAACATTCTTAGGTGTGTGTGTTTTTAATGTATAGTGTTTACATAGCCATAGATTCATGAGTGATAGCATAGACCATATGTCAGTAGGAGAGAGAATGACAAGTTAATGCCTGTTTAGTCCGCAGATATTGGCTAAACTTATGGAGCAGTTGAGGAAAAGCAGACACTTATTGCTAATTGCTGTTATTCATGCGATTGCCCGCTAAGTCTCTCTGTAGGGGAGTGGAACAAATGCTGCATACCACAATTGTTCATTTTCAGATTGCTAGGAGAGTCCCGTCTCCCACCCAGTTTGAGCAATGTGTTGGCAACGCAGCTTGGAGAATTACATGTGAGCACATGGGCGAAGGAGGAAGAGATTAGGCAAATTCCACACTCGTATTGACCAACACATGGCGGAGATTAGAAATAAAAATGAAATCTTCCAGCCAAGGAAACCACAATAACATGCTGCTTATGAAACAAACGAAGAAATTTCCATCCTAGACAGCAGAAAACCCTGTCTTCGTGCTGGAAGCCTGTTGGTGAGAATAACCAGACCCATCCCAGGAGGAACAGCTGAGCTCGGAGAAGACAAGAGCATGGAAACACTAGGTAGCATCTTGACGAGTCCCCAAGATGATCTAGTTAAGCAAAGCAGGTGATTTTTCTAGAGAGGCCCTGTGTCTGATTTCTACTGCCAGAAATAAATCAAAAAGTTTTATTCAAGGCAGACCAACCCACGGAGGTTTCAGAGCTAGAAGGGAAAGGAAGAAAGAAAGGCTAAGCAATCACACAGGCCTATGGATAATACCATAAAATTGATGCTTTGCATGCCTCCTTTTATGGTCAGGCAATATCTGAAGAGGACTATCCTTGCTGGGTAATGTTAGAAGTGGCAAGAGCTCTGTTTCCCTTCCTTCCAAGCTGACACTTCATCCCTGTGCCATCTCAACGAACCAGCTCCTTCCAATGCCAGGAGTTAAAAGCAGCAGATTTTTGTTATTGTTGTTTGGCTCTCTGCTCTGGAGGGTGAGGACAGCTTAGTGGCTCTGCAACTCCTGGCAGATTAGTTCCTGCACTATGGAGGCTGGCTTGGCAGATTTGAGGTCCAACTGCAATTCCTGCAAGCAGGAAAGGCTAGGAGAGAAGTCTTAAAACTCCTTCAGAAAATAAGTACTGGTGAGGTGTGGTGGGGATATTGTCATGAAAGATGCATTTGATTTATTTACTTGATTTACAAACCACTTTTCCTCCAAGGAGCTCAAGGTGGCATCCACAGGTTTTCCCTTCCCCACTTCATTCTCACAGTAACCCTGTGAGGTAGCTTGGGCTAAGAGACAGTGATTACAGGTCACCCAGTAAGCTTCATGGCCATGTGGGGATTTGAACCCTAGTCTTCAAGGTCCTAGTCCGACACTCTATATAACCTTTACACCAGTGTTTCCCAAACGTTTTTGGGCAACGGCACACCTGTTTACTGAAAAAAAATCTCGCGGCACACCACCATTAAAGCCCCGCCCCGTGACGTCAGCGCGCAGCATCACGCCGGCAGGGACGCACAAAAGTGAAAGTTTTCTCCCGCCGCGCAGGAGCGATGCCTCTCTCTGGCTCTCCCTCCGCGCAGGCTGAGGGAGGGAGGGAGGGGCGCGTGTGACCCGTCTCTGCTGGGAGACCAAACCCAGCGAGGCAGAGTCGCGCGGAGGCGCCCAGGCAGCGCTGCCGGCTGCGAGGAGGAGCGCCAGGCAGCAGCAGGAGGCGCGGCCTCTCCTCGCCGCCGCCGCCCCGCCTCTCGCCGCCCGACTCGCCCGCCTCCCTCCAGGCATCTCGCGGCACACGAGGCAACGTCTGACGGCACACTCGTGTGCCGCGGAACACCGGTTGGGAAACACTGCTTTACACCACACTGACTGTCTAGCTGGGGAAACTGCAGGCTCATGACAAAGCCCCAAGTCCAAGTCGATGTGGCAAGTAGTGGCACAGTAACAAACAGTCCCCAACTGCAACTCACAAAAAGGGGTGAGAGAGAAGAGATCCATTTGTCAAGAGAATGGATCTTTTGGTCTCTGCTCTGATAAAGCCAGACTCATTCGCTGAAGGCAGCATGGCTTGTCTGTGAAAGCAGGGCAACCCCCAAGCACAACATTCAGTCGTGGAGACCTTCTGCCTCCTATTGACCATGGAGAGAATACTGCTCACACCTGCTGGAGACAGAAGACCTGCAGGTAGGGATGCAGAAGAAACACAATTCAGTTTGCATGTACAGTAAAGGTGAACTGATTTGCACTTCCCCAAATAATCTGCAATCCGAAACACGGCCATCCTTAGCCATTCACACCTATCTGAATTTTGCGATACAGTTCTCTAGCTAGGTAATGTGTGCAAAAAATGCATTTACTAGGGTGGAGCGAGCAACAAAATGCATATGTTTGTGAACATAACATTATATCAGGCCAAATGCATAGACAGATTTGTACATTAGGATAAATCCGTGCTAAAATGTTGATGAATTCTCACAAAGACTTTTAAAAGTATTGCAAACTGATGTAGAAATGTGGAGAACAGAACTTCAGGTTGTCAAAAATGAGAAACAGAGTCACCCAGTGGCGTAGCGTGGGTTTCAGCACCCGGGGCAAGGCAAGTAATTTGCGCCCCCTAACCTGTGGATTTGCCCTAACCCCAGATGTTGCGCCCAGTGCGGCCGGCCCCCCCTGCACCCCCCACGCTACGCCACTGGAGTCACCCATCCTTACTGACAAGCAAGTTTCAGCGTTCCAATATGATCTTCTTTTTCTTTCTTTCTTTTTTGCATGCGTTTATGGGTTATCTGATGGTGGGAGGTGATAGTGGAACAGGCTCCCTTGGAAAGTGGCAGGCTCTCCTTCCTTGGAGGTTTTTAAACAGACGTTGAGTGGCCATCTGTCATGGATTCCTGTATTGCAGGACTAGATGATCCTTTGATTCCCTTCCAGCTCTACAATTCTGTGATTCTATGACCTTGATGCAGCAGAGGACATGCAGTTCTGTATTATAAGTAGCAATGCAACAGCGCTAGTTTTCAAACCAGACTTCTTCTTTTTATAGAGTTCTCTGAAATCTCAAAAGGGACGTGGGTGGCGCTGTGGGTTAAACCACAGAGCCCAGGGCTTGCCGATCAGAAGGTCGGCGGTTCGAATCCCTGCCACGGGGTGAGCTCCCGTTGCTCGGTCCCTGCTCCTGCCAACCTAGCAGTTCTTAAGCAAGTCAAAGCACAAGTAGATAAATAGGTACCGCTCCGGCGGGAAGGTAAATGGCGTTTCTGTGCACTGCTCTGGTTCGCCAGAAGCGGCTTAGTCCTGCTGGCCACATGACCCGGAAGCTGTACGCCGGCTCCCTCGGCCAATAAAGCGAGATGAGCACCGCAACCCCAGAGTCGGCCACGACTGGACCTAATGGCCAGGGGTCCCTTTACCTTTCCTGAAATCTCATAAAGACTTGGCCCATTCCTATTGCTCCCCTGCTAGACCTGTCCTCTGTAAATTAGGATCACTGCAACCACCGCTTCCAAGATTTTTACCAGCACCACCACAAAGCCCCTTACAGCATTACAAGAGAGCTGCCGGGTGTCTTTTGGCCAGTGTGTGCTTCCCCCTCTTCAGTACAGAAACTAATTTCTTCCTCCTTTTCATTCCAATTTCATTCATGCTTCCCTTGCAGCAAAGCAGACACCCATCCATCCTGTTCATGGGAGTGGCATATCAGATTGACTAGGCTTGGACTGAGGCCAGCATAGATAGAGCTATTGATAACAAAGAATAATTTCCCTGTTATCCAGAAAGGCCGTGAGCTATTCAGTGAAGATGCTTGTTCTTGTCTCACCCATTCAAACATGACATGGGATGGGGAATTGGACCACCCACTGGCGCCCATCTGTCAATCACCTGGCATCATATGATGTCAGATGATTCTGAGCTCAAGTTACAGCTTGAATTGTGCCCTAATTTTGTGTGCTAACATGGTAGCTGGTACTATTTAGAGCAGACCCATTGGAATTAATGGGTATGGCTAATTTAGGTTCTGTTCAGAGGATCTATTCTGCATAGAACTAACACTGGGTGTAACCTCATGATTATTCACTTCGATATTTGTCTTTCTCTTCACTCTAGGTCAGGGAGTCATGTTTATATGAACGTTCTCTAAACTACGATTAAGGAGAACATAAATAGCATAGCTCAGCTTTATAACTGTTTAGAGAAGATGGACTATATATAATGGTATATTAACATTTAGCTTTACAAAATATGCAAGACGAGCATAGATAAGGCAAGCAAGTAAACACCAACTGTACTTTTAAAGGGCCTTTCCAAGTTCCAAAATGCCAATTAAAATATTATAGTTGATGCACCATTCAGTGGAAGAGACAACACAAGCAATTCTCTCTGTGTGTGTTTTGCTGAGACTGAGAATTTTTAGAAAGACATGCTATGTCCGAGTGGTTACCAGTTGGTGAGTGGTAGAAAAAAAGAGATAAAGAGACTTAAAAGATTCATGGATTATTTCTTATACCCTGCCTGTTTTCCAAGGAACCCAGGGTGTCATGGGTGGAAGGATAAGAAAGGAGATTCTGACTAAACATATGGAAAAACTTTATGACAGTAAGAGCTGTTTGACAAGGGAAGATTCCCTCGGAAGGTGGTATACTCTCCTTCCTTGGAGGTTTTTAAGCAGAGGTTGGCTGCTTTAGTTGAGATTCCTTCATTGCAGGGGGTTGAACTAGATGACCCTTGACTCTATGATTCTGTGAGTTTATGATACCATTTTAGACTTGCAAAACTCCTGTGAGGTAGATAAGAGTGAGGGACAGAAACTTGCCAGTGCCCTGTGAGCTTCAGAGCTGAGGAAGAGCAAGAATCCTGTTCATGTGACCAAACGGGATGTCAAGTGTGTTGTATTCAGGGGTTGTATTAACTGCATATTGCGCCCTCAAATACAGACCAGACTCCTCCCTCCCCCTCCTTCTCTGAACTAGGAGAAACCCCGCTGCAAGCCTGTGTTTAGAGCCCTGCCAGTGAGCTGTGTGTAACCCTGTTTAATAAACACATTGGCAGTGTCTGTGGCGGTCTTGAATCAGCAGCTAAGATTCTGCAGGTCACACACTGAATGCCTTTCTGGGTAGGAGCAGGGTCTCAGCCCCTGCCACATTCATTGATTATTTAGGCTGTGTATATGTAGGTGCCATGCTGTGTAGCCAATTGGCATGTAGTTATTGGAGGTGGAGCCTGCCAATGCAATCTCATCCCTTTTCCCTTTCATTTATCCTGTATTCCACTGGACATGCAAAAAGGACTCGAGATTTTACAAAAACATGGAGAGCTGCCACCTCCAGCGGCTGAGATTGCACAGAACACTAAACTTGTCGCTTAATGCTATGTGCACAAGAATCAGCAAACCTTCAATACACATGCACCCCTAAGCCACTAAAATGTGGCTTAGCGTTATGTGCAAACAAGGATAGTGTCTCTCTCTCAGATAACCCTTGACGAGCAAAAGTTGGAGCTTACATCCTATTTCCATTCTGTCTCGGTTGGTTCCTTTTAAATGTGGGGAATTATTCCGGTGGAGTAAAGGTTTTGCAATAGCACCACCTACTGGATGGTTAATAGAAACGTTCAAGCATGTGCTCCCGGTGCCTTTAACGGTGCAGCTATCTCCTAAACGTTTTCACTGTAAATCCTGTAGGAACTGTGTTTGTTCCGTTCTGTAATTGAGTTGCAGACAAACCACTTCAAAGAGGGATAAAAAGACGGAATCCAGGGTGTGATGGAAAAAATGCACAGGATTTCAAAACCTTATCCCACCTGTCATTACTCAATACCTTTCATTTATTCCAGGAGAGACTTTTTGCCAATAAACTAGCATGACTAACAGGAGCTGGGATAATCCCACAACCTACAGATGTTGCGGTGAACAAACAAGGCACCTTTGTTTCTTGCCCCATGGAGGGATATTTTAAAGATGCTGCCAAAGTAGCAATTAAAAGCACCTGGAGTGCCCTGACTAAGTTACAATATGCATCCAATTGTTAAAATCCAGGAAAATGCTAGGTTGGGCAAGGGTTGCCATACGCCCGGGAGTGATTTTGCAAAACAAAAAAAAAGAACCTCAACAACTTTTCTCTCCGGATTTTCAGTTTGAAATATGCCAACCCTAGGCAACTCCCCCCTCCCTCCAAAGAGAACCCCCCCCCCCGAATAAATCTAATCTTTGCAAGGTATGAAGCATGTCCAGAATTTACTGTAGCACCCAGAGATATCTGGAATCTGTTTTGATGTGCAGTACCGTGTGTGATTGCTCTGCTTCAGGGTTTTTAGTAAATGGTTAACAATGGACATGTTCAGGATGCAAGGTCTGTACAGCTGCCAAAGAGGGGCAGAGAAATTTTCCAGATACAGGAGTAGGAGAAAGTACTGGGGTGGATTCCACCCCCCACCCCCCGGTTTCTTTTTGTGTTCTTGTTGAGAAGTTAGAGTGAAGAACGCCTCCAGATTGTCAGTATTCTGTGGGAGAGATTCATGCACAGAGCAGAACTTTACATTTTCATGTTTAAAGTGGATTAAAGTTCCCTTTCACCCTAGTGCAACAAATCCACTTAAAAAATAAGAACAACACCTGACTTTTCGCAGTTCGGGGCAGACAAGCGATTTACAGGAAGACCCCTAAATTACTTATCAGCATATCAGGTTGAATGCTCATTGTCTTATAACCACCACATAAACCAATTAGAAGAAAGGCTCAATAAAGACCAGATATACCGTATTTTTTGCTCCATAAGACGCACTTTTTTCCTCCTAAAAAGTAAGGGGAAATGTGAGTGTGTCTTATGGAGCGAATGGCGCTGTGCAGAGAGGGAGAACTGTGCAGCGCCCCTTCAGCAACGCACCTGTCCTGCGAAGCCGGAGGAGAAACAGAAGGGGCTCCTTCTCTTCCTCCTCCCGCTTCGCTTAAGGGGCGCTGCACAGAGAGGGAAAGCTACGCAGCACCCCTTCAGCGAAGCGCCTCTCCTGGCTTCTGCCTTAGCCGCGCGCAGCCTCTTCGGGCAGGGGGAGCCTTCATCCCACTGCCCTGAAGAGACTTGGCGCGGCTATCCCAGAAGCCAGAACAGTCAGAGGCTATCCCAGAAGCCAGATCCCTCTTGCTGTTCTGGCTTCTGGGATTCAGAATATTTTTTTTCTTGTTTTCCTCCTCCAAATTCTAGGTGCGTCTTATAGAGCGAAAAATACAGTAATTTAAGCACTGTATAAGCTTTGCATAAGCAAATCAGGATGAGTGGTTTGGCTAGAGGAGGCCGAAGTGGGACACACAGTTTGATGGGGGCAAATTCCTGAAGGGCAGCCATGTCAGACTGTTGTAGCAAAACCAAAAAGGGACATGCTGACATAAAATGATATGGTGCTTTCCGTGGCTGTCATCCGTGAAAGCATATGGGGAAATCGACCCGTTAGTCTCAAAGGTGGCATGAGACATTTTGATGGGTGACTGTACCACGTGCTCCACGGCACGGAGGGTGGTGCTAGAAGCTTTCCACTGCTCTGTAAGGCCTGGGCAACATTATAGTGCGATCCTTCCTTGCTGTCTTCAGCTTCTGCCTCTTATTTTTGCTTCCCACTGTGCACACGCAGGAACCAGCACTGTACGCAGCACATCTCACGAAAACGAGCTCTGTAAGAAAAACCCGCTAACACCAATAAATCTTCTTTTAATGAAACAGGCCTGTATTTTGCTTTTCCAATCTGAAGCTGAGCTCGGCTGTCTGCTGTCTGGTCCAGGCCAACAACAATACTCCAGCTAATCATTGTCATGAGAATACCGGGGGAGTTTTTGGAAAGGCTGGGGTTCCTCTCGCACAATTTCACATCTGCATTGGATTACCAGCCCATCCAGATGATTTTGCTACAATCAGCAGTGTTCTCGGAGCATATTTACTTTATCAGACAAGGAACTGCTAATTTATTTGCTCAGTCTTTGGTAGAAATTGATTGAGATCCCCTGTGTGAAACGCCTCGTGTTATTTACCCCCGCCCGTCACTTTTTAGGGTCCCCCCCCCCCGCTTCAGCTGGATTTTTAGTTTTTGCAATGCATATCAAAGCTGACCTCTTTGAATGGATGAATTCACGTTCCTGTTTTTCCTGAACGTCTCTTGACACCTGCAGGAGTATGAATCTATGACACTGCCTTCAACTGAGTCCATCTCCCCACTAGCATTGGGTCCATCAAGTCTTGTACAGCCATGTCTCCATCATGCCTTTTCCGCCTCTACCACCTGAGATCCTTTGACTGGAGATGGCAGGGACAGTGGGGCCACCAGGACTGGACCTTGTGGCAGACGTCCAGGGCCCTTCCCAGCAGAACGAAGCAAAAGATCCGCAGATGCCACATTTTGAAGTGAATTTTTGGCATCCGTCTTGTCTCGGGAGACAATCGAAGAGTGAACCTTTGGGGGTAAAGTCAAACCGTTGCATTATACACTGGTTGGTGGCAGAGGAATGGTCTCCCAGAACCAGAAGAGACATGAAAAGGAAGGAGGTTGGTTGTGCCCAGATGCAGTCTCTGATTGCTTGGGCAAAACCCTGGAGAGGAGGGTGGTGACTTTCAGTCTCAGCAACTGCTTCACGGGAGCAAGACCTACCGAAGATGAATTGCTGTGCTCATTAGGCCTGACACTCCTGTATCAATCATGTTTTTGCCAAGAAAGAGTTAGCTCCAACTTGCACAGTGTGATTTACTGCTGGCTTGTTCCTGACATGCTGAAGAGTTACAGTGGCTGTAGAGACCAATACGAAAGAGACATGCTGTATTGCAGGTGGGGCAGATGAAGACATCTGGTGGTGGTGCTGCAGATGCACTAATTCCAGCGATCATTCTTCCTTTGGTCACTCCTGTGGATACACAACCTGACTGTCTATCTCCAGGCACTGCAAAAAAATGCAAGGGATTCTCATATGGCAGGGTTGATGAGTTAATTCGTTTACACTACCATCTACGGAGGAGAGCATATGTTCAAAGTACTTCATTGGGTGGGATTTGAACCCAGGACCTTCTGTTTTCTGCCACTGAGCCATTTCCCTCTCCAAATGCTGCTTTTCTGTAGTCCATCGCTTTAGGGTTGAAATCTTAAATCAAAACCCCATAGTACATAAACACGTAAATCAGGGCTACCTGCCTATTTAATCCCAGAGATCTTATTTCTTGATTACATTTATATCCTGCCTTTCCTCCAGCAAACTCAGAGAGGTGGACATGGTTCTCCTCTCTCCCTAACTTACTGTCACAACAACCCTGTGAGGTAGGGGAGGCTGAGAGACAGTGACTGACCCCAGGAAGGTTCATTGCTGCAGGGGCATAGGAAGGGGGCAGGGGGCGGCCTGCCCAGAGTGCTACCCGGGAGGGTGACAAAATGGCCGGCCAAGGGCTACACTCACTATAGGGCGGCCGAGGGCACACGCACGCCGTCCGTATGGGTGCCGTGCATACGCCGTCCATATCGGGCGCTGTGCATGCACCGCCGGGCAGTTTGTCACACCCCCGTGGGCAGTTTGCCCTGCCCCTCGACACCCCGCCCCGGGTGCCAGAGAGCCTTCCTTCGCCATTGCATGGCTGAGTGGGGATTTGAAACTGGGTCTCTCCAGCCCCTAGCCCAGCCCAGCCCACCTCCTCATGCTCTGGAGGTGAAGAGAGCAAATGAAATGGGAAAGCGCATGCTTATTTTTTATGTGGTGCAGGGGTAGAGAGGATGTTTTCCACACAGCTGCCATCATGCAAACTGCTATGTTGACCTTGTAGTCTCCACCACTAGCAGTTTGGAGTGGCCATTGGGGACAGATGAAGGACCAGTGCAGGACTAAGTTATGAGTGCAGGCTGGTGAGTCACAGGAAGAGTTTCAGAAACAGAGAGATCCAATAAATGGTGTATTATTAGGAGGAGGAGGGGGATCATTGCACAGTGAAGGCCAATCCTTAATGTCTACTTTTTCAATATTTAGCAGAGAAGGAAATAACTCTTTATTACTTTTGACTGCAGCTGCAGAGTATATCAAGTAGTAGAAGAGGAAAGAAAGAAAGAAAAATGACCCACTTCATTGCAGAGAGGCTTTTGAGAAATTCGCGGAGATATTGCTGCTAAAATGCTTAGGAGCAAGGCTGGAAAATACTGTGGAAATTGTAGAGACCCAGATGAATTCACACGAGGAAGACTAGCAGGTGGTGGTATAGGTGTAAGGTTCAACTTAATATATGGGCCACTTTGATGTAGAGAAGCATCCATTTCTAAGTCGGAATGAATTCAACCTGGGAACATGTGAAGCAAATGCTATTTCAATTTGTTACATAACTTGTAGACCCCCAAGCAGGAAACTGATCTCTCTAACTTTCTTAAGGGAAAAGCATTTTGGAGAACCTGAATGAGGTGAAAGTTCCTGCCTCTCGGAGCATTCTTGGATACTGATAATGTGTCTGGTTCTGAGCACCACATTTTAGTAGGTTTGCCAATAATGGGATGTAGGAAGGATGCAGTGGAGAGCTGAGATGATATTGATGGGTCTCCAAAGTACATTAGATGCAGTAAGGGCAGAGAAACTGGATATTTTAAGCCTAGGGGAAATGTTAGGGGATAACAGCTTTCATATTCTTAAAAGCGAAAACAGGGAGAGTAATGAAATCATCACATTTGACAATAGTTACCTCTTCACATTGGGTTCTCTGGTACTAATATTTCTCGAAGAGGAGATTTCAGCTGGCATGTTTTTTCTTACCCCTGCCTGAGAAGGGCATCTTAAAAATACAGGAGCCCTTTGCTTCTTTGCCCTTGGTGACTCCATGTTATTCCAAACACAGGCCGTTTCTCAGTAAGCACTGCCGTTGTCGTGAAATCACCGCCTCCTGGAACTCTGCTCACTGAAGCTGCTGGGAATCCATTATTCCTGCTCCAGCAAGCATGACAACTGCATATGTATTTGTACAGGCATGAAGCACCTATTGGATAGTACCCATAATGTCATTGCCAAGTAATCACCTGATTAACATAGTTCCTGCTTAGACTTTCCTTTGTTGAATTAACAATATCAGCCTGTGCATACACTGAACTTGTATAATTTGTTTTGATTTTTTTTTAATCCTGAACCTGAAAAAGCCAGTGTAACTTGAAAGCTTTTTTTAAGCATTTTCAGCCCTAGTTGGAGCCTCATTTGCTCTGCATTTTATATTCTGTGGGATCAGTAAGCCTATTAAGGCTCTATTTACTGTACAGTATCAGCATTGGGCAATATTATGCCGATGAGTCTGAACAAGAAAGTCATGGGTTCAAATCTCATCTTGAATTTACTGAGCAAAAGACAAGCAACCTTTGTCTGCTTCCCTCTGCAGTATGCACCACTATATGATATGCCACACACACACACACACACACACACACACACTCTTCATCATCATCATCATTATTTTTCACCCTTCCTCCTGAAGAAGCCCAGGGCAACAAACACATCAGTACTAAAATGTTTTTTTAAAGCATTCCAAAAATAGTCAAAACAAGAAAGATCAAGATCAAGACAGAAGAACACAAAAGTTGTAATAGGAGTTGCTGTTTTTTTTAATGGTGCATTGAGAAAGTATGTGGCACCAGGAAATAAAAAATGAAGGTGTTCAGGTGGATGTATAGATTAAATACAGGAGCACCTAATGGACTTAATGAGGACATGGAATGAATATTTGTTATGTAAGAATCTGAAGGTATAGTCTTACAGGAAATTATGCCACACTTCTCATTGTGGTTATTACACTGTATTAAAATATATATGTATGGATTATTAGTTATTGCTGCCACTGTAAGTCTTTGCAGAATGCATGGGATTTCTGTGAAATGGGGTGAGGTGCCTAATTAACATTGTAAGATCACATGAGCAATATATATTGGTTAGTATTCTAACAGCACATCCTTTTACAGGAGTTCATAGGAACAGCTCGTGACCAGTGGGTCCAGGAATTTTACATTGGTAAGTGTGTGTGTGTGTGTAATATTTTTATATTTTGGGGGATAAGGATATAAGTGCTATACAGTACATTATTTTAAACAGATGTGTTCAGTTTATATATTAAAAAGTTTTTAAACAAAAATATGTATGATGAATAGCAAACTTTTGCAATCATACCTCCAATGATAAGTTATATATACCTGTCATTTCATTTATGATAACAGCAAAAAAAGAAGCTTTAAATGAATTGCTGCCCAAACTAAAAGGCACATCTATCTGTCAATGATTAAGAGGCAGATGATTAGGCAACTAAAAACTCTTCACTTCGTTTACAACCTAAACAGACTCTAGCAAGTATCCTTGGGCGTTGGTTTATAATTCTTTGCTCCTTGCTGCCTGATTTACCATATGAGAGATGATGGTAGCACATCTGTGTTGCAAATTAAATTCATATCTAGGTGACAGATTGAGACGGCGTCTGGATGGCAAACAAATTTCTCATATGTATATCAAAACTCTCTTTACCTTCTATCACTCAAGCATATAAGTAACCAAACACTTGCTGGAAAACGTGCTTGCTCTTCTGCAAAGTGGATAGGAAATGAGAGTGTTTCTGTGTGTGTTTAAAAAGCAATTCAACATTTTTTTTATTCAGCATCTATGTTTCTCTGGCTTTGTCATGCATTCCCCAGTTAAATAGGGTGTGTTTTAGCCTCTCTTTAGCAACTGGTATTCGTGTTTGGTGTTTTAATGGTGGAAAGATGGTAATATCTTCCTGTGCACATATGAACAAAACTAAGAGCAAACAGCTTCTGCTGCAGGGATGGGGAGCCTCAGACTGGCCAGGGTGTGGAGTGGGGGGCAAATATGGCTTTCCAGGCCTCACTGTGTGGCCCTACTCTCCCAGGACACACACACCCCGGCCCTGCTTTGCGTTCTCAGTGTGAGAGCCAGTGTGGTGTAGTGGTTAAGAGCGATAGACTCGTAATCTGGTGAACCGGGTTCACGTCTCTGCTCCTCCACATGCAGCTGCTGGGTGACCTTGGGCTAGTCACACTTCTTTGACATCTCTCAGCCCCACTCACCTCACAGAGTGTTTGTTGTGGGGGAGGAAGGGAAAGGAGAATGTTAGCCGCTTTGAGACTCCTTCGGGTAGTGATAAAGCGGGACATCAAATCCAAACTCTTCTTCTTCTTCCTTGATCTCTGATAATGCAGCCCTCCATCCAGACAAGAAAGAGGTATGAGTGTGTGTATAAGCGAGTTTACTCTATAAAAGCTTGTTGCTTTGCTCACTTCTGCCTCTGGCCCTGTTAACCACTGCCATGATGTGGCCCTAGGAAGGTTGCCCAGAAGCGATGTGGCCCTCAGGCTGATGTTCCCCACCTCCGATCAATCCTCACATTCAGAAAAGGATGGCAAAGATAAGAAGCTTGCCCTGCATCTCAACAGCTGATTTGATTACTTTCAGCATTCAATTCCTTCATGTTCTCACAACACAACCCTCCTCATTCCCAGAAAAGCGGAGTCCTCTTCCTGGGAAATCTGCCTGCACTCAAACAGGCTGCTGTTTATAATGGAGACACAGCTCACATTCTCTCTCCTCTCTGCTGGCAGCTTCTTCCTTCCTTCCTTGTCCTCCGGCAGCAGAGAGCAATGTCATGCGCATTGTGTACCCTGAGCCAAAACTGTGAGATGTTTTGTTTATGTTGGACTTTGGGAGACCATTTGGTTTTTGTTCCTCAGTGTTTTGGAATTTGGGCTTTGTTAGAGGATGCCCAATGGCTGCAAGGCTTGGCTTTTATTTAAAGAGCCCAAACGTTCCCACGGAGGGCGAGTTGAACTTGGATCCTGAGGGCCTGCAGCCAAACTCCAGGATGTCTCTTCCTTTCATCCAATGAAAGTTGAGTTTGCTTTGCTGTAGCCTGCGTTGAGGGCAGTTATTGTCTGAGGCCTTGGGCACTGTCAGTAGGGATGTAAGAAGGCATTCTTTTCCATTCCACCTTGTAGATGCTACCTACAGCTGTGTTTCTGTTCCGCTGCATTTCATCTTCCACCCCAAAGCATGTTATTCATCTCGCTGTCCACTGTGTGGCTTATGTAGTTAATGACAGAAATTACCTTGCCATTACGTTATTTCACTCCATTCACTACAGCGCAAAGGAAGCACAACGCAAATGGAGGGGAAACGTAACTAATTGCATATCATTTGTAGGCTCAACAGCAGCAAATTCCACTTGTATTCATTGGGTTGATTTATGTTCTGGACACGGGCCAAATGAGCAAGCACCAACAATTTCTGCTCCTGTTTCTATTTTCGTTGGAATTTTCCAACATCCTTACCTGTCAGGAAGACCTAAACAATCCTCCCAGAGGAGCAATTAAGAACAGAAGCACCCTTGGAGTCAGCAGCGGAACATATGCCTGCGCTGCCCAGGGCGGGTGCGCTCCCAAGGGTGGTGTGGCACAGAGGGTGCCCTCCCAGGCGTGGGATAGCTGCTAGGGTGCCTGGAGCAGCACACACACCCTGCAGCCGGGGGCAGAGCGAGCCATCCATGGTGGACATTCAGCGTGCCGCCTGCCCACGACTCCCAAACCAAGCTGTCAAAACGAAGGGGGAAGGAGGGAATGCTGCCGGCAAAGTTGCGCAGCTCCCCTCCCCCCTTTACCCTGAAGGCTCAGGGTAGGCTTGGGAGTCGCGGGCGCGCAGTGCGCCGACTGTCACTCCCCTCAGTGACGGCACCCGGGGCAGGCCGTCCCCGCTTCCAAGCATCTCTGTACTACTGAGAAACTCGAGGGCTTCATCATTTTTCCATAGTCTACTCCTGACTACTGAGGAATCAAAGCAGGACTGTAGCTGTTTCAAATTTTCCAGGTGCTGTTGTCACCTCGTGGTAACATTGCTGCTCCCCTCAGAAAGAGGCAAGAGGAGACAAAACGGCGCAACAGGGAGAAGCAGAGCCAGGTGACCTGCACAGGTGCCACTAACGAGCTGCATTTGCCTTATTAAGTTAGTTGTTGACGGTAGACAGCTGAGTGTGGAAGCTGCCTCCATTAGTAAACCCTGTTTCTTTATCTACATTGTCAACTTGAAGTATAAAATTCTGGATGCCCAGGTAAAGCTTGGGGGAGGAATCACTTGGGTACATGGACAAAAGCTTCCAATAAGCATTTTACTATAACTTTGAATTAAAATTAGAATTGAATCTTCTGTATTCAACCATTCAGTCGGGATTTTAAATTGTGTAGCAATATGATATGATATAAGGATATCCTGCCCCCTCCCATAGAAAGTAATTAAACATTTTTAGCCACATCTGTTAATTTGACTGATATTACAACATTCTGAAACAGAAATATTATTCTGGGAATTTGATTTTATCAATTTTTTAAAGCAAGTGGGTTTCTTTTCTTTTTTAAAACATCAGTTTAGGATCACTTGAAACAAATACCATTTGTCCTCCATATTGGCTGACCTCTACTTGTCTAAAAAGAGTCATCATGTGAGAAAATGCTGATAATGAACTGTTCAACTTTTACTGAAGAAAGATGGTTTCTTTATCAAACGCTCAGTCTTGTGATTCTGTATCTGACAAACACAAAACTTCCTCAAAGGCTTATTAATATCTTATTCTGTTGTTCTCTCTCCCTCTCCACACACATTCTGAAGGGATGTTGAATCCTCTTGTTTATCTGGCACGCTACTGACAATCCATTCATGGGTCGGCAGCTTAAAATGAAAGGAGCCATTGTTGTGTGAACCATATGCAGTAGTTTATCAGGATGGAGACTGATAATGGAGGATGGAGTTCAGCAATTTAAGGTCATAAAGTTCAGAAGACTGTCAACAACAAAAAAATCCTGGTTTTGCTCATGTACACATACTTGCACGAGTGAATCAGCAGGAATTCCAGCCTCCATCTGCCCTGTTCACAGGCCACAAACTTTGCAGAAAGCCATGTACTACTTCTTTCACGCAACACATATTTCATTTACGTATGGAATTTGCTGTCACAAGAAGTGCTGATCACCTTTAGTTTATAGGGCTTTAAAAGTGGATTAGACCAATGCATGGAAGCTAAGACTACTGACAGGTGTAACAGGCAGGTTCAGAGGCAGTGTTCTGCTGGGGCTGAATAGAGAAGGCTATGACCTTCATGCTTTCTTTGTGGGCTTCCTGGAAGTGTCTGCTTGGCCATTGTGCGAACTTGGATGTTGGCTAAATAAGCTGTTGGTCTGATGCAGCAGAGTTCTTCTTAGGCTCATAAAATTATAAGCTGAAAATGCTCTAGTTGGTTGCTCAAACTACATAAGAAGATAGGTATATGTGCCCTATCTATGGTGGGTCTGAATGTGGTCCTCAGGACCCTGCTCAACTTATGTCCTCCTAGACTGCACCGTTCAGTGGCTGTATTCTGCACTATGGTGATTTTACTTGGCTGGAATGTGTTCCGTGAACTGTGCTAATACCACTTGCTGGGCTGGACAGAGGTTGGAGAGTGTGCCACACCCATTTCTGTCCCAGCCACCATTGGTACATGTCCTCCAGGAAGTTGCCCATGAAACAATGTGACCCTTGGGCTGAAAAGGTTCCTCACTCCTCAACTATGAAGTTTCACTATGTTTGGCTTGTTACCTGTCCAAATGTTATAGACCAGTGGTTCCCAACTGTGGTCTACAGACCCCACGGGGTTTGAGTAACCCACCCAGAGGGTCTGTAGCACCATTCACATAACAAAAACTACCAAAGACATAACATTTTCAAAAGTAGGAGGTCCATGGCTTGGCTTTTGAAAAACCCAGGATTTGTGATAGCTAATTGGGAACCACTGTGACAACTACTCCCTCTGTGGCTACAGAAGGTTTTCATACAACTACAGGGGAAGCGGCCTTCTGTTTTTTCAACAGCCTCTGCACAAAGAAGAGTGGTGTCCCTTGAAATCCTGAATCTGTCATACTACGGTAACCATATGCTTGAAGAGCCAAACAACCATCTTCATTGGAGCTTCCACATGCTGGTGGCCCTTGTACCA
This sequence comes from Podarcis muralis, assembly GCF_964188315.1. Lineage (NCBI taxonomy): Eukaryota > Metazoa > Chordata > Lepidosauria > Squamata > Lacertidae > Podarcis > Podarcis muralis. The sequence continues at coordinate 20,565,232 of NC_135666.1, read as the reverse complement.
CAGGCCTGAATCACAGGGCCTCACATGATTTCCCTGCTTATCTTGTGAATCCCTATGTAGAAACTCTGCCATTTTCAAACTATCCTAGTGTAGTAAGAAGTCTCTCTGCTCATTTACTCCATAAACTGAGGAAATGTGTCAGCATGAAGAGGGGGCAACGTCTCATCCTTTTTTCAAAATCCTTGCTAGGTGAGGAACCAGTTTCTCCCGCAGAAGCGAATGAGAGCTCACACTCATCTCAGCCCTGTTTGGATACAACAGATTTCAGTCACCACCAGGTAAGAATTGCATCTCTTGTGGCAAAACAGACAAAGACTTGGGCAGACTGGCTAGTACAGACACCCCATCACCTAAAAGAATTTGTGGTCCACAACATTTGGAAGTGATAGTGTTGACTGCCTCTGTCCTAGATTAATGCCAAAGTGTCCTACAAAACAAGATGATGGCAGGTAGAAGGATCCTAATAGTTAAAAGGTCTAGAAAGCAGTTAGAAGAACGATGGCAGTGGGTGTGTTGTTGGAACTGGTGTAGTTCAGGGATTGTTTCCTTTACGAACCTTCAATTCTATTAAGATCAGATGGTGAGATGTCCTGTCCAGATTCCTTCAACCAGAGATGCTCCTGTCTGTTCTGTCTTTTTTGCTATGATGCTGATGCTGACTCATCCCCAAGTCATTCTGACAAAACGAGCCAGTCTGTTTAAAACAAAAAAAGGGGGTTCTTGTGCTATCTTCAGGGACTACCTCATTTATTTTGGCATATGTTTATTTTAGAAGAGACCTCATGAGGCAGTGCCGGCATACTGAATTCATTTGCGCTGACATATTTCCAGAGTTAGATATTGAATTATGGCGTTGCACTAAAGGGACTCCTATGGACGCACATCAACCTGCATGCCAGCAGCCGAAACCTATCCATGGCTGGACTTGCCTTCCTGCCTGTGGGGTTTCACAGCTGGAAAGCTTTCTGCAGCACGGTGGCTTATTGCTGTTGGGAGCAGGACTGGGGGAACTGGAAACAGGTATTGATGCTGTTTCTTTTAAAATTTAAGAGAAAAGGCACTTTTGCAGAACCTTCTCTCAGTAGGGAAGGTTGTTGTTGTTTGAAACTAGAGAGGTATGTGCTAATGGTTGTTCTCTGAACCCAACTGGACTCTTTCCAAAGTCTGTTTGACATCTTCATGATCATGATGTTAGTCATCCCAGGAAGGGAAAACAGCCAGCTGGCTTCCTGGTGGCATGGATCAGCTGCTAGAAGGCACCCAGACTCCATCCATGATCTCTCTCCCTCTTCTGCTTAATGAGTGCTCAGCCCAGGTGTGCTTTAGCAGAGCTGGCAGCTGACAGGGGTGTGATGGTATAGAATGAACTGTGCAGCGGTTATTTCCTGCACATGCAACGGAAAAGTAGAGGGGATTTATATATGCAAGCTTATTTATTGCTTTTAATCCCTGCAACAAGCCTAGATTAGGCTGAGAGGCAGTGACTGGCCCAAGGTCACCCCATGAGTTTCATGGCAAAGTGGGCATTTGAGCCCTGGTCTCCCAAGGCGGTAGTTCAACACTTTTGCCACTATACCACACGGCTATAGAATCATGCTCAGAATAATTTGCTGGATTTTTCAGTATTTTCTTATGAATGTTTTAGCGCTGTGGGTTAAAGCCTCAGCGCCTAGGACTTGCCGATCGAAAGGTCGGCGGTTCGAATCCCCGCGGTGGGGTGCGCTCCCATCGTTCGGTCCCAGCGCCTGCCAACCTAGCAGTTCGAAAGCACCTTCGGGTGCAAGTAGATAAATACTAGCGGGAAGGTAAACGGCGTTCCGTGTGCTGCGCTGGCTCGCCAGATGCAGCTTGTCACGCTGGCCACGTGACCCGGAAAGTGTCTTCGGACAGCGCTGGCCCCCGGCCTCTTGAGTGAGATGGGCGCACAACCCCAGAGTCTGGCAAGACTGGCCCGTACGGGCAGGGGTACCTTTACCTTTACCTTTATGTAAACCATTTTGTGTGTGTGTGTGTGTGTGTGTGTGTGTGTGTGTGCCATTTTAAATTAAGCAGGATATAAAGCTTGTGACATAAATATTGTGTGGACATTCATGGCACCGATACCCTGTATACTGATTTTTGTAAGCATGGCAGCAGGGAAATTGAAGCACAGCACCCAGCACACATTTCTTTTAAATTCCACTCAGGAGTTGACATCCAACATCAGCAGCCTGTGCTGGGGTGCAGGTCACCTGGGTCTCTACCCTTATTAACATGGACATAGGAGCCAACTCCTATGACATCACCTTGCCAACAAAGGTCCGTATAGTAAAAGCTATGGTTTTCCCAGTAGTGATGTATGGAAGTGAGAGCTGGACCATAAAGAAGGCTGATCGCCAAAGAATTGATGCTTTTGAATTATGGTGCTGGAGGAGACTCTTGAGAGTCCCATGGACTGCAAGAAGATCAAACCTATCCATTCTGAAGGAAATCAGCCCTGAGTGCTCACTGGAAGGACAGATCCTGAAGCTGAGGCTCCAATACTTTGGCCACCTCATGAGAAGAGAAGACTCCCTGGAAAAGACCCTGATGTTGGGAAAGATGGAGGGCACAAGGAGAAGGGGACGACAGAGGACGAGATGGTTGGATAGTGTCTTCGAAGCTACCAGCATGAGTTTGACCAAACTGCGGGAGGCAGTGGAAGACAGAAGTGCCTGGCGTGCTCTGGTCCATGGGGTCACGAAGAGTCGGACACGACTAAACGACTAAACAACAAAGGAGCCAACTCCTAGAGGCCAAGGTCCCTTCACCCCTCCCCATAAAATGTTTGAGGGGTGGGCCCCCTAAGTTGATGGGCATTTCCATTCAAATAGTGTGTGTGCACCGTGTCTTGTGATAGATTATGTGGGGCAGGGCTTACCTTGCCCCCCAAATGTTTTATTCAAGTTGGCACCTTTGAACATGGAGCTGCTGCCTATCCGGAAAATGCATGGCGTCATAACAATCTGTTCAAAAGTTCTGAGTCAGACATGATGAAAGTAGATTTTCTGACACCCCTTTCATAAAATAATACGAAACCCAGAACTTCTAAGCAAGGTCTTGCCTTCGCCTCTTTACCTTTGTGTTCCACCTCTGTTTTCAGCAATGACTGTCAAGAGACTTCCTTGCGGATTGCTCTCTTTAACGTCTTAACTTTGACACCTGATGGACACCTGCTCCTTCCTCCAAATCAGAGAATGGGGGAAATGATCAGGTTTGTGCATAAAGGCTGAAAGCAAGTTTGCATGGAATTGCAGCATTGTGCCAGCCTCAGATATTGCAACTGGTTATTGTAAAAGATCTGATCAACACACTTAGAGACCAGGCAGATTTGAAACAGTCTGCACAGAATGAGTTCAGGCCCTGAAAACCCTTGTCTTTTCTTTAGCAAATGTTAGTGGAAAGTGTATTACCTTGAATTGTTCTTCCTGCAGTAGAAGCCCCATGTTGTAATTATTCCCATAATGGGATAATGGCAGAAGCAGATGTTCATGATTGTCTGTTATTCTTGTTAATCTCCATTTAAGTGGCCCCTCTGTCTCAGCCTGTCACTTTCTCTCTTCCCCTTGCCTTGTTTTTTATCTGGCTCAGGAGGAGGGCCATGAGATTTTGCAGCAGGTGGGATTTTGAAGCAGAGATGGGAAAGGAGAAAGGGCAGCTCACTGTCTTTAGTGCTTCCTTTGGTAGATTGGGTGAAATTAAATTTCAGAGGGTACGATGAAGCAGAAATAAAAAGATTTTGCCAGTCATTTCACACTGGATGAATATGTCAAAGGGACCGGTGGAAACACCATAACTAGGGCTAAGTGCTCACAGACTGACTGTTTAATTATCCATTCTAGGACCTTTCACTCCAGGTTCAGTGCAAAGACACATTTAAAGTCATGTATACTTTTGGCCCTTGGTTTTGCTGCAAATACAGAATTTGCATCCCTGGTGAGGCTGATGATAAGTCACAGACCACTGAAAACAGCAGTGCACTTGCAACACCCCGCTGGTTTGGTCAGGATTTCCTCGCTGGTTTTGCAGGGCTGTGTGAGAAAATATAAAAGAATGCAGAGCCACAGTTGTGTGAGGTTCAATTAACATAAGTCTCCCCTGGGTCTTGGCCCATTTGCACTTCTCTGCTTTCTTTTCCTTTTTTCCTTATTTAAGCAAATTCAGAACTAAACTTTGCTTTGCCCCGAGGCTTAATCTTGGCTTCTTTAAAGATGAAGAAAACCCCAAAGCACCTGATGTGAAGCTGAACAGATGTGGAAATGAATCCACGTACCCTTCTTTTATCATGTGAAACCCAGAGGGGAGGAGGGACTGAAACTTTTCCTTAGCAGTATGACTGTCTCCAAAACCACTCTGCCTGTCTTCTCCTCCTCCTGCATACATAGGAAGTTGCCTTGAACCAAATCAGGGGTTGGCAAACTAAGGCCCAGGGGCCAGATCAGGCCCAATTGCCTTCAGGATCTGGCCCGCGGACTGGTGTGGAGATTCTGTTTATTTGGGCTGTGCCATTTTTTTTGCTGCGCCATTCCATCCCCCCCCCCACACACTATGGCGGCGCCTCCTCCCTCCCTCCCTCCTCCTGGCTTCTCCCCGCCCTGCCTAGAGGAGGAAGGGGGCTGGGCTGAGCTGGCTAAGCAGCCCCTCTCTCGAGCCAGCCCTTTTGTGCCCCTCATCTTCCCTCCACCCCCGCCACTGCCCTGGTGTTCCTGTGGGCCAGAGAGCGGAGCGAACGCGCTCCCTTTGCCTACCCACAAGAAGCAGCAGCCCCTGGGAAGGTAAGCACTGGGGCTGGGGCTCGGGGCCAGGGAGGAGGACTACTTGCCCCCCTCACCTCTTCTTCCAGCTCCCCCCCCCCCCCAGTGCCACTTCTCCATCCTGCCACAAGGTCTGAGCGACAGTGGACCAGCCCGTGGCTAAAAAATATTGGCGAACCAAATCATGCCATGTGTCCATCTGGCTCAGCACTGTTTATACCAGGTTGGTAGCCTATGCCGTGCCCCCTACATGACATAGCCTGCAATCTTCATCAGCCCCAGGTGATTGTAGTGGAAGTTAGATTCCACAGCAATGAGGACACCATACTGACTACCCCTGGCTTAGATTGCCTAATAAGTTCTTCAGGCTTTCAGATGCAGCCAGTACCTGTTCCAGCCCTGTTCAGAGATGCCTGTGACCTTTGGCATGCAAACCTCTGGGCTGCCAGCTCTTCCCAAAAAGATTTGGCTCGCTTGTGTCAAGATTCACCTTGCTGCTGCTGTGCAGTAAATCTGTACCTTGTGCTAGCGTTTACCTGCCAGCTGTAGTTTTTTGGCTAGGGCAACGTAATTAGTATAATCTAACCAAAGTTAAATACTTTTAACTTAGCACCATTGGAAGCACCTGATTATATCCTATTTGCATTAGACCAGTTGAAAGCAAGGAAGATAGTCATGACTGTTGTTGGCATCCATCTGTCTCGTGAGACAATGGAGTGTGCCTTTGGGGTTTGGAATCAGAGTTTTCCTTTTGCCAGATGGGCTACCTTCCCAGGTCAATGAGCCCCAGCTGCCCCTCACTTTTCTCTACAGCATGTGCAGAAACCACCTTCTTGACTGTGGGACCCACTCTTGGCCTTGTCTGCTCAATCCTCCAGACTTCTCCAGAGTCCTTAACTCACCAAAGGTTTGAGACTCATCGGTTATCCTTACTTGTTTTAGCTGGCCAATTGAAGCCATTTCCCAGGGTGTGTGTCTGCTATCACATGCTGATAGCTTCTAAGAGCCACAGGTGAGAGCTGAGTGCAGGGTGGGGACCAAACGTGGACAAACTACCCCAGTAGGAGCAAAACATGTACCCCATCAGAGATACTAAAAAGGTAAAGGTAAAGGACCCCTGGATGATTCAGTCCAGTCAAAGGCAACTATGAGGTGTGGTGCTTATCTCGCTTTCAGGCTGAGGGAGCCGGCGTTTGTCCACAGACAGCTTTCCAAGTCATGTGGCCAGCATGACTAAACCGCTTCTGGTGCAACGGAACACCGTGACAGAAACCAGAGCACACAGAAACGCTGTTTACCTTCCCACTGCAGTGGTACCTATTTATCTACTTGCACTGGCATGCTTTCGAACTGCTAGGTAGACAGGAGCTGGGACAGAGCAATGGGAGCTCACACTGTTGCAGAGATTCGAACTGCTGACCTTCTGATTGGCAAGCCCAAGAGGCTCAGTGGTTTAGACCACAGCGCCACCCATATCCTCCAACCACCAAAGATACTACCCCTCCCCTAACACCCCATACACCCCTAGTCATCACTAAGTCCATCCATTTCAATGGGCCTTCTCTGAATGTGACTTAATTGGATACTACCCATTGATTTCAGCATGGAACCAATGGGATTCATTAAATATACCTGTGAGATACCCTTTATCAGAGCCTGTAGAAATGTCTGGCTCGCTACCTTGCTTTGAGATCTTTGGTCTTCTTACATAAAACAACACTTAGCAAAGGAAATTTAGCCTAGGTAGACCCTTGAATTAGTATATCAGTCTGAAATGTATAAAGTCCGTCTTTGACAGCCCTTTCAATGCAATAGCCTTTGGCTACAAACAACAAACTGACTGACTGGATGACTTCCAGTATCCCTTGTGACATTTTATGGCCTTAATTAGAAAAGTCTTCTGAGTAAGCAGGAGTGTGTTGCCAGTATCATGACTTCAACGAAGCTGACTATGTTTGATCTAGTCCTTTATTTCTTGAGAACATGACCTGAGCCCTTTCCATCATCAGATGAGAAGGTCAGACTCATACACTGCAGACCTTTCATGGCTGAGGTGGACATTCTGCTCAGAGTGTGCTGCTAATAGTTTCTCTATCTCACGGCCCAGCAGAGGATCCAAAAGGTCACCAGCAATGCAATTCCACATCACTTGTTTCCAAATGTCCTCTGGATTCTGCCTTAGGCAGCCAACGACAACAAAATGAGATGTTGACAAACATTAAATGTCAGCACCCAGATTGTGCCCTGTTACCATCAGCGAAAGATTGGATTCATTAGGAGTTATTAAATGTTCTGGACTAAGGATGTGATAATTTCTCCTGGAGGCACTCAATTTCCATGCTGGCACCAGATTTCCAAAGAAAATCTGTTGGCCAAATCAAGGTTCGGCTAGTAACTTGTGGGCTGCTGTCCTTTGAAATATTCACTCTAATTCAAGTTTCCATATACATTAAGTCTTCTTGGACATGTGATTTGCTTGGTAGCCCACTGCATCATGGGCTTTGCAGTATGACTTGTTGTTTAGTCGTTATGTCGTGTCCGATTCTTCGTGACCCCATGGACCAGAGCACACCAGGCACTCCTGTCTTCCACTGCCTCCCGCAGTTTGGTCAAACTCATGCTGGTAGCTTCGAGAACACTGTCCAACCATCTCGTCCTCTGTCGTCCCCTTCTCCTTGTGCCCTCAATCCTTCCCAACATCAGGGTCTTTTCCAGGGAGTCTTCTTTCTCATGAGGTGCCCAAAGTATTGGAGCCTCAGCTTCAGGATCTATCCTTCCAGTGAGCACTCAGGGCTGATTTCCTTCAGAATGGATAGGTTTGATCTTCTTGCAGTCCATGGGACTCTCAAGAGTCTCCTCCAGCACCATAATTCAAAAGCATCAATTCTTCGGCGATCAGCCTTCTTTTTGGTCCAGCTCTCACTTCCATACATCACTACTGGGAAAACCATAGCTTTAACTATACAGACCTTTGTTGGCAAGGTGATGTCTCTGCTTTTTAAGATGCTGTCTAGGTTTGTCATTGCTTTTCTTTCAGTATGACTACAGTGTTTTAATTGATGAATTGTTAAGATTAATCAATGTAACTTTTAATCAACTAGAAAGATGCAGGGAAGGTTTGAAGAGTTTTACAAGACCTTCATCTCATACGTCTCTACTGAGCCAGTCCAGCATTTTTTTGGCTGGATTCAAAATTTGTACTGAGGCAAGTGATGCCCTGAAGTGCTCTGTATATCTACTTATTGAGGGGCTTCCATAAAGTCACAATGCTTTGATTAATTTTAATTAGGATATAAGCTTTGGAATCACCCACCAGGAACAAGATGTCCAACGGCCTCCCTTTCTGCATAAACATGGAATCCAGGAGAGACTCCTATCCCATTCTGGGCAAATGTAAACTGTTATAAATACTCCTCCCTTTCTGTGTTCAAGCTGGTTCTATTTTGATAGTAACTCTATAATCGCACTGGGGGTTCGATTGTTCTTTGGTGTTTTGGTTACGTTATAGATTGTTCAGTGCCTTCAGGGCAGGCGCTGTTCAACACACCGAGTCACCCTCTTCTTTGCGTGACTGTGTGTTAAGACAGTTTAATATAACAAATAGTAATGTTTAAGTAAATGAACACAAATATCCATCCGCCCATGAGGTTATTTATGTAGCGGTAACCAAAAAAAACAAGCAATCCCTGATGATTTCCTTTAAGACGTTGGGAAACTGCTCTGACAATAAATCAGCTTTTATATTGTAACACAAGCTGTTAAAAATAATGGACTTCTGACACTTGCATCTATGTAGAAATGGGCTGGTCTGCTCCAGCAATTTGCAGAGAGGGTCTCAGGAGATCGCATCATAAACCTGCAAGTTTCAACTCCTCCAACCAAAGCAGAGCTCTTGGCTAAGTCAGCAACATACCCTCCAACAATTCACAAATGAAAACAGAGTTCTTATAACAGACCGATTCTGACATCAAGGAACCCCTTGTGATTGCTCAAAGGCCTGGTGTATGTTAAATCTACCATAACCAATTTCCTTAACTAAAAAAACAAAACAAAACCCCTTAACATGTTTCAAAGGACATTTAATCTCACAATGGATTTGGATGTACTTAGCTGCACCTCAGATGTGCTTGGCATCCTTTACTATGGAAGGGAAGCACTGCAATATCATTTTGTGTCCACATGTGTGGATGCGTTTGCATGCAGTGTTTTCCTGAGATTAAATTAGGGTCAGTTTGGACAATATTTCCCCTGCCCTTCATCTGATGCAGTGGCATGCAAGGGAGGATGAACCTGCTAGTCCTCCCCACTGACCTGTCTGTCCTGGCTCTCACCATCAGATGAACTTGCAACTCCAAAGGCATTTTTCTTAGGAAGAGATACTAGAAAATGTGGTTTGTCCAGGGAAATTGACAGCTGAATCATGCACAGCCGAAGCAATACCCTGAGCACAGTGCCTGGATCCAAGCTTTTCTCATCATGTACAAGGCAACCAGGAATCTTGGTCAGAAGGGAGGTGGGACTTGACCTCATGTCAAAGCCTAGGCCATAGATGGACATGTATGTGAAGAACAAGACCTGCAGCACAGGAGAAAGAATGTGGGAAGTGCAGGATGTCCAATCACATAAATCAGTGTCATATGTTCCTTCCTCTGCTCAAGGAAGCTCTGGGGACCTGGACACACATAATTCTGGATAGTCCTCTAGGTTAGATCCCACCATCAGACAATGACGTTCAAAGCCAAGATTCCTCAATACATGAACTTCCAAACAGTGTATGGGCTTAGACCTCAGGTCTCACTTCAGAGCCAAATATTTTTGCTTGTGATGAGGCATTTTTAAAAAATGCTAGGAGAGCAGGAAATCTTTCAAAAACACCCTCACATGGTTTTCTGTTTAGCAAGCATTTAAAACTAAGGGAGGTAGAGTTTATTGTTCTGTTTAAGGAAAGGAAAGGAATTTCTAGGAAAACTAATCAACATATGAGCTTATGAGGATCCAAAAAGGATCAGGAATAGATGAAAACATAAGAACATAAGTATCGAGAGTTAATACGGCATCCTTAGTAAAATGAGCCCACAACTCAGAAAAACAGTTGTGGAACTTGACCAAGGCATATCTTTTTAGTACTTTAATTATGTACAAAAGCAGTCACATGAAAGTCACCATCTCACTTTATTACTCGGTTTCAGAGGAAATTACCGTATTTTTTGCCCTATAGGACACACTTTTCCCCCTCCAAAAATGAAGGGGAAATGTGTGTGCGTCCTATGGGGCGAATGCAGGCTTCTGCTGAAGCCTGGAGAGCGAGGGGGGTCGGTGCTCACCGACCCCTCTCGCTCTCCAGGCTTCAGGAAGCTATCCGCTAGCCGTGGGAGACGGGCTTCGCGCAGCGCTCTGCTAGCTGTGGGCGAGCCGCGCGGCTTTCCCACGGCTAGCGGAGAGCTTGCTGGCACCCAGAAGCTTGGGGCGCGCTGAGCTCAGCACGCCCCAAGCTTCGGGCTTCGCGCAGCGCTCCGCTAGCCGTGGGAGAGCTGCGTGACTTTGCGCAGCTCTCCCACGGCTTGCGGATAGCAGCCTGTTCTGGGGTCGGGGGAAGCTCGGGCTTCCCCCGCCCCAGCCCCGCACCTAGGGGCGAAATAATCCCCCCCCCAAAAAAAACTAGGTGCGTCCTATGGACTGGTGCGTCCTATGGGGCGAAGAATATGGTAGTCTTGCATTGGAGATTGCTTAGTTCCTTCTCCAATTATATTACTGTATCCCAGAGTCCCCAATCCAAGCAGGGACCAAGGGATGGGGTGCTTTTTATACACCAGCAAAAAACAGAAGACATGGGTTTGCATGACATTTGCATATGCTAATTTTAATTATACATTTACATATTTACATAATTCCTATAACTGAAACTGATAAATAATACACTGCACAATCCATCTCACCCGAATGTAGAAGACCAGGGCAGGAGATCTGTGTGCTAGCTCAGTGTCTGCTGCCCTGATGATGTGAAGAACAAGTGTCTGATACCCACCTGTGGATGGGCAGCTTCTTGGCCCTGGCTCCTCTTTCCCATAGAATCTACTCATGGATACCTTGTGGGTTCCGTGCAAAGGGCCACACAGGCACATGGAAGTCAAGGTGTGACCAGGAAGTTGTTCCTCCATACATACATCCACCCCACACAGGATTCAGTCCCTCATCTCTTCAGTTAAAAGGGTTAAGTTAGTAGTAGATGATGTGAATGAGCTGCTTCTAGCTGAAGTAGATGTTCAATACTGGATGTTATGGACTGAAGGCAGCTTCCTGTGCAGCATCTAAATTCATACTCTGAACATAGAATTGTGCTGTGAATATGTGTACCAATTTTCATCCTGGTATTTCAGTCTCCAGGGGAGATGCTGCATTTTGTTAAATCATTCATTTTGCTCTCTGCTTTGAAAATAGCTGTAGGGGTTGAGTTGGCATCTGAATCAGAAACATAAGAATTGAGTGTTTAGGTCAAATTACATTCTGTGTTCAGTCGAATCAATGCATTGCCAACAGGCTTATAAATGGAAGACCCAATAAGTTAAACCTCATTTCACTCCACCCCAAATCTAAACATTTACCATCATGTATAATTCAGTCCAAGCTTTGGATGGAAATAACTTAGGAAAACATATCAGATGCCAATATAAATTGTAATTTTTAAAAGAGCAGGGAGGAAAATGACTGAAGTACTTAGTTGAGTGAAGGCAGCTTGTGGACAGCGATGTTTCATTTCCTTAATACTGCAGCCGGGTTGTTTTTACTAAGTACAGCGTCACAGGGTTTTAGAGGTAAGCAACGCTATTGTGCTGTTGGCTTCTCGCTTAACACTTTAAAAACTGCCCTCCTCACTGCTTACTTCAGCGTAGACCAATTTTTATTGCTAGGCTATAAATCCTTGGAAGTGATTTACCATCAAGATGCTGGGAAAAAGAAGAGGTATCAAGGATCCCCCAATGGCACAGTGGGTCAATGGGTCTAGCTCTTAACCAGAAGGTTGGTGGTTCAAGCCCATCCAGGGACGGCTGTTTGCAGGATTCCTTTATTGCAGGGGTTTGGGCTAGATGACTCTCAGGGTCTCTTCCAACTCTATGATTCTTTGATATGCCCCCAAGAGCATTTTAAGACTTTACAAAAGTATCCAGATCAAGGGATTCACACTGGCAGCTTCCCTCTCATTTACAGCTAGAGCAGCTGCTGGCTGCCTCTCTCTGCTATCAGGGGTTAGGCTTAACCATCAGTTTGTTGGTGTTAAACTCAGTAGAGGCGGATGCCCATTGGGGTCAGTTGGGCAGAAGGCAAGGATGCCGACTGTAGCCAGAGCCAATAGCAGGCAGAGTCAGTAACAGGTGAAGCCAACTATTTCTGGTAGTTCTGGTACTCCTTCTGCCCTCCTCCCTGCTGAATTCTACAAAGGTAGCACAGAGACTTAACCAGGAGGAAGAGGAGGAGGTTGACATGCAGAGCCACCCCCTGGTCTTGAAGGCAGGTGGATGGGGGCTGACTGAGGGCAAGATTGAAGGCTGGTGGGGTGATATTCCACTTGTCTGAATGGAACAGGCTCCACTAGTTAAATTACTGGTGGGTGTATTTGTATTTGAATCCCCGCGGCGGGGTGCGCTCCCGTTGTTCGGTCCCAGCGCCTGCCAACCTAGCAGTTCGAAAGCACTCCCGGGTGCAATTAGATAAATAGGGACCGCTTACTAGCGGGAAGGTAAACGGCGTTTCTGTGTGCTGCTCTGGCTCGCCAGATGCAGCTTTGTCACGCTGGCCACGTGACCCGGAAGTGTCTCCGGACAGCGCTGGCCCCTGGCCTCTTGAGTGAGATGGACGCACAACCCCAGAGTCTGTCAAGACTGGCCAGTACGGGCAGCGGTACCTTTACCTTTACCTTTTTAATAATAATGACAAGTTGGTTTTGTATTTTATAGCTTTAAGTCACTTCAGGACATTTTCTTGTGTGGAGCAATGAATAAATGTAAATAACAAAAATAACGCAACAGCTAACATGTAGTCTAACCTCCTGCAATACAGGATCCCTGCAATGCAGGGGTTGGACTAGATGATCCTCAGGATCCCTTCCAACTCTACAGTTCTATGATTCTATGTCAGCAATGGATCAAAACTGACACCAATTCTCTGCTTCTAGCAGCAACTTGGCCTATAAAAGTTTGGCATTTCAGATATTCAAAGTGCTTCGCATACAGTATCTTATTGTGCCATACAATTTCCCTGTAAGGAAGGTCACTATTGTTGTCTGTATCCTGCCCAAAGGAAGCCGAGGCTGAGAGAAAAAGGATTGACTAAGACAGCTGAGCAGACTCAGCATCAACCCAGCGGTTCATCTCAGAGTCCACTAATTCATTCCAGACTTTGGGTGTAATAGAAATCATAACAAGTCTTTAAAAATAAAAAAAGACCATTAGCATGGATGTCCCTTATTTTCAAAGGTGATGACCTGCATTTACAGTGAACCTTCAAAGTTAACCCAGGGTAGTTTTTTTTAAGTATCATGACCACTGATGGCAACATCTCAATAAGTCTTATGGCCAAGACTGCTGCATTTGCTTTGGGTATCTCAACAAGCCTTCATTCTTTTTTGCCGGTCTACATTTGTCCCAGTTTGTTTTCTGAGCCAACTTACTGTTAACTGGCCATGTAAAAGTTGCTATATGTCCAGTCATTCCCCAGGGAGCGATAGCAGCATCGAAAACAAAACAAAAAGAAGTCATGTGAGGAAAGAATCTAGATTTGCCGTTAGCAAGCAGTCTCCATTGAGGAGATGCTCTGTTGTTGCCCATGTATTTTGAAGTCAATTCGTACATGCTAAAAAAAAATGTGCGTGCCCTGTAATGATTATTAAATAAATGACATGAGACAGAATACCCAACAAATGACCTTTGCTTTAAGGGTTTCTTGTTTCTGCCCCCTGAAAGATCTCTCCTGAGACTTACAACAATTGTGTATCCGATGGGGTATTGCAAAGTCCATTGCTGACATATATGCCCAGTAACCAATGCTAAAACTTTCATCTAGGACTAGGTGCACATCTGGAGAGCATTAAGGCTGTAAAATTTCCCTTTAAGTACTGGTTGCCAAAGTTAAAAACCAGCCACCCAGAAATGATAGCACTCGGAGTAACTCGATATTTTTTTTCATTAAAAATTACTTAAAGAGATTTACATTTTCTTCTCTCTGCTGATGTTTGCCGGAGCTAATAGTCCCACCAGATTGGTATGAACCGCACACATGTATTCACCCTCAAACCAGGGTGTCCCTCCTCCCCAGCTCTTATCAGCTGAAATAATATCCGCAAAACTAGCCTATTTTAATTTGACTGTAGTGGTTTATGAGTACCATACACAAGACTGCAACTTAGTATATAACATACTTAGAGGTACAAGATAAGTAACAGATATTGATGAGAATACATAGAAGCAAAGTGGTATAGAAAACCCAAAGGAATGGAAGCCTAGCAGTATGGTAATTCTAGCACTTCATCCCAGCTCCTTAAGGAGGCCTACCTCACGCCTCGTCTACCCAAACAGCAGAACTTTCTGGAACTCAATTCTGGCACCTCTCAGGTGGGGGCCATTGCTATTCTAAAAGAACAAGAGAGGCGTTTGTGGTGAGTTCCGGCACCTATTTTTCTAGAAATGAGAGTTTTTGCTTAACCAAGCTTCAATTCAGTGGGAAAGATTGGATTTCCACAAGGCACAGCCGCAGAAAGACAAGAAAGCTATTGGACCCAGGGGGATTTAATTGGTACACATTGTAATAGATAGATAGATAGATAGATAGATAGATAGATAGATAGATAGGCCACAGTGATCCATGTGACGGTCATCTCCAGGCTTGACTACTGTAATTCGCTCTACGCGGGGCTGCCCTTGAAGCTGTCCCAGAAACTCCAGCGGGTGCAGAATGCTGCAGCGAGGCTCCTTACGGGGTCTCTGCCATGGGAGCATATTCATCCAGTGCTTTTCAAGCTGCACTGGCTCCCGGTGGAGTACAGGGTCAGATTTAAGGTGCTGCTTTTGACTTTAAAGCCCTTCACGGCCTAGGACCCTCGTACCTACGGGACCGCCTTTCCCGGTATGCCCCATGGAGAGCCTCAAGGTCCATAAATAGCAGCACCCTAGTGGTCCCGGGCCCTAAGGAAGTTAGATTGGCTTCAACCAGAGCCAGGCCCTTTTCAACTCTGGCTCCAGCCTGGTGGAACGCTCTGCCTCATGAGACCAGGGCCCTGCAGGATCTGATTTCTTTCCGCAGGGCCTGTAAGACAGAGTTGTTCCATCTGGCCTTTGGCTTGGAGCCAATTTGATTCCCTCCCTCCCTCTCTTTCTTTTTTCTTTTCCTTCTCTTCCTGCGAGGAGGCTACATTTTAATATTTTAATGTTTCAATATTTTAATGTTGTATTTTAATTTTGTTTTTAAGTTGTAATCATTCAACTTGTTTTTATTATTGCTTGTAAGCCACTCTGAGCCCGGCCTTGGCTGGGGAGGGCGGGGTATAAATAAAAATTATTATTATTATTATTATTATTATTATTATTATTATTATTATTATTGATAGATAGATATGACAAAAGCTTACCAACTTCAAGCCATAAAAAGGGGGGGGGTGTTAAAAAAACATTTATTTTAAAAAAAAAACAAATTACATTCCCTTCCAAAAA
Source organism: Podarcis muralis (assembly GCF_964188315.1). NCBI lineage: Eukaryota > Metazoa > Chordata > Lepidosauria > Squamata > Lacertidae > Podarcis > Podarcis muralis. The sequence goes on along the minus strand of NC_135666.1, from coordinate 20,549,760 downwards.
TGGGGAAAACACTTTTAAAAGCCAGTAAAAAAATAAGGAGAAAATGAAGGAGAAAGAGAGAATTCTCATGGAATGAAGAAACAGGGCCACCAAGATGCCACCAAGGGCCTGCAAAATGAGGCTTGGGGTTGCACAGATTGTTTCCCACCAAGGCTGGGAGTTTTCTATTCAAAACGTTCAAGGGGCAACCTATCAGTGGCACTGGATGCTTCAAAGAGCCCAGCGGTCCTTTTTTGGACATCTATTTTAAAATGGACTGAGAAGTATGAATTTGTTCTCACTCAGGCCTCCCCAATCCCCTGAGCTGCTAAAAGCCAATACTGATAAGGCAAGTAAACATTTAGCTCATTGGAAATTTTAAAAAGAGGATGGGGAGAGAGAAAGAACAGTTTAAAGAAGGATGGGATAAGATTGGGAATGGGAATGAGGTGGTCTAGAGGGCAGAGGAAGGTCAGCCATGTGTGGTCCTGCCCAATGCATGGACACCAAATAAAGCATCTCTTTGCCAGCCTAGTGCTAGCCTGGGATTAGTCCCAAGGAGAAAGCATGACTCCCAGTCTGGCTTGATCCCAAGAAGCTCTCATTGGCAAAAATGAATCCGGTTCAATGATCTAGTTTATTATTTCCATCCGCTTGAATATGGACCAAATGGCAGCATGATGGCTTGTTGCTGTTTGCTGTTATTTATCTGGGTGTTGGGGGAGGGAGAGAAACATTACCAATCATTGTTCCTCTCTTTGTTGAACATGTGTTTGGACATAACGTGCAGAAAGTAATAGGTCACATGGTTATTTGTGAACAACAAAATATTCCATAAGTGCACTTGGAAATGAAAATTGGAAGCACATGTTAACAGAGAACAAAAAAATTAATACAAATGCATTCCATACTGTTGAGTTTTTGAAAAAGCCAGATCTTGTCTGATTCCCCTAAGTATGCAATGTGCTTCAACCATCCGCAAAAGCCAGTATATGTTAGTCACTTTGGGTACACTCACTCATCGCAAGAGGGTGGTGAGTATGTTAGCATATAGAGATTATTATGTGCACCAGAAGAAGTTACCTTTAGTGAGGTGAATGCTTGCTTGGAGGACACCTTTAGCTGAAAGGTATTCAGACAGAGACTTGGTATAAAATGAGAAAGCTTGTGTTTATTACAGGAAGTCCATTCTTAGTATCATAGAGTTGGAAGGGACCAGAAGGGTAATCTAAGTACAACCTACTGCAATGCAAGAATCTCCCCCCAACGTGAGGTTTGAAGCCACAACCCTGAGATTAAGGGTCTCATACTCTACCGACTGTGCTATCCCAGGCCTTCTGTCTATATAGTCCTAGCTAGTTATCTAGTTGGTGAAACAAAGAGGCTATGCTTGCCCCTTTGTTTGCAAAAGAGAGATCCAAGATGACCTCTTGCCTTGACACCCAGAGAAAGAATGTGAAGTGGATTGTAAACTGGATGCAACCTAAGATTTACCATTCTAAACAAAGAGCATAAAAGATCAGCATAAAGAACTCTGGGAACTGTAGTTTGTTAAGGATGTTGAGAGTAGTTCAGAGATCCCCTCTTCTCCACACAGAGCTACAATTATCACGAGTAGTACAACAATCAATCCCTCTTCCCAGGGTACTCTGGGAATGGTAACTGTCTCAGGGAAATAGGGGGTCTCCTATTAGCTTTCAGTGCCCTTAACAGACTACAGCTCCCAGGATTCTTTGGGGGCTGGTTAAAGTGACATCATAGTGCTTTAAATGTATGGTGCGAATGTGGCCACATTATTGCTTCTATGAGGGGCTGGGCAGGTTACAAGCATCTGTGAAGTACTAGAGGGTACACAATTGTCTTTTTGTTGTTGAAAAAATAGATTTTAAACTACAGGTAACTATGAGCCCATCCTACATGGGTGCATGGGCATAGCCAGGATTTTTGTTGGAGGAGCAGGCCTTTTGTTAGTGGGGCGCATAACCTCAGTTAGCTATGTATTTTTATTGATTTTTCTTCATTTAGCTGCCCCTTCCTGCCCCAACCCCCCGGCTACGCCCCTGCCTGGGTGCTTTCACAAGACCAATTTTCCCACTAGCTCTGGCAGAAAATCATCTCCCAGAGGTCACACTATCTTTTAAATTTTATTTTAAAGCTCCTGAAAACTCAGCCCGATAGTCCTGCCAGTCTGCCCTGCGTTCCTCACTGTCTCCGTCTCTGCTCCAAAGCCATTTTTCATTCTCATTCCAGGGTTGGGCTCCAGCCCACAGTTGTTCCAATATTCCCTCATATGGCTCTGCTTAAATAATAGAGACCTTGTGTGTGTGTGTTGGTGCTTAGCTGGGGCCATGTGAGGCTACAACGAGGGAAACAAATGTTTGAGATGTTTGCGAAGGTGTTGTCATGAGCTACACTCTGGCTCTCGGGCCAATCCATTTGCTTCTGTTCAGACATTGCGGAATCTGCTCAATTTCTTGGTGGTGACTCTCTCCTGCAAAGTTTTCCTCAGCCTATCCTCCCATTCTCCTTTTGCCTTTGTGTTTGCACTGCACTTTAAAGAGACTGCATTGCTTCAGGAGAAAGGGGAAGCTGCTTTTGTTAAAGTCCAGGTGGTAGTCTATTTTCTCTTCAGTCTGAGCCATGTGCTGCCACCGATTGGTTTCTGTTTCACTCGGTCTCATTCATGTGGCCCGATAAGCCAAAGTATGCCTTAATGGCACCACCCTGCTTTGCTCTTAGCTCAGAGAGGGGCAGCAGCTAAGCCAAGGTTCAGAAAAGGACAACCCAAATGATCAACGGCATGGAGCGACTCCCCTATGAAGAAAGGTCGCAGCATTGGGGACTTCTTTAGTTTAAAGATGAGGAAGAGGTGACATGGTAGAAGTTCATAAAAGTATGCTTGGCATGGAGAAAGCAGATGGAGGAGAGTCTCTCTCCTCTCATAACACCAGAACTTCCTGAATGTTGGATGATTCAGGACAGATCAAAGAAATGACTTCTTCACACAGTGCATAGTTAAACTATGGTACTGAGAATATGCTTCTTGACCTTCTCAAGAATAGGTTGGTGAGACAGGACTTGCCCTTGCAGAAGCCATGCCAGTTCCACTGCAGCAAGACTTGTGCTTCTATATCCTTGGCAATTTTATATTTGATGATGTTTTCCACCGATTTACCCTGGACAGAGATTAAGCTATCTGGCCTGTAGTTTTCAGGATCCATAGTGGGGAAAGCTGTGAGCCAGGCAGTCTTCAAGCTCTTGCTCTCTGTTCTGGTGGCTCTTCATCCAGGCTTGGCCTGGACAGCCCTTCATGGAGAGCAGGGTTGGGAACCTCAGGCCCTGGGGCCAAAAGCAGGCCTCCAGGCCTCTCAGTTTCGCCCTCACAATTCTCCTCAGGCTACACACCATCCTCAGCCACACCTTTTCTCTCCCTCTGACACCCCCTCATCAGCCCGCCTTTTCATCTTCTTTTGCCTGGACAGAATATGTCCTTAAACTCTTGCTTGCCTGCATGGAAGCTAGGCAGAGACGTGGAAGTATGTGGCAGCTCGCAGGCTTCCCACAGACATCTGGTCACCCAGAATGAGAAGAGGGTGCTGGACTGGATGGGCCATTGGCCTGGTCCAGCAAGACTGTATGAAGGCAAAATGTTTATTTGCATACCCTCCAGCATTTATCTGATGAAAATCAGGATGCACATCTTTGGGTGTTGTGCTCTCGCAGGAGCTAGCTGACTCGTGGAAGAGTGCAGCACCACTGCAAGGGTTTGGTGGTGGTGCTGGAGGGAGGAAACAGGACATTTCAGGATTAAATCAGGAAGTCTTCTGTAATTCCGGGCTGTCCTGGGAAAATCAAGACACTTGAAGGTACTCTGCCCACCACTGCCACATGTTTTCTGGAAGGTTGTCCTAGAAGGCAATGCGGCTGTCGAGATAAAGAGGGTTTCCCCACTCAGGCAATACATATTTTCCAACTAGTTGCACCTTGGATTGCCACCCTAGATAACTGGTTGATGCCAAACAGCAAAGCCTATTTGATATCAGACCCAGAAGTCAACATGGCCTTCCTTTTGCTCCATAAGCCAGCGTGGGCCTTGTCCCTTCCCTGTGCAACCGCAAATTTCACCCCATGTGACTAGTGGACTGGTCAATCTCTCTCTGCCCAAGTGAGAAAGGACTTGTGCCAGCTGCCAACACCATTCCTTTTATATAAAAATATTTTCCTCTGCGATTAAGCTCAGCGTAGGCCATCTATGCTAGAATCTAGTATTAAAACTTCCCAGGGGGGCAATTTATATCATGGCTCCTGACAGGTTTACTTTGTTCTCTGGCCAGCCTTGGCCTAGATTCTGGTGCCTTGGAGCACCTGCCGCAGACTGAGTGACAGGCCTCCCTTGGGATGGGCGGGGGGAGAGACAGGGGTCGAGGCATTAGCCAATGTGCTTGTAGGCACTTGGTGTTGCTAGCTGTTTAGCTGGCCCTGCTCAAATGCCTGACTTTAAAAAACCTGGGCCTGGAAAACAACAAGGGATATTTGTTATTGGTTACAGCAGTCAACACTGGGAGCTATATTCAGCCAGAGGGGTGGGAGGGAGAACTGTGCCGAGTTTCAAGCACCTTTAGCAATCTAAGCAACCTGCTACACTGCTTCAGTTCACTGTGGGGTGGGAATTTGCTCTTTGACCATCAAAAACGCCCCCCCCCCAAATTAGGCAATTGCCCAGGCTGTGTTTTACAGGCAGCCTTTTTCAGTTGCCGAAGAATTGGATGTGTATTGTTTGATCAAATGCTCCTGCCTCCATTCTATGATAGTTACAGCTTCAGGTGACACATCCGGGTTGGGATTCTGTTCTGGGATTCTTGAAGACAAAGGTGTTCCCTTGATCGCTCCCAGTTGTTTTAATGGGATTTGCAGGGTATGGGGTGTTAGGGGAGAGGTAGTACCTCTGGTGAGGTACACATCATGCTCCTACTGTCTTAGTTTGCTCATCTTTGGTCCTCAACCTGCACTCAGCTCTCACCTGTGGCTCCTAGAAGCTGTCAGCATGTGATTGTGGCCACAGCCTGGGAACAGCTTTGACTGGCCAGCTAAACCAGGCGAGGGTATCCAATGGGTCTCAAACCCTCATGAGTTAGTTACCCTGCATATGAAGACAGGCTGTGGCAGATTGAGCAGGCAAGGCCAATAGTGAGTCCAACAGCCAAGAAGATTATTTCTGTACACAACTCTGTGCTGCAGAGGGAGATGAGGGGCAGATGGGGCTTGTCAACATGGGAAGGTAACCCATCTAGAAGAAGGAAAACTGATCCCAGACCTCTGCTGCCTTGTGGCTATAAGCATTTGAGATAAAGGCTTTGAAAGTACAGTGGTACCTCTGGTTACGAACTTAACCTGAAACCGTTCTTAACCTGAGGTACCACTTTAGCTAATGGGGCCTCCTGATGCCATCGCACGATTTCTGTTCTCATCCTGAGGTAAAGTTCTTAACCCGAGGTACTACTTCCAGGTTAGCAGAGTCTGTAACCTGAGGTGTTTGTAACCTGAGGTACCACTGTAAGCCCCAAGGAAAAATCCATACCTGCTGCCTTGTGGGATATCTTTGGGAGAAGAAAAGGTGAAGGAGTAAACCTTACACAAATCCAGAGTGGAGTCCCTAAGGTGGCTGGATGGCACCTTGAAACTACTAGGTGGATTTAGGCAAGCTGCTCTCTCTCTTTCTCTGCCTGTGTTACCCCATCTGTATAACAATATTCATTTACCTTACAGGGTTATTAACTTAACATTTGTAAGGATTACAGCTAGGTAATACCACTTTGAACACTTGAAATGTTAAGTGTTATTATATTTAAGATACTTGAATCAAATATATATCACCCTAGCTAATCCGTAATAGGGGGGGGGGTGCCATACTTTCCACAATGGTTTTGATTGGATAGTTCTGCAGTTGCTTTAGTGGGACTTAGAAAGTGCCTAGCTTTAGCTGGATGGTCTTCTGCATCTTTGGAAACAGATTCAGAGTTTTCCAGCATGTGATCTTTCCATTACAGTTTGGATTCGGCAATGTGAGATTGTGATGAGGAAGCTACATTGGGCATATTTGCCATTGGAGCAGAGGTCTTTTTGGATTCTGTTCAGAACATTGTATGAGTTTTCAGCTGTGGCTCTATAATGAAAAGGAAGTTCAGAGAGCCAACATATTTGAATGAAGATATAATACCACTTGTGCAATGAACAGTTTACATAAACCTTTGTGTTTGGCATTTTATAGATGGGCACACCCAATGCAATGCGCTGGTTAGCAGAATGCCATTGTGTTTGACCTGCTTGTATGCCAAGCAGGACTTACTAAGGCTGCGGCGCTTAGGAATGGATCCATTCCATTCCTCACCAATTCACCAGATTATCCTGCAGAATTGCTAATCCAGGCCAGGCTTTATACCACACTAGAAAATCAGGGTGTGCTGTATGCAGGATTTAGCATTTAGCCTGATACTTTTTGAGCATTTGCAGTGGCATGCCAGATGCTGAATCTATGGCATGGCAGTGGATGCATGCAGCAATCTTGCTGGAGTTTTCAACCACTTTCCCCTGGGATCCAGTATACACTGAACTGACTGGAGAAGTGGCCATATACTGAGTCAGTATTCTATTTGGGCAGTTAGCTTGGGTGGTCATACACTCAACTTTATGGAGGGGCAGTTCTCTGTTTGAAGGGCTCTGTTTCAAACCCAGTATAAAGATAAAGAGCCAACAGAAGAGAGAAAAGGAGGGGCCTTGAAGTTGTCCATCCACAGTTAGCATCTGAGCAGACAGGTCACCTGGTCAGGGTCTTCCTCAATATGGTGAAATGCACAGTGTTTCTATTTAACTTGCAGTAACGATATGGATGTTTGCATCACCTGTAAATTACCAAATGTAAACGTGATGCAAATCTGTGCCCTCTTTCACCCTCTTTTTAGGCTGTTCCAATGGCAGCATCTGCCCCAGGTCTCAGAGGTCTTTCCTGTCCTTACAACTTGATGCCTCCCCCTCCCCCCCATAGGGAGATGCCTGAACCTGTGGCTTTCTGAATGCAAAGCTTAAGTCTATCGAAGAGCTCTGGTGAGCAACACATAAAAGTGCATCTATATGAAGCCCTAGATTTTGCCTCTTGCCCCAAGGAGGCAGTTGTGAAGACTGAAGGTGCCTGCCTTCCCACAGCTGTCTAAGTCTTCTCTCCTGGGTCTTTCTCAAGAAATCTGAGATTACAATGGCATGCCTGTCTTTGCTCCTCCCGCTTCATGCTTCTCCTGGTCCTGGGAGACCCGAGGGGAGGGGAGCTTGTCAGAGCAGGAGGGGGAGACATTTTGGCTTTTTCACCCGCCAGACTCACTCCTGCCTCTGAGCCTCTCTCATCCCACTCTCCTGCATCAGCTTCTACCTCTGATTCTGGACTTCCCTCTGCCACAGCATCTTCCTGCTGACTATCCCCTGTTATCTCATCAGCTTCCGACACCACCTCCTCCCAGGTTTCTCCCTCTTTCCCCATGACCAGTCATCATCGTCTCCCCACCAATCCCCAGCCTTTGTCCCTTGGGGGTTGCTCAGCTGGTACCTCCTCTGTGTCCAGCCAGTCCATGACATTCATCTAGCTCCAGATTGTCTACACTGTCTGCTCTCTGGAAAGAGGGTTTGCTTGTTAAACCACTAAGAGAATTGTAGCTCTTGGGGGTGGGGTTCTCCTAACAATGTTCAGCATCTTTCTTAGGGGGGGGAGCCATGACTGTTTAAAGTGGTATCATGGTGCTTTAAATATAAGGTGTGAATATAGCCTGAAAAAAACAAAACTGACAGAATATTATAGCTTTAGCCAAGTCTGTTGGCCCTCTGGCTCCTGCCTAGGTGCACCACATTGCTTGCTTCCCATGCCATTCCTGATGCTGTGCCAGAGTTTGGCCTTCCCTAGATAAGAGCATCCCACTGACGAGGCTTCCTTCATGAGTGTGCAAAATGAGCAAGAGGTTGTGCCCTTAAAGGTTGTATCAAATGGCAGCAGATGTAGCACCCAACTCTGCAACAATGCCAGATTTCCCATGGTGGTTGTCATGAAGACTGAGCTTCTGACCAGCTGTGGAGGAAATAAGCGTTTACATTCTTTGAGATGTCAGTTAGCACCAGTGCTCACATTTCCTGCCGAGCTCCCCCTGAAGATTAGAAAGGCTTCAGCAAAAGGTTGAGCAGATTTCATTTAGCACCATTTAATTTTTCTAGTTCTCTGCATGGCTTTGAAAAGGAAATGCAGCCTGGTGAGAGAAGCAATAATTGAAACAGTGTGCTGGAAAGCTCCCCCCCCCCCCGTCCCCTCCCCACAAAGAATCTTAACAATGCCAGTAAGAACCAACCCAACCTCCAGTTCCTCCCTGATCCATACAGCACTTTTAAAGTCAAGCTAGCATGTTGCTAAGGGGTACATTTTTTCGGGAATAATTTACCTGGAGCATATTTCCCTCCTCCCCCCCCCTTGCTGTTACTTTCTATTTTTGAAATATTTATTTACTAAAGTGTTGCTTGGGAATTCTAAGAACCCCCCCCCCCAAAACAAAAATTAAGATTTTCCAGGACTGTGCATCCCTTCCCTACTCTGAATTGATCCCGAGGGCTGACCCAGGAAACAGCCAATCTGGATCCAGCCCTTAATCAATTCAGGTGTCAGGGCTAATCATAGAATTGTACAGTTGGTACAATGCAGGGATCCATCCTCTGTTTAATTAGGTTTTTCTTCAAGCCTGTACAGTCAGTAGAGGAGCAAGGAAAAGAGACACTGCGTCTCCTTACTCCCCTCCCAACCATAATGCAGAGAGCAGGAGGGTTCAGTCCTGCTGGGTGCTGCTTCACCAGTGTGTACCTTATGAGGGACTGGCAAAGTAGACCCTTGCAAGCCAACTGGAGTGCTCACTTGATGGGCAGCTCCTGCACCACTGCTGCATGTGCTCAGCTGCCATGCCAGGCTTCCTTTCCCTCCCCTCTCTCCCACATCGTTGTTCCTAATCACCCCAGCTTAGTATGGTTCAGGCCCCAGCAACTCCACCTCCTCCCACTTCTTGGCTGCCACTGACCCGACTGCCCACACCGATGCTGCCACCACTACATTAAGGGAAACAGTCACTTGAGCTGGATGTTAAGAGTTGTTGCAACAAAATCCCTTATCTGGACCTTGGACAGAGTAGACACGAATGCTGTCCACCACAAGAATGAGTTTCAGAGCTTTACTGCAAACAGACTTAAACTAGTTACAAAACAAATGTTGGCCAAAAACAAACAAACACAAAGTAACACATTGCTCTTTAACAAACTAGCAATGTGGTCCCGTTTTCTTTTTAGTCCTTAATACAGCTCCTTTAACTTTCTCTCTCTCTGGGACCAGAGAGAGAGAGAGATCCCAAGCAACTTGCTTGTTCATCATTGTGGAGCTCAGGTTTCCAGGGTGAATCATCAATTAGCCTAAAGACTGAAACAGAAACTTTCAACCTTTTCTGTGGCTGGTTATCCAGTAGTATTAACCCTTTTTACCTTGAAACAGCGAAGGGGTTCCAGGTATCCTTTGCCCTTGATCCCTGAAGAACTAGGTTATACACTTTTGGTTTCTCAGCTAATACTGAAGACCATCTCTTAGACATGGGTTTCCCAACCTGTGGTTTCAGTGGTGGCCCATGAGCCAGCGTGGGTGGGGCACCATTGTTCTCCTGGCTTCCCAACACAGACAGTGGCTGGCACTTACCAAGAGGGGGCAGTGAAGTGCAGGAAGCTTGGTGCCACATGGCACACTGCTGCAGAGCCAATCTCTGGCTCCTGCCAGGACACACCACACCCTGCCACTACTGGCTCACTATCGAGAGCCAGTGTGGTGTAGTGGTTAAGAGCGGTAGTCTCGTAATCTGGGGAACCGGGTTCACGTCTCCGCTCCTCCACATGCAGCTGCTGGGTGACCTTGGGCCAGTCACACTTCTTTGAAGTCTCTCAGCCCCACTCACCTCACAGAACAAAACAAAACAAAATTCCTTCCAGTAGCACCTTAAAGACCAACTAAGTTAGTTCTTGGTATGAGCTTTCGTGTGCATGCACACTTCTTCAGATACACTGTGTATCTGAAGAAGTGTGCATGCACACGAAAGCTCATACCAAGAACTAACTTAGTTGGTCTTTAAGGTGCTACTGGAAGGAATTTTGTTTTGTTTTGACTATGGCAGACCAACACGGCTACCTATCTGTAACTCACCTCACAGAGTGTTTGTTGTGGGGGAGGAAGGGAAAGGAGAATGTTAGCCGCTTTGAGACTCCTTAAAGGGAGTGAAAGGCGGGATATCAAATCCAAACTCTTCTTCTTCTTCTTCTTCTTCTTCTTCTTCTTCTTCTTCTTCTTCTTCTTCTTCTACTGTTTGGGTTGTGACCTGGAAGTGGCCTTGCACAAAGCCTCTGCAAATGCATCTCTGGCTTTATAAGTAAACCCCAGATAATCAATGCTTGCAATCCTTAACTGATGTGATGAACACCGCTTACAACTTTTTTGTTTTGCTGCCATGTGTTAACACTTGTAACAGAATTTTAACACTTAGGAACCACTCTCTGGCATCTAGTGGCTGAGAAGGCGCAACATCCAAAATTCATGTAAACTGATGGGTCACAATATCAAATAAATGTGGACTTGTAGGTTGCCATACCAAAAAGTTTGGGAACTGCTGCCTTATACCGCCATTCATGCAAAGTAAATGAGGAATGGAATCTTAATATTGGTGAGCAAACTCTAAGCATAGCCATCTTTCCCGGAAAGTGATCCTTCTTCAAAGTTGAATTTAAGTGGCAAGAGCAACACACACACATCCATCATTTTACAGGACAAGGAAAGAATGGGCTTTTCCCCTGGGGATGGCTTAATAGATCTGGCTAAGCAGGGGGAATAGGCAGCATGCCTTAGAGGTCCTTGGCCCATCAGAGGATACTGAGTTAAGCCGTGAGCAGGAATGGGCTGCAAAGGACCTTTGAGCTTCAGGAACATCCTTTGCCCTCACTGACAGCTGGAATTCAGACTGTTTTCCCAGCTGCTTCAAGGACTCCTAATATCTCCAGTTCCAGATGTTCAGAAATCCTCATTCAGGCCACAAGAAAGGATGAGATTTTGTGAGAAAATAAAAGCTATAGCTTCATTTAACTGAATTGTCCTGGGGCTATCCAAAATAGGATGGGAATGGTTGTTTACATGCAAAACTGCCATTGCTCTGATATGCATACAGAGCTCTGGGTGTGAGGGAATTCAGATAACCGAGAGGTTCCAATAACCTTGATACACACCATGTTGGTTCTGCTAGTTCCACTTTATTTTTAACACCTTCTGAATTCTGAGCTAATAGGTAAAATGGAGAGTTATGCTACCGTCAAACCTAGAAGTATGGTTATATTTAAGAAAGCACAGTGAATGGAAACTCATTGTGCCACAAAAACTAGGTGTGATGCTAACTGTGCATCCGCCATTGAAAACACGGAGTGCCCATCTAGCCTCCATCACATCTAGTCATGTCACTGGGCTTAGTGGTACAACATCTCTTTTGCATGCTGAAGGCCCTGGGTTCAACCCCCAGCATCTCCAGGTAGAGCTAGGAAAAACCCTTGCCTGAAACCCGCAGAGTCACTAAGTGGGAGTCCACAGAGCTTAAACAATGCTGAACTAGATGGACCAATGGTCTGACTGGTTTTAATGCAGCTTCCTATATTCCTGTGTTTGTGTGTACTTAGCCAACAAAATACTCCCCTTTGTTGCGGTGTAACGTAAGTGTGCCCCTCTAGGTGACAGTAACGTGGTAACATTGTGGAAGCATAGCAGAAGAACTAAATGTGGACCCATATAGTATAAATCCATCACTAATGCACTGTGTCAGTGCATGTGATCTTGAGCCAGTCAGCCTAACCTACCTCACAGGGTTGTATGGGGATTAAATTAGGAGAGGAGAAAACCATGTAAACCCTCTTGAGCTCCTTAGAGAAACAAGTGTGCTATAAATGCAACATATGTATGTATGTATGTATGTATGTATGTATGTATGTATGTAAAGAAGGCTGATCGCCGAAGAATTGATGCTTTTGAATTATGGGGAGGAGACTCTTGAGAGTCCCATGGACTGCAAGAAGATCAAACCTATCCATTCTTAAGGAAATCAGCCCTGAGTGCTCACTGGAAGGACAGATCCTGAAGCTGAGGCTCCAATACTTTGGCCACCTCATGAGAAGAGAAGACTCCCTGGAGAAGACACTGATGCTGGGAAAGATGGAGGGCACAAGGAGAAGGGGACGACAGAGGACGAGATGGTTGGACAGTGTTCTCAAAGCTACCAGCATGAGTTTGACCAAACTGCGGGAAGCAGTGGAAGACAGGAGTGTCTGGCGTGCTCTGGTCCATGGGGTCACGAAGAGTCGGACACGACTAAATGACTAAACAACAACAACAGTGTATGTATGTGTGTGTGCATGTATGCCACAGATTATACCCACCAATAAAACAACAAAAACCTACCAGCCTAAAGGGGTGCAAGTTTTAGAAATGGCTAGGCTATTCCCAAAGTTGGAGCTTGTCTTTCAGCTTCATAAATCCTGATGTCAAAGTCCGGTCATTTGTTCAGCTCCCTGTGAGATCAAAAGCAGAGTGAGATTCTACAGTGCATGGATTCCCTGCATTTTTGAAAGTTTTTTTGATTAATCATGAGTTGCTCTGGCAGCCTTCTCAAATGCTCTGCAGCCCTCATTTAATCATTCACAGTCAAAGTGCTGACTCGGCCTGATCGCAACCCGCATGATCAGAGCACAAAGGAGAAGGGGAAAGGAAAGCACCGGGCCCCAAGATGCTGGGGAGCTTAGCAATTCACTTGGATCCTAATTAATTTCTGGGCTTCTGTTGGGTTCCTTGGGGAAAGTGTAGAACCTGTACCCTTCCACTGGTGGGGAAAAATGAATCGTCTCAATGGTTGTTGGGTTCTATGGTGTCACATACCAGATTTATGGGTCAGTAAATAAATATTGTCTTCCATAGCTGAGAACAGCAAAATACCATTGTTATGCATCTTTCATCAGAAAATATTATAAGCTGTAGGGCTCTTTTAAGTGCATCTAAAGGAATCTGTGTTGCCAATAACCTCAGGCAAAACTGTCCAGAAAATTAGTGGACCAGTTTCTTTCTTAGCATAGAGTGGTGTGCCAGTGATTTGCCGTCTTGGGTGGATTATGGTCACAGGGCAGTGCAGAAGAACCATTTGGCCCACTGGGTCTTTTGGCCGAGAAATGCCACCTATCCTATACCTGATGTCTTATTAGACATGGGGCAGGTAAAGATGTGATAGTGGATGTGAAGAAACCCCCTTCCTCAGGGGTTTCAAAGTGGGAGAGGGAGCTGTGCTTAGGGCCAGCTCCAGATGCACACGGCTAAGCCAAATGCGTGTGCACAAGGGGAGCTGGTTGTGCCAGTACCTCTGGCCTGAGGAGGCTATGTTGCCCTGCTCGGATTCCTAGGTACAGTGGTGCCTCGCAAGACGAAATTAATTCGTTCCGCAAGTCTCTTCGTCTTGCGGTTTTTTCGTCTTGTGATGCACGGTTTCCCATAGGAATGCATTGAAAATCAATTAATGCGTTCCTAGGGAAACCGCCTTCAGACCAGGTCCGGGGACAGACTGTCCCCGGACCTCTTCTGAAGGCTGGGGGGGGGGGACAAGGGCTTTTCTTCCCACCCCCAGCATTTTAAAAAACCCTGGGACAGCGGAGGACTTCTCCGCTGTCCGGGCGAGACAGCGGAGGACTTCTCCGCTGTCCGGGGCGATTTAAAAGCCCCTGGGAAGGCAGGCAGGGGGGACAAAGACTTTCGCCCCCCGCCCGCCTTCAGAAGGTGTTCCCGCCCCCCCCCCCCGCCCGGCTTCGCAGCAGCGCTACGAAGCCCGGCGGCTGGGGGAGGTGTTCCCGCCCCCCCACCCCGCTTCGGAGCAGCGTTCCGAAGCGGGGTGGCTGGGGCAGGTGTTCCCGCCCCCCGCCCGGCTTCGCAGCAGCGCTACGAAGCCCGGCGGCTGGGGCAGGTGTTCCCGCCCCCCACCCCGCTTCGGAGCACCGGGAGAAGCGATCTCCCCGCAGCCCCTTGCTTCAAAAGAGGTCCGGGGGCAGACCTCTTTTGAAGCAAGGGGCGGTGGGGAGAAGCGATCTCCCCGCCGCCCCTTGCTTCAAAAGAGAAGACCCGCTGTCCCCGGGGCAAGCTTCGTTTTGCGAAGCAAGCCCATAGGGAAATTCGTCTTGCGAGGCAACTCGAAAACGAAAAAACCTTTCGTTTTGCGAGTTTTTCGTCTCGCGAGGCGTTCGTCTTGCGGGGTACCACTGTATCCAGCTCAGAAACCTTAGTCTTCCTCTGCTGGAGTCGACAACTGCTAAAGGAGGCTGGGACCATTCAAATGAAGAGGCTGCTTTTGTGGAAAACTACTGAGATTCTCAGAGCTGCAACTCCTGCTGCTGCTGAAACAACATTTGCACTCTGCTCCTTTGGAATCTTCAGCCTGAGTCCTGCAAGGAGTTGTCCAAGGTGCCACTGAAACCATATCTAGGCTAAGGCCATCACTGCTCAAAACCAAACAATTTGCTCTGTCTTTCTGCAGCTGAAAGAAATAATTCTGGTTCACAAAATTATAGCGTTGAGGAGGGATTCATAACAACAATAATACAAAATTTTTAAATCCCAGATATTTATACTTTCTGATACTGAAACCAAATCATGTGACCTTATTTGACTTGATGAGGTAAACGTGACTTTGCTTTTCACTCCTGATGAATTTTGTTGCATTGAACAGGACTTACGAATTTCAGAGTCGTCATAATCTGGAGAATGTTTCATGTGGTGCTTCTTGGAATACATCATAGATCATTCACAAGGCCAGTTCAACACCCCTGAAGGCACTGGGGGAAAGTTGCTTTCTCCCCCACCCTATATGGGTGCTTCTCTATCAATCACATTGGTGTAAATCAGTCTTCAGAGACTCTCCTCCTCCATTTGTTTCCCTACAGCACAAAAGTATGTCTGTTGTGTCCTGAAGAAGTGAGTCTTGTGTGAAACATCTAATGACTTCATTTCCTTGGCCTTGTAGTATTTGCTAATTAAACCGGAACTATTACCCTGTAGTTCCATATACATCATAATTAATGAAGACTGTATTCTGTACTTTGTTCATACGCTTACCCTGAACCTATATCACCATTTTAAACCCCCTTGATATCTGAGTACTTTGGAATGTTTAAGTGGTCAGCTGTGCCACCACATAAAGCCATATATACAATGTGTCCTAGGCCTGTGTCCTATTTAAAGCATTTTCTTTGTTCCTGAAGTTTATTCCTCATGTGTGTTATCAAATTGACTTGAGTGGAGGCAGATGGATGATTTACACTGCCCGTGGATTAGGTTTGGAGCTTCTTCACCCAGACATGTACAGCAGAGAGTAATCATAATCAGAAGCAAAAGATACATTGTTGGCAAAGGCTATTCTCATAGGAATCTTGGGTTATTGGCTAGGAAGACTTTCTTATGGTCTAATCCAATCACTGCAGATGACTAACATGCTCCACTTGCCTCCCTCGTTGTCATCTGCGTTGTCTTGAAACATTTCTCAGCTCTCGTAGATTCAGCTTGTTGGATTCACAAGCATACACAGTGGTGCCGCTTTGATGCCACCAAATTGACCACTTGAGTTTGTTCTGTCCATGAAACATTGGTGTAAAGCCTTTTTCAGGTGCCCAGAATTCATGGGTATCAAAACTGGCATCACTGGGCACCTGCTGAGGGCAGCAGCCCAGTGGCAGACACCACTGCCAGTCTTTGATCCTTGTGCTTCCTCCTCGATGTCTCTCCCTCTTCACTTTTCCTCTTTGACCTTCAGATGTGGCTGACCTATAGCTCTCATCAGTCCCACCAAACATGGCCAATGGCTAGGGACGGTGGGAGTTGTAGCTCAACCACATCTGGAGGCCCAAAGGTTCTGCAGGCAACGAGGAACCCTGCACCTGTCATCTTAATTTGCCTAGAGGCAGATCTTTGTTATGGATCTGCACCCTTCTTGAGACAATTGCCCACATCATTCCCAATATTCAGTATGAGAGTTCCTCACTTCAGAAAATGGAGACAGAAAGACATGTGTGACAGGAACCAGAAAAAACAGCAATAACTTTGTGCAGAGTTTAGTTTCAAAGCACTGCTTAACTTTCTTTTGGCAGGTGAAAATGATCATCTCCCTGAAAACTCCCACTTTGGGCTCTCATGTATTGAACAGACTTGGAATCATTATTGGTCGCCACATTCTGTCCTCTGTTTTCCTTTAGGCTACTTGCATCTATTGTTTTTCTTTCCAGTCTGCTAATTATACCTACTCTGGCAAACGACCGTGTGACATCCAGTTCAATGTGATGTGCACTCAAGCTCAGTCAGATTTAATCTGCAGCTGCAAAGGATAGCCAAGCCAGTGGCTGTACTTAGACAGTTAACAAAAGGGCAGCTTTTCCAGTACTTGTTGGTGCAGAAAGAAAATGCAGAGGGAGAGGAAGCGCCCATCAGATATTCTGGCTCAGGGCCATCTAGTCCAAGGCAGGCAAAATTCCAGGTAATCTGAAAACTGGGAAGGAGCTCAGGACTTTGAGTGCCCATTTGATGGGCCAATGCATTAGAATCTACACTATGTTAGGTTAACGGCATTTACGACTGTTTCTCACAATCAGAAACGCCCATTCCATTTACAGCAAACTAAAATACAGTAATAAAAATACATAAACATTAAGTTATTGGTACTGCACATATGCCTGGAAAAACAAAAATGTATTTGTCTGGCACTGAAACAATGAACGTAAAAATAGGCAGCTGGATCAGCAATGGCCCATCTAGTCCAGCATCCTGTTCTCACAGTGGTCATCCAGATGCCTATGGGAAACTGACATGCAAGACCCGAGCACAAGAGCACTCTCCCCTCCTGCGGTTTCCAGCCATTGGTATTTAGAAGCATTACTGCCTCCAACCATAGTCATATTGGCCATTGATAAAACTTGTCCTCCATGAAATGGTCCAAACCTCTTTTAAAGCCGTCTAGGTTGGTGGCCATGGAATGCGGGTGGTGCTGTGGGTTAAACCACAGAGCCTAGGGCTTGTTGATCAGAAGGTCGGCGGTTTGAATCCCCACGACGGGGTGAGCTCCCATTGCTCAGTCCCTGCTCCTGCCAACCTAGCAGTTCAAAAGCACGTCAAAGTGCAAGTAGATAAATAGGAACCACTCCAGTGGGAAGGTAAACGGCATTTCCGTGTGCTGCTCTGGTTTGCCAGAAGCGGCTTAGTCATGCTGGCCAGATGACCCGGTAGCTGTACGCCGGCTCCCTCGGCCTATAGAGCGAGATGAGCACCGCAACCCCAGAGTCGTCCGCGACTGGACCTAACGGTCAGGGGTCCCTTTACCTTTACCTTTAGGTTGGTGGCCATCACTGCCTCCTGTGAGAATGATTTCCATGTGAACACCATGTGAAGATGTACTTTCTTTGATATGTCCTGAATCTTTCAGCATTCACCTTCTTTGGATGTCCATGAGTTTTTCCACTACAACAGAGGGAGAAAAACTTTTCTCTATCCACTTTTTCTATGCTATGCATGATTTGATAAAGTTCTATCAAGTCAACTCTTATTCTTTTTTTAAAAAAAAAAACAAAAATGTCCCAAATGCTGCAACCTGTTGAAGAGTTACTCTATTCCTTTGATCATTTGAGTTGTCACTTTCTGAACCTTTGCCAACTCTACAACATCCTTTCTTGAGGTCAGTGAGCACCTAGTATCTCAGTAGCTCAGTGGTAGGGCATCTGCTTTGCATGGATATGGTCCCAAGTTCAAGCCCTGGCATCTCCAGAGTGGACTAGGAGAGACCCCTGTCAGGAAAAAAAACCCTCTGCCAGTCAATGTAGATAATACTGAGCTGGATTGACTCAGGGGTTCTCAGTAGTGGTGTGCCACCCTGGTGTGGCAGGAGAGGATGGCAAGTGTGGTCAGAAGAGTCAAGGACAATCGGAGGCAACCATTTTAGGCACTTCCAATTGACACATGATCACCAATGCACAGGTCTTTTTAGACCAGGGACAGAATGGTGTGTGTGTGTGTGTGTGTGTGTGTGTGTGTGTGTGTGGAACAGGGGCAGGGTGAAATGGGGGTAGAACAGGTCGTAACATGGCAGGGTGTGCAGGGAAAAGAACTCCCACACAAAATGGTAGTCGTCTGTATTATATTTTAGGGATGATTCATGCTATTTTGTAGCTGCCTGGTTTTGTACTTTCTGGGTGCCTCATAATATGATCATATTATAAAGTAGTTGTGTTCTTCTATGTTATAAATCAAGCACTGCTAGGAGTTGTTTTCGTTTTGTTCTCTAGTGTATTTCTTGTCAATACAAAATTCGGTGCAGATTTTTATTCTGAACGTGTGGCCCAGAGAAAGAAGTTTGAGAACCACTGGACTAACTGGTCTGATTCAGCATAAGGAAGCTTCCTGTGTACCTAAACTTATGAGAGATTTCCTATTCCCCGGGGCTCTAATGGACCAGGTTCCATTTTCATAACATTGTTACTGTAGCTCCCCGCAGTATTGGTGCCAATGGAAATTCTTTGCTGAAACAAGGGCTTTCCAAATGCTTTCAAAGGAGACGGTGAAAGCTGTTGTTCCTAAATCATTTTCTTGATGCAAAACAGATTTTGTGTTGACTTGGCAAACTCCAAGAGAGGAATGAAGATGAAAGAGATGACAGAAGTGTCAGCGTTTCTGAGACTCCCCACCTCTCTGGCCAAAGGAATCAAAATCAGCAGCGAGCATTGCTGGGGAATGGAAAAGAATAGGAAGAAAATCTGCAAGATAACATCTGCTCAAGTGTCAGAATTCATTAATGGGGAGAAGGGGGAAATGGCAGGCACACTTGGGGTAGCTGGAAAATCTGTGATTCTAAGCAAATGTGCAACTTGTGATCGTATTATTATAGTTTTCTTCAGCTGTGATTACACCCTGCAGATCAAAAGAATTCTGGGCCAGCTTAAGGAGTGCATGAGAAGCTTAAGTGTATCTTGTTGCTCACGGTCTTGTATGCTCTCTGCTCACAAATTGGATTGTGAATGCAATAAAAGTTGGAAATGCTGGATAAAGGCGATACTTAGGAATGGTGAAGTCATGTATAAAGTAAACAAATGGGGAGGCAAGGTTGTATATATAGCCCATTTATGGCATGCTTGGGCTGATACCAGATGTGTGCACCTTTTAGGGGAAAGATCTATGGCTTTGAAGGAAAAGAAGAAATAATTGACAATATAACGTTATAGAAGTTCATAAAACTTCCCTCTATGCAATGGCCAAGCCTAAACTATTAGTGAAATAATCACAGCAAGGATCTGGTTCCCCTTCCAACCGTCTTCTGAGAGTTACCCATGGCTTGTGTGGAAGTCAAGATGTGGCATGTATTAGTAGAGGCGCTTGGGTAAAGCAGATGGAGTCTGGAGAG
The DNA here is from genome assembly GCF_964188315.1 of Podarcis muralis. Classification (NCBI taxonomy): domain Eukaryota; kingdom Metazoa; phylum Chordata; class Lepidosauria; order Squamata; family Lacertidae; genus Podarcis; species Podarcis muralis. The sequence continues at coordinate 20,530,231 of NC_135666.1, read as the reverse complement.
AAACATCCTGGTAAATGTCTGGTGGAGGTGAGGGGCATGTGTGTTGCTGAGCAGAAAGATGAAGAGAGGGTTTGCCTTCTTGGCAGCCTATTAGCATGTGCTACTTCAGTAAAGATCATGCCACCTTCCGTGGTCACTATGCAACACCTCCAACCCGCTCTTAGGAAGCTGGCTAACACTGAGATGAGAATTAACCCTTAAGTTGCAAACTGAACGATCTCTGTTGTAGCACTTCCAAAGGCAGGTGGCGCCATGCCCATCCTGATGGCCCTTGATGCTGAAAGCAAAACAGGGTCTACACAAAGCAATCCCTTAAGGGGAGAGACCAGGCACGCAGGATGAAGTGAGGCAAATTTGAGACAGATTTCCAACGCCATGCATGTGCAAAGCACAACTTGTCAATTGCATGGGCCAGTTGCTCCTATGCATGCATCTGATGTAAAATTTCTTGCAGATTTGCATTACAGCAATTGCAGCCTTTATTAAAGGGTTGGGGAGCGGCTGTCATCTCTTAGCTCATTTTTTGACCTTGTACTCCCAGTGCATAGAAGACCAACAAACCCGGTTGCCTGGGTGTGGGGAGAGGGTGCTGGCATGGTGAGGTTCAGATTGCCCATTGCAAATCAATGCTTTCTTTCTTTCTTTCTTTCTTTCTTTCTTTCTTTCTTTCTTTCTTTCTTTCTTTCTTTCTTTACATACTTGGCCTTTATGCCAAAATGCTATCATTTCCCCCACTGGGCCTCTTGCCTCACTCTACAGGGTGCCCTGCCCTCTGCAGAACTAGGACAGTGGGGCTAAGAAAATAATAATTCTGCAGGGATACTTACAAATAGTGCCATAAATTACAGGAAATCATTAGGAAAGAGACACACAAACTCTAATCTTCTTTGACTTCTCTTGGGGCTGCTCTCGGCTTAGCTCTTGAGCCGTGCCAACATCAATGGCCACCAACCGTTAGTGGAATTTCTCTGCCGTAGTAGGATGACTCCATTTAGATCACAGGGTATAAAGTTTAACAGAGTTTGCAAGCAAAGCAGCTTTGCTTACAATATATTGCTGCCATTGGCTTTTAGGGTCAGATCTTATCACTGGACCGTGGGGAGGGGGGGATCTTTTCTTGGTCATAGATGAAACTGAGCCACCTTAGCCCTTGAATAAGCTAAAAGAGGTAAGCTCTAGCTGGCTTCCATAAGATGTGTCTTATGTCAAGATCCTGCCCAGCCTGGGGAGACCTCCTAGGAGGAAGAAGGTGGGACCCCACTGAGAGCCCTAGTACAACTGGGGACCTGCAAGAACCTGCTATAGTCCTAAGCCAGTCCGAAGTACTTGGTCTGACAGATGTATTATCTCTGACTCTGATGGGAACTCAGGGCAGCCAATTCTGATGGGGCTCACTGTCTGTAACAAACAGCTGATTGGCACTGACAGTGAGTCCTGCTGATAAAGGAAAGATTGGGAGCTTACATACCATGCCAGGTATGGGGCAGGTGGACCCAGTTGGAAGCCCAAGGTCAGTGTAAGAGCAGCCATTTGGCTGCCAGGAAGCTTTCTTGCCAGGGGTCTCCTTGGGAGAAAGGCTCCACTTGAGAGTAAATCCAACGGTGAGTGAATCCACCAAGCAAATGATGTGAAAGGGGATGGGGCTGGCCATGGAGAAATCAGCCTGCTGGGATAATAATTGCTTCCTGCTGAACTCCTGCTGGAATGCTTTTGCTCAGAACCTCTTCCAGCTTTTCTATTAGCTTCTACATTCCTCCCTTGTAAATTGGCTTTCTCTTTCAGTATCTCTGCTTCAGCCTAAGAGAGGTCTATATAGCAGATTTTCTCCTCCAAATCACCTCATGCGATTTGTATATTATTGATGGAACAGTTTTATTAATTTATTCTGTTTTATGAGAGTTTTATGATGTTCACTGCTTAGATGTTTTAGGATTAAATAGTATACAAAAGTGTATAATAAATAAATGTATACGTCTTCCTCCCTTGCAGGTGCCAGGCATTAGAACTAGTATACAGGGATTGCGGCACCTCAGGCCTGAGGGCCAAATGTGGCCCTCCAGGTGTCTCTGTCTGGCCCTTGGGATCCTCCCCTGTGAAACATCCTCTTCCTTGGCCACTTACCAGCCCTGCCTTAATTGTATTTGCCTGTCTGGAATATGTCCTTGAACTCTGATAATGATTCTTGTCTGGATTGAGAATAGAAGAGCGCTCTGTGTGTGTCTGTGTGTGTAGAAGCTAACTTACTGCTGCTGGCATCCACCTGTCTTGAGAGACAATGGCGTGTGCCTCTGGGGGGAGGGGGAGTCAAACCACTGGAGAATCTCAGCGCCTGCTGTGGCTGCAGAGACCGGTAACTCATAACTGCTGCCTCTCACATTGTTTTTGCTGCGTTAGCAGCACCAAAGTGACCTCTCTGTCGTGCCCATCACTTGCATTTCGCCCCCCAGAAGGAATGCAGCCCTCAGCCTGAAACAGGTTCAGCCATGTTTTCCACACGAGGCAAGCTCATATTTGCATTAAACTAACTAGCTAACTTACTAACCATTGGTTCTTATATATTATGCTTGCCTCCCCAAGAGAAACTGGTTCTTTCATGTTCTTACCAGGTTTTGCAGGCATGGGAGTCATTTGCATATCTGTGTTCTTTGCAGTAATGCCACATATGATGCTGTAACAGCAACCTTTTTCAGCAGGGGGCCGGTCCACTGTCCCTCAGACCTTGTGCGGGGGCAGATGGCAGACTATATTTTGGAGGAAAAAATGAACGAATTCCTATACCCCACAAATAACCCAGAGATGCATTTTAAATAAAAGCACACATTCTAGTCATGTAAAAACACCACGCTGATTCCCAGACCACAGATTTAGAAGGCGATTGGGCCAGATCCAGCCCCCGGGTCTTAGTTTGCCTATCCATGCTGTAACATATCTACAAATCTCTTTGGATAGAGCCATCTGCTGGTCCCTGCCCCATTTGCCCTGCAGAGGGAGCTGTTGCAGAGCCAACATGGGCCCTGCCACTTGCTTCGCACCAGGAGCAGGCAGTAGTAGGTAGACTGGGATCTACCAGCAGATCTGGGTGAGTTCAGTAGGTTGGTGAGGACTGTTGACGACAATGTTTTACAATGCTGAAAGTTTCTGCCATGGTGACTGGCCTGGTGCTAATTGCTTCTCTCTCAGCCTCTCTTGTAAAATATGAGTAACAATTGATTGTCTTTGATCAGGACTCCTGGCCACTCTGAGATGTAGATCTGTATTCGTATATGTCAGCCTTTCTCAACCTGGTGTCCTCCAGGGCTGATGTTTTAAAAAGGTTGCCAATTATCTGTCGTTTCTAGACAATGATATGAACGAATATTGATCATATTCATTCGACCGATTTCCATTGCTGACCACAATTGCTTGTGGACTACAACTCCCACTTCTTTTTCTGTTTCATCAGAATAGCTCAGACTCTTAATCTCAGGGCTGCAGGTTTGAGCCCCACATTGCACAAAAGATTCCTGCATTGCATAGGGTTGGACTTGATGACCAGCTTTACAATTCTATGATTCTATGATGGAGAATTCGCCACTATCCATTAAGGAAGGGAGCATTCTCTTCCCTACCTCTGGACATAAATGGGAAAAGCAGGTTTCTCACTTTCCTAAATATTAGAGTGCATCTCTTCCTACCACTTTTATTAAGTAGGTAAAGGTAAAGGTGACTCCTGACCATTAGTCATGATCGACTCTGGGGTTGTGGCGCTCATCTCGCTTTATTGGCCGAGGGAGCCGGCGTACAGGTCATGTGGCCAGCATGACTAAGCCGCTTCTGGCGAACCAGAGCAGCGCACAGAAACGCCGTTTACCTTCCCACCAGAGTGGTACCTATTTATCTACTTGCACTTTGATGTGCTTTCGAACTGCTAAGTTGGCAGGAGCAGAGACCGAGCAATGGGAGCTCACCCTGTTGCAGGGATTTGAACCGCTGACCTTCTGATCGGCAAGTCCTAGGCTCTGTGGTTTAACCCACAGCACCACATAAATGCATTTCGGCACAGAAACTCAGTTACAGAGCACATGCTTTGCATGCAAAAAAGTCTCTAGTTCAAACTACGGTATCTCTAAAAAGGAATTTGAAGCAGCAGGTGATCTGAATGGCCTTTCCCTGTGGACCAGGAGGGCTTCTGCCAATGAGAGTGGACAGTGCCAGGCTAGATGAGCAGCATCTGAAATTCTGTTTCAGGAATGGTGAACCTGTGGCCCTTTGGATTTTGTTGGACTCCAGCTTCCATCGTTCTCAGCAAATGGTAAAGAAAGATGGGAACTGTAAGCCAATGGCCTCTGGAGAGACGCAGGTCAGCTACCCAACCTCTCCAGATAAAATGTAACCTTTTGAGCCAAGGCGCTCATGATGGGAGGCACAAAATGCAGGCGGAACATTGCTCTCAGGCAACAACGGCAAAGGAACACATGGTGCGAGGAAGGAGCCTTGTAAATCAAGTGACCTTGGGGGCAACTCCTTGTGATTTAAGTATCCATCTGTGCAGAGGGACTTTTTCCACAGTGCAACACCCACATGTTCTGAAATCAAAGCCATATGGATACTGTAATGTCTGGACTTCCTTTTTATGCCTCTCTGGGTATCGCCCTGCAGAAGGGTTTTGTTCTAAACTGGATGAGCCCTCCCTGAACAGAGTAAGTGGACTGGAGGGGGAAAACAAATTTCAGATCTGCTCATTTCACTCTTTCCAAATTTATAGCCCAGGACAGGTGTAAAATTACAGCAACAAGGCAGTAACTCATGCAGCCCCTACAAATGCCAATTATATGTCTTTTTTTACAACATCAGGCCTTTGCCCAAACACATCGTTTGAAAGAAATATGCTGTTAAAAATGTATCCATTCAAAAGAATGCTTATGGGAAGAGGGGTTGGGAATCTTAATGTCATTCCTTCTCAAGTCTTAAAATCTTCCCCCCATTGCTTCCTATTTCCCTCCCAGCTGCATGGGATAAAACAAGTCTGGGTTATGTTTTGTTGCGTGCCCACACAAATCTTGCTGAGCTAAACTAAACAACGCTGGAAAGTAAGTGTTCATAAATGCGAACCATTTATGGTTCCGCAGCTGTGGAAACCACTGACCAAACCCAGAATGAGGAGCACCCATGTAAAAATAGCCACCCCTGTTATTCCAATGGCAGTGACTCAAGCTACACAGCACACCATACTGTTTACAAAAGAGGAGCCAACCCTGAGCTGAAGCACACAGTCAGATCTGATTGCAGCGCGTTGGCCATTGTGTGTTGTTATCTAGAGCAAAGCATTAAACTTCAGAATACAGTGACTCAGGGCCAATGCTATCTCCAGTGGGAATGTACTTTGACTTCTCTGCGATTGTGATACCCTCTCATTTGGGGTGCGTTTCTGTGGGGCTTTTCTCTGGGTCTGGATGTGCTCAGTTTGTACAGTCTGATCCTGGCGTGCCTGGTAGGAGCATCTTCCCCACAAGTCCTTGCAGGGTTGGGCTCCTGGAGCCCTTGCCAATCTCTCTGGGAGGCCTTATTATTAAACTTATTGGCTGGGATTTGGAAGAGCGCAAGAATCAGGATTGTTTGAAGTGGCTGAGAGTGTGTGACAGCCAGAAATGCAGGCTTCTCAGCCTTGCCATTGCTCTTTGTACAGAGCACGAGGCTGAGCATGCAGGTACATTAAGGCTCAGTGTTGTGAAGTACTGTAAAGGACCTCAGACCTCACCAACCACATCCCATTTTTCCGAAAACAGTATTTTAGCTAGCAAGTTTATCATACTTTTCACATAGCAGCATATTATTCCTCCTGGGGAAACTGCCTGCTGAGAGCCGAATCATTTCACGGCAAAGCTTTCTGGGGAAGGTAGGGCACAGGAATGCCAAACTGTGAAATACGTTTTAATAACAAAATAATGATCGCTGAGATCTGCCATGTGTCAGTGGAATCATTTTCTTGCTCATTAGTTGGATAGCTATTGAAGTGGGCTAGTGAGCTCACAAAGGCATATGTCATAACAGAGGCATGAGCCTCCTGAAGTCTCTCTGGCCTAATTTCATGTGGGTGGTAAGGAGAGGGGAGCAGGAAGAAAGGGGGTGAAAGCAAGAGCGAGGGAATGTATGTAGGGAACTGCCTTATCTAGAGAGTCAGATCATTGGTCCATCTAGCTCAGCCTTTCTCAACCTCAGGTCCCCAGATGTTGTTGGACTACAACTCCCATCATCCCTGACAATTGGTCCTGCTAGCTAGGGATGATGGGAGTTGTAGTCCCAAGGTTGAGAAAGGGCAATCTAGCTCATTATTGTCTACACTGACCAGCAGCGGCTATCCAGGGTTTCAGTCTTTCCTAGTCATACCTGGAGATGCTAGGGATTGAACCCGGGACCTTCTGCATGCCAAGCAGGTGTTCTGTCACTAAACTACAGCCTTTCCCTATTGCAACATAAGCTGCCTGATACAATGTCACAGCCTAGGTCCATCTAGCTCAGTATTGTCTATGCCATGGGTAGGCAACCTAAGGCCTGGGGGCCAAATCCGGCCCAATCGCCTTCTAAATCCGGCGCACGGATGGTCCGGGAATCAGCATGTTTTTACATGAGTAGAATGTGTGCTTTTATTTAAAATGCATCTCTGGCTTATTTGTGGGGCATAGGAATTCGTTCATTCCCCCCCCCCATATAGTCCGGCCCCCCACAAGGTCCAAGGGACAGTGGACCGGCCCCCTGCTGAAAAAGTTTGCTGACCCCTGTGTGCTGATAGATAGTGGCCCTCCAGGGTTTCAGGTAGGGGACATTCCCCGTCTTCATCTAGATTTAGATACAATTCGATTCTACTTTTATTTTGAAATGGTCACAATAAACCTCTGCAAGTCATGTAATTGTAATCTGCCAGTGAAGAGTAACTGCTGCAATCTAAAAATGGTGACAGCTTTTGAGTAGTTTCTGTGGATAACAATTGTAAAAGGAAAATTAATATATAAGAAAATATTATAAATTAAAAAGACAATTGACGAATATAGGCAATAAGTTTATTGGTACAAAATGGAAGAGATGGGAAGTCACTTATTTATGAAGAATATTATCAGTTTAAAATTACATCTTTTTTCCCTTTCCCCCCCCCCTTTTTTCTTTCTTCTTCTTTGTGTACAGCAATGTTTGCTGAACTATGATAATTACAATCATGAACTTACTTTGAAAGCAAGAATATGCATAATTGCAAGATGTAAAGTTGTGGTGTAAAGATATACTTGTGAGTAATAAAGGAAAACTAAAAAAAAAATTAAAAATTTAAAAAATCTACTTTTAAGTGAAATAGTTGATCAAACCTTTCAAACTGCACTAAAAAGGTAAAGGTAAAGGGTCCATTAGGTCCAGTCGTGACCGACTCTGGGGTTGCAGCGCTCATCTCGCTTTACTGGCTGAGGGAGCCGGCGTACAGCTTCCGGGTCATGTGGCCAGCATGACTAAGCCACTTCTGGCAAACCAGAGCCGCACACAGAAACGCCATTTACCTTCCTGCCGGAAGGTACCTATTTATCTACTTGCACTTTGATGTGCTTTTGAACTGCTAGGTTGGCAGGAGCTGGGACCGAGCAACTGCACTGATTCAATCCAAATTTTGCATGATGGTTCCTGAGGTTAAAAAGCAGACTTTTGTCTGTGTTTGAATACAGCTGGGCACCATTTTGAATCAAGATGGTGGAGTAAGCCTATGAAGACTGTACTGATTTTAACTACTGATTTCAAAGCTACACAGATTTTTTGCTTTCTTTTAATCCCTCAACAACACTGGGCATGTGGCTGCTAGTTAGCAAGAAGAAAGAGGTTAGTCAGGCACACGGGGACTGTATGAACTGGGCTTAAAACAGAGATGAGGAGCCTGTGGCCTTTCAGATGTTGCTGGGCCTACAACACCCATTTTCCCTGACGTCTAGCACCGCTAGCTAGAGCTGATGGAGCCCAATATCGTCTGGAGGGTCACATGACGTTTAATTTTTTTGGGACTGTTCAAGTTGTGTGCTTTAATGCACATTCACAGAGCACAGCATCCAGTTCTTTTCTGTAAATAAAAACATGTGCGTGTGTCTGTTCGCATAGTTTTATCTTTTTATGGCCAAGCAATACAAATGTGAAATATTACAAACATGTCCACATCATAAAATAGTTTAAATGTATCCTATATGTTTATCATTGTGTGCTGCTGGTGGACAGAGGATGTTTTCTTTTTGCTGACACTGTATTTCAAGCTCCATGGAAGCGATTTCCTCCCTTATGAGTTCTGTTTGAATAATATTTCCACAGCTTAAAACATGCATTGCAAGCATACTGGATAGCTTTTGGAGCTGGATTGGACAAAGGAAAAACTTGGCCACATTTGGAACTCTAACAGATGTTTCCATGCAAAGATACAAGTATTTTCTTGTCTTAAGGGCATTCCCTTGAGTGAGAGGAGGATAAAAAAAGCAAGCAGGGAGATGCTGCGTTCTAATCATGGAAGTAACAACACTCTGTCATTGCAGTGAATAATGCAATTACTTAGCATTTATAGTTCAATCCTAGACCTGTCTGCTGTGTGCAGTGGGAATGGGAAGGGTGTACAGGAATCTGGTCTCAAAGTAATGCATTTTTAACATGTATATATCTATGGGATTTCAACCCCACCCTTCAAACAAATTACTAGAAGGGCACGCAAAGAACTAACAGACACATAAATGCAATAAAAACAAGAAAAATGTATAAAGGATATCCCGAGCAGCAAATCTTAAAAGAGAACAGTATTGTTAGAAGAATTAAAGGTGCTTCCAGCTTTTGGGTGTGGTGCATTGCAATTGTTCATGAACAAGACAGGTGAAGATCTCCCAGGTAAATCCACCTGCATATTACGCTGCAGCTCCATCTCAGGGATGAGGAACTCGTGGTCCAGACCTCTATATGGCATTGTCAAGCAAGTAGACCGTCAGGAAAGGAGTATGCCTGTGCAGGCAGGCAGCCCAATTCCTCATGCATGGACACACCACTGATGCTAATCAGCATGGAGGATGCAGAGCTAGAGGATCTTACTTGCTATGATACAGGGTTCAGTATCTATCCAGATAAGAGCACGTCCCATTTGGCTTATACCTCAGGAAGCAGGCAGGCAGGTAGACTGGGGTTTCCTTACCAAAAAAAGAGAAAGAAAACAAAACGTACAAATGTGTGTTTTCAACAATATAACCTCTTCACATAGCACACAGTTAAGGTATGGGAATTGCTCCCACAGGAGACAGTGATGACTACCAACTTGGATGGTTTTAAAAGAAGATTGGAAAACAAAAGCAAAGAGGACAAGACTATACATGGCTGCTGGCGACGATGACTATGCTCTGCCTCCATGGTCAGATGCAGTAATGCTTCTGAATAACACTTGCTGGAATCCACAGGTGGGGGGGAGAGTGCTCTTGTGCTCAGGCCTGCTTGAAGGCTTCCTTTTGGGGGCATCTGGTTGGCCCCTGTGAGAACAGGAGGCTGGACTAGATGGGCCCCTGCCCTGCTCCAGCAGGGCTCTCCTTATGTCCTCTTGCATACCAACTCTTTGTGGTTACATGGTACAGTGGTACCTTGGGTTATAGACGCTTCAGGTTACAGACGCTTCAGGTTACAGACTCCGCTAACCCAGAAATAGTACCTCAGGTTAAGAACTTTGCTTCAGGATGAGAACAGAAATTGTGCTCTGGCGGCCCGGCGGCAACAGGATGCCCATTAGCTAAAGTGGTACCTCAGGTTAAGAACAGTTTCAGGTTAAGAATGGACCTCAAGAACGAATTAAGTTCTTAACCCGAGGTACCATTGTATAAATATTGAAGGTATACGATAGCCCATACAACATTCCAATGCCTCTGTTCCTTTCCCCACCAGCTACTTGGCTATTTGAGATCGTATGCATTTTATACAGTGGAGACAAAGCACTGTTTGAGGAAGTAACCACACAGCCAAGGCCACCCACATGGGTAGCATCCGTACATGTTAGTGCTCTAGCCCCAACCACATGGGGCTATAGCAGTGTTTCAGCTGCAGTCACATGATAGCAGTGGCAATGTATTCGAGACCAGCATTCTTTGTTTTTGAAAGCTTGGTTTACCATGTGGAAAACATAATGTCTGCAAATAGAATGACATAGGCTTGCTCCTTTTGGACTTCGCTTTGATCACCAGGACCCATTTGAAAGAGGGCTTAAGCAACTTGTGGGGTGATTTTTGGAAAAATGTTGGAAATAGTTTGGGTCGGCAGAAGAGGCATATGCAGTAAAAATGCTGGGACTATGGCTATGGCAGTAGGCAAATCACAAAATGTAGATGTATTACAGTATTTTAATATTTTTTTGGAAGCCGCCCAGAGTGGCTGGGGAAGCCCAGCCAGATGGGTGGGGTATAAATAATAAATTATTATTATTATTATTATTATTATTATTATTATTATTATTATTATTAGAGTAATATTAAGTGCATCTAGTTACTGTACTGTAAGATTGGAGTGATTTAATATGCTAGGGTTGCCACAACTCCGGAATTTCCTGGACATATACGGAATGCTGCAGCGACAAGCAGTGTACAGGCAGAAATCGGCTAAATGTCTGAGAGAATTCAGGTGTATGTCAGCTGTGTTGTATTTTGTTGTATTTACCAGTTTTCCTCAGAAATAGCTCCAAAACATCCAATTTCTTTGTGATTCTTCAAAAAAAGTTCAACAGCTTTGGCCAAAACTGGAAAAAAACTCAACAAGTTTTCAGTCCTGATTTTCACTTTTTGAAATATGGCAACCCTATGAAGAGCCTATGATTCCTTGAAATGAGCAGGGAAGGAGTTGAGAGCATTATGGAAAATATAATAATTGAAACCAGGCCCAGGACACAGCTGCAGGAATATAATTTGCGCTTCAACCAAAAAGGAAAATATACTAAAACAGCCACATCTCTTCTGGTTGCTCAGTTGTAGGAAAGGGCCAGAAAGAAAGAGTCAATGTGCATTTTAAGAAATATCTGAGAGACTTGAATGAATATAAATACTTGATCTGTAAAAACAAAATCAGCCAGCTTTTCACACATGCACATCTGCTTTTTGAGAGCATGAAAATCTAAGTGGAATTCAAGGTAGCCCATTCTGTTGTCCGTGTCAACTGGTCTTAACTTGGCTTTCGCCAACCTGGTACCCTCCGGAAGTTTTGGACTACAACTCCTATCGGCCCCACACGTTTGGCTATGCTGGCTGGGGCTGTAACCCAAAACATCTGGGAAAGGCCAGGTTGGTCAAGGTGGTCAGCCCAAAGCTGGGAAGGCAATCACAAAAATGGTGCCCATATGCTGGCAGCTGCAGGGAGGCAATCAGATCAGGACTGCAGCATGGTGGGGAAGCATGATCCCTCCCCTGGTGATGCCATGGCCTTGATCTTAATCAGGAACCTCCTTAGTTGCTTCTTGGTGGAACAGAGGCTAATCATTCTAGTCGTGAACATCTAGTTCGGCAGGGGGGAGGATGCAACTTGCCTGGAAGATCTCTTCTTTTGGAGGTCTAAGAAGAAGCAAGTTCTCCAGTCCAGGCTGGAAGATAGGCTCTTTGGATGAGATGTTGACAGGCTGCTCTGAAGGCTGAGAAGTTAGAAGCTCTTTCTTCCCATTGCTTACTTCCAGAGTTCCCTGCCTCATTCACTTTGCACTCTTATTCTGAAAACATCTAGAAATGGAAGGCAGAAAATACTGGAAGTCAATGAGGATTCTGTTATGGGAGCTGGAGAGCCAAGGCCAGTCTCCAGGCCACCAGTTTCAAGGAACTGGGGAGCTGGTTGTCCCTCCAAGTGGGCCAGAAGTATTTGGTCCAGGCAGGATTTGAGTTCTGGAGCAGCAAACCAAGGATGAGGAATGCCAAAAAGCAGGTTCATTGTCAAAGGTAAGCAGAGATCCATTTAAGTACATGCACACACATACCTTCTGACTTGCACAAAATTTATTTTGTTTGTGGCTTTATTGCCCTTGGTCTTGACTGAAACCACACGGATCAGGATAATAGCCAATGGCTTTGTTTATTAGTAAGATCTGGTGCAAATGATTAAGTGTTGGGTAAACACAGTTATCTCTGAAATTTAAAAATATAGATGTGTATCTTCTTGTGCTGCATTCCGTCCACCGAAGCCATGACTTCAGTTATGCAGCTTTGACTCGTGTGGACAGCCTTATTAGGGAAGGAAGGAAGGCTGGAGCTGCCATGTGCTCAGGATTTCATCAGCACTTAAGAGTTGTTTGTCTGGAAAGCAGGCCTTTAGAAAAATAAATTGTGTCATACTCCTAAAGTAGGATTTCAGAGAATAATGATTTCAAGAAGCAAAAACAACTGGAACAACAGAATCTTGAAAGAACATTTTGGACCTACTATGATTTTATTAATAATTAGTAGCAAACTTCTGTGGGGCTAGGATCTAGCTATCTGCCTTCATCTGATACATCTCTGAAGGTCTCTCAGATGCTTCGGACTTAAAAATATTTGGCCAGGGGAGATGGGGGAAAAGGAAGATAGACTTTTCAGCTTTCCAGACCAGCTTCCCAGTGGCCATGGCTAAGATCTGTACTTCAGAATAACAGCCTCCAACGACATAACACCCAAATGAGAATGACTGAATCTTGCAGGATGTGTATCTATGTCTAGGTGGTAGAGAAGATTCCTGTCATCTCCAGGTAGGGTTGGGAGAGACTTGTGTCTGAAATCCTGGAGAACCTCTGCCAGTCAGTGCAAACCAGGTATCTTCAACCTTTTAAGACCCAGGACCTGCTTTTTACCCAAACATGCACTTAAGGACCCATTTAAAAAAAACATTTTACCATATATTTGTATAGTGGTAGTTTTCCTGTTGTGACCCACCTTGAATCAGGCTGTGACCTGCTAGCTGAAGACCAATGGTGCAGACAATACTGAGCTAGACAGACCAAAAATCTTATTATAAAGCAGTTTCCTATGTTCCGATCCATGTCTTATACCAAAGCCAGAATCTTGCACCTCAGAGTCACCTCAAAGAGGTGACTGCATCATGTCCTGTTTGTGAGCTTTCCTAATACATTTGTCTGTGAAGTATTAGAAATAGAATGCTGGACTGGATGGAGCTTGAGGTGAATCAACATGCCAGTTCTTAGGATCATGAATCTGGAGGGGAGCCTTGCGGTCAGCCCGTCTGCTCAATGTTGGAAATGCAGAGCTAAAATATCCTAAATAAGTGGTTGTTCAGCCTCTGCTTGAAGTCCTCTGTGTGTAAATAAATACAGATCTACTACCCTTCAAGGCCTATGAGAGGGAACTGCCATTGTTTAAGATAGGATGTTTTAGTGGGGAGGAATAAGTGATAAGTGGTGGTGTATCATTCTGTCTTTTATATATATAATTTTTATTGGTTTTTAAAATAATTTTATACATATTTAACATAAGCATTTCAAACATTAAAATACAATGTTCCTTTGAACCTTCGGACCCCCTTCCCTCCTTCCATGGATTCCATGCTTAAGATTAAATTTACTGCATCTTTTACCATTATCCATCTGTTATATAACCATAATTATCATAAATAATTCCACATTACAATGTCGTTACACCCCTGCCAAAGATTTTAACTGTTTACAGTGGTCTTTTTAATAAATTACAAATTTACTCCAGTTTTTAGAAAATACTTGATCTTCCTGGTTTTGGATCTTCCTCATCAGTTTCGCCATCTCCACATACCCCATCAGTTTCATCTGCCATTCTTCTTTTGTTGGTACTTCTCCTTCCTTCCATCTCTGGGTTAGTAGCATTCTCACTGCCGTTGTTGCATACATGAAAAGTCTTTTGTCTTCACTTGGGTATCATTCTGTCTTTTAGGTTTCTCCTGCAGCAGATAATTCCTGGGTTCAGACTAGTACCTGGGAACAGCACTTCATGTGTTTGATGAAATGGCCCTTAGTCCACAAAAGCTTATGCCGCAATAAATCTTTTCGCATGTAAGGTGCTCCAAGACTTATTGTTGGTTTTCCTGCCACAGTCTAAAATGGTTACGCCGCTGAAAAGTTTAGCAATCGTAAGAGATGTTGGCAGCAAAGAAATTTCAGACTAGTCTTTGGTGGGTTGACAGTCTGTGTGGTCTCCTCCTGTGGAGTGTGCTTTGGAGAGAGGAAGAGGAGAATGAGCTTACTCAAGTCTTGGCTCAGGTTAGGCCTGAATGGGTGGCCTTGAGTAAGTTGATATTCGTTGGCTTGAGCTCCCCTAGACATCCACCCCCACCTGTTGACAGGGACTAATAATGACTGTACCTACCTCGTAGAGTTTTTCTGTGGATTGATGAGGAAATAGAAACATAGGAAGCTGCCTGATACTGAATCAGACCATTGGCCCATCAAGCTCAGAAATATCTATACTGACTGTTCTCCAGGGTTCAGGCAGTGTCTGTTCCCAGCCCCACCCAGAGAGTTTGGGAATTGAACCTGGAAACTTCGGTATGCAAAGCAGATGCGTTATCACATAATGATCCTTCTCCAAAGGGCGAAGAAGTTCTATTTGCTGTCATTATTTTTTATTAGCTTTTCTCATAAGCCTTTTCAATCTCCAGTGCCCCCCCCCCCCACCACAGATGAAAGGAAGTTGACTACAGAAATAACTTCAAGCCCTTACACCCAGTGCAGCAGGTAATCCCAGGGCGCAACATCAGTGGTTGTGGGCTCCACTGTCATTGTGGGAAAGGAACGGATTCCAAGGCGATTTTGAATGCAGATTTTGACATGTAGTTGGCATCTCTCTGTCTCGGGAGACAATGGAGGAGTACACCTTTGGAAGTTGGAAGCTTGCAGTGCCTGCTGTGGCTGTAGAGACCAATGCGGGAGAGACATGTTTTGTTGCAGCTGGGGCAGATGAAAGCGCCTTCGGTTGTGCTGCTGCAGATACACCATGGCGTTCCTTCTCTCTGTGCTCCTCCCAGCAGTCATTCCCGTGTGGTGTAGTGGTTAAGAGTGGTAGACTCGTAATCTGGTGAACCAGGTTCACGTCTCCGCTCCTCCACATGCAGCTGCTGAGTGACCTTGGGCCAGTCACACTTCCGTGAAGTCTCTCAGCCCCACTCACCTCACAGAGTGTTTGTTGTGGGGGAGGAAGGGAAAGGAGAATGTTAGCCACTTTGAGACTCCTTCGGGTAGTGATAAAGCGGGACATCAAATCCAAACTCCTCCTCCTCCTCCTCCTCCTCCTCTTCTTCTCCTGTGGTCACTGCTGTGGATACATGACCAAACTGTCTCCAGGCACTGCATTCGTCTGCAAGGGATTCCCACATGGAGGGGTTGACGTTGCCAGCCTTCATGTCTCACTCGCAGACATCTTTGTAACATGAGTGCCCTGGAATGAGAGATCCTTTTATTCTGTCAGCGGAGGAGTACAAGTCAGACCATAAAAACTGAAACATGAGTTGTTATCTCTCTTCTGTCTTGCTCTCAGCATAAAAGTGAATAGATGTACTCAGGGCTGGTCCTACCATAAGCTGAGTGAGATGCCCACCATGGGTGGCATGGAGTGGGCAGAGCGATTTTGTGTCATGTGAACTGCCCTGCACCCCCTAGGCAATTTTGGTACAATGGGGGGAGGCACTGTGCTATCACCAATAAGGGTCAAATGCCAGTCCAGTTGGCTTCTGGTGTGTGCAATATTTTGGGGGGGGGTGGGATGGGAGGGCACCATCTTGTCCTTTACCTCAGGCAGCAAAATGTCTTGGGACAGCCCTGCACGTAGTTCTATGGTCTTAGAGCTCTCCTCTCTTATTTCCGCAGCTGAGTAGTGTCAGGCCACATTCACACTGTACATTTAAAGCACTATGATATGATCCAGTTCTAGGCCAAAGTCATGTGTTGGGGCAAGTGTGAGCAACCTGTGGCCCTTTGGTCTTATTTCATGCTGGCAGTGGGAGGAGGAAACAATAGGGAGACTGACTGATCTGTTTTGCTAGAAACTCTAGTTATAATAATGCTAGGCAACACGCTAATACTTGCAGTGATCCCAGAAGCAGTAAGTTGAGGGCAGGATATGCTGTGGCACAGTTTCCACCTACAGTTTCCTCTTGGCTCCGAGATCTGAAAAAACAACAACACACCACTGAAGGAAAGTTGCTTTGACCATTTTCCACAGCCAAGTCCAGAAGCAAAATTGCTGGAAGCCTTAAAAGGTGGCGCATGACTGTTCTACAGAGCATTCCCCTCCCTCTTGTATGCCTGACGAAGGCTAGCACAGGCTGAGATTCTAGATATAAATATTTTTATTTTGGAAGTCAAAGCGTGCCTCCACTTATTCCATGGCATACATGATTGAAGGATGCTACTGCTCTGGTTCATTTGATCCTCTTCTCATCTCTCCCTGCCACATGCTCTCTGCTTTGAGGTTTCGTTGCATTTTAGCCACATAGCAGGTTTGAAACAGGACCGCTTCCCCCCACTTCCGCTGGGTCTCTTGCGCGGCTGCCTGTTTGACTCCGCTCTGTCACTCTGTTCTCAGCCTTTGACAAATGTGTGAGCAAAAAGTGCACCAGACAAAAGTCAATGCTGGCAATACTTCAAAGGCAGAAGGTGTGCAGGCTTAAGATAACAGATAGCAGAGCAAAAGGCCCCAGAATTACCGGAAGAAGCGAGACTCTGTTTCTGGAGAAAAATCAGCTGTATGTTAACAGGAAGGGGAAGGCATCATAGTAGCAGAAGCATGGAAACTGGTGGTTGTCTGAATAAGAGAATCCAAACATGCTACTAAGATGTTCTTTAAAAAAAGAAAAAGGAGATCCTCTGTACAGTGGTATCTCGGGTTACATACGCTTCAGGTTACAGACTCCGCTAACCCAGAAATAGTGCTTCAGGTTAAGAACTTTGCTTCAGGATGAGAACAGAAATTGTGTTCCGGTGGCGCGGCAGCAGCAGGAGACCCCATTAGCTAAAGTGGTGCTTCAGGTTAAGAACAGTTTCAGGTTAAGAACGGACCTCCGGAATGAATTAAGTACTTAACCCGAGGTACCACTGTATACGAAATCATATAGATTATACCATGGGAAACAAGACATTTTATCAACACGCTGGAGGAGTCTGGACATGTTGCTAAGCCATGCTTTGGAGCAGGGGTTGAGGGCAACCTGTGGACGTTGGCCTGATTTCAACAGCCCTTTGGAAGTTCAAACATCTGGCAGAGAAACAATCTCTTCTGTTGCTCATACCAGCAGACTGCTAGGCGGGAGCAGGTGGGCAGAAAGAATAGAATCAAAAATAGAGAAACAGGAAAGAAGTTGAGAGAGAGGGGGGGGAATGGCTAGCACCGTCCCTTTTTGGTTCTACTTCTGTCCAGTAGACTGCAGGAGTAGTGTTACACTCAGGTCCTATTGGCATCTGGTTGGCCACTGTGAGAACATGATAGTGACTAAATGGGCCTTTTACATCCAGTGGGGCTCTTCATATGTTCTTACCACCAGGATACAGCTCCCAACCAGTGCTGGATTTACATATAAGCTAAACAAGCTGTAGCTTAGGGCCCCACTCTCTTGGGCCTCCCAAAAAAATTTAAAGAGAAAAAAACTGGATGTACATTTCCAAAATACAGTGATACCTTGGTTTGCAGCCATTTTGGATTACAACCATGTCAAACCCTGAAGTGTGTGTCCCTTTTTTTGGATTACAACCCATTTTGGGCGATTACAACCAATTTTTTTAAAAAAAAATTGAGGCCCCATTGGTGAAAGCGCGCCTTGGGTACAACCTGTTTTGTTTTACAACTGGACCTCCAGAATGGATTATGGTTGTAAATCAAGGTACCACTGTATAAGATTAAAAAACACATAAAATAAAACCTACATACAGCAACAGTGTTTTGTGTTGTGTAGGCTCCTATGATGTACATATTTTGTTACGTGCAAATGGCTTTAGATACCTATTAGGTCCATAAATTAGCATATAGCATAGATTTAACACAAAAAAACCTGTGACAATTTGTTGTTGACAAAGGACAGCTGGACATACAAAGGGCCCCATTACTTTCACTAGCTTAAAGGTAAAGGTACCCCTGCCCGTACGGGCCAGTCTTGACAGACTCTAGGGTTGTGCGCCCATCTCACTCTAGAGGCCGGGGGCCAGCGCTGTCCGGAGACACTTCCGGGTCACGTGGCCAGCGTGACAAAGCTGCATCTGGCGAGCCAGCGCAGCACACGGAAACTCCATTTACCTTCCCGCCAGTAAGCGGTCCCTATTGCCCGGAGGTGCTTTCGAACTGCTAGGTTGGCAGGCGCTGGGACCGAGCAACGGGAGCGCACCCCACCGCAGGGATTCGAACCACGACCTTTCGATTGGCAAGCCCTAGGCTCTGAGGCTTTTACCCACAGCGCCACCCGTGTCCCCTTCACTAGCTTAGGGCCTCATCAAACCTAAATCCAGCCCTGCTCCCAACAGATTGCTCCCAAGGTAATGTGGCCCTCGGGGGGGCGGGGACGGGGACAGAAAACAACCACCCACCCCTGATTTAGAATTGTGTATGCAGACTTTGGGAGCACACGGCCTCTCGTATCCTTTCCCCTTGTGTATGAAGGAAGGGGAGCAGAACCTTGTTAGAACCAGTTAGAGGTCTGTGGGAAAATGTGGTAGAGGGGAGCAAGTGCTAAGCTGTTAAATGCATTTTTATTTTTATTTTGGTCTTGTGTCTATTTATATGTTTCATAAAAATTATACACTGCTTGATTTTAAAAACAACACTCAAAGCGGTTTACAAAAGATAAAATAGCAAAAACAAGAAGAATTCAGAATGATACTTTAATCTATACAAAAATTAAAACACTGAAACAGATTAAAATTGCCTCCACTTTCTGAGCCTCTGGGTAGGCTTGTCTAAACAGAAATGTTTTTAGGTGGCACCAAAAGGAGTACAGTGAAGGCACCTGCTTGATCTCAATAGGCAGGGGGTTCCAAAGTGTAGGCTCTGCCACACTAAACAATCAAGTTCTGACAAATCCGTAGCAGGTGTTATGTGGCACCTGTAGTAGTGTCAATGCCACAGTAGGAAGTGAGGTTATACTTAACCACATGTAATTTTGTTGACTTCATCTTAGATGTAAGGGAAATGTGTCTTTTGCATTGAACATGTAAGGCTGTTGTTGTTTTTAAATGCAAATAGTTTTAATTGGGGATGCGGCTGAAAACTACCAGGATCTCAACAGACGTAGAAGGGGAGACGTAGTCTTTCCTCCCCTGCTGCAGGAATCCCTCCCTCTGAAGGTGTCCTCTGGCAATGGGATTAAATCTACCATGTGATTTTCATTAATAGTAGCAGCAGCAGCAGGAACAACAACACAAATCCTTGCTTGTTAAGTGCAAAAGATATGTTTAACAAGTCACATCTTGCCTGGCCCTCAGCCTAGAGCACAGACAGGAAACCTCTTTTGGACAGGAACGCTGTGGCCATTGTCATTTCAAAGTGCTACTTGACCAAGGACACGTAGGTCAAGGAGAATATCCTTTCAGTGGCTTCCAGGGAAGGACTTTTCCAGTAAACTGGAAGTTGAGTCAGACAAAAAGATGAGATCTTACACCGGAGAGATTTTACACACACACACACACACACACACACACACACACACTTCTGCTAAATAAAGGAGTATTACATAAGTTTCAGTCTCCTGTCCCACCCATTGCGCATATTTGAATATTCGTCCATCTTTATATGCCTCCCACTTTCCTTTCTTGTTGGGAATTGTCTGCCTTTGTGCCTTCAATAGTGTTATGTACCGAAGTTCTCACCCTGGGCCAGCAGGGGAATTCTGTAGATAGTTTTCACTCAGGTCCACATATGCAAATAAGGAATTGAAAGTGACGTTCAGTGATTGGATAGTTACGTTGCATTGTAGTGGAGCTCTATATAAGCAGGCTGGCTGAACCCTTCAGTTCAGTTCTGTTCTGGCCTGTGAATAAAAAAGAGCTATTTGAAGAATCACTGTGTCGTCTGATATGTTCACCGCCAACTTAACAAATAGTTCACCTTTAAGAAACTCCCATCCTTTGGACCCCCTTCTCTCTGAGTATTACCGACCCTGGGATCTCAACCAGTAGTTCCTTGAGCTTTTTGAAATCAGAGCATTTCCAACTACACTCAGCTTTCTCTTGACTCTGTATCATGAAATGCAAGAAGACATGATTACTTCCTCCCAAGGTTTCCAGTACTTCCACTTCATCCACTTGAAGTGTTTCTTCAAGGAAGTGAAGCCCATGGTCCAAGAAGCCAAACCTTTTCTGACGACACTACCTGTGCAGGCAGTGGTTTACCTCCAGTATTTCCCTCTCTCTCTCTGGTCCATGAGGTTCAACAGGAAGGAGTGATGAAAAAGCCACCTGTGCCCCAAGGCCCTTCAGCTTCCCACAAAGAGTCTCATAGTCCCTTGCTATATGTTGAAGGCTGTGTCTGGCAGTATCATTTGTACCCACATGAATCAGAAGGAAGGGGTTGTGGTCAGAGGTTCTTTTACCTCCCCACACTCAGTAGGAAGACACCGACAACAACCACACATCTCTTCCTCCTCTGGGGAGTGGCACAAATTGTTCTGTACACTGTACTGTCCACAGCCATCTTGGCATATTCAGAGGTCTTCAGCTGCTGTCCTTGCTTTTCTGGGCCAGAATTGGTTTCTGAGGTGAGGGCCTGGTGTCATCCTCCTTAATCTTTCCTTTCTCTTGCTTCCTCATGAATTGCACAGAGGAACCTTCCGGCATGGCAGTTACTTTATGCCTGCATGTCATTAAGGATTGTTTGCAGTTTCTATGGTGAGACTAAACCCCCAAGGCTGTGCAATTGCACAAAAGTATTAGTAAGCCTTTTAAAATTATGTCTGACTTAATGTTATCTCTTGAGCCCAGGGGGATGAATAAGAGGATTGCAAGAGAGATAAGTATGCGATAAGTTGTGCTACGGAGTTACAGCATCAGTGTCCAGTTTGCAGGATTTCCAACCGCAAATATTTCAGAAGTGGACAAGCTGTAGCTGTGGATTTTGCCCTTCTCCAAACCAGCATGCTTCTGTGCTGCATCGTGGCACCTCTTATGCTTTTTTTGAAGGTTACGGCAGTTATATGCATCTGCCAGAAATCAGACCCACTTCAACTTGCACCCAAGGCATCCTTTTCTGTACAAGGGAATTGGCTGTAGCTGATCTTGCATCACCTCCACAGCAGTAGGCCTTAGCAAAGCCTTGTTTCCTAATGCGTTGTTCTCTGTGTTCACTTCTGAAATTTAGGAAGCAGTCTGTTCTAAGACTGCTTTAGTTGTTTATTTTTGTTGTTGTTGACAAGGAAGAGAGGTAGGGCAGTGGTTACACATGTTTCAAAAACCTGATTTAACCACCCTCATTTGAAAACTTAGGGAACAAGCTGTGCTACCATAATGACTAAGGCCGTAAATGGCGATTTTAGGTTATATTTTAGTGATTAAGATTTAACTTACATATTTTTAACTGCTGCTATATCTGTATTGTCCCTGTTATACCCAATTGCAAATTCAAACATATCCCTATCGTGTTTTATGATTTCCCTGACATTGTATGTGAGCTGGAACTGGTCTGTGAAAAGCTGGTTGTATTTTTGAAGCCACTAAAGATGCTTTTTTTTTTTCCTTGGGCTGATCAAGTTATGGAAAATGGAATGTCGATTTTACAGATTTTAAACACTGGCCAGTCTCTGAGCCTGAACACTTGAAAGAGATGGAACTCTGAAATATTAACATGAAGGCAAAGAGCAAATGAAAAGTGGTTGATGGGACAGAGATTGCAGAAGTTTATCCCTCATTGATTCAGAAAGCAATTAGAGGATAGCCTAAAGATTAACTACCTTCTTGACCTTTCAAGGCCACCATCAGCTGCCCAATGAAGCCTATGCACTGCATAACATGTTTTGTTGCTGTTTGTGTGCTGTCTCTTGTAACACTTCATAGTACTGGAACACATGCATACAAAACTCCCAATTCAACAGAGCTCCTCTTATTAGGGTTTGCATTTAATGAATCAGAACCTACTGCATGAGCACAATTTGAAGGAGGTCCTTGTGCTGTGATTTCACCCATTCAGGTAACACTATAGAAGCTTGTGGAAACTGTATGGGGTTTTAAGATAGTACTTCTGGTGGGGGGGCGTATCATGCTCCTTCAGGAGTAGTTTGTCCGCCTTTTGCCCCCACCCTGTACTCAGCTCTCACCTGTGGCCCGAAGAAGAAGAGGAGGAGGAAGAGGAGGAGTTTGGATTTGATATCCCTCTTTTTCACTACCCTAAAGAGTCTCAAAGCAGCTAACAATCTCCTTTCCCTTACTCCTGCACAACAAACACTCTGTGAGGTGAGTGAGGCTGAGAGACTTCAAAGAAGTGTGACTGGCCCAAGGTCACCCAGCAGCTGCATGTGGAGGAGCGGGGAAGCGAACCCGGTTCACCAGATTACGAGTCCACCGCTCTTAACCACCACACCAAGCTATCAGCATTCAACAGCAGCTGGAGAAGGCTAGATAACATTAGTAACCCACACAAACAACATATTAACAAAGTGCATACCCACCAACCCTGCTGCCAAAAGGGGGCGGGGGAAGAGGGATAAAATAGGGGGAGCAGTGATTTACCAAGAACAAGTACTGGGAAATAGGGGCTATCTCCAGTAAATAGGAACAATCAGAATGTATGCTGCAGCTTGTTTAATTTTGAAAATTAATTTTAAAATTAATTGGTCCCTTCTTGCATTCAGGCTCAGGAAAGATAATCCATGGCTTGAACTTATTCAAAATTGAGCAATTGCATTGGCTACAGTTCCGCCCCCCTCCCCCATTTCGCAAGGCAGAAATGCTTGGAAGGTGGTGAAGGCGCTCTCTGAAATTAAAAGTGATTTGGTCGGATGGCATGAATTACCCAGGGGTTCCTTGGAGGAGATCAATCTCATTAAGGTGGAGGGCATTGTATCCTCTTTGGATGTCCCGTCTTTTAATCTTCTGAAAGAGGATTTGAATCAGATGGGAAAGCATTTGAATTGGGTTTACTTGAAATGGGGGGGAGGGCGGTTGCACTCAGATGGGAGAATAAATTACAGACACTTGGATCAGGAAGGGGATTGGCATTTCCTGGCTCTAGCTGATTGCCCCAAAATCAGTGATCTGAGCTGATGGAGTTGAATAGAATCAGGATGCTTCATGCTTGAGGAATTCTATCTTTTTGAATTCTGATGCATGCTGACCTGATCTGCACCTCCCGGAATGATGCATGGATTGGAATGTGCCTTTCCTTCAGATTTTTGTATGTCTCTGAATTTTGCAATACAGCTCTTGGCTCATAAACATACCCAAATGCATTTTACAAATGCATATCTAAAGATGCACTTATTTTCAGATTTCGAAGCAGGCAGGCAGGCAGGCAGGCAGACAGGCAGACAGGCAGACAGGCAGACAGGCAGACAGGCAGACAGGCAGACAGATAGACATACTGAATGCAGAAGCAGGCCTTAATACACTCAAAAATCAGTTCCCAAACACCTCCATTTTGGAACACTTTGACTCCTGAATGCTGAAAACCCGGAAGTAACTGCTCCGGTTTTCGAATGGTTTTTGGAAGCCGAACATGCTACGCAGCTTCCGCTTTGAGTTTCCCTATTGTACTGAGGCTTCTGCTTTCAGTTTCTGTTGTCAAAAGTTTTGGAGGTTGAACGGTCTTCCGGCATGGATTACGTTCAACAACCAAGGTTTGACTGTATGCTTATGAATGAACAAATGTAAAATTAACTGATACACCCTTCCTTAAATCAATAATGCCTTAAGCTACATACACACCATACATTTAAAGTACATCCCACCCACCCCCAAATCATTCTGAGAATTGTAGTTTGCCCCAAACAGAGCTACCGTTCCCGGCACCCTTAGCAAACTGCAGTTCCCAGGATTCTTAGTGATGGCGATGGACTTAAATGATGCTTTACGTGTATCGTGTGTATGCTGCCTTAGCTGCAAAGATCCTTCAGATGAAACTCCTTGGAAGATGGATTATTATCTCTTCAAGGGCGAGGAACTGCTTTGAGACCCCTGGAGCCTTTCCAAAGTGCCATCTCCCCTTCTGTGGAGATACTTTTGAAGCAGCTGGGCAGAGAGCTCTCCCATTGCAACTTTGGCTGGAGGGACATCTCTGTGAACCAGATGGTTTTCCTTCTCCAGACAAAAAGAGGGCTGTAGCAGGAGATACCCTTCGAGTATATATGTGGGTGTATCCTGTTTCCCTCCATATTGTGACAAACTCCAAATAGTTTCTGCCATGGGGAGGGAACTCCTTCTTGTCTCACAGTAGGACACAGTAGTGCTTTTATTTTGATTGCGTATGATCTGACTGTGCTGTTTTGTTGTTTGAGGTCAGCTTAAAGCCCACACATTTGCTTTGGTATTAGGACAATTAATTCTATCGCTACTTTACAATCTGGCTGCTCCAGTTTTGAGGGATTACTGGTGTTTTCAAGCTAAGATGCTAGTTTGAAAATCTGTACATATTCTCTGGAATTGTTTGTCGAATTGTGTGTTTCTTGACCCTCGTCTTGGGAAACCTAGAAGGGGAGTTAAACTCGGGATGGCCAAATATAATTACAGCAATGGTTCTTGCTTTCCTCTTCCGTTCAGGCCTCCCACAAGTGTCTGTCAACTAGTTTGGGTTCACTTAGCTCGTAGGTGAGGGAGCTATGGCCCTCCAGATGTTGTAAGACTCCAACTCCCGTCAGCCCCAGGCAGCATGGCCAATGCTCAGGGATGATGGGAGTTGTAGTCCAGCAACATTTGGAGGGCCATAGGTTCCCTAACCCTAGGGTGAGAACTTTGTGTTTCCAACCTGCAGGTGAAGGAGGGTGCATGTGCTGTGGGTCAAACCTTGATTACTCATTCAGACTGAAAGTGCAAGTAATTCAAAAGTTTTATTGAACAGGGTTATTATATTCAGCTCCCTAACAGAGCTGAGTGAAAATGCCTGCTTTTCCTCAGCCACATTCAAAGGCTGCAAAAGTGGGGGATTCTGACTATGAAGGAGGCGCGTGGGGTGAATGTCCAAGGCAAGGGAGCTCAAAATTCAATGGCATTCCTCCTTTCTCGCCAGGATGCTGGGTAGCATTTTCATGCTCCAATAATACCCCCAAATCACTCTACTTCATAACACTGGAGTGACTGGCCCAAGGTGACCCAATGAGCTTCATGGCCAAGTAGGGATTTGAACCCTGGTCTCCCAGGTCCTGGTCCAAAACTCTAACCACTACACCACTCTAGCTCTCGGTTCACCAGAGCTTCCTACTGCAGTCAAACTGGACACTATGAATAATGGCTTTCAAAAATGTCAAGAACTTTCAACCATGGCTTTGTATTCTGACTCGCTAGGAAACCACTAGCCACGGAGTCCTGGTTTCGAAGCAACGGGAAGCTGTGACAGGCTGCTTCCTGCTTTGTTTCTTGGCTTGAGTTAAGGGAGAACTGAAGCAGGAGCAAAGGGACTGCATAGAACTGAATGAAGCTTGTGCATGTTCCAGTTTATTAAGCTGAGATCTGGTTGTGTGAACACAACCAGTATGTTCGGCCCATCCCCAGCAGGAGTCTCAGCACCTCGGATAGCTCCGAGTGCACAGCTTACTTAGTGTAGTGGCGAATTCAGAAGTGCAGGCTACCTTCATGATGCTCACAGCCACACCCTTCCTAAGATTATACAACCTTCCAAGGCAGAGCATTCAAAGCTTTTCTTGTTGGTGACACACTTTTTAGACATGCAGCATTTTGAGGCACAGTAATTCAGTTTTACTAGCAAATCGGTGAGCCACCCATTCCCTTTCCAGCCCCAGGAGGAGTGCGGGGAGCATTCATGTGACACACCTACACACTACAGCCACCACATTAACATGCCGCAACGCACAGTTTGGAAAGGTCTGTTCTAAGGTTATACAGTAATCTTACAGTTATACAATTTTAAAATAATTAAGAGATGTATTGCAACAATGAATGCAGGTCTCCATGTATTGCTTTCAGCTAGATCTACTATTTTATGTGCAAATGTGTTGGCAAATACTTCCAAGTGAGTCAATATCTGCTTTCAGTCGAGTTGTGTTTTCCATGATGTTCCATTGTACATAACAGATTTTGCACACCATTCTCATAACTGAAGCACCTTGTGCTTTTCATTTTCCTAAATGCTTAGCTTTGAAGAATAATGGGGCTAAGAATCTCCCCTGATTGGGCAGTTGTAGGACACTGGAGACAGGGACCCAGATGAATAAGTGGTCTTCGACAACCATCTCCACCCCATGACCCTGGACCACAACACCACTAGAGGTTGACTGAAGCCTTACAAGTCTTTTTGTCCAGATTGCCCCTCTCTCAACCTGTGGTGTGGACCTCACCCTGGCCTGAAGGTGACTGCTTTTATTCTTCTGTGTGGGTTGTCACCTGGTGCACTGTTGAGCAGGCATTGTGGAGTGGGAGGCATTTGGCTTCTTCTTGGTGAAAGGCCTCTTTGAGGCTCCTAGTTCAGGGTCTGCAGGCTCACAACCACCAGCCTTGGAAACAGAAACCTACTTCTGCTTCTCATCCAGCTGATCAGCAGCTCAAAACTCAAAACCAGCTTCTCCTCCTCCATCTCTAAGCCTTGGTTATCACTTGATGCTGGGGCTATGACACCCTATGCCTCAGTACAACACACAGATAGACTTTCAGGGGAAACCCCACAGCTTGTGAGACGCTTGTGCCTTGCCAGTACTGTACCCCCATGTCTGAACTTTGGGGGAGGGGGTGCCTTGCCTGCAGCAGGGTGAATCCTCTGCCACCGTGACACTCCCACTTTGCAGCATTTGCAGCTATAAATGACCTTTTCTGTCATCCAGGTCCTTTAAATTATGTGTTTTCGGGGAGGGAAGAACTGGGTTCTCAATTATTGATCTGTGACCTATTGCATACCTGTGTTGCCAATTGGTTTTGTTTGTTTGTTTGTGGAGAGTTCTTGTGATGCATGTCACTGTTTATGTTGTTGCGTTTAAGTCATTTATGTTAATTATGAGATCCAGCGCCGGGGGCCTTCTGGTGGTTCCCTCATTGCGAGAAGTAAGGTTACAGGGAACCAGGCAGAGGGCTTTTTCGGTAGTGGCGCCTGCCCTGTGGAACGCCCTCCCAGCAGATGTCAAAGCAATAAACAACTATTTTACTTTTAAAAGACAACTGAAGGCAGCCCTCTTTAGGAAAGTTTTTAATGTCTGATGCTGTACTGTTTTTAATACTCAGTTGGAAGCCGCCCAGAGTGGCTGGGGAAACCCAGCCAGATGGGCGGGGTATAAATAATAAATTATTATTATTATTATTATTATTATTATTATTATTATTATTATTATTATTTGTTTCTGTGAGCCGGGCAGAGCCATGCAGAGAATGCATTGCGGGGAAATAAATGAATGCATAGGATTGAGCCTGCAGAGTGACCAAGTATACATTTTGAACGAGGCATAGAAAACATTGCTCGTCCCTTCTCAAAGCTAAAGACTAGTTTGGTATTAAGCAGCATATAATATATGAAATTAACAAACACTTTAGGAATTTCCTTTGTAAGGGATGTGATCCAATATTCTTGATGCCCTTTCCTGTGCCATAGGTCATCCCTCCACCTCACTGCCCCCCCCCACTTCTTTCCAGAAAGACTACACTTCCCATTCCTATCATTGTGTAGGATTTCCTGTAACGCAGCCCTTGTACGGAGCAGAAGAGGATCAAGTCTTCTGTGAATCTAGGAGTACAGTGTGTACGCCCAGAGGTGCCAAAAATACCAGGCAGGAGTAGAGGCAGCACAGTGTTTACAGCCATGTTCTTGGGTAACTTGTATCACATTTATAGTATCTTCATAGCTCAACTGTAATGTAATAAAAACAATTCTGAGCTTCTGTTATTTGATATTGGAAATTTTCATATTTTGTTTCCACATGTCAGATCTTTGGAAAGAATAATATATGCTCCAACTGTCTCTATTTACCAGGGACAGGGCCTATTTTCAGTGACCTGGTAAATCAGTTTGTCTCTATTTTTGTCCTTTGGAGATGCCTTATTAAAATGTTGCCAGTGAGTTGCTTGAGTTGCCATTCTTCAGAGTTCCACTCCCTCTCCAAGCTCTCCAGAAATTAAAACTCAGAGCAGGGTGTAGATGCATCTTGTCCCTAGAGCAAATGCATGGCATTAGTTTGCAAATGAACACTGAAGAAGCACATTCAGGGCAGATGGTTAAAGAAGGATTGTGTCCGGTGGAGAGTGGAGAGCAAGTCCTGTGAGGAAAGGTTGAAAGAGTTTGGTATGTTTCATCTCAAGAACAGACTATTGAGAGGTGATATAGTTTGAAGGGCTCTCACATTGATGATGGAGCAAATTTGTTCTTCCGAAGGTAGCACCCAAACTAGCGACTTGGATTTTGACTAACCGTTAGGAAGAGCTTCCTGACAGTATGAGTTATTTAACAGTGAAACAAAGGGGTAGGCTTTCTTTCTTTAAGGGTTTTCAGCAGAGACTGGATGGCGGCGTATCAGGGATGCTGTAATAGTGGGCTTCCTGCATCAGCACTGGGTTAGACTAGAGAACCTTTGAGGTCCCTTCCAACTCTAGGGTTCTGTCCAATGTGTTGCTTGCCATTTTAAATACTGCAGCTGGTGAGGCTTATTTTGAGCTGTTGGTAATACGTTGTAAGATTATTTCCTATTCCCAGTTGATTATTGTGCTTAACCTAAAGGGCAAACCACTTTTTGACTTTTAAATCAGTGGACAGGCTACTAGAGTTTAAGCATTATTATTTGTGGGCAGTGGTGTGAGGTAGGAGAATAGTGCTGGTACTCGTGTGTCCCTGTTTTCATCTATGGCATGTTGGAGGTTCTGCCAGGAACTAAAATCAACCAACAAATTCCAGTAAACTGTATTCAAGGTGGAATCTTCACACATATAAAAAAAACCTGTGAAAATGCATTTAGGAAAAAAAAGTTTTGAAAAATACATTGAATTTGCCATAGCTCACAGTCGCCATCTACTGCCAGCTTTACCACACACTTACTTTATTTGCAGCTGTATAGCTGAGTCCCCAATCTCAGCTGAAGGTTTACAGTACAGTACAATGCTATACACGTCAACTCAAAAGGAAGTCCCATTGAGTTTAATGGATCATTCTCCCACGTAAGT
This sequence comes from Podarcis muralis, assembly GCF_964188315.1. Lineage (NCBI taxonomy): Eukaryota > Metazoa > Chordata > Lepidosauria > Squamata > Lacertidae > Podarcis > Podarcis muralis. Next base: position 20,501,016 of record NC_135666.1, on the reverse strand, counting down.
GAGTACAGTATAGGATTGCAGCCTTATTTAACTGATCAAAGCTGGACTATAATGCTGAGTGCTGTGGGGAGGGTGGTAAACTGTCCATGTTTGCTCAGTGTGGCTCTTTTCTCTTGTTACACTTTGAATTTAATTTTAATGCGAACATATGGAAAGATTGCAGGCAGGAAGAACATTAAAAAGTGTTTTTCATTCATGTGGTTGAAGGAAAAGCCAGCTTGCAACACCTCAGCTTACTGTCCCAGCATCTCAGCTTACCCCAGCTCCTGAGCAAGAGGAACTCAAGAGTTGCAGGTTAATTTATATGTTAGAGGAGGCAACTTTCAGCTTCACTATCCAGTCACCACTGAACTCAAGCCAATTTCCCCTTAGAGTGTATAGCATAAAAGTGTGATCTAGCACAAGGGTGAAAGATCCTTGGGTTGCCTATGGTCAAACCCTCCAAATTAAGCAGCTTTATTAAGATTAGGGATGGAAGTATAAAGGATGAAAGGGGGAGAGGAGAAACAATATGATTTAAAGAGGAGCCTCAAACTTACTTTCAAAGGCCACATTACATAAAGGTACGGTCACATATACTTGGTTCTGACACTTGGGGCATGGCATATCCAATATGTAGGCAAGGGTCACACAGGGAAATGGTCCATTGACACCTTTCAGCAACCTGGGAAGTTGGAAGTAAAAGGTGCAAACTAGGAGATAATTCCAATCTACTTCTGGTATGGAGAACCACTAGGGGAAATTCCAGTCTGTGTGCATGGAGGATGTTTGACATGTGACAGGTGGGTTGAGGAAACTAGGCCGTTGTGCCAGGAACATTGTGCTTTCCTTCACGACAGTCAGATACAATGACCTTGTTCTATCAATGAGTGTCAGGATTATGGGCTCTCCCCCTCCCACGGGGCAGCATCAGGGAAGTGATTAAAAGTTTTTCACTCCGATTTTTAATGAACCATGGTTAATTTTTATGACATTGACCAACCATGGTTAGCCTTAACCATGACTTAGGGAAGCAAGCCAACTTCAAAACATGGTTTATGAAGTTGGAATGTTTCCCTAAACCATAGTTCATAGAAACCACAGTTTCAGGTTCAGACAAAACAAAAACCATGTAGAAGAGGTGATGAGGGAGCATCTGGGCTCAAGGTTTATGCACACAATACTCAACCATAGTTTGGTGTTATTTCCAGACCGGATCTATGCAGAATGGTGGCTCTTCCACTAGCTTTGCTTTGTTCCTTTTCTTCTGTTCAGTCCCTCCCTCCCCATTTTGCTGGCTGTACTGCTTTCAGGGGTTGGCAAGGCTTACCTTGCCTGGGCCAGTTCACTGCCACGGAGCCCCCTATGTGGGGTGGATCACGGGCGCGCATGAGCACGTGCACCCACAATTTCCAGCATCTGTGTCTGCACAGACATGATTTTCGGCATCTACGCATGTGCAGATGTGATTTCCGGCACCGCGGAAGCAAGTCCCCACGCCGCGTTGTGCCAGTTTAGCGCAGCGCGTGGGGACTCACTGAGTGGGCGGCTCAGTTTGGGGGCGGCTCGGGGGCCGGTAAAACGACCCCCATGGGCCACTTGTGGCCCATGGACCTTAGGTTGCCAACCCCACTTGTTGGAGTAGGACGGAGAGTCTACATTGCTACTTGCAGGGACTTCCTGTTTGTGTCCCTGTTTGGGGCCCTAGCCACAGCAAGCAGATTACAAACAGTAAACAAAATACCATTAAAATGAAATCACAATCTAACACATATAAGTATATAAATTGAATAAAACAGAAACTTAGAGGATTTCAACATGTAAACAAGGTCTAGTCTTATGAGTCAGGAAAAGCCTGGGCAAAGCGATCTAAAGTAACTATTGGTTGCTGCTTCACGTATGGCAGAAGGGAGAACATGATACAGTGCAAGGGCAACAGCAGACAATGCGCATTTCCGGGTCACCACCCTGTGATATTCTGTTGGGTGCAATGCCTGAGTAGAATTTCCCCAGCTGAACTACATGATCTAACTGTTCAGCACAAGGCTAGGTGGTTTTGAGTTCTCTTTTGTTCACTTCAAAATGAAATTAAACTATATGAATTATATACATTGGTTTTTTAAACAAACAAACAAACAAACAAACAAACAAACAAACAATAAATAAATAAATAAATAAATAAATAAATAAACCAATAGAAACCACCAGAATCCTCTTCAGCCCATAACCAATGCAGAGTTGCTCCTAACCAATCTTCTCCTTTTTCCATTAGCAAAACTGATGCTTACTGCCAGCTCTTTTTTTATATAGTTTTCCTTTGGGCTTCTCTCCCCCCCCCCCCCATGTCATGTGAATCTGGTGTTCGGTTCCATACCTGGAACGACTCCAGGTACTCATAAATTAATTAGCGGTTGCTTAGAATTTTAGCTCTCCTTCCATTTCCACTACTCCGATGGGGAATGGCATCTCCAGCCGTTTTCTGAAATCCCATAGCAGTCCTAGATTCTCTGACTTTTTGTGCCGAGGGAGGGGGTGGTGGATAGGGAGAAATGTGATGAAATAATTTGAATGCATACAAGTGGAGGAGGTCACTGTGCTTTCTAGTCTTCTTGAGCCAAAAGCATCTTTGCAGCACACAAAGTCCTTTCCGTCTTCCCCTGTTGCCGTGTGTGCTGCTTATCATTGCCCTGGTTCATTCAGATTGGGATATGCGATGGGTGGGGAGGAAAAGATTGGGGGATGTGATCATAGAATTGTAGAGTTGGAATGAACCCCTAAGGATCATCTTGTTCAACCCCTCAATGCAGGAATCCTGCCCACATCCATCCCTGGCCCCTGGCCCATTGCATCATGGGGAGTCAAAGCACCACAATACACAGGGAATAGTCATCATCCTTGTTTTGAGGAGGCGAGCAAGTGGACGTGAGTGGGTGGTTGCTATAGCACATGGGTAGGCAAACTAAGGCCCAGAGGCTGGATCCAGCCTGATTGCCTTCTAAATCCAGCCCGCAGACGGTCTGGGAATCAACGTGTTTTTACATGAGCAGAATGTGTGCTTTTATTTAAAATGCATCTCAGGGTTATTTGTGGGGCATAGGAATTTATTAATCCCCCCCCAAAAAAATATAGTCTGGCCCCGCACAAGGTCTGAGGGACAGTAGACCGGCCCCCTGCTGAAAAAGTTTGCTGACCCCTGCTATAGCATAACTGGTTGTCTGTCTAGACTAATGTTGGAAATCTCCAGCAGCAGTACACAAATTATAAGCAGCATCCTCTAGTGAGATTGTACTGAAAGGGTGGTTGGTGCAAATGGTGTTTAGGTGGGCGAGCTACAAGCATAACTCTGGCCAGAGAGATCAACAATCCTGTGAGATAGTATGTTAGAATGTGGGGCTGGCGCTTGGGGTGGATCTGTGTTCGAATTCTCCTTCAGTCATGAGGTTTACTGGGTGACCTTGGGGCAGCCGCCGTCTCTCAGCCTTGCCTACCCCACAGAGTTTTTCCGAGGATAAAAATGGGAGAGAGGGGGACCATGTGCACAGCTTTCCAGATCCTTGGAGGAAAGTCAAGCTATAATTAAACACAATAAATAAATAAATAAAGCAACCCTCTGAGGCTGCAATGCAGAGATGCATCTGTGAGGACTGCTTATATATGTGTGCATTTGGCTGCGCTGACGTGCTTGTATTTCTTTATAAACAAAGCAAATATTACAAAGAATGTCCCAGTGTCCTCTCATCCAGAGGAAACAAACAAACAAACAAAAAACCTTATTAATTGTTTAACTGTTCAGGGCTTAGGAGAGAAATGAGCAAGTAGTACCAGTACTTAATGTATCTCAATATCCCATATGGTGGTCAGGAAAGGTTAGTCCACATGCTGACCTATATGCAGTGTCTCGTTCCAGTGCAGCCTCTGCCTGGGCCATACAGTGCTGGCATAGAAACATATGGCACATACAGGCTGGTGAATAGTTTAAGAGCCTTTAAAATGTTGCACTGGCTATGGGTGGTGCCTACATGGGCAAATGCCTTTTGGCAGCCTGCATAACGGCTGCTGTTGCATTTAAATTGGCCCTTATTTGATGCTATGTTTGCAGCTTGGCTTTTTGATACTCAATGCCTTTGAAATGTTTTTGTTGGCTGGAATACAGATTGCAGCCACAAATGGTATCCACCTGGTAAGATGATCATCCCCATAAGATTTGGATTTCATTAAACTTTATGCATGTAATTCATTCCAGAGCCAATAGTGGCATATATATTTTAAGGAAGGGAAGGGGGAGCTTTGGGCTGCAGGCCTGTGACCAATCAGAAATAATATGTGGGACTTGTATGGTTTATTATTATTATTATTATTATTATTATTATTATTATTATTATTATTATTTATTGTTATTGTCTTGATGATCTGCTTCTTCTTCACCATGTTGGCATATTTATTTGCTGGTCCAGTTAATAAAGGAAGGCATAGCAGCGCTCATAATTCTCCTCTCATTAATGGCAATCTGATTGCACAGCAACTTTTTAGAAGAAAATCTATGGCATGTTAATACAAATAATGATAATTAGGCAAGCCTGTTTCCTCCAGCTCTTTAAATCCAGAGGAAGCTGAGTCATAGAATTGTTACAGTAGAAACTCTGTTCTCCAAGGGCTTTTCAGTTCCAGCAACTCAGCTCCTCCTATCAGATCCTGAAGTGTGGCTTGACAATTCTGAAGAAACCCAATTACAACCTGTGCAGCATGTTTCAGAATGCATGCTCATTAGGTCTTACACCCAAGAGGATGCATGAAGTGTTGTATCGTGGCAGAGCTAATTTAGGATTGCCATATTTTGAAGAGCAAAAAAGAAGACATTTTTGCCAACTTATACTTTTAACTATGGATCGCTGTGACGAGACTCATTTTACATACGCATGAAAAAGAGGATGTGTCCTGGAAAAAGAGGACATCTGGCAACCCTAATTCCCCATAAGTACAACCTAGCCTCAACACTCCCCCATTCCTCTTGTCCTTTGGCCTAGGAGGTCAAACCCTACTGCAGGCTTGTAATAAAAGCCCAGCCAGAGATCTCCATGTCACCCAGTTAGGAAACCTGTGAAGCTATCAGCACCTTCAGCTCAGGAATTGCAATTCAGCTGACAATGTGGGACTGCCGCTTTAGGCCATATATTCCACTGCATCCATTTACTTGAAAATCCCAAGTTTCATTGATTCCAATTAAACTTTACTTCCAAGTAAGACTGCAGTCTTCACTAACACCTGAAGAGATATTGTTGGGGCCATCTGCTACATGTATTTGCAGCACACGATGCGAGGACACACAATGCAGCTGCCTCCCCAAAATTAAAAAGGGTGGGTCATTTCTTGAATAGGAGATACACATGCCCAGAACCTCATGTGTGCTTCCTTCAGTTCCAAGATGGCAGAAAGTGGCAGGGGGGTGTAAATGGAATAAATGGAATAATATTTAAACTTAAATCATACTGTAAGGTCCTTTACATATTAAAATAACATGTAGATTTGGTTTTTATATTTCTCTACACAAAGACTCCCAAGACCTGCTGTGATATTACCACTAGAAACCATAGGATCAATACCTTACTTTTTGGAACCACAAAACTCTAAGCATTGTCTCTAAGCATTTATGATTCTTTTACTTATATTTGTATCCCACCCCTCCCGCATTGAACTCAGGGTTGCATACATGGCTGAAAGATCTCTCAGATGATCTTTACTGAACATTCTTCCTTATTTGTTGGCATGGAGGGTATAAGGGTTATATAACCCAATGCCATCATTATTCCACTTTCCAGTGCACTTTCCCATCACTTTTCAATGGCAAAAAGTATGGGGTGGGGATTTTGTGGGGGGACTGAGTAAGGGGAAATGCAGGGGTTGTTTTTTTTTGTGCAACAGCACCAAACCCACTTTAATTGTGCTGCCTTAATTTGCTGGTATACGGTTCAATCATACCCGTGAAACAGCGAGAGTGAAAGTGGCCTGGGTTTATTTATAGAATTGATAAGCTGCCCTTTAGCACAATCTCCCATGATTAAAATACAATACAATTATAAGAGTCAACAGTGAAGCAACATAAACAGATGCACAGCAGCATGAATCCAATGAGCCAAGCCAAACCATAAGATCCCACTTTATTAAGTACCACAATATGAGGTAGCTTAGGCTGTGAGAGGACCACAAGGTCCATAGTGTTTCCTGACTGATCTTGGTGGTCAGAGCCCAGCTTACTAATGACTGTATCACACTATACACTATAGCACCAGACAACCTTCTAAGTGCTCATGTTATTTTGAAATCCTCCTGGTAATAAACATATTCAGTAGTAGGGGCAGACTTTGGTCTTTCAGAGTTCAGCTGCATCCTTTAAGAGGCCAGAATTCGACACACCATTTGCCTTCCATTCTGCTAGCAGCACAAACCTGTGCACATTTGAAGGTATCTGAAGAAGTGTGCATGCACACGAAAGCTCATACCAATAACAAACTTAGTTGGTCTCTAAGGTGCTACTGGAAGGAATTTTTTTATTTTGTTTCGACTACAGCAGACCAACACGGCTACCTACCTATAACTGTGCACGTTTAGTCAGAAATAGTGTGTGAAGTTCAGCAATCCCTAGTGATGAGAGATTCTGGAGCAGAGGAAAAAAGTCCCTAAGTCCTGCTGGCTCGCTCCAGTTAGGGAGAAGGTGTGGAGGACACTTAAACTGTTTCTTCATCCCATTGACTTCACGGAAGATACCGTAATTGTTACTATGCCAGTTTCAAACCCATTTGGGGGGCAAGTTGGGACAATGAGGGCTCACCCTCACTCTCTTAGCCACTATGTGAAACTAGCTCTCAATAAATATATTGCACTTCACCTCTGTAGAATATTTAGATGTCATGTAAAATATTTACTTTCAGGGCAAACACTTTCAGAAAGCAGCTACCAGCACAGTTTAAAACAAAGATTCAATGGAACACAGCAACCCAAGACCAGAGTCTATTAAAAACAAAAGTGATTTTTATTTCAAATAGCCTTCTGCACAAGAAAGTCTTCCGGACACACCTAAAACCAGGAATGAACTTGTCAGATCTCCCTGGGGAGCGAAGTTCCACATCATGGGTAGGCAAACTAAGGCCCTGGGGCTGGATCTGGCCCCATCGCGTTCTAAATCCGGCCCGTGGACAGTTCGGGAATCAGTAGAAAGTGTGCTTTTATTTAAAATGCATCTCTGGGTTATTTGTGGGGCATAGGAATTCGTTCTTTTTTCTTTCCAAAATATAGTCTGGCCCCCCACAAGGTCTGAGAGACAGTGGACTGGCCCCCTGCTGAAAACGTTTGCTGACCCCTCTGTTCCACATCCAGCTGGCTACCACGGAGAAGGCCCTGTTGCCAATCCAAGAATAGGCACCTGAGAGCAGGGCCTCCAGTGCCATCTTGAAGTCTCCTGCTGGGTTTGTGTGGGTGGTACAGGACGTCCTGAAGACAAGCTCGTCCCATACTGAGCTTTTAAAGGTCAGTACCAGCAATGTTCAGCTGAGCCTGGATACAAACTGCTACAACCAACTGGACTGATGTGAAAGGAGTGTCACAAACATGTCCTGCTTCACTCCCGATAGCACCCAAGCAGCTGCATTCTGAACCAAAATAAAAGGAAGACAGAAATCGTGGTTTGCATGGAATCCTCGCTGGCCTTTCTGAGCTGAACAGCAACGAGGTTTCTGCAGGAAAGCTTCCTCTCCCCAGGCCCTGGGGCGTCAGGAACTGGGGCTCTCCCTAAATGACGAAAGCCAAACCGCTGCAGAGTTCTGAAGCCAGCATGGAAATTAAATCGAAACCAAACAATGCCCAGCCCTGGCAAATGCGCGCATGGTGCCTGAGGGAAAGGCACTCCGTGTATGCTCTAACGCGCTCTCGTCACTGTTTAGAACCAAAACTCGGCCAAGGGGCTGAGCTCTGCCTAAGCCGAATAATGAGCCTGGCCACACCTGGGAGCTTCCCCCTTCCGCCTCCGCCGGGCGCGGGGGGAGGCGCGCAGCTCGCCCCGCCGCGAGGGAGAGATTCGGCCCCGGCGCTCGCCCCCCACACCCCGACTTGTGTCGCCGGCGGCGCGGAGGGCGGCTCCCCCACCCACAGCCCTCCCCTTCCGTCCCAGCCAGGAGCCATTCCAGCGCGCGCCTTCCCGTGCAGGCGCCCTCAGACAGACGCGGGGTTTGCTCTCGCAGGCGGCCGCAGAAGCAGCAGCAACCTCCCCCTCGAGCCAAGCCAGGCCCGGCCGGCAGCAGCAGCGGCGGCTGCTCTCGCACGAGCCGAACTTTCTCATTGGGCGCCCGCGCGCCCTCCCCGCCCCCCGCCAGCTGCTCGCTCTCCTCGCCCGCTTAGCGGCGGCAGCAGCAGCAGCAGAAGGCGGCGAACTTTCTCTCCTTTGTTGGGAACTTCTGCGCTCTTGCCTTCCCCTCGGCCAGGCGCTCCCGGGAGCTGAGGAGAGGCAGGTGGCGGGCGCCTCGGCGGCGGCGCCCCGCGAGCCCCGAGGTAAGAAAGGCGGGCTGCGAGCGACCCCCGACGCGCCTTTGGCTATGCCAGGAGCGAAACAAGGACTCTGTGGCGGCAGGAGGCGGGGGGAGAGACAAACGGGGGGGGGCAGGTTGGGGACGAGCCCTTCTGAGGGGACAAGAGGGAGCGAGGGAGGGTTGGGTAGGGGGAAAGAGGAGCGAAAGGTCACGACTCTTGGCCTTTCCCTTCCCTTCGCAACAACACAGCCAACCAGCCGGCAGGCGCTCTCGGCGAGGACGGGAAGCGGCTCGCCTCAGAAGCTGCTTGGCTACAAACGTCCATTGAGAAGGCAGCGCCGAAGCGGGGCCGGGGGTGGGGGCGGCGGCGGAGGCTTCAGGCTGTGCCTCGTTGTGTAACCTCGCCAGCTGCCGCCGAGAGCCCTCGGGCTGGGGGAGACCCTGGGCTGGAGGCGAAGCTGCTCTCTCCCAAGCAGCCGGCTCTGCTTCCGAGGCGGCGGGAGCCCTGCGAGAGAAACAGCTCTGGAGTAAACGTGGCTTCCTAAGGCGCTAGTCCTCATGAAGCAGCTGCGTAATTGCTTTCACAGCGGGCTCCCCCCCCCTCCCAGTAAACCCGAGTAACAGCAGCGCCTCCTTATAGCTGACAGCTGGGTGTGCAAACAAAGTCTTTCTTCTGGACGCCGAGTTGCTTCGAGGAAAACTCCCGACGCCCACTTCTGTTCTGGATAGGAGGAGAGGTTCAGAGCTTTTCGCTCTGCAAGTGAGCAGAGTCCTCCCGCTACCTGGCGAGTGTGGCTCAGAAAGGCATTGAAAGGATCTGCTCATATTTCCACTTGGGGCTTGGCGAGGGTTACAAAGGCTTTTCTTGCTTCCGCGAATCTCTAAGCTGAGCAAGTCTCCCTTTCTGGAAGGGGATCCGCAGAGCAGGTCCAGGGTCAGCTCCTGCATGACTCTGTTGAATTGCTCAATTACTTTCCGGCTGTCTTTGAATGTCTTGTCTTAGTTCAGGACTAATTGCTTCTCTCAAGACCTTCTGCAGGCTGCAGCAGCAGCTGTGAAAGGAGTTGTGGCCGATTGTGAAAGGTGGGTGGGTTCTAGATCTGAAATGTTTCTTTTCTGAAGCCAATTTGTCACAGTGCTTGTCAAAGTTACTGTTTTCTAGAGTTCGCCTCTAGCTGGCGATTTTTTTTTACTTTCATGCAGAGAATTGAGCAGTAGAGGGAGGGGGAACTTGGGAAGACTACTTCAGTTGATGGAACTAGTTTTTTGTGGTAAATCCTTTGCTTAGTTTTGCATTAGTTTTCCTTCACTATTGGCAGGGCAAAGGATAGGGAGTTCTGCTCATTTAGGCTGCAATCCCTGATCGACTTACCTGGGAATCAGCCCTATTGAGGTCAGTGAGACTTGCTTCTGAACATGCGTAGGCTTGCACTGTCTCCTAGATTTCAGTCTTGCTTCAAGCCAACTTTCCTGATTGATGTCTTCACCCCCTAACCACAAAGTTCATCCCTCAGTTTGGTATTTTTCTCCCTCCGCTTCTATAATGGTTAAAGGGCACTCAGATATGGCGAGGCATCTCCTATTGGAACATGAGCTTCACTCTAATTGGCTAATTTATATACATTTAGAATGAACCAAGCAGTAAAGCTTTTTTTGGACTGCATCCTTTCAGGCTGCTGGTGCTGGGATTGCATAGCTGAAACCAGGGAGGGAAGGGAAAAAACCAACCCTCTCTGCAGAGTATAAAAAATAACTTTGGAAGAAGGCTAGGTTGAAATTCTTCATGATCTGCTAGCCTTGTGTGGCTGAAGATGGGTATTTTAAAATAGCGGGATTTGAAAATACCCAGGTAGCTCTTGGGAAGAGGGCAGACCATGAAAAACACTTGATTCTCATTTTGCATAATTTGTAAACTGGGCTCCACATGATTATTGTGCAGAATGTTGGGGTTCTCAATAAAATTCATGGCAAATGCCTTCTAATATAAAGCATATGTTCCCACAGGGGTCTTCCCTGGTGCTTGCAGGGTCTACTCCACTGCCCTTACCTCACTGAAATTAGGTTTGAAATAAGCATTTCTCTTGTAGCCAATAGAACAGGTTTTGGTGTGTGTGTTCAGCTACAGAGGGTGTGCGGTGCCCATGACAGAGTCTGTGGTTTGTAGTTGTGCCCACAGGCCCCCCAAAACATTGGCAGCCCCCACTTTGTGAAGCGGGGAATGGGGATCTGATACTCTCCAGAAGTTGCTGTATTTCAGCAGTTGTCATCTCTGACTATCACTCATGCTGGCTGGAGCTGATGGGAGTTGTAGTCCAATGTCCTTTGCAAGGCCACAGATTTCCCATCCCTGTTTTACTTATTTTTTATTTTTATTAAATTTCTATACCGCCCCTTCATCTGAGGGTCACAGGGTGGTTTACAATACAAAACCACAAAAACCCATAACAGTTCAAAATGCCATAGATTACCGTAATTAGGCAAAGTTCCAGGAAAAGAAGAATGTTGTTGCCTGGCACATAAAGATGCAATGAAGGTGTCAGGAGAGCCTCCATGGGAATAGAATTCCACAAGCGGGGAGCCACCACAGAAAAAGTGTATTCTTGCGTTGCCACTCTCCAGACCTCTCGTGGAGGAGGTGCATGAAATGGCTTCAGATGATGGTCACAGGGTCCGGTTGGTTCATATGGGGAGAGGCGGTCCTGGAGGTATTGTGTACCCAAGCCATTTAAGGCTTTATAGGTCAAAACCAGCACTCTGAATTGGGCCCGGAAACTAATTGGTGGCGAGGGTTGGTATTATATGCTCAAACTGTCTTGCCCTGGTGAGCAACTTGGTTGCTGAATTCTACACCAGTCAAAGGATGATGAAAACTTTCCCAGTGTTGCTCCTACTGACCTGGAGTTCATTCCCTTGACCAAAACTTTATTTTAAATGTTTATTTTTCAACCTGCTGTCCTAATAATCAAGGTGGCTCATACTAACAAAACTGCAAACAAATAACTGAAAAGACAATACAACTCTGAAATGCAGCAATCAAATAAAACAACATAAGCCATAACAACAGAACAGCAGTATTGACAACCAAATGTTTTATTCTGGAATATAATTCATATTCCTCTGGAAGATGAAAGAGAAGTATCTCTGCACCCCATCCCATGATCCCTTCCTGCCATCCATCATGTAGGTTGGTGTTTATGGGAATTGGAGTCCAGTAACATCTGGAAGGTCTGTCACTTCACTCCGGAAGAAAATGAAATAACTTTTTTGATAAAATATAAAAGGGAAGGCTCACTTCTTTGGAATCTTTTCATCACTACTAGTGTTTGCAGGGAGGTGACTGATATGTACAACTTGACTTGCAGCAGGTTCTTCAAGAGATCCAAGGCCCAGAGACCCTACTTGCCCACTTGTTTGTTTTGTTGATATGTGGCCTGCCTAAACCTGAACAGCTCAGAGCAGGAAATTACATAAAATGTGTACAGATTTCATTGAAAGCCCCCCCCCCCCAAGTTCTGCAGGCAAAACCCTTCCTCCTCAAAGCAAAGCCATCTGTATGTATTCTGTTTACATTTCATGCCTTGCTTTTCCAAAGTGGCTAGCAGCAATACAATATCCAATTCCAAACAAAATTCAATAATAACGAAACTATCAACATATATAAAAACAGCAGCTAGTTGAACAAACACTAGGAGATCATCATAACCTCACTAGGCTCTTATGGGTGAAAAATGCAAAGACGGTCAATATGTTTTAAACAATAATTGTTTATTATACATTGCAGAACAGAATAAAACAATTTATTATTAATTAAATTTCATCTGATCGGATCACCGGGCAGTTTAATAATACAGTAGTACCTTGGGTTACAGATGCTTCAGGTTACAGACGCTTCAGGTTACAGACTCTGCTAACCCAGAAATAGTACCTCTGGTTAAGAATTTTGCTTCAGGATGAGAACAGAAATCGCTCAGTGGCCGCAGTGGGAGGCCCCATTAGCTAAAGTGGTGCTTCAGGTTAAGAACAGTTTCAGGTTAAGAACGGACCTCCAGAACGAATTAAGTTCTTAACCCGAGGTAACATTGTAACGACTTCACCAGATCAAAGACTTGTCTGAACAAGATTTTCACCTGCCACTGAAAGGCCAGCAGGAAGAAGGCAAGATGGGCTTCCCTTGGAAGAGACTTCCAGAACCTGGGTGCTGCCACTAAGACAACCATCTGTTGCATCCCTGCCAGGGTCTGCTCTTTGCAGGATGCAGACAACACCTCCTATCTTATAATGCTTACTCTATATCAGGGCTGGGGAATCTTTTCTGGGTGGCATTCCCTTGGGCCTAATTTGGGGCACTGCATGCTGGTGGGGTCAGAGCTCTTTCCTCCTTCCTTCCTGCCCAGCTGGGTACCAAGGGAAGGACAAGAGAGTTCTTCCCTAACATCTGAGCTCATTGCATGCAGAGGGCTTTCTCCCACCCTTGTCAATATTTGTTTTGGCTCCCGTTTCCATTTCTCCCTTCCTCTTCTCTTTTTCTTTTGGGCCTCCTCTCACCTGTGTGAAATTAAGATGAGGGCCACAGGTGTTCCCCACTCATGCTCTGCATTGGCTTCCGGCATGCCCCAGTTGTTTGAATCTGGCATATGGATGGTACAATCAGGAATAAACCCTTGCGAGATCTTGGCGACTTCAGTCAGAGGTTGGGTTGCAGTTGCAGCTTTCCCCTCACCTTGCTTTCAGTGGTATACGAGCAACTGCAGTTTGGCTCCTTGTCATTTCTCTGGTCATCACTGAGAGCCCGTGGCTTTATGGGAAACAGTTCACCTTACAGCTCCTTCCCATGCCGGCACCTCCTTCCTGGAAACTGGAGGGAAGGCTGTGATTGGGAGAAACCTACAGTGTGGTCTCAGGTTACAACTTTTATGAAAATTGGTTGCACTGATTAATCAATTAAGGCTTGCAGTGCTAGCAAACATTCCCTAAAAGTAAAACACTTGGTTAGATAGGCACATTTGTGTGCTCCTCTTCAAGTTGTTATGTAACTTGACATTTTGTTAATGTTGGTTACTGTTTTGATAGTAACAAGGGTTTAATCAGTTGCCTGAAAGCAGGATGATGGAAAATGAAATTCAGGAACACAGGAGCCTTTCTAAATACCTTTTGTATGCGTTGCGACAACTTGTGAAGTCAATTTGCATCTTGTGCAAATTTCAGTTGTTTCATATTTCGTCTCTGGAGGCTGTGTGGACACATCCTGATTGCTTCATTTCACACATTTGTGCTAGAATTTAGCTGTGGATGGAGCTGAACTGGGCGTTGGGTTACTGTTCTCTCCCTTGTTAACATCCTGTTTGTTTTTAATTCCTCAGTTCTCTTTGCAATAGGAAGTTCGAACTTTTACAATGTGCTAAGTTTAGACCCAGGTGAAGATTGAATTGTTCAAAATCATATACAGCTCAAACCTATGAATATCTAGTTAGAAGTAAGTCGCACTGACTTCAGTGGGACTTACTGCAAAGTAAGTGTACATAGGATTGCAGACTTTTAGAAACTGAGCATCAAGATGTGACCCTCCAGATGTTGTTGGACTTAGGCTCTCATCATCCTTGACCCATGCTGGCTCTAGCTGATGAAGGTTAGAGTTCAACAACATCTGGAGTGTCACAGACTTTTTGTTCCTAACTTAACAAGCAACATCTTTCCATCCAAAAGCAGGTGTCATTATTTTTCTCAAACTGTTCCTTTTTTCTCTATCCCCACCCTAGTTTTCCTCCAGCTTTAAAATATTCACAATTTCTTTACCCTGGAGTTATTACTCTTGCTTGTGCTGAAGCTTTCCTTAATGTACCAGGAGTCTGTATACGGAAATATACTTTTAATTACATTTGTTTAATTATAGTTGGTAAACCATGCCTCCAGGACTTAAAATACAACTTTTTCTGAGCTGGCACCTGAGAGGTAATCTCAGATGCGACATGCTCAGAGGCAGTACAGTGTTGAGGATTAAAGGTTGGAGACAAACAAGGGAAGGCCATTGGTTTCACGTTGTGCTTCTGGGCTTCTAGAAACTGACAAGCCAATGTTGGAAACAGGATGCTAAGTTAGATAGCTGCAATGGCACGATCCGGTGAAGCAATTCAAAAGGGATGCAGAAATGATTTCATCTTTCAAGCGACCTGTAAGATGACGCTTTACTTTTTCTTTATTTTTTAAAAGTGGTCTTAAAGAAGGGCTGTGTCTGCTGCATCAGACCAAGGGCACATTTTGTCTAGTTTTCTGTTTGTGTGGTGGCCAACCAGAATCCTATGGGAGACCCACAAGCAGGACTTGACCGCAATAATTCTCTCCCACTTGCATTCTGGTGGCAGCGTGTATCCGTCATGACTAGAAGCCACATATGAATTTGTCTCATCCCATTGTTACAGCTGTACATCACTACACCTTGGGGTGACAAATTCCAGTTTAACTATGTACTGTGAAAAGAAGTATTTTCTGAATCTCTTACTTGCCCAACTCCTTGAACCCAGTATTATAAGAAAGGGGAGAAAAAACTTATCTTTATCCATACTATGCGTAATCTTGTAAACCTATATCATGTACCTTCTTACTCACATCCCCCCCCCCTAAAAACTAAAGAGCCGAAACATGGTAAGATTTTCACATAGGGGAGTTCCTCCAGTCCCTTTTCTGCACATTTTCTGGCTGCATATTATCATTTCTAGAGGTGTGGCAACCAGTATTTCAGGGGCTTCGTTAGTGCTTAATGTAGCTTTTGTAATGCAAATCCTCTTCCTTCCGAACCATGTGAGTGTCTGCTCCTGGAGTAATATCATTAGAGGGAAAGGTGCCCCCCTTCTAGATCATGCTATTATTATTATTATTATTATTATTATTATTATTATTATTATTATTATTATTTTGCTGGGGGGCAGCTGTGATAGAATAAGCAGCACAAAACACTCTGCTGAAATCTTTTGTGTAGAAGGTAGTGTTACTCCAGAAGGGTTGCAACTCAAACTGGACACGTTTTTCCAAACGAAAAGGTGGCCTTCGTCCTAATCTCCCTGGATATTTCTGCTCCCTCTTATCGCAATTATTGTGCAACAGATGTTTTGCTGGAAGCTGTTTTTAAATCTTCCAAATCTTAATAAGAAAACATTATCGTTCACATGTGATGTGGATTGAGCGGGATCTGTCTGATTGTTTTTATATTATTTAGCAGGAAAGTGCATTTTGTAAGAATTTAATTTTTAAAAGTATGTACACGCTGTTCTTTTTTGTTTGTTTTAAAAGGGGCAGCAGTTATCTCTTTCTCCCCAAGCCTTTAAGGCACAAAGGCAACATTGTAAATTATTTGGCTTTTTGTGTGCTGGGATAGGATAAGTTCTTAGATATTGTGGATTGTTCCTCTGCATTTCTTAAGAGTGCCATATCAGCTATAGCACCTCTGTGTGGATTTAAGTTGAAATGTAGTGCAGTATATTAGTGCAGTAAAA
The DNA here is from genome assembly GCF_964188315.1 of Podarcis muralis. Classification (NCBI taxonomy): domain Eukaryota; kingdom Metazoa; phylum Chordata; class Lepidosauria; order Squamata; family Lacertidae; genus Podarcis; species Podarcis muralis. The sequence goes on along the minus strand of NC_135666.1, from coordinate 20,485,034 downwards.
TCAGATCTGCTTCTAAATTAGAAAAAGCCTTGATAAGAGGGGAATAGAATGAAAGTTGAGGCCTCATCCTTAGGGAGGGAAGAAGGACTACAAAGATGCTGTACAATTAATTGCACCAAATATAAATGTTGATGAGTGTCATTTTTTTATTTGTATCTGGATCACATTTGTGATGCCTTGGTTGACTCCACAAAATGTTATTGCCCAACTGTGGGGTTTATCTTATTAACCAACAGCTATTTTGATCTTAATGCCATTTTTCAGTAACCCTCCTTACATGTTACAACTAGGGATGTGCACGGACAGCAAGATTTGGTTTTGAGCCTGATTTGGTACTTTAGAAAACACCAGATTTGTGCTGAACTGATTTGGTGGGTGTCTAATTTCACTTTGGGTCAAAGCTGAATCCTAATTGGTAAGAATAAGCTTTTGCATTCCCCATTCATAATTATAGTGGGGTTTTTTTGTTTTTTAAAACTTTCTTTCTTTCTTTCTTTCTTTCTTTCTTTCTTTCTTTCCATAATTAGATTAAATTTTAAGATGTAGCAGCCCCTTCTGAGGAGATGAATCCTGAAAAACTTCGGAAGGGCACCTTTAATTGTTTTTCAAAAGGGTAGCATTTAGAGTTGGGGGACAGTTAAAAAATGATTCATTTAATCTCTATTGTTTCATGGGCAAATGGTATAAGAATGTCATGCATTGTAAAAGTAAGACTAAGTAAGAAACCTGCCAAATTGCAGACAAATGGATCTAGGGTTTTTTTACTGATCATTCTTAAATTGATATTTGAGGGTGGGAATGAAAAAGGCCTTCACTTCTCTCCTTGTGGTTTTCTGGCAAAAAAAGAAAAGAAAGAAAAAAGAAAAATACCTTGGGAATTTATCTTCACATTTTCAGAAGGATGGGTGCATGAACTATGGAGTTATGCTGTATGAAAAAACAGCTTCAGTGTTCCTACTCAGTTGACACAGTAAAAGACTCCAGACTTACAGAAACTAGGTGCAAAGCTCATTTGGCAGGAGTGGATATGTGGACATGTGACAGAGATGCAGGAGAGCTTGAATGCCCTGTATTTTCCAAGCGAGCACTGCTAACAGAACTAGCAAAGAGTACAGACCAGACCAGATCAGGGTTCAACATCCCTTCCCCAAAGCACGAAGATTTGAGACCCCTGGTAAAAGTAATCCCACTGGTTAGAAACTAGATTTGTCAGTCACCTCCTTTCCCCACCAACCTAATGTTTTCCTAATGTGGCAAGCATGGGGATTATTATTATTTTTTATTTTTGAAAAAAACAAACCTCAAACTGCTTTGGAAGTCCCTGCTTCAGCTGGGGGCACTTCAGAGATGTCCTGCTTTGTCTTGGACAAGCCCTAAATCTATTGGAGATGGCCTACTTCAGTTCAGGATTCATCTATAGTACCCGTAGTTTACAAAGCGAAGGGCTGCAGCTCAGCAGTTCAGTGGCAGAGCCTTGCACACAGGTGGTCCTTGGTTCAAGCCCCACCATCTCCATGTAGGCCTGGGGATTCTCCTTGTCTGGAAACCTGGAGAGCGGCTGCCAGTCAGTATTGGTGGACCCGTTGTGGGATTTGGTATAAAAAAGCTCCCTATGTTCTTATTCAACACATGCTGACCATTTCCAAGGCTTCCCTAGTCCCAATACCTTGCACTGTTTATTTGATTGATTGCATCTTACCCCACCTTCCTTTGGCAGCTCATGGGCTAAGAGGTAGAAATTGAAGAGTTGAACTTGGGTTTGTCTGTCTCAAGTCATGGTGGTTATTGGTATATAGCTGACAGTTTCAACTGGACATGCCAGTCTTTTCATTTGGAACCTTAAAACAATGCAAAGCATGCCTTTCACACACACACCCTAAGCTCTGCCACCTCTCAGATACTTCTAGTTATTCTAGGTAAATAAAAATTCAGACGCTGGTATTCAGGAAGATGGAATTCATAAGGAATTCAGATGCTTTAGATGAAGTCAACTTAGTTTTGCAAGCCCCACTTGTATCCACTTGTGTTTAGGTCTGAAATAAAGGGCAGCTGCAGTCCATGCGCCAGGCTTGTGTTTGGCTGCTTCCAGCTCCTGCTTCATGGTGTGTGTGCCTGCAAGCGTGTAGCATTATTCTGGATTACATTGCAGCGTGCTCAAAAGTGCCTTGCATTTCCCAGCTGTTTCACAATTTTTCTCTGCCTGGCCCTGCCAGCTGCTTTCACCCAGGCGAGTGTAGATAATGTGTTGGATCTTCTGATTTTCTGTGTTTACTAGTGCTGGTGGCCAGGCTTTTGTGTATGTATATACATATGTATATGCTGTGGTCTAAACCGCAGAGCCTCTTGGACTTGCCAGTCAGAAGGTTGGTGGTTTGAATCCCCACAACAAGGTGAGCTCCTGTTGCTCTATCCCAGCTCCTGCCAACCTAGCAGTTTGAAAGCATTTCAGTGCAAGTAAATAAATAGGTACCACTGAGGCGGGAGGGTAAACAGCATTTCTGTGCTCGTTGACTTCTGTCACAGTGTTCTGTTGTGCCAGAAGCAGTTTAGTCATGCTGGCCACATGACCTGGAAAGCTGGCTGTGGACAAACACTGGCTCCATCAGCCTGAAGCAAGATGAGCGCTACACCCCATAGTTGCCTTTGACTGGACTTAGTCGTCCAGGGGTCCTTTACCATTACCTATATATGTACAATATACGTACGTATGTCCTGCCGGCCAGCCCTTTGAATATGTGCATTCAAAGTGGAGGGTATTTGACATGTCAATTCAGTGGTCATAAACGATAAAATATTAATAGTGATTAATTTGCTCCAACACTTCATGAGGGGTGGGGTTTTTAAACTGCACAATATAATACAATAGCAATGCCCTATTTAGATGAAAATATTGAGTGCAGAAAGGATTGAATTACGTAAGTATATAGAACTATTTAGAAACTGACCAGCTGCTGCTACTACTAGTACTTTTGGATGTATGTGTCTCATATGGTTGTGTTAGTGAAGCAACATGATAACTTCTTGGCACAGTGGCTCTTGCAGACTCATCAACAGGAAGTTGCCAAACACCAGGAAAGAGACATTGAGCAGAACCTACTAATCTCTCTCTCTTGGACTGCAGCATAGCTGGTGTACGGAGGGAAGAGTAGCAATGGTTCCTATAGCAATTTGTGCTGACTGCTGAGATCAAGATGGCAACCATAGCACTGTCAAGTGACAAACCCATTGACCATTTCCTTGACCCTGATAGATTCCTGTCAGTTTTGGCTTGACCCGCCCAGCAGAAATTCAATCCTGTGTCTGGAACTGGGTGACAATCTGGCTGGAAATCTTATCCTTTCCTTATATGGTTAGTCTCAAATTGCTGGGGAAAGGCTCAGCATCAGGTTGCAAGACCTTACCTACAGAACAGCTCTGTATAACCCAAAAGCTTGCTACCCTTGCCCCCCAATAATGTTGATCCAATGAAAGGGTTTTGTTTCTGGGCCAACTCACTCCTAACTTTATCTGTTTCTGACATTTAATGTTCGAACCTTCTGATGTTTTCTAAAAGAATAGGTTGAACTAATAGTCACGGAATATCTTCTGTAAATGTTGCTCACCACAATTAAATTGTAGCAGTAAAAAACTGACGGGGCATGGATGGGTTTTGTTTCTTTTTCTATTTTCCCTTTCTTTTTTAACCATTAACCTCATTCCCAAGAACTGTGGATGTTAAGTGGTCATCTAAATATTTTGGAAGTTAAAAAATTCACGGCGATATTGGTGAGCTTTGAAACCTGCAGTGTCAAGCTTGATGGTTTATTAGGGAAAGGTGTGACTGAGGAAACAAAAGAAGAGGCAAACCCTCGAAACCCTGAAATATAAATCTTTATCCATTGTACTAGTCCTTGTGAAACAATCACTTGTCCAAAATGTTTTGGTTGATAACTGCCTTCTGCAGCAGCAACAAGATGACGGCTGTTCTACCAAAACAACATCTCTTTGCAAACCATGTCCAAGCTTCACTTTCAACCTCTAGTTAAGAGATGAACCATGGGCAGCATGAACTATGCTTAACATCTTTGCAGATATAACTTTAAACCATGGTTAAGGGTGACTCCCAATTTTCTAAGAAATGTTTGGCAGGAAGTGACTGGTGTACCTTCATTTGGCCCCTGGATATTTGCAACTACCCATTCCAAACTGAAACAAAATTAATTGTATTGGTCACTTTCCTACCTGCCTCTTAAAGATAAGGGGTGCTAACTTGAATAAAATAATGTGGGGGCCCAGGTAAACCCTGTCCTGCACAATCAATCAAATGGTGTATGCACACCATTTGAATGGCAATGCCCATCAACTTGGGGGGGGGGATATTTTATTGTGGGGGCCAAAACCCCCACGGCCCCAGGAGTTGGCTCCTATGCTAAAGATGATCTGGACCCGAAGTAACGATAGAGAAAGAAAATATCTTAGCTGTTGCCTCAAAACATTCAGTTGTCTTCAATTTGCTGCAGTTTGTGGTTTTGTGTGTGCTTTGTGTGACATAAAAACCTTGCCCTAATATCTGATTCAGTTGTGTGTGTTTTTATATTAAATTCACCCTTGCTCCAATGGTGTTCATATTTCCTGGAAAAGAACGATTTGTCACTCATTAATGGAGGGGAGAAACAATAAGAGTGCTATGTTAAGGGGGGGGCGCAAGGGTGATAGCAGGTGGAGCAGACATTTGTGTGTGCACAAGCTTGAAAACATGGTTGTTTTAAGGGCGTGAGAGTGAAAAGCGCCAGCCGCTTTCATATTATCTGTCTTTGGATGCCTTGTTTTTGTGTGTGACTGATGTAGACCCTGAACGTGTCTCTCATATTTGGCGCATGTGTGGGCAACACTCAAAGATGTTTCAGTGACAGTTCATGACACCTTCCGTCAGATGGTACAACAGCACCATAGCTACAAGGAACAAATATGTCAACAAACCTCCTTCCAACTGTGTCCTGAACGTTGCAAACACAGCTTAAGGAATAACTGAGCATTCCTTTTTACTAGCAGAGGTAGATGCTTCATCGTCGTCCTTGGAGAGAAGGGATTGCATTTACTTAATGAATGATGAATGCCACTTCTGCCCTGCTCATCTGCTTTGCATGCAGAAGGTCCCACAATCAGTCACCAGGGCCTCCAGTTTAAGAGGGTTCCAGGTGGACTTGGAGGAGGCCTTTGCCTGAGACTTTGGAGAACTGCTGCCAGTCAGAGTAGACCCTACTGAGCAAAACGGACCAGCGTTCTGATATGACTGGAGATAAAGCAGCTTCATGTGTTTGCACAAAATAATGCATCTGAACTTGCCTCCAGCAGCAATCTTCCTTTCTGAGGATCCCCCCCCCACTCTTTCCTACTTCATCTTCACCATTATGCATCTACCACTTCATCTTGCTGCCGTGTCTATTCTTTCTTGTAACGTAAAAGTGTGCTTTGTTAATTCTGTGCTTTGAGCTGTTTACAACAGCTTTCTTCACTCTTTTCTGGTGCTTGCCTTTTCTTGTTCTTGACCTGTCTTTACTAGTGTATTTACCTGAGTCTTGAGTGAGTCTATCTTTCTGCACTTCTTTGCCTTTTAAAAACTAACTCAAATGAACACAGGGTGACCTGCACTTTTTCACAAAGCCTTCCTTAAAGGGGGTTTAATGTTTCTGATTTCGCAACCACTTTGGCCTCAGAAGTTGAGATCAAATATCTGCTATGTAGATTAAGCAATGGCTGTGAAAAGAGAGTGAATGTATCTGATCTTGTTGCTTGATTGTGGCTCATGATTATGCTTGATTATGGCATATGGTCATATGTAAAACTTTCCATCCCTGTTATTAATATTTCCCTGCTGTTTGCTTATACTTGTTTGGAGACTAAGAAATAAGTTGCTGCCATTTTATAGACTGTGGAAAGATCCCATTGCCACTGATCCTTATTGTCATGTTACTGCAGTCTTAATATACTGTAGTTAGGTGTACGAAAACATCTAAGTGACCATCAGATGTTGTTGGGAGTCCAGCTGCCATCAGCCCTAGCCAGCATGGCCAATAGTTAGAGATGATAGGAAGTAGCCCAACAAGACCTGGATGTCCACAAGTTTTTTATCTTGGTTTACACTAACTGGGAACAGCTCTGTGGGATTTCAGACTGGAGTCTTTCTCTGCCACACCAGGAGGTACTAGGGATTGAACTCAGGATGCAAACCATATTATCTTACTACTGAGCTATGGCCTGATCAATAATGACATAAGAAAACACTGTGTAAAGGACAGTGACAGTGTCTGCCCAAAGTGACCTTGTGGTAAATTAAGGTCTTGGGAAACCACCCTTTCAACCTGTGATGCCACCAGTTGCAATTAGAGATTTTGTTGGCAGGTATTTGAAAACATGTTTGCAGTTTTTCAGTTTTTATTCTCGTTTGTTCTCTCTCCACCCTCTCCAACCCCAGTTCCCAAATGTTGTTTGACCAAAGACCTGCTGTTAGTCAAACATCCCATCCTACCAAGCATGTGTGTGGGTCCCAGCCACACAATGTATCAATACAATACATGTACCAAAACAAAACATTAAGCATAACATTAAACAAATTAGTTCAGAGGTATCTAGTGTTGAGTTACACCCATGAACTGAGCTTGCGATATGCTTCAACAAGCAAAAATAACTTCTCTGGACTTGCTGCTATATTCAACATTTTTGTTGCCGCTAGGTATTGATTGTGCTTTGAATGGTAACTGTTTAGACCTGGAAGAAGTCGCTGCAGGTTACATGATGTATGCAAAAAAATACATTAAAAAAACGAATCCCTATTATAAGGTGCAAGTGGTAAAGTGCAACCTGATTCAGAGAGAATCTGGGTTTGTCAAGTTGAAGGAACTAATAATGGTCGTTAGGCAGCAGTTGTGCCACATCTAGCCTTGAATTTTGGACAATGCAGCCCTAAGGTATACTGCATTATATGAGAGCTCAGTTCACTGAGCTGGCAAGCAAAGTAGGCCAGGAGCACATATCTGGCTCTGTAGTATAGCCATGGGGAACCTCTGGTCTGCACATCTATTTACCACTGCCACTGGCCCAAGAGGTTGATGTCAAGATGTGGCTGGGCTGAACTGTGGTTTGTGGGTACCTTTGACTGGGGTCATTTACCTTTTACCTTAGTGCAGGACGTGGGTGACGCTGTGGTCTAAACTACTGACCCTCTTGGGCTTGCTTATCAGAAGGTCGGTGGTTCAAATCAGCACAACAAGGTGAGCTCCCATTGCTCTGCCCCAGGTCCTGCCAACCTAGCAGTTCGAAAGCTCATCAAATAGATAAATAGGTACTTCTAGGCAGCTAGACTGGTGACTGGGGGCGGCCGCCAAGACCATATAACACCGGTCTTGAAAGACCTACATTGGCTCCCAGTATGTTTCCGAGCACAATTCAAAGTGTTGGTGCTGACCTTTAAAGCCCTAAACGGCCTCGGTCCAGTATACCTGAAGGAGCGTCTCCACCCCCATCATTCTGCCCGGACGCTGAGGTCCAGCGCCGAGGGCCTTCTGGCGGTTCCCTCATTGCGAGAAGCAAAGCTACAGGGAACCAGGCAGAGGGCCTTCTCGGTAGTGGCGCCCGCCCTGTGGAACGCCCTTCCAGCAGATGTCAAAGTGATAAACAACTACCTGACATTCAGAAGACATCTGAAGGCAGCCCTGTTCAGGGAAGTTTTTAACGTGTGATATTTTACTGTATTTTTGGTTTTTATGGAAGCCGCCCAGAGTGGCTGGGGAGGCCCAGCCAGATGGGTGGGGTATAAATAATAAATTATTATTATTATTATTATTATTATTATTATTATTATTATTCTGCGGCAGGAATGTAAACAGTGTTTCCGTGCACTCAATGTCTTCCATCACAGTGTTCCGTTGCACCAGAACTGGTTTTGTCATGCTGGCCACATGACCTGGAAAGCTGTCTGCGGACAAACGTCGGCTCCCTCTGCCTGAAAGTGAGATGAGCGCCGCAACCCCATAGTCACCTTTGACTGGACTTAACTGTCCAGGGGTCATTTACCTTTTACCTTAGTGCTAATAAAGCTCCATAAAATAGACAAATGTAGTTTGAATAAGATGTTCATTTTGTTAAATTTTTTATATAAGAACAACCATTTATGGCAGACTATTTTGTATCCAATTTCAAACCTCACCTTTTGGGTGTGCAGTATATTGATCAAAAAGCCACAGTTCCAGAATGCAACAGGTAATGCAGTATAAAAAGAATATTAGAAACCAAGACAGAAGTGCTAGCATTATAACCAGGAAAACTAATGCAATAAACCCCACATCTAAATGCACCCCCAAGAATTTGGTTCACTTCTAGCAGGCCAGGCATATTGCCTTTATGGAAATCACATAATTCTTAATATGGAGAATGTGCCCTACTGTTCAGTATGTGTTAAATTGGGACTAAAGCTCGTGAAATCTAAGCTGCCTGGCTTCTAAAGTTATCTTACATAATATTGGACTTTACTTAGCCTGAGGATTTAGTGTTGAGAGCCAGACTGCATGTTGTAGTGTCTTGAGCATTGGTTTGCAGAGGTGAGTTCTGCACAAACTCTTCTGCATTGTCTAGCAGTCCTCACTACATCAGCTTTCCCCAACTTTGTTCTTGGAGTCCAACTCCCATCATTTCCAGCCAGCTTGTCCACTGGTCAGGGATGAAGGAATGTGTGATTTAAGGACCCAAGGGGGGAGAAGGCTTCATTGAATGAACTGGAGCAACTCCTAGATTCTGATGCCAGTTTCAAGGCAGGGAAGCCTAATCATACTGTCTTCATAATGCAGTCGTTAAAGCTAGATGGTCTAGAACTCACTGCAGCATGTTTATTCCTGTTGTGAGTAGAGCCCTCATGCAAATGTTGCATCAGTTTAGTTTAACATGCCAAAGTGTTTGTCAGAAAATGCTGTCTTTTAAAGTATTGCCTTATGGTGTAATATTTTGATGGAAATTCCAGAAGAAGCTGCCCCTCCCTGTGAAATCAAGGTGTTGCAGCCCTTACTTAAGGAGACTCATTTATAAACATTCCTACTGATGCTAGTGTATATCTGTGCCACCGAAGGCCATTGTCCATGTTTACAGTACATTTAAGTCAGGTAAGGGGAACCTTTGAACTACAACTCCCATCATTGCTGGCCATTGCTGGGGTTGGTGGGAGTTGGTGGAAGACCAGAGCTGGTTGCCTTGGGAGGCTTATGATGGGGGCTTTAGGGGCAACCCACCAGCCACTCCTCATGAATCCCCTTTGGCCAACCCCCTCTGTCAAAGGACAGAACTCTCTATTCCACATGACCTGCCCTGATCCTTGTAAACCATTTCCCATCCCTCTGGTGCAGTGGAAGGTGCTGTTCCATTACCAGTGTTAAAGTAAAATTCACCTGCCAGCTTCTGTACCTGGTATGGAGAGGAACGCCATCTTATCTTTCTTCTCAGACAGTAGAGTGTCTTACGATGGCCCTGTCTGGCATTGGAACAATTTCTGCACTTCAAAAGCTAGTTCATTCTCTCAACAGTTTTTCATTGCTGACCACGCACACTATTATTATTATTATTTCTCGATATCTTTTCTTAGTTGCAATCACATTGCAGCAAACCCTTTGAATACGTTTCTGAATCTGTTCCCTCACTTCCGGCCCCCTCTTCTCCCTGTTATATTATGCGCAACTCTGAAAGGCTTTGAAGGCTGATAATTTCTGGCCCCTGTCTGTTCATAATTATTCCTTCTTCTGACTTGTGAAAGAAACCTCAGCACAAAGCGTCTTTGGGGAAAGGGGTTCATCTACTTGATACATTTTGAAAAACACCTAACACTTCTTAGAAACAGTTATCAGATCCTTCTTAACTGGTTAAGCCTGAAAGGATACAGTCTAGAGCTGAAGGAACACATGCAAGGTTTAGGTTCAGCAGTAATGAAGATTTAAGCGGTTGGATAAAGTTCAGGAGAAAGATTTCCCACAATACAAAAGGAAACTGACTCTCTTCAGAGAATGTTTGACAGCTGAGTAAACAAATTTAAGGAAACCCACCCAGGTTCTTTCTTTTCTTTTTCTTTTTTTAAAAAAATCACTTCTTTGGTCTTCCAGTCATGGTAATTCTTGGCAAGATGTTAACTTTCTAGAGCAAAGACTCAATTAGTTTTCAAGTTAGATAGATATATGACCTAAGGTTTTGGTAGGAAAATTCTTAGTCCTCTCCTTTTCCCTTCCACTTAATTATGTCTATAGTGTCTTTCAGCTGTGTTCTTTTGGGGCCGGGACAAATTTGATTACTGGTTTTTGCAATCGTTTTAACATGGCATGCTTTCTAGGAACAGGGTGCTGGTGGCATTGCAGTAATAAATTAACATTTCTGATCTAACACGTGTCCTTGCTATAAATAAATACCTTCAGCATGCAAAATGTGCTTGTGTGTTTAGTCCAGTGTTTCCCAAGCTTTCCCCTTCTATGACTACCTGAAAATTGCTGAGGGTTTTGGCTGATCACTTCATTTTTCTGGCTGTTGTACCCATTATAATTACAGACTCCGCTAACCCAGAAATAGTACCTCAGGTTAAGAACTTTGCTTCAGGATGAGAACAGAAATCGCGTGGCGACAGCAGAAGGCCCCATTAGCTAAAGTGGTACCTCAGGTTAAGAACAGTTTCAGGTTAAGAACTGACCTCCGGAACGAATTACATTCTTAACCCGAGGTACCACTGTATGAATGCCTACTGCGATGGATGTGCCATCTCCCCCCTTCAGGCACAGTCCCATTGTGGACCACATGAATGAAGCTATCAGATTCCTGGAGGCCCATGGACTGTAGCTGGGGAACGCCTTCCGTCTATTGCAGCCTTCGTCAATATGGTGTCCTCCAGATGTTTTGGATTATAGCTCGCTTCAGTCCCAGCCAGCACAGTTGTTCAAAAGAACAACTGAAGAACACCACTGGCTGTGACTGATAGGAGTCGTAGTCTAAAACATCTGTTGGGTACCTACAGATCCTGTAGGTATATATAATAGTGGCAAATGCATTACAAAATTCACTTATGTACATGACCTTGAGCAAATGGATGAAACAGGAGAAGAACCTGTGGAACCTTCACATTTTACAAAACTGGAGCAATAAAGATTTAGGAAAAGGGAAGTATTTTGTTAATGTTTTTGAGAAGTATAAAGGCTTTTGAATATATTTTTTCCATCCCCACCAATATTTCCTTTCCCCCTTTTAACATACACAGTAGTCTTAATTTTAGCTAGAATTAAAGAACCTGATATAACCTTCCAGAGATATCACCTTTCCAATGGGGCAAAGACTAAGGCGTCTCCTATTTCCTCTGCTTATTCATCCTCTTGGAACCAGAGTTGCCCTCTGCAGAATCTTCCGGCCATTTGTTCCAGGCCTTCAACAGTACTGCTTCTCTTCTGCTCCCTGCCCCCCACCTTCACTTTTATATCTCCCTGACTCTAAACATTCATGTATATATTTCATCTCGCTGAAGGCATAGGCATACCGGTCCTGGATTTGTGCTTGCCTCTGCTTAAAACACAGGGTAAACAAAACCAGTGTCAACTGAAATGTTGAGGTCAGAATAATCTTATTCCTAGGTTTATGACCATGTCTTGTTCAATGCCCATAGCTTTTCGGAGTTCATATATAACAATGAGCTATGGTTAGTTATACAGCAGAAGCAGATGCACCAAAAGGGAAGGGGGAAGTGTGTGAACTCAAGGCTTTGGTAGGCAATGCTAAACCATAGTCTTAGTCTTGTGTCCGAGCCAGCCCAGTGTACTGAAATAACAGGCTGAAAGTTTGAAAACTGCACCAAACTTCTCCAAGACACATTTTAGTGAGCCATTTTGATTTTCTTTTAGAGGAAGATCCTCACAACTTGTTTTTGCATAACTGGGCCCTCATTTGGTCCAGGTTACTAGGATGTTTCAACCAGTTTTTGTATGCCGTTGCTCATTAATCCCATATTAAGACGACTTACATGGTGTACCAGACTACAATGATTCCTTGAGATAAAAAATGGAGAATTATTTTGCTGGTTCCAAATCGCCCCAAAGTCCATTTGCAGGGCAGCTGTATGACTAAACGTTGCTGACTCTGGAACTGACATGTATGCATGCTCTTGATACCGTATGCTGAAAACCAATACTTTTAATCCAGTGTACTTCAGTCTTGCCAGAAACTTTGTGGTCAGCTGACAGGCTGTTTGTAATATCAAAGAACTGAAATGCTCTCTTTCCAGCATGTTGGCTATCTTTCCCAACCTAATAAGTATGTTCCGTGCTAAGTGAAGCAGTGTTTTGCCCCAAATCCTTCTCAGCCAGTTTTTGCTTTTTATAATTTCCAGAATGTCTGTACCAACTTAGATGGCCTTACACAGGGGGCTCTTTGTAGATATTGCATGAGTAAGTGAACTCCCTCTCCCCCGCCACCTTTTAACGTATAGAGATGTGATACACAGTAATCTTACAGCAGCTTTTAATGTGCCAGTTGCCTGTGGCTTTTGGTATGTGTGGTTTCTGCTAACCAGACAAAATGTGTGCAGAATTGTAGCTGAATCTCATGTCTGTCAGTGGCAGAATTTTCTTTATAGTACACCCTTGAAGAGAGGCTGTACTGTAGGCATTGCAAAACGCATGCAGAAATTATGTGTAAGATGTTGCCCTTAATGCCTGCTTCTTGGGCAAATGATTAACATGCCCCCCCCTTTTTGTATGCAGCCACAGTAGGAATAGAGGATATATTTTTAAATGCACAGCACTGTTTGTCAGCATGTGTAATACATTTGTGCCATCAGATTTTGCAGGAAGGGTTTCCAGTGGAGAGCAGAAGTTGTAAGGAAAGTTTTCCAAGAGCATCAGTGCAACTGTGTGAATTTTCATCCTATATGCTTTCTGGTTATGTGGTTTGAGTTAATCCGTACCTTGCAAACTGTATCGATGCGAAGGATGATTTTGTTGTGTGTTTGAACATAGGCCAAAAGAACCGGGGGGGGGGGGAGTGTTTTTAAAGAGAGTTGCTCCTGTCTTCAGCATCTAAACTTAAATCACCTTGACTTGCCTCTTTAGCCTGAAGTTCAACCTCCATTAGATACTTGGCATGAGTTTGTTTGGACACTTGCCTGGAGCTAGCATAGCTCTGAACATGCATCCCTTGTGCATATAATCGCTAGCATAAGAGAAGTGGTATTATGCTTGTAAACACACACACACTGGATGGTAAAGGACACAAGGGAAAGAGGCACATCACCTTTGTTCTGCTCTTTGTGTAGTAGAGAGAAATGTCTACTGGTTCATATGTAGTGTGAAGCAGTGGATTATTAAATTATGGTTTGTTCAGCTCTGCTCAACAGCTTAATCATGGTTTGTTTATGTCAATAAAACATATTATGAAGCCATGGTTTGTTGTTGGCTAATGAACCTTGGTTTGTTCTACCTATGGCTCAGTACTGTGCTTGAACTTGGAAGCTTTCATTAATCTTTTTTTTTTTTACCATTCCACCGTCACCAGGCTACAAAGGCATGAAGCAAGATTAGCTGGAAAGGTAAAGAAAGCTTTGGAGAGACAAGACATAATTTGTGTGATTGTCCGTTGGACAAATTATGGTTAACTACACATGTATACATAATCCCCCCTCCCCCCCCCAAGTTGCTTCACGGGGGGGGCTTGGAAGGCACCACAGTGCCTGTGGGTGTCTGGTTGGCTACCACCCCCCTGAAAAGTGCTATCATTTATATCCATTGTAACTCTAAAATCCAGTAATGCTTTCTACGGTATGCTTTAGCCCAGAGTTCCATATGCATAGTAAACAAGCTTTTACTCCTATAGCAGTTATGTTTTGAGTTAACTGATGCTGCCTGAGGGTTATAATAGTGCATTTTCTGGGATAACTGCCATTCACGCTATCATCACGGCTCACTGTCAGCTTCTTTAAAATGTTCTTTTGTGCAGGTCAGCTGAGTTACTGAATTACAAGATCGCAAATGAAATTGGATAAATTGCATCTAGGTGTAGCTGATTTTCTGAGCTGCTCTAACAAGTTGATTATAGTGTAATTTAAGTACACCGTGACATCCTTTCAGCAGCGGAATATGAAATCTGTACACAAAGAGTCCTATTTGCATACCTAAAGGACTACAATTTACTGAACCTTGAATGTTGGGTTTCAGTGATATTCCTTTCCCTGACACTCCTCTGTTGGCTTTTGTGTGCTCAAACGAACCTTTGCAGCAAAAGCTTGTAGGTCTATATCTAACCAGGGCTATCAGAAATTGTTGCTTTTGGGTTGACCTTTAAACTGTTGTGACGGACTCTACATGGCGGACAACAAAGGAAGTGGGAGCAAGTAAATAATGTGCAATTATTTCAGTTCACGTGTTACATGCAATTACTTAATTGAGATTGCTAGAGGAGAGTTGCCACACTCTCCCCCCCCCCCCCCCCGTTACCATGTAATTTACCCTGCCCCATGTCCTAATCCTCTCAATATAAGGAGTAATTCTGATGTAATTTAATACCCTTTGCAGTATTTGTGTGTAAAAGCAAAAATCTCTTGCTTCCTCCTCTGATGCCCTGGAGCTTGGCTGCAAGACAGAGACACCTTGGCACTTCATTTTGACAGTTCCGTTTTAAAAGGCAGTGTTTTTCTCGAGGCCTTTGCATTTAGCACAGATGTAGCAAGCTATAATTGTGCCCTGGAGTTCAGCTTTGTAAAAATTATTTGTGTGTGTGTGCGTGCGCGCGGTTCTTAAAGCTGAATGCGTGGTTGAGGAGGATTAAGCCTCCGGCAAACAAGACAGCACATGCACAAAGAACTTGGACTGCTAATGGTCATAAATCAGAATCGTACACATCTGGAAGTTAGACTGATGTTCATAAAAGAAAATCTGGTTCTGATTGTTACAGTAATACAGACTTGGGGAATAAATATGGAAACAAAAACGGGGAAAAACTCTTCAGCTCTTGCTGTGTTCAGGCAATTGAGGCATTGGCTGCTGCGTACAATGAGTTCTAATGTCTTTCAGAAGCTCTCATCTTGTTGGAAGGGGAGGGCAAAGGCTTAGACTACCATTGCCCATTCCATGATGGGATTCTTAGGACTCCAGCTTTGCTCCCAATTGAGCTTACCGGGTAGGCAAACTTTCAGAACAGACATTTGATCTTTTGTTGCCTTACGACTGCAATATTGCCCAACTGTCAAACAGTAATCCTTGCAGATGTGTCAGCCTCTTGCAGGTATACGATGCTGTACAACAACCTTGGTGAAGCTAAGCAGATCTGTGCCTGGTCGGTGCCCTAAATGGGAACCCTATGCACACTGTGTTGAATTCCATCAGAGAAGAAAGGTGGGATATGAAAGTAGTAAATGCCATCTACCATATGTGTCCTGTCACTTGAGGTATTAGTAGCTTTTGAAAGATTTGACTACATCTGCATAAATACAGTGATACCTCAGGTTAAGTACTTAATTCGTTCTGGAGGTCCGTTCTTAACCTGAAACTGTTCTTAACCTGAAGCACCACTTTAGCTAATGGGGCCTCGCCGCGCCGCCGGAGCACAATTTCTGTTCTCATCCTGAAGCAAAGTTCTTAACCTGAAGCACTATTTCTGGGTTAGCGGAGTCTGTAACCTGAAGCGTATGTAACCCGAGGTACTACTGTATGGAGAGAGAGAGAGAGAGAGAGAGAGAGAGAGAGAGAGAGAGAGAGAGACCCACATTTCCTTTTGGGCAACATTCTGGGGGCCACATGGCAGCACTGGGCAAGGCCAGAGGCAAAAGCAGGCAAAGCAATGAATGCAAATTTTACTTCTGTGCAGTAGGCTAGTTTCTACATGCACGCTCACAACCATTGCAGTCTTCCGTCAAGACAAGCAAGAAGCATTGTCCGGCCATTTGTGGTGCAAAGCGGGATCAATGAGTAGCCTTTCAATGGTACACTTCTAACACCCAACACCCAAGTGCTGAGTCAGACTGCCTGCTGCTTCAAACCGATCTCTGATTCAGCCAGAACTAGGATGAAATTGACACTACTTTCTCTTTCTGTCTGCGGTCATGGAGAGAACTGTGAGAGTTCATTATGAAAGGAAGTAATCAAATACATTGCACTGATCTGGTGCATCCACGGGTATGAAGTTCAGATTCATGCACTGTGTAGATTCCTACTGTCTCTTCATGATCAGCAGCTACAGGCAAAGGAGCTGAGCTGCTCCAAAATCCTCTTTAACTGCCTACATGCCATTTCTTCTTCTTTTCCATGGATCCAAATTGCTTTTGGTTGGCCCATCAATTCACCAGAATTTAGAGAGTTAAAAAAATCTTAATAGCTTGGAAGGAAGGGTTATCATGTTCCTCTACTGTGAATGACAGATTACTTGGTTCAGGAAGAGGGAAAATTCAATGTCATGTGTAGGAAATAGCCTGCTGCTACAGGAGAATGAGCAGCCCCTAATTTGCCAGGTGTGTTGCAAGCATGCATTAAAATCTTAAGAGGTAAAAAGGGAAGATAACTGATTTTTATTATTTATTTTTGCAAACTGAATCCTCTCCCTGCTGTTGCCTTTGTGTTTAAATGTCTGGTTGCCATTTTTATTTTATAGGTGCTATTCAGTTGCCTTTGAAACAACAGAAAATCACTTTCAGTTGACTCTGTGTTGGTTTCCTATCTTTGCTTAGCTGGTGATTTGCATGAACCTTTTCAGCTAGGCATTTGTTACAGAGTACCGTACCATGCAGCTGCAGGACTTGTCTAACTGGTTATCGACAGAACTTGTGCCATAAGGCTCTGCTGGCAGAGTTCTTTTGTTTTCATAGAATCTTAGAGTTGGAAGGAACCGAAGGGTCATCTAGTCCAACCCCCTGCAATGCAGGAATCTGAATGTTGTTGTTTATCCCTAGGGGAAACTCTGCTCACTGATGCCCCACCCTCAGTCCCCCATGGTAACCCCCTAGGACTTTCCCTTCCCACCCAGTGCAACTACAAAGTCCCCTTATTTTCACCTCCACCCCATGGTAACCTAGGTCTTCCTCCTCTCACACCTTTCTCCAAATTGAGAAGCTACACCATCCTATTCTGCAGCTATCATTTTCACCTTCACCCCCATCTCCATGTCGTCTTCTCCTCTTCTTCAAGGTGCCCAGTGTAATAAATTAAAACAGTTATAATAATAACGTCCCACACAAAGAGAGCTTCTCTTCCCTGGACCTTCCCTGGACCAGGACTTTGCTCCCTCTCTAATTCTTCCCTGTGCCCCCTCTAGCTCCTCTTCAGCATTGCAATTATTCCCTTTACCACCAGGAACTTCCACTTGTGCCCTCTCCAGTTCTTCCTCCTCTCCAAACCTCCCTCTCTCTCTGTCTCTCTCATTGCGCAGGATATTACAAGCCATGAAGCACAGTTCTGCACATGTTTATTCAGAAGTGAAACCCCCGATTCATAATTATGCAGAAAGCCTCATTCCATTTTTTGTCACAACGCAGCAACAAATTTTTTTTTTATGTCACCGCAATGTTGTTCCTGAACGTTTCTGGTTAACTTGCACGTATACAGATTTCTGCATCTGGGTCTAAACAAATGTTCCCAAGTTCTTGCTGCCACATATTCACAATTATCTACTGGAGACGAGTGTATGTTTTGATGGCCAACAATTTCTACATCATTTGAGTTTATAAAAATACGTGGTCTAGGCCTGCTCTTCCTGCAGAAAGTGCTCTACCTGTCTGAAGACCTCAGCAGACTTGCAGGTATTGTCTGGACTCCTATTCTTGCCATCAGCTTTCCCCAGCTTGGTGCCCTCCAGGTGTTTCGACTTCAGGTCCCATAAGCCCCAGCTAGCATGAGGAGAATGGATGAGGGGAATGGTAGTTCAAAGCATTTGGATGACACCAGGTTGAGGAAGGCTGGTTTAGAGAATTGCACAAACCTCTGTATAATTATATAGAAAAGGATGAATAAAATAGTAAATTGTGGATCAATTTAAAAAAACAAACCCACGGGGAGGGGAGATAGATTGCAAAGTTTGCAGGAGCATTTCCTGCAAGTCATTCTCTTTTGACATCTGATTTGGTCAGCTTAGGTTTCCCCGGTTATATTTCAGACTTCTCTTTGAAGCATTGCTACTATTAGCGTGTTCAAGATGTACCCAGATGGATATGTTTAAAGAGCTCCATATGCTTGGCAAATAGCTGCTTTGCAAGTAGGCCTCTCTGTTGTTGATCAGAAATATGCAATGGGCATGTGGCACTTTGCTTAAGAAGCCTGCACTTGCCTGGCTTGTCATCTTTAATGGATGCAGCTAATAGCACAGCCAACCAGTAGCATCTACAAAGGCTTCTAAAGGAACTGGCTTATGGGCTGGACCAGCATGGTTCAAGGAAGGCATTCATTGAATTTTGTAGATCTGAGATGTTACAAATGGGAAAGCATTCTTTTATTTTATTTCATGGACATAAGGAGGACATGAGATGAGCCCTGTTTGTTCAGACCAAAGGCCAGTCTAGTCTAGCTCCTTTTTCTCACCATGGCTGACTATGGAAGACCACATGCAGGACCTGAGCTCAACAGTACTCTCTCCCTGCTTGTAATTCCTTGCAACTGATATTCAGAGCCGTACTGCGTCCGACACTGGAAAGCCACCATGGCCAGTAGCTTTTAATAGTCTTGTCCTCCACAGATTTGAAGTGCAAGAGCCAGAACTGTACATAGAGCAAAATTGAATGTGTCCTTGTACAACTTTTTATGAAAGAACAGGCAATCTTTGCTCTACAAAACCGAGGAAGGGTGAATAGATTTTTTCCGCACTTGGTTTTGTAATCCTTTTATGGGTTGGCTCTGCTGTAAATTCTGCTCTTCCAGTTATGCATGAAAAATTTCTATAACTTTGGAAATGGTATATACATGTTTTACTCTGCCTTAAGCTTGGATTGCCCCCCCCCCCACAGTTTTAAGTAAGCCACCTGAACATCCCATGGTGCACATCTGCCCATCACTGGGCAGATCCCCCACCCCCAGTCTGTGAGGTTATTCACAATCCTTCAAGAGTAGGTGATAGGATGTGGACTGCAACTCCCAAGAAGCTCCAGCAGCCATGATTATCTGAGCAATAGTCCACAATTTCTGGACTATTAAACCCATTCCTGGTTTAATTAATGCAAATGTTCCAGTTTGTTCATATGCTGGTGCAGACTGGAAGGTGCATTGTTTCCTGTTCATTTTAGAGGCTCAGAAACACAAATTGAATGCTAAGGAAGCCCATGTGTAGGTCTGAGCCTTGCACTTAATGAAATAATGAATAAGTTCTGTTCTGTGGATGGGGCAACGAGGAGAAATGGTTTAATTGGGCTTGGTGCTTCAATTACAGGCTGTCCATCTAGACCTCTTCTACTTCCCCGTTTTAAATATTTCTCTGACACAATCAAATTCTACGTTATACTGCTTAGAGAGACATTTTTAACTTCTAATTGGGGTCAGAGTGGGGAGAAAAGGGATCCAGTTCCCTTGAAGTAACTTTCTAATGGAGCTGATAAAAGGGTTTTAACATTTCAATTTGCATTTTTAAGCAGCTTCTTGTTGCATTTGACTTGATGCCTTTTCACTTCAGGTTCATAATTTACAATTCCCTTCTTTGCCTATGTCTAAACTCCCTCGGGTTAACTCTGCTGGGTTGTCCAATGTTGTCTGGTATTGCTGAAGTCTTAATAGGAGCTAAAAGTCAGCCGTAAAACTAGATGTAGCATGTGCAAGTGTCCACACTAAAACACCATGCCAATTTTTTGAGATGCAGGGTGCACGTTTGTCTACATGTGAGTAGTGTGTGAACCACCTCCATTGAAAACATTTGCATTTGAGGCAGCTTGAAAGTGTTAGCTGCAATAGTTTTATTTTCGTTGGCCCATTCTGCACATGTGTCCTCATGTGATGATGAAGGATGTGTGAACCAGCCCTAACCCAAATATTGGTTTCAATCTGCTGAGCAATCCGTATACAATTACAATAGCTGTTATGTTGTGTGAACAATATGTATAGATTTAGACAATAACAAACCATTGTTTCCCAGTGTTATGAGAAGCCTTCTAGGTTGAAAACTCTGCAGTAATTATGTGTAATCCTTACCACACCACCACAATGTTTTTGTTGGCATCTGTCTGTTTTGAGAGACAATGGAGTATGACTCCAGGGATGATGTCAAACTTAGCAGCACCAAAGGACCCTGGGGCAAAACAAGTCTGGGCAGTGTGTATGGAGGTCCTGGGCTGAACCCCCCTTTTTGGCCTCACTGGTGTGGTCCAAAGGAAAGCAGAGCAATGCATTTAGCACCAGCTTGGCTGCACAAGTTGCCTGAAGGAGGTGTACAAGGTGCAATCCAGCTGATTTGTGTAGGGTTTACTCCTTAGCCTTTTCTTCTCCCAAATATATCCTGCAAGGCAGTGGAAGTTTAGGACCAGAGTTTTCCTCCTTCTATTTCCTGCCCCTAAGATAATGGAACTAAAGAGGAGCTGCTCTTGCTGCCACCCCCTGTAAATTAAGTAACAGGGTCAGTGAGGCTACTTTTCATCTATCTTTATGTTAGCTCAGCTGAGAAACACAGCCTTAATTTGAGGGCTGAAGTAGATGGAAGCTTGGCCTGTTGTTGTTGTTTTTACCCTATCCAAGACCCATTTGCCTTCAAGCAAGCTGGAAAGTTATGCTGCTGCCACAATTTCTTGTGGCAGTAGGAGTGAGTTAGGGACTTCCCTGCATGTAAACACATGTTTTGGTGGATTGAGCTGACAAAATGCATAGTGGAGTCCAACACTCAAGAAGGCAGTTTCTGCACGCACCACCACAGATACCGTAGGAAAATGATTAGTGTGCAAATGTTGAAGTATTAATGCATTTCTATAAATATTAGAGTGTTCAAATTTCTCTGTAATTGTTTCTCTTTCCCCCCAATACCATTTGCCTCGATAGATATTAGCACCCTTTTACGAGTAGTTTTATTTTGGTCTCCTACCCCCTTAAATATGTTTTGTAGTGTAAGTGCAAAAGTAATATATTAGGGAGCCAATTCAGCGATCCCTTCAATAGGTGTACAGTCATACCTCGGGTTGAAGTTGCTTCAGGTTAAGCCTTTTCAGGTTGCACTCTGCGGCGACGGTTTCACCGCTCACACATGCGCAGACGCTCAAAATGATGTCACGTGCATGCGCGGAAGCGGCGAGTCGTGACCCGCACACACTGGTTGCGTTTGCTTTAGGATGCAAACGGGGCTCTGGAACGGAATGCACCCAGAGGTACCACTGTAGTGCTAACACTGTAGTGCCATGAGAGCTATACCACTGTAAAGAGACACTGAGGTTGCAGTTAGACATTGGGTTTATTGTGCAAGTTTGTGCTTCTGTCCCAGTTTCCAACATTCCTTTTACACTGCAGTACCTGTTGCTCTACCTCTCTTTTAAATCGGAACCAGTGAAGGTGGTGAAGGTCCTGTGTGAGTGTCTGGAGGCGATTGGAGGATGGATGGTGGCTAACAGATTTAGGTTGAATCCAGACAAGACAGAAGTACTGCTTTTGGGGGACAGGGGGTGGGTGGGTTGGGGGACTCCCTGGTCCTGAATGGTGCAACCGTGCCTCTGAAGGAGCAGGTGCGCAGCTGTCCATGGTCGCGCAGGTCAGTTCTGCCCCAGGGCAGCTGTCTACCAGCTCCATCTGGTATGCAGGCTGAGACCCTACCTGCCCGTGCACTGTCTTGCCAGAGTGGTGGATGCTGTGGTTATCTCCCACTTGGACTATGCGCTCTACGTGACGCTACCTTAGAAGGTGACCCAGAAACTACCAACTAATCCAGAATGGAACACCTAGACTGGTGACTGGGGGTGGCCGCCAAGACCACATAACACTGGTACTGAAAGACCTACATTGGCTCCCAGTATGTTTCTGGGCACAATTCAAATTGTTGGTGCTGAAGGAACATCTCCACCCCCATCATTCAACCTGGACACTGAGGTCCAGTGCCGAAGGCCTTCTGGCGGTTCGCTCACTGCGGGAAGCGAAATTACAGGGAACAAGGCAGAGGGCCTTCTTGGTAGTGGCGCCCGCCCTGTGGAACTCCCTCCCATCAGATGTCAAAGAAATAACCAACTATCGGACGTTTGGAAGACATCTGAAGACAGCCCTGTTTAGGGAAGCTTTTAATATTGGATGAATCATTGCATTTTAATCTCCTGTTGGAAGCCGCCCAGAGTGCCTGGGGAAACCCAGCCAGATTGGGGGGTATAAATAATAAATTATTATTATTATTACAGAACTGTGGCTTTCTAATGGATATGCCTCTGTGTTGCATTAAAATTTAAAAAGGCAGAAAAGAACTGTATGCCATGATAACACCCTATATTTCATCATGTTAGCAGCAGTGGCATGATCCTGAAAACTGCAGGAACATAAAAATTCAAAACTCCCGTGATTTTCTGAGTTAATGGGACTGCAAATAGTTTTTTTTTTTACTTTCCCTGGAAACAATTAGCATGGAAATGAGAGCTGAACGTCTACTAGATTTCACCAGTTTTTCAAAAATGGCTTTTAAGTCATGTGAAAGATCACACAAAATGTGAAGATTAATAGGTAAGAAATAAAGTGGTGTCTGAATGCAGCCTCAGTCTCCTTGCCCCTCTTCTCCCTAAATGTTTTCCCAAGCTCCCTGGTAAGCTTGATTCTTTCTTAGTACACTAGAGGTCAGTGTGTGATGATGGGAACTCCTGTAAAGATAGGAGCAGATTTCCCACTTGAAGCAAATCTCAAACAGCAGTCATGTACGTAGTCCTGCTCTGCAGCAGATACTCGCTATCCTTTCCCCCACTTTATGTCCCTTAATATATCTCCCAGCAAAAGATCTTAAAACTTCCTGCAGTTGAATCCTCTACTTACTGGGAATGTGGGCAGGCCTGTTCTACTACTAGCCGCTCCGCATGAGAAGCATAGTAAATTCTTCAGCATGTTTGCCAAACTTTCATGTTACATGACCCAATACATGAATATGCACAGTGCTATTTACAGGAGTCATCCTCTGTGTTTGAGCTCTATAACCCTGGATAATTTGGAAAGGGTTGCACATTCATATCACTATTATTAGCACAGACCCCAAATAATTCTCCCAGTATCATACTGCTAACCTTTTAAGATCACAGACTTCACCTGAGCTATGAGGACAGCAGCGCCGTGCATTCTTTGTTCAGGTACAGTGGTACCTCGGGTTAAGAACTTAATTTGTTCTGGAGGTGGGTTATTAACCTGAAACTGTTCTTAACCTGAGGTACCACTTTAGCTAATGGGGTCTCCGACTGCTGCAACACTGCCACCGCACAATTTCTGTTCTCATCCTGAAGCAAAGTTCTTAACTCAAGGTACTATTTCTGGGTTAGCAGAGTCTGTAACCTGAAGCATCTGTAACCTGAGGTACCACTGTATCCGTAAGGTGCTATCAGAGAGCACTTGGTTCTTTTTCTTGGGAGTGGGTTTTTATACTGGATAAAAAATCTGTGAGATTCATTGCCACAGGATGTTGGATGGCCGCTACCTGAGATAGCTTTAAAAGGGGATTGGACAAGTTAATGGAGGATAGTGTATCAGTAGCTGTTAAACATGATAGCTCTGTGGATTTTCCATGTTCAAAATCAGTATACACTGAAAACCTGTTGCTGAGCAGGGCAGCAATGGTGGAGGGCTATTGTCTTCAAGTCATGCTTGTGGGCTTCTTGGAGACAACTGGCTGGCCACTCTGGGATGCAGGGCTAGCTCAAAGACTTTGCTGCCTGATGACAAAATGGTCCCCTCTCTTCTATGTGCATAACATGACCTGACAGGCTGATGACTCTGACTTGAACACTGACGGCATCAGGCTAGCCTGTGGGAATGCCTCCCAACACCTGCTACCTGAGGTATCTACTTTTGTCCAATGGTAGGGCTGGCCTCAAAGTTGAACTAGGTGGACATTTGATACAGCAGGGCTCCCTTTAATGAATCATGAAAGGGAAAGGAAGTCAAAAGAAAAGGAAGCATTATGTGAAGTAATGGATACTGGTGGATATTCTGTGAAGAACTAACTGGTTTTATATTTGGCTTGTTTACAACTTTTGCATCCATCCAAAAGTCTAATTACTGGCCAGGGCAGTGAACGACATAACACTAAAATACACAACAAAGCCGCAGCATTAAGAAGAATTTGAGGCTGCATCTAAAAACGGGTAGCAGACTAAGGCATTGCGCAAATGTTAGTAATGGCATTATGAACATTGTTTGTTTGTACTAAGCAGATACCCATGTTGGTCCATAGTAGAAAATGTGGAAATCTGCAGTTGGGCAACATCTTTATTAGAACCAGCAGAAGTGTGGCAAGTCTTTGAGTTCTCCAGAACTCTTCGTTAGGCAAGAGAAGAACACATGGTGAGGCAATGGCACATCTAGGACAGCATCTTCTTTCTCACAGTGGCCGACCAGATGTCAGTGGGAAGCCTGCAAGTGAAACGTGAGCACAACAGCAGCTCCCCTCTCCTGTGGTTCCCATCATCTGGTATTTAGAGGCATAATGCCTCTGACTGTAGAAGTAGAACACAGTCATTGTGGCTGGTTGCCATCGATGTTAACACAAAGCCAGGGTTGTTGTTGTTTTTAATGTACAAATGTTGGATTTGATGCTATAACCATGAGGTCTGCTCGCAGAGATGGAGAATGCATGAAGAATATGTCTCTCCCAAGTGCTTCAGTAATTCTGGCTCACTTTGCATGTAATGCTAAGCCAAACTTTAGCATGCAAGTTCTCAGAAAGGAGATGGTGATCGCTTTGCTTCTTCCCCAGTCCCGCTTCTGCCATGCTGCTATGAGCTAACCGGTGGCTTCGGTTAGCATAGGTGTTGGGAACCTTTGGCCCTCCCTCTGTTGCTGAACTATGACTCCCTTCTGCTCCAGCAAGCATGGTCAATGGACAGGGATGATGGGAGTTGTAGTTCAAAAACATATGGAGGGCCAAAAGCTTCTGCACAACTAGCCTAGCATGTTATCTTAGTTTGACTAACTCTAAACAAACCACAAACTGTAAATGAAGAATGAACCTTAGTTGGAGCTTAAAGTTTATCTGGAGTGAGACAAACCATGAACCCAGGTTTGGAGGATGCACTAAGCCAGATGATGACTTAGTTTAGGGTTGTGTGTATTTTTAATCTTTTGTTGGAAGCTGTCCAGAGTGGCTGGGGAAGCCCAGCCAGATGGGCAGGGTATGTATGTATGTATGTATGTATGTATGTATGTATGTATAAATCCTTCCTTCCTTCCTTCCTTCCTTCCTTCCTTCCTTCCTTCCTTCCTTCCTTCCTTCCACCAGGAGGGTCGGAGGAGGAGCACAGTACCTTCAGTCCTCTCTGGGAATCTGCAATTTCATGCTAAGTTTTCCACCCACATGTCAATGTTCTACTCTCTCCCCACCCGCAATTAAACTGAGATCCACTAAACGAGGGTCCTTCTTGCATGCACGAGAGCGAGCCTGGGTTTGTGGGTCGACTATACCAGTTGTTTGGGGAGGCAGAAAGTCAGGCCTTGCAAGTTACTTTTGAAGGATCCTTCTGACTGTACAGAATTTTCACTGGAGTACGAATAAACCACAGAAATGTTGGATCAGTCTCACTCTCCACTCATTCCCCAGTAGCCAATAGTCCCCCTCAGTATTTTCTTACCTAATTTCCACTTTGATGATGTAAGCTGGCAACAGCTGTTAACACATTGGTCATATGCAGAAAAGGGAAGCAGGGTTATTCTGGCAGCTCTGCTGAGAAACCAGCTGCCTTTGTTGTTCAACAGTTACCTTTCTATCAGTAGCTATTCCATCAGGCTACCTGAACTGTTTCCATACCAGTTGTCCATTAAAAGATGTGCAACTTCACAAACTGGTTACAGAGTTTGCATTTTTCCTCCTCCCTCCCTTTTTCCTTTTGTGTCACGTCTTTTGGGTTGCAATCCTGAGGGCAGGGACTGCCTTAATTAAAAATAATAATAATTTGTAAGCCTTTTTTTGGCTGAAAAGTAAACTGCTTTGAATAAATGGATTTTTATCTGTCCCCTTTTGTATAATGACAGCAGATTTCCTGCTATATACTATAATGCAGTGTTCCCCAACCTTGGGCCTCTAGCTGTTTTTGGACTACAATTCCCATCATCCTTGACCACTAGTCTTGCTAGCGAGGGATGATGGGAGTTGTAGTCCAAAAACAGCTGGAGGCCCAAGGTTGGGGAACACTGCTATAATGGGTTGGATCAGGGCCTCCCCCCACTCCCACCCTGCTGACCTATGGGGAAACCCATCCATGTGCTGGAGTCAAAATAGAGTGGAGTCAGTTGTAGGAAGAGGTGCTAGCTTCCTTCACACCATGCACAATCGTTTGGACCTTGATCAGGACAGTCGTTCAAATTTAATTGCGTCCTCCTCTCTCCCGATCAAAATCCCAAACATTGTAGCCTCTTCTACTGGGAAGAAAGGAATGGGCTCTATTGGTTCTCTCATGGTTTTGCCTGCACATTGCACTAGAAGGGAATGAGGATTAATCGCTACCCTCTGTAGCGCCTCTGTAGCGCTCTGTAGTGCCTCTGTAGCGACCCCTCCCCTCTGCTAGAGACCCCTCGCATCTTCCCATGGCTGTGGGCCACCCCATGGCTGTGGGCCACCGTCACCTCTTGTGGGACAACCCTGCCCCATAGAACATGCCCTAAAATGCCCCAAGGCTGGCAGGCAGAAATGATCAAGGGATGAGGGAGGCGGACAGACCTAAGTGTGGGCCTCATCCGTGGTTCTTTTGGGGGGTGGGAGTCTGGACAAGAGAGTCATTTGGAACTCCTTAAAGGTATGAAAGCAAGTCAGGCATAAGTGTTTGTTTAATTCTGCACAGGAATCTTTAGTGGAAAAATGTATCATAATACATTCTGTGTGGTTAATGTTTATTACAACCTGAGCAAAGAATATTACTTAATATCTTATATCAACACTATACTTGTAAGTACAAGAATACCAGTCACAAACGGGTCCCCTCCATATGTGATACTCCTTATATAAACAGAAAGAGCAAAACCGAACATTCCTCTCAAAGCATATTGTTTGATATCATGGTAGGAAGGACATATGGTGAATTGGTGACAAACCTGTTCATTGATATACAATGGTGGAGTGATTAGTTGTTTAGGGGTCAGCTCTCTACTACCCTGTTTAATGAAATGAACTTTTCTGAGCCTTCTTGGAAGCAAAGACCTCAATCAAATCCCTGCAATCCAAATCTCTTCCTGTTTTATGTTCAGCTGAAATCTGTGCAGACACAGAAGAGTACAGATTAGATAGATGATAGATAGATAGATAGATAGATGATAGATAGATAGATAGATAGATAGATGATAGATAGATGATAGATAGATAGATAGATAGATAGATAGATAGATAGATAGATAGATAGATAGATATAGATAGATGATAGATAGATAGATAGATAGATAGATAGATAGATAGATAGATAGATAGATAATAAATTTCAGTTTTGAAAATGAATTCTCGCCAGATGGAACTCTTGCAGCAGAGGTGTGGAACCTCTATCCTGCAGGCTTGTAATGTCATTTATCTAAAACCATGTCTACCCGTCAATCAACTGACATCACTGGCAGGGGGGGGGGGGCGTTCAATCATGTTGGGTGCTGCTTCGCATTTAAATAATGCCTGTTTTGTTTTGTTTTTATGTAGATAAAAGTGCCTTCAGATTGAAGTTCTCTGTTGAGCATTGGGATTCAGAAGGCTGTCTAGCTGTGAAATCATGGACAGCCATTAAGGTAAGCATTGTTTTTACTGGTATTCCTTTTGAAAACAACAACTGAAAACTAAAACTTATATGTTATACTTATATGTATATCTATTTCGGAAAAACCAACAAGCTTTGTTCCACAATGGTACCCTGGAGCAGACATTGACTACTAAAGAGAGACAGTTTCCAGCCACATGTGCTCTGATACTCAGACATTAAACATTTGAGGGTAGGAAATGGGCATGTCCGTATGCACTTCATGCTTCACATCTTTGTTCCAAAGGCTCTGGATCCATGCCATTCCCCCCCCCCCACTGCACAACCACTAGGACAGGAGGCAAAATGCAACAGCCAGACTATTGCCTGTTACAAATTTTACGGTCCATATAACACCAGTTCTAGACCAAGTTTAAGTTGACTTTTGATGGGATTTAACTTCTGGGCTCTTTTTAAATTAATTATTTCATTTCATTTTTATTTATTAATTGATGCTTTCACCTGTATTATTGTTTTTAAATGATTATATATTAGCTTGGGGTCCTTGTAGTCAGTATATACTATTACTAATTACTACCATAAACCCCATCCCCCAACACCCCACGTTCTTATTAGCATAGTTAGCAGTAGTTGTAGTAATAGCAATGTAGGGAGTGGGGTTCCTGGTCCTCAGAAGAGGCATGTGCACATCGGGGTGATAAACTACCTTTTAAAATGTCCCTGGAGCTCCTTTTGCTTTTTGCTGCCTCTGGAGTATAGCCTGATGTGCCTTGTTCAGCAGCCGAGTCTATGATCGCCACTCAGCCTTTGCAAAGGCACACAGCCCAGCCCAGACCTGAGAGAATGCAAGAACTCCACACAATACTATAATCTAGGGAAGGATTAATTATTGCCCTGCTTTGCGTAGTGTTGGTTCTGTGATTATGCAAAGCGTGGTGTGAGCTGAAATTATGCAAGCTTCCTCTCTCTCTCTCTCTCTCTCTCTCTCTCTCTCTCTCTCATGTCGAAAGAGATCCTAATTCAACTGTCTGAATTTGGCTAGCAGACCACTTAAGTTGTCAGCTCCATGTTAGTATCCCTGTCAGGAGCTTTTCAGGGCTTTACACAAAAGAGTCAGTCACTTCTGTGCAGCAGCAAAAAGAAAGCAATGGTTTCCCATTCATCCACTGTTGGGACAGGGGTGGGTGGAAAGGAAACCCATTGGCATTTTTAACACAGATTGTTTCCCTCTGATATTTTTACCTGGGGTTTCATGCTCTCTGAAGCATTATAAATTCTTTTTCAGAGTAATGCTGAACAGGATTCCAGAATGCTTCAGAGAGCCCGAGGAATTATTGCTGTTTAGCTTAAGAGCAGCTCAGAGAAGCAACAGAAAGGAGCCAACTCCCATAATTTCATACCAGTTGTAGGCATCCTTGGTTATAAGCAAGGCAAAAAGTGGTTGGAGTCTTTGCCTTGATGGAACCAATGTTTGTATTCCCAAGTATGGAGGGAAAGGCCCGCTGGAGAACAGGATTTCCTCAACAGGCAGAGTGGCTGGCAAGAAGACCCCAAGCTGAGCAGCCACTGAGCTATATCACTGTGCCAATTTTACCAATCCCCAGCATATATGGCTGGTGGGTTGCATTCAGCTTCACGGGTCACAAGTTCCAGAGTCCTGTTTTATGGCAACTCTTAGCAAAGTTTGCTCCCCACTTGGGCAACCAGAGATCTAACACAGAAGCAGCTAGGTAATGCACATTGTGGTAAAAAGTGAAAGAGGGGCTCTGCTATTCTCTCCCACCCCGCACAGAATCCATGTTCGTTCAGCATTTGCTGGCCTAAGCACCCGGCCACAAAAGCTTAAAGCAATATGTTGCATCTTTTATTTATTGACATATTTATAGCCCACGCTTTCGTAAAAAAATACAACAAAGCAGTATACAGCACCTGAAATTACAAAATTATAGTTCTGTAAACTAGGGTGCCAGAATTGGACAACCTTCAGTTTGATAGCTCAGTTGGTAGAGCGTGAGACACTTAATCTCAGGGTCGTGGGTTCAAGCCCTATGTGGGGAAAAGATTCCTGCATTGCTGGGTTGGACTAGATGACCCTCATAGTCCCTTCTGACTTCACAGTTCTATGAATTTATAGTGTATATACTTTGTTCCAGGACAAAGCAAATCAGAGACCTTGTCAGGACTTGGGAACTGTGCTGTTTCATCTTTTAAACTAGAGCACAACTGAATAAATCCACGACAAATGTCTTGTAATTTAGTAATGCTACTTAACTTTCTGGCTTCCAGTAGTCTTGGACAACCTTCTATAAATTCATCTCTTGATAGCTTGGCTCTTATCTTTACTTCCCTCATATTGTCTCCCGTATCATTGAATTCTAAATGGTAATCACTATGGGGTAGGGATCTGTTTTGAGGGGTTTTTTTGGTTATGTTACTCAGTGAAGCTCCACTTGCATGCATAGATACATACATAGATACATGCATAATTTTTTTATTTAGAAAAGATCATCAGCTTATGCAGGAGAGCTGGTGAGAAGGACATCCTACTCACTATGACAGATGGAACTAATACTCTTCTGCCTTCCATTTGTGACTTCTGACAAAGAAGGACTTGGCTCCCTGTGCAAGTAATCATAGCAAATGTGTTGAGCAGTAGCTCTCCCTCTTCCACTCTATTTAGAATGATATGCAGTTGGTCTTGTCACCAGGACAGATAAAGGCAGTGTTTTGTTCCCCCCTCTACAGAACTTCCAAAAATAGGCATGAACTGCTAACTATTTGAGCTAATAAGACACTCTACTTTGAATTACGGTAGAAATCTGAGTTGCATGTGAGCTGTTGCAAACCATCTCACCCCTTTTCACTTATTATGAATGGAGAATCTTAGCATATTATAAGGAGTTTTCTTTTCCTACCTTCATTATCCAGTAGGAATATTCAAGAGTTTCCCATGCTCTATACAAAAGCTTCCTAATGAAGAAGCTGTGGGATGCTTCCTAATCATTTGATATCACGTGAGGGAGAATTGACTGGAGCTTTTAAAAATACTTTTCTTCCCTCCATAGAAATAGCCTCAGGTGCGACCATAAGTACAGCTACTGGGCCATCTCTGCTGGAGATCTGGTACAGTGTAGTGGTCAAGAGACTGAGCTATGATTCAGGAAGACCACACTTCATATCTCATCTCCCATAAACTTTGGCAAGCCACAGTGTCTCAGCCTCAAAACCTATCCACAATGTGGGTCGAATAATACTGAATACAATGCCTTATGACAAAACTTTCCAAACTCTGTGTCGTGGTACATTAGTGTGTCATGCGAACACTCCCTGTCCTCCTCCCAGGGTTGGAAATGGGGTAGTTTAACCTCCAGTTTGCTGGTAAAACTGAATTACTGTGTTGCGAAATGATGCATCTCTAAAAAGTGTGTCACCAACATGAAAAGTTTGGAAAGCTCTACCTTACGGAGTGGTTGGTAAGAAATACATAAATAATAGATGTATAGCATCTTTTAGTTACCTTGCTTGTTTCACTCCCCAGTGGGTGGGTCATTCCACTTTGTGAATGAGGATCAGAATGCTTTAAAAGGACAGGTAACATTCTCTGAATATTCTCAGTGGCACCGGAAAAGAGGTAATGTGAAACAGTCTTGCCCAGGAATAGGAAACCTGCAAATTCTCCGGACATTGCAGGACTCCTGCTTTAATCATTGCTAACCATTAGCTATGTTGGGTGTGGTTCATGGAAGTTGGAATTCAGTAACATCTGGAGGGCCACAGGTCCCCCTCCGTCCCCTGCTCACACCTACAAATTCTTCTTCTGGGACCTTGTGTATAGACTCCGTCTGCCTGCACAGTTCCCTTTTATTTTTTTCTTACTCATATGATTGTCTCATCCATCCTACAAGGAACTCAAGCCAATGGACATGGATATGGTTGTTAAGCAGAAAGCTTCCCTAGTTTTCTCTGCTTAACAACCACATCAAGTATGTTAGGCTGAGAGGGAGAGTGGCTGGACCAAGTTCATTCATACACTTCATAGATGAGCAGGAATTTTAACCTGGGTCTTCCTGGCTGTAGCCTGGCACCATGCATGCTATTTATATCAGTAGCCTCAAGTAGTAAGCCTCTCGGCAGTGTATAACATTAGTATTAATATTAATAATAGAGAGAGAGAGCGGGGGGCGGCAGCCTGCTGAATGTCACCACCCCCTCAGGGATGATACCTGGGGCAGTCCGCCCCCACAACACACCCCTTCCTCCGCCACTGCAGGGGTGGAAGCACCAGAGTGGTTTATTGGTTAGAGTACTGGACTTGAATCTGGGAGACCAGGGTTCAAATCTCCACTCAGCCATGAAGCCCACTGGGACCACTAATTATCTCTCAACCTAACCTGCCTCACAAGGTTATTGTGAGCATAAAATGGAGAGAAGTGTGTATAAGGTGATATATAAATGTAATTAATAATACAAATATAAAGCAAGAAACAAACAAATGCAAACGATTCGTAATGGTCAGCAAACCACACAGCTTCATGTGTTCCAAGGCTGAGTTCTAGCATTGAAAACTGATCTGGATCTGAGCCCAAACTCAAAATTAGATCTTGTGAGTGCCCTTAGGTGCCATTTTAAAGCCCTTCCTGTGTGCTGGTCCTAATATTAAACCATGGGTTGTATAAACAGACAGCGACAGTCCTCTGTGCATACTAAGGAGTATCTACATGGAGGAGCTCAGTTTCTCGGGCACTTTGTGTTAAGGAAAGGATTTGGCCCACTGGGAAGAAACAGGCTTTAAAGATAGCCTAGCTGCCAGCAATGAAAGCTTGAACTTTAACTTCTACTGGAGCAGAGTCACAAACTAGGGAAGCCAAAAATGTCCCTCTGGGTCATTTCAAGCTCTCAGGGAAACTTGAATATGCTAAGTAGAATTGTTTGTGAATGAGCCAATAGAGATGGTTAGGCAGGCAGGGTACAGGCAATGTCTTTTTCCCACAAGTGGGAGGAGGGGTGGGTGAGCCCAGAAGATATAAGCTCAAAACAAAGCCAGGCTGTGTCCCTGAATTGTTCACATCCACTGGATAAGTGAGGCTTGGTCCAGAGAAAGAGACGTTGGAGCCATGATTCTAACAATGGAACCTGGTAAGTGTTTTTTATTTCCTAGAGGGGAAAGAATAAAATATGAGGTGCCTGTTTTAAATTATTCTATTGTTTAAAGGAGTATAGTCCCTTCCTTGTTTTTGAGTTCTTATTTGATGTGTGCCTTGTGCCGTGTGAACTTTTCAATGGGCCCTAATTCCCTCTGGAGCAGAGAGCACACTATGGGCAAAATAAGTTATTTTATATGAGCTGCTTGAATGGGTTCAGGGACGCTTGCGATACATTTGTTATGATGGTGCCAGAAGCTGGAGGCGTGATAAACACCGGAGTTGTTAGGGAATGAGAAGGGGGCAGTCTTTCATTTAATGGCAAGCCATTACACGGAGAGCTGTGTGCCCTTAGTATTGAGAAGTATCAAGTATTAAGGGAGGAGCCCTGGGCCAGTGAGCAAAGCTTCAGTATGTGAAGTGCAGCCTTCTGGGCTTTTGTTCTGTTTTGTTTTACAGTGTCGTTTGCTGTCTACTTTTACCATAAGGGGAAAGAAACAAAATCTCTTTTGTGCTTTGTAAATTTCTCACTTTCAGGAGCAAGAGAAAAGGAGGCAATTTATACGCTGGAATTGGGTTGGCTGAAACATTGCAGATAGGTTGCAGAACGTTAGTAATACAATCTGTGCATAAGTCCATGTGCGGTGCTGGTACAGGCTGTTTCGTTAAAATGGATATGTTGCATTCATCTAACAAGTGACGCCGGCACTCTGCCTCTGGACAAATGGATTTTGTTGTGTGTGTGATTGTATCAGTAGTGACTATTTTTTTTAATGTGGTGCTTTCAGCCTAAGCACACTGCTCAGTTCTAATGCGCATGTTCATTATTCTTTTTAGTATCAATTTTTTATACCGCTCTTCATCTGAGCATTGCAGAGCAGTTAACAATATATTTTGTTTTCCATGCTTATTTCATACTTGTAGCACAAATCTATGCATTTCTACTCAGAAGTAATTTGCACTATGTTCAATGGATGTTGCTCCCAGGTAAATGGGCATGGAATTGCAACCTGAGCCTATAATCCTAAGTACGTTAACCAGGAAGTAAGACCCGTTCAGCTCCAAGAGACTTGGTTTTGAGTAGACATGCTTATTTTATTCCCTGCCCACAAGGATCCCTGGGAACTATAGCTTTTGTGGGGGAGGGGCAGTGTTCTTTGGCACAATTCTATGGCATAAAATGTTTATTTTGTATGTTTGTACCGTACCTTTCCTCCTAAGGAGCTCAAGGTGTGGTGTACATAGTTCTCCCCCTTCCCATTTTATCCTCACAGCAACCCTGTGGGGCAGGTATTTGCACTTAGTGGAGATATGTCTTACATCAGCAGTGGTGAACCTCTGGCCCAGGGGCTTAATTGGGCCTGCCCGTGCTCCCCATTTGACTCACAAGGCCAGTTAGACTAGAGGACATAGGTTGGCTGTCAGCTTTACGTTGTGTGATGTCAGGTGCAGGACATGGACTTGGTAAAACATCAAATTCCAAAGGAATGAACTGAACTGAGAGTGCTCTTAGAGTACACCTCTAGTTCTCTCTTTGTAGCCACAATTAGAACTGGACACTTTGGTGCCTTTTTCTATTGCCCACAAAGGGTTGGCCAGCCCACCCACCCCTTTCAATACTGGTCCTAACAACTGTGCTTTCGGAAACAATGCAATTATAAGGGCATCCCAGCATCCTAAGCATATGTACCAAATGCAAGAGGGCAGCTCTAGCATTTGTATAAACTCTTACTCGCCCCTACCATTTAGGCAGAATTTGAAGGTGCCCATTGGCTGTAAATAAGTCCCCTATACTGTGAAAACACAGGCTTAATTAAAGTGGAACCTCATTACCCGAAGCTCTTCTCTGCTTTTTCTAAGCAATATTTTAGAAACAAGATTTTCATCCATACCTATCATGTAGTATTCAATGTATACAGATAACAGATGATGGATGCCTTAGAAAAAACAACCACACACATGTGAATTGTAGCTACTGCTCTCCTGCCGTTCATTCATTGGTTTCAGTCCAAGAGAATGCTCGTTGCTGCTTAGTTTGTAGAGTTCATATGACCTCCTACCCAAAGGGATCATTGCATTTGGCCCATGTCATTAAAGCTGTTAAGTCAGATGGAGGAAGCACAAACCAGATGGTGGTGGGGGTGCTGTGTCAGAAAATGCATACTTAGATATTGCTCTCTGTGGCCTTCTGTTGTAGAAAGAGAACAGAGATGAAGCCTCTTGATAACATTGCCAGATGATGTATCTGGACCATACAAGAATTCACTCTATTGTCATTTGATGTCTGTGATGAAGACATTCACTGTAACTGTTTAATATCATAAGATTGGAAGGGGATACAATCTTGAAGCTTCGAAGAGCTCCAGGCTTCCCTGCCCCGTTATATTCCCCTTTGAAAGTAATACGGAACTTCACTCTTCTATGCCCTTAGCTAATTGCCAGCCCAAAAATCAGTGGGCAAATGCCCCCGTGCCTGTTGATCTTTCCAAAGACACATAGCATCCCTAGACTTGGCTGTTCCTAAGCTGCTTTAAAACAGGGATGGGCAACCTGTGGCTCTGCACATCTTGCTGGGACTTCAACTCCTGCCATCCGGATGCTGTTGGGATCCAACTTTCATCAGCTGTAGTCAACAGATCCAGTGGTGAGGATTCTGGGAATTGTAGTCCAACAACTTCTGAAAGGCCCTAAATTTCTCAACCTGGATTTAGAATTGTAATTGGCTTTATAGATATGTATTGGTAGGCTAAAAAATATTTTAAATAAATAAATTTGCTGTATAGTATACCACCTTATGACTCTGTGGTGTGAAAGGTGGTTTAGAAGTATCTAACCTTTGCTGACTGGCATCCACCAGCCCAGGATCTTTTATCTCAATAGACTCTTGCATGCAGGAACTGATCTTTATCTCTCTGGGAGTCCTAAACAAGGACTGTACAGTGAATCCCAGTTCCATACATAATGCACTTTTCCTTCCTGGGGTGACTAAAGATACCAGACCTTTATTTTTCCAAGGGTGTATGTGAAAGAACTTAGAAACTTGAAAAACATCCTGTGTGGTTCTAATACACTTATGAAGAGTTACCCAACACTGAAGGAAGTAAGAACTTCCTGCCCAGAGAGCTTTATGTGTGATAAAATCCCTTGGAGTTTTGGGTTCCGTGGAGCACATGAAAAGCTTTAATGCTAGTACCTTCCTTATTTTTGTATAGTTTGCTATATTCTTTGCAGCACGTGATCATGTTTAGACTGTTTCCCCCCATAAAAATCCAAGTTGTTGTTTATTGTTCTGTTTCTCACCTTCCAATAACACCCACTTAGTAATTAAGAAAGCCTAGTGACTTTTTTAAAATAAAAAAACCCTATCTGTACCTTTTAGAAGAGATCTCTTAATTTTTAAAGTGTGGCAAGTACAGCCTGTATTGTGACTCAGGCAATGGTACTGGACAATTTACTTGGTAAAACAATGCATACAGTACATCTTTTTTCTTTGCTTGGAAGTATCTTCTTTCCTTTCATCCCATCCTTCCCAGGCTTTTCTTTTCTGAATGACTTGATTTCTTCCTTTCTTTTCCCTTTTGCATATTTTTTTTGGAGGGGTTTTTTTTTGGGGGGGGGAGGTGCTGAAAACTGGAAATGAAAGCTAGGACTGAAACTTTCTGACAGTGGGGAAGGACTTAGAAGTAGCTGCAGGCCAGGCCTGTTGTAACAGCTGATATGAGCCTTCTGCATTTCAAGAGCTATTTATGGTCGATTAGCTGGTATCAAAGCTCCACTGTTCAGCCCATAAAAGGTTGGTCCTGTGTGAAGTTACCACACTGCATTTGGCTTAGTCCTCTTAAGTTTGAGAGCCTGTAGTTGTCTGTGTAAGAATCCCAATGATGGATGGAAATGCTGAACTGCGGGATTGCTCTGTTGAGGATTTCAGGTGTCTGAGGACATTTAAAGAGAGGTTTTTGCCAATAACATTTTCGTCCAGCCTTTCATTCCTTGGAATATAGCTTTTGCACATGTTCTCTGCTTGGTGCACATACGCCACTGGAAAGCCCTGTTCTAAATTCATCTGGGTCTGAATCATCTTGGCCACAGTTGCGCCTGTGAAGCCTGCATGCTACTGACTTGTGTGATGTGTCACTCTGTTTTCTTAGTACCTTGAATGTATGTTGTTTCGGAGAGAAATTGTAGCTCAGCCGAGGAGCCACTTCTGAAATGAAGCCTAGTTTTTACTGTTGGATAAAAAGACGTTTTACTAGGGCGCATATATATATTTTTCTTTTGTGAATTTTCTTTCTGCAAGGGTTTTTGTTTTGTTTTTTTAATACCCAGGCTAGGATTTAAAATATACAAACCCAAACGCACAGGATTTTGAAGTAAGTAACTTCTCTCTTCCTTCAATGCTTGACGCCAGAAGTTTTCGAAGCCAGTTGCTTGCAAATGTTTGACTGCTTTGTCAGGTTGAATTGTGACTGAGGATTTCTTTCCCCCAGAGCCTGTGCATGTCAGTCATTCGAGGCATTTTGCATCTCTCTTCTTTTGCCTATGGGGTGATTTAATTCTCACAATGGATGGAAAGTTTGACACTTAATGCCTTCATTGCGTGAAGTGTGTGACAATTAAAAAGAATGTGTTGACCTTTAATATCTCTGTGTTACAGCAGATTGCAAAACACCCTAGATAACAGTCTGAACAATGGAAATGTTATATGCTCTTTATTGAAAAGTATGAAATACTTTGTTAAAACTGAAATATGTTCCTCGCTAACCCACTGCCAGCTAGTTTAATGCTAGGCCACGTCTCAGGCTCTGACTGTGCTGAACTCACTCTCTCTCTTTCTTTCTTTCTTTCTTTCTTTCTTTCTTTCTTTCTTTCTTTCTTTCTTTCTCTCTCTCTCTCTCTCTCTCTCTCTCTGTGTGTGTGTGTGTGTGTGTGTGTATGTGTGTGTGTTGTTCTTGAATTGACAACTGGGTTGCACTGGCTCTAGTTTTCACAAAACCAGTAATCATCTTTTGGGAAAGAGGAGGAGGTGGGGAAGATGAGTAATAACTTTGGACAGCAAGTCCTATTAATTTTTCTATGGAATAATATCCCAAATATAATGTAGCTTGCTAGCCAAATACAAATATTTTGAGAGGGTTGGGCTAGATGATTTTATGGTTTCCTAACCATTAATCTAAAAAGCTAGCATAAGTGCCCCCTTTTGGCTGGTGTGTGTGTGTGTGTGTGTGTGTGTGTGTGTGTGTGTGTGTATTCACTTCTCAGGAGTGGACAGCCTTTGGCCCTCCAAATGTTGCTAGAGCTGATAAGAGTTGAGAGTCCTGGCCATTGACCAGTCTTGCTGGGCCTGATGGGAGCTGCAGTCCCAACAACCTCTGGAGGGCCATATCTCACCCATCCTTGACTTAAATGCTGTATTTCTTGGAATATGCTAAGAACAAACTGTGACCCAGGAAGTCCTCAGTTCAAATGTTACTTCAGCCGCAAGGTCACCAGATTGCCTTAGGCAACCATCTCCTCTTCAGTGGGGCTCTTGGCACTTTGCCCACCTTTTGTTGTATCCGAAAACACTTTAAACTGTGCTATACTAATGCTAAGTATTATTCAATGTATGCAATTTGCCCTTCTTCAACAAATTGAGGTCAGCCTTTAAAATTACCTATGTGGGAAATGAAAGCAGTCACCCATACAGCTTCTTCTCCTTTTTTAATTGAAAAGCCTGTCTATATCCTTGTAAGTTAGAAAAGAGCATTCTTGAACAGAAACAATATTGAAAAGGTGGGAAAACTGAGGAAGAGATGACAAAGGATCTTGGTTGGTTTATTGTAGAGATCCTGTGTTCCAGTCCCATACTTAATTTGCAAGAGGAGAAACTTCACAAAAATCCAGACACCTTTGAGAACACCTGTGCCCTCTTCTTTAGCCCCATGGTTCTCAAGTTGACCAGTGCCAGGCAAGCGTAGCCAACTGAGTGTCCTTCCAGGTGTTGTTGGACTTCACCTCCTATCAACCCCAGCCAGCATGGCCAGTGATCAGGGATGATGGGAGATGCAGCGTAATTGCACTTGGAAGTTACCTACTCCTGATTTAATCTCCTATTGTTTAAACATGTGCCCTCATTTTCTCTTGGTCTTAAAGCTAAAGTGCTGCTGCTTAGCTGATTTATTTTTTACTTAACTGAAACATTTATATCCTTGCTCCACCACCCACCCCCAACAAAGGCTCGGTAAAATGGCTAAAAGTCAAAACGCAAATGCACATGCAATCACTATAAAAGAAATAACACAACCTGTAAACTAACCACTTATAAAAAAACCAACAGTGAGCAAAATGCTGGCAGAGAAGGGACAGCACAAACATTTCTCTGAGAGTGGAGTTCAGCGTCTTGGTTCCATTGTTGAAAGGACCCCTGTCCTGGGTAACTTCGCCATTAGATTTCAACTGGTGAAAGGTCCCAGATAAGAGCCCAAAGACCCTTAATGCAGCAATGGGGAGCCTGTGGCCTTCCAGATGATACTGGACTCTCTTTAGCCCCCACCAGCATGGCCTAAAGGTCAAGGGTGATGGGAATTGTAGGCCAACAACAGAGCTGGGAGGCACCATTTGGCTGCACGTGATTTAAACCCCTTTATCTGTGCATCACTGCCTTCCTGGGTCTCCCAAAACACAACCCAGCACTCTTATTCAAGATATAGGTGCCGATAGGCCAAATGCTTTAAGTTAGTGTTGTGCTCCCAGGACTTAAAGGTGTGGATGGCCCATTTTAGGTAATGGAGAGCAGTTATGAAATCTTTCCTCCTGCGAAAGAGTTCTTCAAAGAGAAGTAGGAAATGGCAGTTATTTAATCTGCCTTCATAAAACATGGAAAA
This sequence comes from Podarcis muralis, assembly GCF_964188315.1. NCBI lineage: Eukaryota > Metazoa > Chordata > Lepidosauria > Squamata > Lacertidae > Podarcis > Podarcis muralis. The sequence continues at coordinate 20,445,210 of NC_135666.1, read as the reverse complement.
ATAAAAGCAATTTGTCAAGCATGAGCCCCCCCCCCCAATAAACCACCCCAGCACTGCCTTGTGTTCATGTGCATCAGAGTAATACCAGAAAGGACTCTACTGTGAGGAATGACTACATAGAGAATAGGTGTTAGGGAATGTGTTCCGTAAATTGTATCCTAAACTGGGATGGGTGGGAGTGGGGGGCTACCCATGTAGAGCCTTCTCAATGTTACTGGAGTCCAACTCCCATCAGATCCGGCCAGCTTCCGGAGGGCATTTCATTGGCTCCCCCCGCCTTAAACAGGATGCATAGCCATTAAAGCACAACAAAATTCATTTTACTATTGAAACAGCTTGATTGTGAAGAACTTTGGACTGCAAACGCGGAAAACTCATGCGTGTAGCAGTTATTCCCATAGCCATAAGGAGGACCAAAGCTTTAAAAGAAGTCAACACATTTAAGACCCTGCATAGCGTGATCTTTCTAATCTACCGGTTTTACTATTTGCTATCCCGTTTTGCTGATTGAATTTGCCATCCAAGTAAATGGGAAGAATTAAGGAATGTGAGTGTTTCTTCCATTCGATTTCCATTGTTGTTTGCCTCATTTGCCAACTTTATATGTACAAACTGCTAATAGTTGATGTTAATTATAATTATTGATGAGATGCAGCTTTGGGAGTGTACCAGTGTAGTAGGATCTCTCTGACTGCTCATCTTCCAGAAGCATTGCTGGTGATGAAGAAACCTTTCTTTAAGCTTCTACATTTCCTTCCTGAGAAAGATTCCACCCTCTTGTCAGACCGAAAGGCATAATTTCTTCCTCTAACAGAAGTAGTAGGTAAGCGCTTTCTTAAAAACACTGTTTCAAGAAATAAAACAATTGCATGGCTGTGCTTGAAAGCTGTTAGATGGAGAGATTTTGCTTTCATTCATAACTTCAGTGAGGAGAATGTATTCCAGCTGAAATTTGCTGTGAGCAAATAAGAATGCAACTCAGCTTTGTATTAGAAAAAATTAAAATAGAACATGGAGAATTATCAATCTTAAATCTTTACTGAAATAAAAGTTTGCAGGGCTCACTTTCCTACTTGAATGTTGTATTTACTCTGTTAAATAGTCATGCACCTTGAGACTAAAATGAAGAGGATAGAATCTTGGTGCAAATATTCTTTATTTACAAGATTTCTTACACATCCTTTACCATAAGGTCCCAGGGAGGATTAAAACAATATAAATGTGATGTGATATACAATGCAACACAGTATAAAATTATAAAAGCAATTAATTATCAAAACTGTGAAATAAAGCCATTCCAAATAGAACAGTATGCATTCAACAAAAGATAAGGGCCCCACAAAATGAAAAACCTTTACCTGTTCATGGCCAGGATGCAAAGATGTTGATACAAACCTTGGCTATGAATCAGCTGCTCTGGGTGCCACTAATCACAATTCCTACCAGAGATTTGGAGACTGTTCATTCGAAGCTGTGCCATAACCAAGAGTGATTCAGGCAGCAAGCCTGCCTGAAGATTTTTTATTTTATTTTGCTGTAAACATTTTGTGTCCCGCCAGCTACAAATGAGAGCTGGTGGTTTCACAACCTGTAAGGCCAAGGGGTGTGGAACCTGTGACCCTCCAGCTGTTGTTGCATTTCTACTCTGGCCTTAACCCGCATGGCTGATGGCCAGGGATGATGAGGGTTGGAGTACATCAACATTTGGGACTCAGCTAGGTGGGTAAAGAAAAAGCATTTTATATGTGTTGTATATTCATTATAGAGAAGTTTGGTGGAAGATACAGCAAATGCTAGGCTGCATTTGTGGATCATACTATAGCTTCAAACAGTCTGCTTTCTTAAAAGTGTGGGTCTTAAGTGTTTCCAGGTCTGTACAATAATGTTTGCTATGTTGGGGAGATCTCCTATGATGTCCTCCACGATGGAGCATAAAATAGCACAATGCAGATTATGCCATACTGTTTGCTGTTTGAGAAAGTAGAGCAGTCAGTGGATTAATGCTGTTTTCTGGAAATATAAATGATTTCGCTGCCGCATGAATTATTCAGTTTGTATCTTTTGATTCCAGATGGAAACGTAAAACTTATTCACGGTGTTACTAAAATGGCTTGTGATATTGAACTTCACAGAATAACGTGTCACAGACTTTATATAGACACTGCAGTTGTGCTGGCTTCTGTCTTTTGAATATGTGGAGCAGCAGCCTGGATATGTCAAAACAATTGATAGAGAGAAGCTTAAGACTGCAAAGTATTGACAAAAAGGCCAAGGCTTCCAAGGACTAGTCTTGAGAATGCTGCTGTTGATTTAACCCGGAAAACGTGGAAGAGGGTGAAACAGGAGTAGATAAGCAAAGTGCTTGGAGGAGGGGGTTACACTAGTCCTATTAGCATGCTAAGTATCCTGACTTCCAGCAGGGGGATTAAGAGGCACATTATATAGAGCTCTTATTTCAGCTGCTGATGTTAAATTTGTGCAAGTGACCCAGATGGAAAGATCAGGTGCAGAGTAGTGAAAGATTGATAATGTTAGATTAAATCTGCATTGTACATCTATCGGAGGATCTGCCCATATCAATGAGAAGGGAAAAATGTGTTTGCCATTTAACAGGTTCTGGAATTGTTATAGTACCAGCAGACTGTTACCAGATACTTATAGAACATTTTAAATGCTGAGGGACTAGAGAAGTAATGAGAAGTTGTGAACAAGAAAAAGCATTACACAGTCAAACATGATTATTGTTGTATCTTAATGTTGCTGGGAAGCTCAAGGTTGGGTTAGATGTCTGTCCACAGAGTGACAGCCTACATGGAGCGCAACAACCAATCTCAGGAACGAATGTGCCTGATAACTGCACAAAGAAAAATGGGCACTAGACTTTTACATGTATAAATATGCATGTGACCACTGTGTTTCTCATTTTTCTTGATTCCTTTTGGAAGTGGGGAGATAGAAATTGGGTGACAAGTACAAATGGCTAAGATCAAACATCTGGGTCTCACATAACTTGTGTACAGTGGTAGTAAGTGCATGAAATCCAATGATCCATCTCTACCCATCTAGGCTGTCAGTGCTTCAAATAATAAGGCATTTAACTGACTATCCTTCCAGTTCACTCATGAAGTCAATTAAGAGTGTATTTGGGTCCAGTGGCAGCTAGTTGCAGTAGCTGGCATGTTGTGGGCTGGTTTGTAGCATCTGCAGCATCTGTTTCATGAGAATTTGCACAGTTGAGCATTACAGCAGAAGTGGGCAGGAAGCAACGCAATTTGCCCTGTTTGCATCATTATGTAATTAATGAACCATCTTGCAGTGTAGGAGGATGTAGTGCTGTATTGTCAGGCAGACAAACAAAATAGTATAATGGTGTTATCAACAGGGAAAGAAAACTTCCTGTATTTCGATCTTCAACCCAACCAAGATGGGAAGATCACCAGTTTATAAATCTTGAGAATTTTGCAGTGTTTTATTACCTTTAGCAAAAGTGTATCTGATTTATCTCCCTGCTAGCTCAGCTTGCGTGCAGCCTTTTTGGGGGGCAGGATTTATACAGGGAGTAAAAAGCTGATCTGTTAAGGAACATTTCATTTTCTTCATATAATATTGATAGGAGTGTTCATGATGAGCTTTCCTTTTATAAATGCTGGAGAAGGGCTGCTCTGCTTGTCACCAGCCCAGTTGATCTCTGTCCTCCAGCCATGTAAAGCAGACTATTGTACTAGGGTCTCAGTAAACATCCTGGGTTTTGCCACCTGCCTGGAATGTTAAAAAAGAGAGAATTGCCACACACATCTCATGGCTGGTGGATCTGTGTCTGGCAAGTCACATTTTGCACTGTGATTGATCATTTGCACTACCAACTCTTGGCAGTATGAAATGTTGTTGTGATTGTCTCTCATTTGAGAAGAAACTCAAGCTTGAATTTAACAACAACAACAACAACAACAACAACAACAACAACAACAATTTATTTATACCCCGCCCATCTGGCTGGGTTTCCCCAGCCACTCTGGGCAGCTTCCAACAGAATATTAAAATGCAATAGTCTATTAAACATTAAAAACTTCCCTAAACAGGGCTGCCTTCAGATGTCTTCTAAAAGTCTGGTCGTTGTTTTTCTCTTTGAAAAACAAAGTTTGATAGAAGTTTGTTGCATCTCCCGGTTTAAGCAGTGAATTAAAACAGTTAGTGGGAAAGGAAAGGTTGGCTTCTGTTCGAGATTCAAAAGTGAACAAAACTGAATGCTGCCTGATACTCAGAAAGCTTATTTTACATGTGGCGTAAATTACCTTTTGAAGCAAACTGAAGCAGTCATTGGCTCTGAGATTGGAAGGAATCTGAGCAACTGACTGTCCCATTTTCTTCTTCAGAGTGAGTAATTTAAGACACATTATAAACACAGATTAAGTTGCTTCAGTAGTCTCTGCAGTTAAACGAGAGAGTAGGGAAAAAGTGACATTGTGGTTTGGAGAGGTAAGCCCTACAAATTTTTAAAGCAATCCAAAATGTTTCTTTAGACTTGAAATCCAAAGGTTGTGTTTAGATTTAACATTCCAAGTAGTTAAAGTTTTAGCTGCTGTGTGTAGAGGGCACTGAGACATGGACACAAAAATTCAAATTTCCCTCTGATTAATTAAGCAAATACAGCATTTGTCACGCTTACAAAATAATGGTTTCTGCTATTGTTATCCATTTAAAATCTAGCTGGGAGCAGCTGATCAGTGTCTCTGCATGACTAGGACACATAGCAGATGTTAGATCGTCTGTCAGAGAAGAGGCAAGGCCTGATTCCCAAGCCAGACATGATTTACTGCTTATTTTACACTCTCTTGCCCTCCAACATGTTGAGTCCCAAAACTAGGTTCTGTGTCTTCCCAGCTGTGCTTCCACGGAAGTCGTGTGACTCGTGCAAAATCACGGAGCCCCAAAGATGTGCTTTCTCCAGAGTGAGGTCTTGGCGCAAAATTATGCAAGATCACAGTGCCCAAAATGACCACCTTGCTCTGGTGGGGGAAAAAAGGGATGTCCTGTCTTTTTTCTGGGGCACTTGTGGGGTATGTACTGTACTCTAACTTGCCCAGAGAACCTCTCACAAAGAAAACCATCCCAGAAGTAAAGTTGGCCACAATGGCATTTGGTTGAACAAAACATCTGTGCAGACATCTGCATTTGCTGTTATAAAGAACAGTCTTGAAACATCCATTGTTGAGACAAATTTTGTTTTGATTGGCCTTCGTCAAATGTTAGCTTGTAAGAGGACCACCAAGGCATAAAGCATGAAATGCCATTTAAAAATTGGTGCTTTTAATAGTGCATTTGTTTTTTTTTGTACACAGGATTCAAGAGTCTAAAAGCATGCTAGTCAGTATCCACATTAAGTCTGCAATAAGTTTGCCTTCTTTGCTTTGTTTGTTTGTAAAATGGTGCAGATCAGTGGGGAGATGGAAGAGACACCATCATGAAAGTGCTTGCTGGGGGGCAAATTGCAACCCACTGCTAAAGACCTTCCTTCTTGCCCCCAAGGTTTTCAGTGGTGAGTTGCTTTGTGTTCCTGGCTAAACCTCTTTGGACTATAGCCTTTTTTCTAACTTCCTCTTCACATCAAGGGAGACATCAAAATTGTGTGTGGGGATCACAAATTTTTATGTTTTTTAAGGAAATTGTTTATGCGCAGAACCCGATCACCTAAATTCTACGATTTAGATTTCCATCTGGAATTTAAAAAGGCAGGGGTCAGATTTGCAAAACAATTGCAGAAAGGAACTGTTTTATTCCTTGCCTCCCTTCTCTTGAGTTCCATTCCTTGCTTTGCTGCCTCTGCCTATTCCCATTTTCTTTCTTATCTCTGCAAGCCTTTTCTGATTTGCCCACCGCACCAATCTTACTACCTGTTCCCTTTCCTGGACTGCATCTCTGACAAATTGTTCCACATTGTCTTTCATTTGGGTAGCTTAGCCTGACTTTGCAAAGAGATTGTAGAAATATCCCCAGCGTCAGGCATAGACATGTAGAGGAAGTACCGTAGCTCAGTGATGGAGCTGCTGCTTTGCGTGCTGAAGGTTCAATCCCTGGGATCTCCAGGAAGGGCTAGGAGAGGCCTGGGAGAGCTGCAGCCAGTCAGTGTTGAGAGTAAGCCAGCTTCCTATTTTCCAAAGAATAAAAAGTATCTATGAAGAAATGAGTTCCCTAAGGCTTAAGGCTGATTTTCTGTTGCTTTCACATTGTTTTAAAACATATTGTATTTCTGTTATTTTTGTCTTTAAATCTATCTGAATTGTGCAAAGCACTTTGGTCCCATGCTAGCATGAGGAGGCGAAACATGAGCACCCCACACAACAACAAAGTAACTGCCACATGAATGGGGGTAGGGGTGGTCTGGAAAGGTCCCTAGGGGTGCTCCCCAAAAGCCTTGGTGGAAAAAAAGAATTCCTTGATTGAGAGGGATTTCAGAGGGTAAGCAAGGGCAGCCAGCTGAATAACCGTATCTTAATTAAACTCTTAATTCAGCCTGACCACTGGATGATTATTTTTCTTCTTCTTGGCTGCTTGGAACATTGCAATGGGCAAGCCGCCATATTTCCCAGATCAAGCCGTTTTTATGATAAGTGCAGAGACTTGTTTTTCTCTGCTCTCTTTTCTACAACCTTGGAGGATAATGAGCTTATATTTAAAGCAAAACATGTCCGTTTTGTGTATTATGGGAAGCAGAAGCACATGGCTGTGCTCTTGGCGCCAACTGAAGATTTCATTCATTTTGCCAAGCCATTGCCCGCTTGCATGTGGCCAGTACTCATTTGTGAAAACAGCTAGGCGCACAGATGGCTCTTACTTGTTTCCAAATAAAGGCACAGCTAAAAAGAGTTCCGTTAACCGTCTGGAATGTAAGGAGTTGCGCAGGGAAAGGACCTCAATTTGTGGGATGAATGGAGATGATTTTCCGGTTGCAATCTCGGTGGTGGTTGTTATGTAAATTACAAAACCAAGAAATTTTGAAGGTTTCAAAAGGTAGTCTTCTATATATAGTTGCAGAGCTCATTTTTGTAGTCCTTGAGGTGGCCTTGCTGCAACACTGAAATTGCTTTCTTTGAAATGGCATTTTAAGTGCTGAATGTTGAAGAGAACGTTCACATTCTAGAGCTTCTCTAGTGATAAGAAAGGCTTGGCTCCTAAGCAAGAAAGCTGACATGCATTGTGCCTTTTGTATCTTTGACTGAAATTAGCAGAGTGCATTCGTTTTTAAGAAATGAATGAAAAAGCTATGTGTAGGCCCATTTTCATTTTTCATCTTGGATTTGTCCAAGCTGCCTAAATTTGGTACAGATTATACTGAGGACTGAGCAATGTGCTAGATTTGCATGTGCAGGAAAATTTTAATGTTGGGGTTTATTCAAATACATGATACCCCATGAGCATGGTATATTGCTACTTTTCACAAACTTTTCCTTGACGGGCTAGTTTTCTAAGTGCCTCTTTCCCATGTTAGCTTTCTATGTGCAGGGTGTGTGTGTGTGTGTGTGTGTGTGTGTGTGTGTGTGTAGCCAGGCTAGCGTTATGTAATGGAGATATCTCTCATGAAGCTCCTAAATGCAAAGATAAAACAGCCTGTTGCTGTTGTTTAGTCGTTTAGCCTGAGAAACCTCAAAAGACTGAAACAGACAGACAAAACAACTTTGCTGCTGAAACCACAAAGAACTATAGCTTCGTTCTCACACATTCAAGAGATAATGACGTAAATCTAAGTTGAACCTCTTTGGGTTGCAGATGCAAGCTCATATGACACTGTGTTTTGTGGTGTGTGTGTACGTGCAGTGTGTACACACACAGTGTGTTATATGAGTTTACATCTGCAGCCTAAAGTGGTACAAGTGAGATTTACATCATCTGTTGCATGTGTGAGAGAGAAGCCATAGTTCCTCATGATTCGTTTGTTTCAGTCTTTTCAGTTTTTTTCAGGCTGTTTTGTTTTTTGCACTTAGAAGCTTCCTGGGCATAGCTGTCAACTTACATATTTGAAAATAAGGGACCAGCAGCCAAAATAAGGGACCTGCAGCCTCACCTGTTCCAGGCACTCCAGTCTTCCTGTCCTCCTGCAGTCTGGTCAAACTCATGCTGCTAGCTTCGAGAACACTATCCAATCAACTTTGTAACCAGAGGTTCAACTGAATAGAATCTGAATCACATGCACCACAAGGCCTATGCAGCCTCAACTTAAGATGGCTCCCCGGCCTGGCTTTGCACTGCAAAGCTTGCAGCAGCACGTGCAACAAAATGGCGTCCAGCATTCAAAAAACCCCTCAGCTTGCATTAACTAGCCACACACAAGGCATGCAAGCTCCACCCCCCCCAGTCGTTCTTAGACTTCTTATTGGGTGAGCAACACAGCCAAGCAACACAGTTGGAGCCTCCCTCCTCCCTGGCCGGCAGGGAGGGAGGGAGAGGAGCTGCTTCCTTTGAAATTTAAGGGACACCATTTAAAGGACATTTAAGGGACATCCATCAATAAGGGACAGCAGCGGGACATGGCGCTGGAATAAGGGACTGTCCCTTCAAATAAGGGACACTTGACAGCTATGTTCCTGGGAGAGATTCAACCTCCTTTATATTAAGCTACCTGTCTGCCCACTGCCTGCATGCCTAGTCCCACAAGGGTATCTGCCAGGATAAACCATGCTTCCTGAAAATATTTTTAACCCCCCACCCTCAACCCCAGGGCTGCCTCCAAGATTTTTTTTGGGGGGGTGGGGAGTGTGTCCTCTGATAGATCACTTCAGCTGCTAATGGGCTCTGGAGAAGTGACCTGGTAGCTGAATGTAGCCACCTTTTCTGTTTCCCAGAATGTGACAGTGATTCCACTTCAGAGACCTAGAATTGTGAGAAATTAAAAAGTGTGGCTAGTTCCAGCTGCCTGGTGCTGGCCAGAGTACTGGGGCAGAACATTTATTTGAAGGGGACCCAGTGCAGCCATCAGCAGGCAGGCCCTGCTGGAATATCTGCGCTCTAGAGCTGATACCAGCCTTGTTTGTTTTTTGGACAAACCTGGACTTGTGTGAAAACAACTGTGAAGGCCACAGTGTCAGCTACACTAGTACAGATGGCTATAATAAGGTATCTTAAGACATTTCTGCACCTACTCTTCAAAAATTGTGTAGCAATTAGCCTGAGACTTTGGAGAACTTCTGCTGGTTGGTGTTGTAGACCGTAGCTGGCTAGGTAGATCAAGGAGATGACTTAGCATAATTCAGATTCATGTATTCAACTGTGGTGGGGGGTTTAAATGACTGTGATGCAACACCGTCACTCATTTCTTTAATGGGTTTTGAAGTGGGTAAAATGCTGCCTCCTGTTTATAACAGAAGTTGTGCAAAAGCACGCTTTGCTGTTGACATTTTCTGATATGTAAACAAGTACAGCCTATCGCTCTCTCTCTCAAAGGTTTACAAGCATAACTAATTGTATTGAACATTAAGAGAGCTCAGAAAGCAAGGGATTTAAAACTATAAACTTCTGACTAACATTCAGATGAGTAAATATACACTTTCTAGAGTTTAAAAAGCGGCATAGGGATTTTGGCAAAGGTTTTGGTGAAAATAGCTCTGTTTCCCCACCCTCAATTACCCTATTTAAAAAGACTTGTGTCAGATCTCCAAACTGCTATTTGAACACAGGGGAGTTTGGGGTCGGGGGAATTTGGAGGCCTTCCAAGAAGGAAAGTTTGAGAGGGAAGAAGCAAGATGCTGGTGTGCAGGAGCACCTGCCCCCTTGAATTTTGGCTTACAAATCAGGTCATACTACACTTTAAGTACCATGGGGTAATTTGGTAAATATCTTGCTTAAATGAGCAACTTGCTGAATAAGAAGCTTCTGCAATATTGGAGCTTTGGCAGCAAAAATATTTGAGACCCTTAAATTTGACTGCTGTGTTTCTTTTTGAATAATTGTCTGGAGCAAAAGAAATACATAAATGGGCTGTGAATACGTTTACTGCCCCCTCTCCTGTTGTGCAGTGAAGTTAGAGCATGTGAACTTCGGGATCTTAGGGACTCAGTCAGTGCTCCATTTCTGACCCTGGAAGGATGAGGATTTTAGGCTGTTGGGGCAGCCATATGCTACATGAAAGTCTTGGCATGTCACCTACTCAGAGAGTCCCATGGAGTTTATTATTGCATTCCTCTTGATAAGTTACAACTAATTGAAATAGGCCTTGGCAGAAAAGCCAAATCCAAAAGGGATTATTTGCACACATGGTAAATCACTTAAATATGGCTTTATTGTCCAAAGATGAGAATGAAATGGAAGCATCTGTCCAATAAAATTATTTGAGTGAGATCATTCCTCTTCAATCATCCACCTCAGTTTTTCTGGATCTAATTATATATATAAAAAACGCAGAAGCTCCCTTTCCACAGAAATTATTTGGGTTCTTTGGAGCACAGTCCTAATTGTAATGGACCGTTGACTTTTCAGAATATGATCTAGGGATTAATGAGTGCAGTATCCCAGGACAGGAGCTTAGCTGCAATGAAGAAATGCCCCAAGGGGGTGTCATTAGTTTCATTTCCACCCTCTCCTTCTTCCATGGTACTCAAGGCTATGTAACTGGAGTTCCCAGGCATTCTCCAATCCACACAGAGACCATACCTCATACTTCAAGGTTGCTTCATCACGAGCTTTCACAAGCTCCGTCCAATAAGACGTGAAAGTCACTTTCAAGAGCAGAAGAAATAGGTTCTCCATAATAATCCACATGCTGCTGATGGTACTTGAGCCCAGAACGTTAAATGGGGTTTTCCCCAGCTCAGGCACACTTCAGTCAGTTTTAAGAGTTACTCAAAAAATATCCTGCGGTTAGGAATGATGTCATTGTCATGTGTGATTAATAGAACTCACCTAGGTCACCTGAATAAAGTGTGTAATGTGTATTTCCTCTTAGACTTTATTTGGTTAATTTGGTGTTTGTTAGTTTGTGTGTGTGTGTGTGTGTGTGTGTGTGTGTGTGGCTATGCCAAATTTTGGATCTATTTTTGCAGCTATTTTTTATTCTGTATTATGCATTGAATTTTATTACCTGCAAATGGGTTTCCTGGCAGTGGCTTTTTTCTTAATAACATAGGAAGCTGCCTTCGGGTAGGTCAGGGCATTTCCCCATGTAGCCCAGCATGATCTACTCTGGCTTGCCCTGGCTGTCAGAGGTCCTTGGGTAGGAGTCTGCTCCCATCATCTACTACCCAATCTTTTTAGACAGGGAAGCCAGGGATTGAACTGGGATTCTTCTTCATGCAAAATATGGGTTCTGTTACTGAATTGTGGTTCATCCCCTGATAATTTATTATGAATTTATACAGCCACCCTTGAGAAACCTCCTTGGTATCACTGAACACAAACAAAAAAACTTCTATGGTTCCTTACCCCTCCCTTTTTCTCTAAAATCTATGTTTGTTCAACCTTGTTTTCTTTGTTCCTCTTCCTAGGATATGCCTGGCTGCTAGTTGATTGCACTATGCCAGCGTAGACTCTTGACATGAATGAGTTTTCATGGCTGTTTGTCATGTGCTGTGCTCAGAGTTCTGCTATTTTTGGCCCAAAAATATATTCCAAAGACCAACATGTTTGAAAAGCAAGGATGCAACTAGGAATGGGAACAACAAGTCTCTGCTACCAAACACTTTTTTGCTGGGGTTTGTTTGTTTGTTTGGCCTTGCAATGTTGTGAAGGCATTTTAGGCTTACAAATCTCCTTTTGATCTGTATTCCTAAATTAATTGCCTCAAACTGTCTTGTTGTGTGAATTTTTGCATTTACACAACAGGAAAGTCTGTTTCAAATTACTTCAGCAAATGGGAAGAGCTTGTTTCTTTGTTCAAGCCAAATATATTGTACAAAGCCCAATTAAGCATTGTAGAGTCAAGTAAAGAACGGCCCTTGGAGATTGGCTATATATGTGGGGACATAGGCTTGTACAAGGGGACACAGATTTGAATAAATATGCCTTAAACCAGGTTGAGGATGAATGGATGCCCATTTCCCCATTCTGTCTGTATTTCACAGTTGTGTGTGATATTTATACATAGAATCATAGAACTGTGTAGCTGGAAGGGGCCCTGAGGTTTATTCTGCAGTGCAAGAATCCTACCCACAGCCATCTCTGGGTGGGATCAAACCAACAACCTTCTGGTTAATATGTTTGTGAATATTTGATTTCTTTTTTCCATTTGCATCCCTGGTTTTGTATTAAAAAAACACCTGAATGCCCCAGACCAGGAAACTGCTAAAACTTCACTTTTATAGAGGTGGGCACAATTGCTGATGATCAATTAAGCAATTGATTAGCAGCACCTATCTGCTACTTAGCCTCTTAATTTCTATGGAAGCATAAGGGTGTACTTAGCTTTTCACACATGACTTCTCCTTTTTGCCTTTATTTTTGTTAAATAAATCATGGCGCAGTATAATATGACATGTGTTGTTATTCATCTGAGGTTGTATTTACCTAATTTTAAGACCTACTAAGGAACAGATTGTTATTATGTAAAACCACAGAATTCAAAGAGGGTGTACTTTCTTTTTCCCATGACCGTATGTCCCGCTCAAGAACCAGACTCCTAAAGACTAGCATAAAAAAATACAATTAAATGCGGTTGTTAGGTTGCGTCTATTAACACCAAAAATGAAAGATGGACCTTTGCTCTTAGGAGCTTGCTATTTAAAATGTTGCATTTTAGTCCCATTTGAGACACCAGGGAGAGTCAGAGGGCTGAGGGTGAGGGTGATGGAGAAGGCCCTCCCTTTCAACACAAGGAATTGCATTTATGAGGTTCCACATTCAGCCTCTGACCTACTAAGTTAAACTTAAAAGATACTGTGTCAGTGGAAATGAAAAGGACCTTTGCCTGTCATTCTGGAGAGTTGCTACCAGTCAAGAGCACACGATTAAGCAGAATGCAACAGCTCATGTAATTGCAAGTGGATTGGACATTCTTAACCCTGCTTAGTAGGTTTGAAATATCTGCACTGAACTCTTGGAATAATGTTGAGAGTCAATGATAAGAGGGAGGTTTGCAGACCCTTTTCTCAACAGCACATTCTATTCATAAGCCACCCAGCCCTTACAGTGATGGGATGAGCATGGACTTCATTAGAAGCAAAGCACATGCAGTCACGTTATATTATGCAGCTTCCGTTGCAGTTTGCTGACTGCATTTTTAAATCTCTACAAAAGGGGCATTATCTTACTTTAAAGCTTAAGCCCAAACAAGACTAATTTATAGTCTAATTTAAAACTTGCTACCAATGAAAAGTCAAATGGTAAACCCGATGGCTACAATTGCGGGATGGCATTTTTGCCCTACTCTCTTTTCCCCCTTATTGAAATCATTGGGGCTGATCTCATGGCTAGCCTATTCGCATTGACTTCAATGGGACCAAAGTGCAACGAAGTTAGCCTGCATCTTCCCCTATGCACTGACTATATGGTACACGGAAGATGAGCATGTAAACATGTTTTGGCCACATGCCTTCTGAAGTGGTACAGTTTAGCAAGAGCTGGTCCATGTGATTCTGCTGCTCTTGTGTTGCTTTTCTTGAGCTGCTGCCTAGCCTCTTCAGGAGAGATAAGAAGAGTTCGTGAGGTTCTTGCTGGCCCAGGCAAAGCTTCTCCTGGCCATCAGATGACATGCCAGGTCTGTTAGGAATATTTTGTGGGCATATGAATCAACAGCTTTGCTTGATCTCCTCTAGAAGTGACAGAGTTTATCATCCTGTGACTTGCCAAGGAGCCAGGGTGTGTTTCCTACCCCATACCTATTAGTACCTTAATTAAGAACAAAATGACATGCTGAGGACTACTGAAACATGGTAGCAACAGCACGAGGGGGATCAGTTGCTCCCTAAAGGAAAGGAGAGAAGCTGATTATGGGGAAGGTGGGTGAAGAAGAAGTGTGGGCCTGTTTCTTAACAACGAGAGCTTGGGCAGGCCCCTGACCAATATAGTAAGCTACCTCAGTCACAAGTCTGGCAGAGGAGGGTGAACTGTTTTTGCCATTACTCTATCCTAAATATAATGAGTGTTCTCACTGCTGATCTTGCATAGATGCTTCATTAGTAATCCCGGGGATGACAGCAGCTAGCAAATTTAAAATGACTTTGGGAGCAGTCAGATTCTGGGTGACCTGAGGACTGAATCTGGAGCCACAGAGAATCTAAACCATTAAAATGGCAGAGTTCATTTTCAGAATCCATATTGTTAAGTTCTTAATTCAGTAGCATTGTACTTCAGTGTGGGGCTTGCTGTAATACTATTGTATGGTGTTTGCCCTGAAAGGACAGTCTTCCCTGCTGACTAAGTAAAGTAGTAGAGCCAAGCATACACGGATATCAGTCAACTTCTGCCTCATGTGGGCCAAAGCCCCTCTTGCCATCTTGGACTGCAAAAAGTCTAGTAGTCCTACTGGTGGGTTTCTGGTGACTGCAGAATGTTCATACATCTTTGAATGTGTTTTGCATGTTCCCTACCTGTATCCTATGAGCTGCTTTAAACAGAAATTAGAAATGTAGAATAGGTCCCCAGAAATGGGAAAACTGGAATGGTCTGAAACCGCATGAGGCCACCACCTTGTTGAAGTTAAACAGGGGCTGATCTACCAGATGGGAGACCACCTGGGAGCCACATACATGCCACTATGGGCTCCATGGTGGAAGACAGGCAGGATATAAATGTAAGGAAATAAAATCTTTAGAAAAGATTTAACACTGCTATTCTATGTAATTGTTGCTTCTGATTGCCTTTTATCTCATGCACTTTGAACTAAGAATTTACTTTATAAAGTCCATAGATCTAATTCACTTTTAATCAAGTTTTTAAAACTGGAAATACTTTGACATGTAGGAAGGCATTTTATTGTATCTTTTAATATGACATACAATGTGATCCGGTGTTTACAAATGTGATCCATCGTCTTGCCCACTTCATATTGCTCCATGATATTTTTTGACAGTGCATCCTTTTCTTCCCTCACCCCCACCGTATGTTGTTGATCTAAAGATTTCCTATGACTGGATAGAAAACTTTCTGCAGCAATTGGGAGAGGATAGCTGAGCACCCTCTGTCTGCCAAAAGGTAGGCTGTCAGTTGCTTGAAAGGTAAACACTACATGACCTATAAGCCAGCCAGTCAACTTGCACATTGCCTTATTAGGTAAGTAGCTGGAAATGGAGTCTGGGGACAGAATTTGCTGGATGGCAAACTGAGCATCCGCCTGGGGGAGAGGGAGAGGGAGAGGGAGAGGGAGAGAGAGAGAGACAGAGAGAGAGAGAGAGAGAGAGAGAGAGAGAGAGAGAGAGAGAGAGAGAGATGCACAGCCCAACCTCCCAGTAGATGTGGCCCAATAGACATTCACTGGACTGAAATCACTCTCCACTTGCATTTTCATTAAGTGTGGAAATTCATTTTGCAGGCACCAGAACATGGGGTTAACAGATCCATCTTAATGGCTCATAAATTAGAAATATATTGCTCTTCTTCCATTGTATCTAGAACAACAAGGTCAATACTATACAGTACTGCATAGTAATATTGCTATCAGTGTATGCATTTTTCCATTGTTGGTTTTTGTTAATTCTTGGTTGTATTGACATATTTATAAGAAAGAACGAAACTATTGCAAATAATACATTTCTTCATATTCGTCTTTCCCCCCTTTAGTTTGCCACAGACTTCAGGGGAATTTCGGGGAGGAGAGCATGGAAAGCAGGCTTTTGTGTGGCTAACATTGACTAATGACCTGATAACTTGGTTTGATAAAGCAGATAGGATCAGGTGTAAAGCACATTGAAAGAGTTGCA
The DNA here is from genome assembly GCF_964188315.1 of Podarcis muralis. Taxonomy (NCBI): domain Eukaryota; kingdom Metazoa; phylum Chordata; class Lepidosauria; order Squamata; family Lacertidae; genus Podarcis; species Podarcis muralis. The sequence continues at coordinate 20,429,371 of NC_135666.1, read as the reverse complement.
TTTGTGCAACAGTTCAAGACCACTGAAGTGCATCATTCAAACCCTGAGTCAGATGGTGGGTGGTGTCAATTAGTGCAATCAGTTCATTCTAACTGGATGCATTTCCTTGCATTTGTGAAGCAGTGTCCATTGGTATTAACCTAAAAAATGTGGGTGACGGCCCATACAGCAGTTTTTGCTCTTGGTTTTAAGAAAAGCTAGCCCTAAAAATGATTTGAGCATGTAAAGTAGACTAGCCACAATGTTTTGTGGACTGATTGGTACAGAGTTTAGCACCATTTTTTATTTTTATTTTTACAGTTTCATAATGGATCTGGAATGGTCTTTGGATAGAATATTAGGATATCAATACTCAGAAAATAAATGACACAAAACCAAAATCAGATCTGAAGCATAGAGGAGCTGTGTGTCCTTTATGCTCTGTTTATAGGCAACAACAACAACCACAAAAAGCCAGTAGATTGCTTGCGTAGTACATAATAGCAGTGCTTGTGCACAGGATGTGGCGCTTTGACGGGGGGGGGGGGGGAGGAGTATCCAAGCCAACCCCATATCTTCAATTCACTCTTGTTGACTCAACTAGAGGAAATGCATTCATTATTTTCCAGTCATACTGCCAGCGATCATGTTACATCAACACCATGGTTGGTTGTTCCATGTTGTGTAATGACCAGAGTAGTTGTAATCAGGATGTTTTCTTATCTAAAAGACCCCTCCTAAAAATGTCCAGAATGTCTTAGTTGAATTACCTTTGCCAGGTGTTGTACTGCCTTTGTCTCTCCCTTTAAAAGGAACTGCAGTCTTAGAAGTGACTTAACACTCAGCAAGATATGGCTTTATTTTGGAGATGAAAGATTTGGGAGTCCCTCTCATGCACACATATTTGCGGGATGAATTTCTGCCCCTCTACCCTGGGGGCTTGTGTTTGGAACTGGATGGAGGGCAATTTGTTTTTGTTTGGCAGAGAAGAATGCTCCTTGGAAGTAAATAAACTGCTGAAGACTGACAAGGATTAGGGGAATGAGTATCGGGGGTTTTTTCCCCCAAAGGAAGATGCATATGTATAAGTCAAAGTAGAGAGGCTGTGTGCTTTCAACACATCTGGCATCAACAATTTGCAATTGTTCTGTAAACGTGCTACATGTTTCTGTTCTTGGACAAATACTTTCACCTATGACCTCTTTGAAACTGTTTCTGCAGTGCAGTACAAAATTCTGCTTCTACAGGGATGTGTCCAAACTTTCCATACTCTGCAACACCGTCTTGCATCATTGTATAACAATAGATGTGACTGAAGGAAAGTGAAATGGATTAAACATTTTCCTCGCTAGAGGGATGATCTCATGTCAGGAAATTTTATACCCGGTTGGAAGCTCATATAAATAACATCCACTAAGAGAGAGTAACACTTGCAAATCTTCTTGGGAGGGGGAAGAGCAGCAGGAAGCTCTCTGAGATCCACCCATGTTTTATGTTTACAAGTCAGTGTATCACCTTCACCTCCCCGGTAATTAAAGCATGACCCACCACCACTCAGTGTATAGTCGTTGCTGGAAAGTATGCAGCCCATTCTGAGTTGCAACCTGGCACCAGAAACTGTATGGGGTTTGTATGGCAGTATGTCATTGCTACGTACTTAAAGGACTTGGGACACGGGCCTACGGCACAGATTTGGGGAGCAGACTTACAGAAGACTCAGCAGGGATGGGGCTGATCTGCACCAGCCTAGCCCCTGCTCTGTACCTGCTGACACCAGGCAGGAGCATTTCACAGTATTCTTTTTTGCACCTGCTAAAAACATCTTTGTTTAGACAAGCCTACCTAGATATGAACACCACTGCTGTGTGTTTTTAGTTTGTCATTGATCTTATTTTTGGAATGTTTGGCAATAATTATATTGATCTACTCTTTTTGCATCAAATGGGCAAGACCATACTTGCCTTACTTTCCTTTAATCGAGCTCGCTTACTTTCCTCTTCACCCACTGATGACAGATATAGGAACTTAAGAAGAGCCCTGCTGAATGAGGCCAATGACCTATCTGCTCCAGCATCCAGTTCTCACAGTGGGAAGCCCAAGAGCAGGACCTGAGCACTACAGTTCTCTGCTCACTTGTGATTCTCAGCAACTGGCCTTCAGAGGTCTGCTGCCTCTGATGGTGGAGGAAGAACATAGTTGTTGTGGCTTGTAGCCACGGACAGCTTTACCCTTTATGAACTCCTGTTCTAAAACCATCCATGCTGGTGGCAGTTGCTACTACTTATAGGGCAGGTTCCATAGTTTAACTATGTGCTGTGTGACAAGGCAGCCCTGCTTAGGGAAACTTTTAATGTTTGATGCATTACTGTATTTTAATATTTTGTTGGAAGCCGCTCAGAGTGGCTGGGGAAGCCCAGCCAGATGGGCGGGGTATAAATGATAATAATAATAATAATAATAATAATAATAATAATAATAATAATATCTGTCCTGAATTGCCCAACATCCATTTTATTGTTCTAGTGTTACGATAGAAAGAGAGAGAACTTTTCTCTATCCACTTCCTGCACTCCATGCATAAATTTGTACTTCTCTGATCTGCTTTTACTCTAAATGAGAAAATGCTGCAACCTTTCTTGATCAGCAGGTTTCTACTTGATCATTTTGGTTTCCCTTGTCTTGACCATTTCCAGCTCTGCAACACCCTTTGGGAGGGGATGCACATATAGCTGAAATTTCTGGGTCCCTTGCACATAGGACTCTGTCTGTTGTCTCTGCTTACTTTCGTTCTCATAGTCCCATTGCCCTTCCTCTCATCAAGTTAAATCTACGATATTAGTTGCATTTTCTTAGAGCCCTGTTGAAGGCTGAGAGTCCTCTTGGGAGGAAAGTCTTAACGTGGATGTTTTGTGGCGCATTAGATCTGTCAAACTTCATCTGCATTCATGCTCATGTGTCATTGTGTAAAGATGCTTTGTTCCCTGCTGAATTTTTGACCTCACAGTCCTGTGTGAGGAGAGGAACCCACACCACTGTCTGTACCATATTAAGGTTTGTGTTCCCTGGTGGAATTGGCTGCTGTTCAGAGACCTTGAGTTGACTTTCACATCCAAGGGGCTGGTTGGAACTTGTATGAATACATTTAAAAAAAATAAAAATAAGTATTATTCACATTTATGCTGTTTGGAAAGTCCTTGCAATATTTGGAAGCCTGCCCCCATCGTCAAAAAGCTTGGTCAGCTAACAATTAAATACATAAAATATCTGCTAAAAGCAAAGCAAAGCAAAATCAAGTGGGTTTTTAGGTTCCCTTCCAGAGGAAGGAAGTGTCACAATTGGTTTGTTGGGCCTCTGGTGTGCTTTGGTCATCCAAGACTTGGTGATACCTCTAAGAAATCCTCACAAATCAGGGACTAGTACCTTAGATTCTGACTTGATAAGACTTTATAGCCTCCAAGTGGAACTGAACAAAGTAAGCTACTTAAGGAGGGCAGAAAAGCAATATGGTTTCTTGACAGTGCAGTGTGTGTTCACCAAGGCTGCCCCCGCCATTACCCAGAATAGCATTTCTGCACACAGTGGCAGGAGAGGGAGAGAGAATGAGAACTGCTGCCACTTTTTCAGTGTAGCCTTCCAGGAAGATAGGAAGCAACCATCTAGCTCAGCATTATCTTCTCTGATGGGTAGTGGCTCTCCAGGCAAGAGCATTTCCCAGCCCCCTACCCTGAGACAGAAAAATTTGTGTGTGTGAAGTCTCTGCTCTTGCCATTTCATTAAAAAAATATGGTTGTGTGGCATAATAGACCTCAGCCACCTTTTGATGTTAGACAAAATATCAATAACTTCCAAGAGATCTTTTAGTTGCATGAGATAATCACTACATGGCTGTATGTTGGAATATCCCAGTGTTGTGCTTCTTTGCAAAAAATCGCAGGAAAATCTTCATTTCAGCTACTTAATCCTGACACTTGAGAAGGGAGTGGATTTGAGTCTTAAGCACATGATGAGCTAGGAAGCTTAAAATGATCTCTTTGCCCCCTTCCCTTTAATATCCCTCTTGTGTATTTCACTCTCAGCAAATCACTCTAAAGAATAGTACCTTATGTTGATATCAGCACTGGGCAAAGGCCAGCCATTGCAGAACCTTCCTGTGACCATTCAGTGGGACATATTGCCAGAGACAAGATTATTGGGTAGTAACATGCTTAATTCATATGCAGTTTTAATGCCTCTCTTGAGCTATTGGGACACATCAAAATACAGTTAGACTTGTATTATAAATACATGGCTTTCCTAGGGCTGCCAGCTTTAAAACAACAAATTCATAGGAAGCTGCACTGACCAGCAACAGTTTTCCAGGGTTGCAAATTCCTCTCTTTGACAAAGCCTACCTGGATCTGCCAGGGATGGAACACAGGACCTTTTGCATGCAGAATCAGGTGTTCCTGTTTTTTGTCAAATAAGGTTAGCATCGGAGCAACTTTTAAGGGGATGGAAGGCTTTTGGAATGTTGTTATCTGTGGATATCCACTGTATTCTTTGAACATGTGAACTGTGGAAATATAGGCCAGAGGGACAAGTTCACAAATTCCATATATGTATCATTTTTTTTTAAAAAAAGTACCCATAGTTAAAACATTCAGCTCCAAACCATTATTTAAACTTCCCATGTTCAAAGTCCATTTGGAAGCTAGATGTGAAAAGCTATTCACAGTGGAAGTGCTATCAATGCATTCCTGTCACCATTTCCCCTTTTGAACAGTTCTGCCGAGTCCCTTTAGACCTCTTGAATTTAAGGAGTATTCTGGAGGTTTTGAGAGATCATCTCCTGAACTACCAAACTGGAGTGAGTGTGTTTGGGGTGCACGCGGAATGAATATGCGGGCAAAGGGCATCAGTTACTTTTCATGAGTCTGTGAAGACTAGAATAAGAATTTACTCCTTTAAATGAGACACCTGGATAATCTACTCTCCCCTCACTGGAGAAACCATGTTTCCATCCCTTTTGGTTAGTTTGGTTTAAAAAAAGAAAAAGAAAGGGGGGGTGTGATATGATTTTAACCCTACTTAACTTTGAAGTCTCCTCATTTGAAAGGAGTTCATCAAATTAAAAATGAATGCTGCTATTAGGTGAATTGTGTCCTACCAATTTTTACAACCATACTTTTAACACCTTGCGTCTTTAAATTTTGAAGTTCTTCTAAGACTGATGTCTGTTCCCAAGAACTTAGTTACCCATCTTTCCTCCCCCTCAACTGTGAACCAAACACTGTTTTGCTCTTATGCTGTTCAGAATTCTCAGCAGTTTCAATATTTTGCTATTAGTCTGCCAGTAGTAGGACAAGTGTTTAGCATAATGGATATGATTACCAGCATTGATCCTTCTGTAGAAACCAAACTGGTTGGCTGTCTCTGCTTTCTGTTTAAACTATCACTGCAGTATATTCTGATTACAGGTATCATATTTGCCTTTCCTTTATGGCAAATGAGGATTTATTTATTTTTCATTTCTATTCCCTAGTCAAAATAAAGGCGGGCTATTTAATTGCTAGAATATAAATAGTCATTCAGCTAACGGTTTCAAGTGGTAATATTGTGAATCTCCCAGTCACCATTGTCCAATCTGTTTTAGCATTCATGTGCCTAATTTCTGTTTGTAATCTGATTACTGCCTTGAGCTGCTCCACTTTGCAGCCTATTGCTATGCATTTACTCTACTCCCTGGGACGCGATAGCCTGACAGCTCCAGTCCTGAGCTATGAAAAAATCTCTACACAATATTGCTAAGACGGGCCTAGGGCTGTGGCTGACTGAGAATTAGCTGCTATTGTAGTTTTCTCCTTTTGCCTGGTCCCTTTGTTTTCTGCAACCATGTTTCGAAATCCTTGGATATCCAGCTATTTGCGAAATGTCAGCTACTCCGAAGACCAAGGTAAGAGTGCCAAGTCCATCGGAAATAATGCAACTGAATGTAATTTATTGTAATCTAAATTCAAACAGTTTTCTTCCAGGTTTCTTCCCTTCCCCTCCCTCCGGCCATGAAAAAAATATTTACCACTTTGGTAATCAGCATTTAGTTTGGCATCTAGTCTTATTGTTTTCCCAAAGGACGCTCTTTTAAAAAATCCGATTAGATGAATCTTCTAATTAGCTTAGCTAGCAGTTGAATTAAGGCCTTGTAGATATACTGAGTAACCATTAATGGTAATATCTTTTGAGGATTTTTTTTAATAAAAAAAGGTGATGTCTGTATTGTGCGTTAAGAAGAGGCTTGCTTGTTTGGTTTTTTTAAAGTGTTTTGATCGGTAGTGCAGTGATCAGTTTAAATTCTGAAGCAATAAATAATTTTATTGCCTTCAGAAAACAAACAAATAAAACAGGGCATGCATATATTAATTGCTTTCCAGTGAAGAGTTTTATGAATACAATTGCCATAATCCTGTGACTGCCCAGGGAACAAAGTATTGATACGTTTGCAGTGACTCCTTAGTATTCTGGAGAGAATACTGGACATGATTGTCAGACTAACCACCAAAATATCAGCCAACCCTCTTGAGAGAGCCTAGAAAACAGAAATACTTTTACGTCTGTTAAACATCTTTATGTAATTTAAGGGCTGAATGCATGCTATTTGAGCAATAGGTTTCTTTCCCCCACCCCTTGAAACTTTCAACACATAATGTCAAAAACATGTACCGTCCACTAAGAGAAACTTCATTTATGGAACTTTTTGAGGCAAGGTATCGTAGCATTTTGGAATCTGATGTAGATTGAAAAGGTACCCTCCCCGCCCCCATCACATTCACACAGTGTACCAATATTTTAAGCTGCTCTGTGCATTGCAGTTATTCAAAATGTGGGTTTGGTGCTTCATGGTTAATGGAGAGTCAAATCATAATATCACGCAGGCTTTTTCTTCTTTGGCTAGCTTCTCTTCTTCCTCCACATCCCTTAAGTTGAAAGCTTCTCCTGTTTTGGCTGGGGATGGAGAGGAATTTTCTCTGTGGCCTTCTGGAGGCTTTCATGGTTGAGAGAGGTATCCATGCCAAAAGCTGTGTTGGGTTATACACCATTTAGAATTGCTATAAATTTTTACGCATGCCTGGCTTTAATTTAACCAAACTCATATACTGTTAGAGAATTATTAACAGCTGCTCTTTCCAATAATACAAATCTATTATTCGTAAAGGTCATTCTTTTTCATTAAGACGCACAGTTTCAAACAGGGTAATAATGGTAAATCACTGCTAATGCTTGCCTTGACTATTGTGTGTGTTTCTTTGTTTTTGAGTTGCTTTTTAGGGTAAGCTTTATCCATATTGTTACTTTGGGGAACAAAATAAACTGGATATCATCATAGGACAAGGCAGATGCCAAGTTTGAAAACGATGTTTGCTTGCTGACAAGGCTTCAGAAACACTAAATTGTTACTGTCTATTCCAGTTAACTTAAAACAATATTTTATTGACTACTTAATTTTTTCCAAACTTTCTACGCTTCTCTTTAAAAAGCCAAGTCATTTCAGTGTGGAGGAGGGAGAGAAGATGAGAGAGCATACTGTTACTTAGCTTTATTAAAAACTTATTCTAGACCATGTTTCCATTTGAACAAACAAATTGATTGTATCCAAGGCTGCCAATGAATGGAACATTTCTTGCTCTGGCCACAGAACTTACCCTTGCTTTCGTTGGTGTGCATCCCACACCCTTTTCTCTCCCCTGTGCAACCTCAAATTCTGTTCCAAAAAATTAGGGGATCCAAAGAGTTGGGGGCTGACAGGAGGAGAAGAAGGGGAAGTCCCATTGCATGCAAGGTCCCAAGCCCTCTCGAGATGTTGGAACAAAGACACATGAAACCAGTATTTTAGGTTAATGAGCTAAAAAGGCCACAACTTTATTGATTACAGAATGTGAGTGGTATTGGCTTAGGCCAGGCATAGGCAAACTCGGCCCTCCAGATGTTTTGGGACCACACCTCCCATCATCCCTGACCACTGGTCCTGTTAGCTAGGGGTGATGGGAGTTGTAGTCCCAAAACATATGGAGGGCCGAGTTTGCCTATGCCTGGCTTAGGCATTGGAAACGAACCGACTCTATCTGACTCCTGCCCATCTGCAGGAAGTCTCGGAAGGGTTAACCACCAATAGGGGGAGCCCTGCTGATGCACATCAACTAGGAACTCCCCCAGGGTCTTAAGACAGAGACCACGCCCCTTGGATTCCTTTAACGGAATACCCTTGAATTAGGAAGGGTAGGTGATGGCCACTACCTCCCCTCACCTCCAGCCGAATACTCCAATGCCTAACTACCTAACCTTACAAAGTTGTGACGATTTGCTACAAGGCCGGCGAAAAACCAAATGGCTGGTACCAGTTTGCCAAGTGAAAAAGAATCATACCAGGCCCCTTCAACAGGCAACCAGCAGACGAGGTCCATAGCAAGGTGAAGAGATAAAGAGCCTAACCTTGAGGGAGGGAGGGAGGGAGAGAGGGAGAACTGAGCCAGCAGGAAGCAGAAAAGGGGCGAGTCCTCGACCACGGGCAGTTTAAATAGCCCAAGCCACGCCCCCTGACCAACCGGATTGGTCGGCCCAAGGGATGACACGGCCGAGGGTCCCCAATGGCACAGGGGCTATACCGCCCTGAGCGCAAGGGTCGGGCTTGTGACCAGCCCGCATCGTCATCTCCCCAGGAACAGGAAATGGCTTTGTGTGAGTGGAAGTCTGCTGGATACAGCCCAAAGCCATTTGATTTACTTCCTGTGAGGGCCATGGATACAGGCAGTAGTTGAAAAGTAGCCTCATCTAGGGTTGCCATACTTTTCTGTCCAGATTTACACTGTTTGAAACATGGTAGCCCTGCCATTACCTTCCTTTATATCTTACTTTTCAAGTGTATCTCTGCATGGCATTGGGGAACTTAGATTTACTGATCTAATACATTCTGCAGCAGCTCCACTTCTTCCAGCTGTTCCACAAGGCATGATGGGAGAATGTTGGAGCCAGTGTGGTGTAGTGGTTAAGAGCGGTGGACTCATAATCTGGTAACCTGGGTTCACATCTCCGCTCCTCCACATGCAGCTGCTGGGTGACCTTGGGCCAGTCACACTTCTTTGAAGACTCTCAGCCCCACTCACCTCACAGAGTGTTTGTTGTGGGGGAGGAAGGGAAAGGAGAATGTTAGCCGCTTCGAGACTTCTTCGGGTAGTGATAAAGCGGGATATCAAATCCAAACTCCTCCTCCTCCTCCTCCTCTTCTTCTTCTTCTTCTTCTTCTTCTTCTTCGAGTCAAGATATGGAGCAGACTCCAAAGATGGTACTGTTGCCAAATCCCTCTGCAATCTTCTTGCATGGGAGGAGGGGGAGTCCAGAACAGGTTCTCACCACAAATTTCCTGCATCCTACTTTTGTGCAGTGGTTCCTGCACTTCCCACTCAGGCTAATCCAATCTTTAAACAGTAGAAACAACTACTGTAATTGCACCATTATTTTGTATTTTATGCTGCAAATGTGAAGTATGAATGGTAAACCTGTTTTTAATGTGAACATGTCTTGTAAGTCTGGATCAGAGATCACCAAAATGTATATTTAGCTAAAAAGCCAGTGTTTAATGTTTTCCATGTTTAATGCAGGAAGTACGGTACATGGCGGGAATGATGTGAGCAGCATGCTTACTCATTCATGTCAAGTGGCAGTTTGGTTCACCATGATGTGGGCCATTGTGGAACTTATGCTAACTACAGTATAACAAATTTACCCAGGGTGCCAACATGAAAGCTACTGGCCCAGTCCTCTGTTCATAGTTCTAAGTCATAGTCAGTGTTCTGTTATTATTCTCTCTCCACAGCATTGTTTGCTTTCACCATATGAACACTTCATAATTGATTTGTTTGGCTGTAAGTGCAAGGTTAGACTATTAAAGCACTGCCGTTTCCCCCCTCTCCCATTAAACCTTTTGCTGATGTGATATAATTTCCTTTCTTTGTTCCAGATTTTGACAAAGAAAATTTGGTCAGGTATAAGACTCCAAGATTACTCCAAAGGAGGAGGACACTAAGGTAAACAAACGAACAAAACTCTCTTAACAGTTCTTAGGTTTAACTGACTAGTCTCTGGTGAGAACAAAGAACAACACTTGGCTTAATCTTCATCATTGTATAGCAGAACAACACCTTGTACACTAGCAGGTATTTTGGGCTAGTTCATGCCTAGTAAACCCTGGTTTATCGTTTACTCTGGATATTGTTGAATTGCCTCTGTTTGCTCCACACTGCCTGGAGCCAGGAGGAACAAACTATCTGTGATTAGTGTTGTGTGTGAACCATCACTCACGATCAGTTTCTCTTCCATTAGCAGCAAGTCAAGAACAAACCTTGGCTTCTGCCTGTAGTTTCTTTGGAGAAAACAGAGTGCAAGTGTTGGCAAGGATGTAATGTCAAGGCAAGGTTTGTGGTTTGTTGTTCCTGGCTCCAGGTCAGGCAGAGCATTTCAGCAGCAAGAACTAGCATGCTGCTATTTCATGGTAAGCCATAAACCATGGCTTACTGGCTATGCAAACCAGCCCATAGTATTTTATGGGGCAGAGCCCACTCTGTCAGATGCTTGAAATGTTATTCTCAGCTGGCGGGGGGGGGGGGGACTAAGAGTGGAGCCAAAAGCTATGAAATGTAAGAGGAACAAGGAGGTCTGTGAGGTTTCTGTGCAAAGTTCAAATTGAAATGTCACAGCCCTCCTGTACTTGGTAATTCATGGTCTTGTGACTCCACTGTTAACACCTCCTGTATGTGTGTGTGTGTGTGTGTGTGCGCGCGTGCGTGCGTGCGCATGCGCGCCTCACAACTGAAGGTAGCATTTCATGCACCTAAAAGAAGGTTGGTAACACATGAAAACATATGTCACAATAAATCTGTGCATCTTTAAGCTGCCACAAACAAAGCTGGTGGTGCTGTGGTCTAAAGCACTGAGCCTCTTGGGCTTGCCCATCAGAAGGTCAGCGGTTCGAATCCCTATGATGGAGTGAGCTCCCGTTGCTCTGTCCCAACTCCTGCCAACCTAGCAGTTTGAAAGCACACTAGTGTAAGTGGATAAATAGGTACTGCTGTGGCAGGAAGGTAAACGGCGTTTCCATGCACTCTGGTTTCCGTCAGTGTTCCATTGCACCAGAAGCGGTTTAGTCATGCTGGCCACATGACCCGGAAAGCTGTCTGTGGACAAACGCTGGCTCCCTCGGCTTGAAAACGAGATGAGCGCCACAACCCCATTGTCGCCTTTGACTGGACTTAACTGTCTAGGGGTCCTTTACCATTTTTTTTACCTTTTACCCCTCTGAACATACATTTGGAGATATCAGAAGTCACTGCATATTTAAATCTATGTGTGCTGCACTAATAATCCATGCAGATTCACCCTAGAAATTAAGAAAGTGGTTGTATAAATCAATCTTTTAGTCTCTGTCCTAAAAAAAAAAAAAGCTCCATATCATGCTTTTGGAATAGAGCAGGCTTGGGTCTTGAAGGAGCCTTCTTGAGCAATAAATGGAACTCCAGCCAAAAGCAGGAGAGGCAGGAAAGAAACCAAGTACCTATCTTTTGCGGTTACTACTGTCATGACATGTATGTACAGTACATGCAAATACTGGCTGGTCCTCCCTTAGTTGCAATGGAAGCTTCTGCTCTGCCCAGGCCCACTTAGCTGCCTTATACCAAGTCACACCACAGGTGTGGCCCTTGGGAATCTCAGATCATTGTCCCATCTCCCAGCCCTTTCAATTGGATATGCCAGGGACTGAACCTGAAACCTTTTGCTTGCAAACTCCATGTTCTGCTGCTGAATTATGTCTCCCATCTACTGAGCTGTGGTCCCTCTATACATAAAGAGCAATAGAGGAACTGAAATAAAGAGAGCTGGCGTATGTATGCTAGTCTGTATTTTAAAAGGAATGGTTATGTACATTTGTTTTTGCTGCCTTTTCCATGAAGGAGTTCAAGGTTATGACTTCTTTGGGTGTGCAGTATAATGAGCCATAATGACGAAATGCCAGTTTCCTTGGGGTTTGAGTTAACGGTATTGCTGATTGTTGGGAATGGTAATTAGGTTAATAGGACAGATATTCAAAGACTGTATGTCACGGAAGCAGAGAGCAGTCCTCCTTATCCTTTTCATCTTAAAACATGCCCTCTTTGCCCAAAATTATTGTCAGCCCATGTAACAGGAGCTCAGTCAGATAGCTTAGCAGTTTGTTTAACATTACCTAGTTTTAAAACAGTAAATAATTGGAGGATTAGAAAGCCTAGTTCTTTGGGCTGTGCTTTTATGAGTATCTTTCAAATCCCAAAGAACCATGGAAACATTTGCAGTCTTTTTCTTCTTTTTAAGGAAAAGTTAGGAACTGTAAGCTGTGGTACTTTATTATCATTATCATTTTAATGAGCTATGTTCACAAGATATTTTGAAGTTGAAGAAGCGGGAAATGGATATTTTCTGGCTTCTGTAAAGTATCTGGATCTCTAGCAACAGGTTGGTAGGGTATAAAAGTGGGCAAAGGCCATCTCTCTAATTTGTGACAGGAGAGAGAGGAAATTCAAGAAAAATGAAGAAATGTAGCTCTTCAGACTTGCCATAGATTATTAAGTCAGAAATCTAGCCTATCCTGCCACTAGTACAATGTGAGCTTTACAAGTCATATTGGCTAGAATAAAAGTGGGTAGAAAGTTGTTTTGGATGTACTGGTAGATCTTTGGGTGATTTGCAGTAGAGCAGCAAGAGTTCATGACTCCCAATTATATGGCAATGACAACAACTAGAAAGCTTTCCTCCCTTAAATTCAGTTGCAGAAAAAGATATATTGACAGAAAAAATATAAGTAGATCTTTAAAGGTAATACACCTAAAAACAAATGAGAAAACAGTGGTGTTTCAGAATTGGAGGAGTATCACTTTGGTAGGCTACAGCACACATTCTAAGCACCTGGTGTGCAGGAGCAGATATGAGCTCTTGTAGGCATCAGTAGCTTCGAAGGGAAGTGTGTGTGTGTTGTGCAAAAATAGCATGAAGAGATTCCTGTAATGGCATGAGCTTGCAGCGCACCCAGGAGTTGCAGATCAAAACCAAGAAAATATGGATAGATGCTGTATTTGTAATCTCTATGATTAGTGAATGACTAGAGAATTTCTGATTATGGAGGGCAATGGTTGGGGTAGGAGCTAAGACATAGACCGACCTTCCACAACCTGGTGCCCTTTAGATGTTTCTGAGTTACAACACTTACCATTGCTGAACACTGGGCATGCAGCCTGGGGCTGTTGGATACTAACAACATCTGGAGTGCACATCAGGGGAAGGCTGGTCTAGACTGAGAATAATAATAGTAAGAAACTGCAGCCAGAAGAACAAAAGAGAGTTTGTGAGATTAGTATATTTTCCACAGCACAGGCATGAACTCCCACACTAATAAACCAAGGACCAGAAGAACCAATGAGGATATGGCATAATATGTAGTATTGATCATCGAGGATGATAGGCCGATGCCATGGGCTGCCCAAGTACTCTTTCACTAAGGCACTGATGCTTCCAGTAAGGGGGGGGGGACTGCCTATATGCCGTAGTATAACTTGATTTATAGCAGAGTCTTCCACACCTTTGTTAAACATAATATTGTTGATGCTACAGTTTTCAGAAAGAGTTTTCATTTGAGGATAAAGAAGAGCTTGCAAACAGCACTAAGGATATCGATGCCAACCTTTTAGCAGTGCTGCCAAAAGGTAGGTACAGAATTGTGTTTTCTTGTATAGTGGCTTTTTAGAACGTTGCTTTGAAAGATAGCCATAGACATGCTTTCTTCGTAAACAACCTTTTGCCCCATTCCTGAAAGAGGCATGCTGAAAGCAGAGGGTTTGTTCTGGGATGATAGTTCTACTCCTTGCAAAATTCTGACATGCCAACAATGAACCTTAAACTTTTATCATGGTGTGCGAAATCTCCCAGCAATGGTCATTCACCTCCCTCTTCTCTCAAAAAGGAACCGGGAACATGAAATTCAGTGCCATCTCCAGGTCTTGTAGGGTCCTGGGGCAAGATGCCCTTAGTGAGCCTCCTTCCCTGTTGTGGGCCCCTCAAAAACACAGAGCATTATGTGAATGGTTAGTTCAGGCCTCCATACCTAACTGCCTTCACCTAGAATCAACTCTTATCATTCACACACTTACCTAATGGAAGACTTAGATCTCCAAAGAAAAACTGCTCATTTTAGACTGAACAGAGGCCTGCAAGCACAGAGCAGCTGCACTAGGAGAGCTCTTGCAGAGGAGTAACTCCAGATAACTCTAAATGAGCTGCATACTGCAGGAGAAGGCAGTGACCATTCCCCAAGGCTCTCTATTTAAGTCTTTATCTTTGGGGTGTGTGGAAAGCCTATTTTCTGACCCCATTGTCCTTGCCCATTCTATTCCAGAACTTCCCCACTCTCTCCAAGTCCCTTCCAATCCTATGTTATTTCCAATATCATCCCCATGTGCAGTGTTCTTCAACCTTGGGTCTCCACATGTTGTTGGTCTACAACTCCCACCATCCCTGACCATTGGCTAAAATGGAAATGTTGGAAGTTGTAGTTAAACAACTTCTGGGGACCCAAGCTGGAAGAACACCGCCCTAGCATCATGAAATAGTTCCAGAGTGGTGCACAGAGAAATAAGTATGTTTGCTTACATGAAATTGATCTGGGAATCAGGTATTGTTTTTATTTTTAAAATGGCGATGCAAAATTCTCAAAGTCTTGATTTGGACATGCCTGTGTCTTCCCCTTGTGGTAGAAACTGCAAAAGGCTTTCAATTTTGCTCTTAAAATAGACTGTGCATTACTGTCACATGGCTAGTATCTAACTGGATCCTTTATCCTGCCTGAGAGAGTTTTTGCCATAATGTGGGACATTTGTTAGTGTGATAGGGAAGACCGTTCCTTCCTGAAATTTAAAGCTGTTTGACACGCACAAAATATAATTGGAGAGAGAAAGATATTTCTTTCTTTGCTTGTTTTTAAATTGCCATTGGAGTATATCTTAAGACACTCTTGGCAGATGCATATTTAACCTGCTAAAATGTAACTGTTGCCTTGTGTAAAAACACCCCCCCCAACCATATATAGCTTTCAAAACTAAGATTTATAATGCAATCTATTGCAAAATAAGCCAGTTTAAAGTGTCCTGTGCAACATTTAAAAATAGATTCTAAAGTCTGTGATTCCTCTTATGGGAGAAGGGTTGTCACTTACATGATCTGTATAAAATCCTTGGGACTAAGTGACTTAAAGCAAAGCTGGTTGGAAATGCATGTCGGATCCATCATCTTTAAAACACTGCTTTCTCTCTTGTAAGTGTTCTGTACCTCTCAGCTGTGCTGAGATAACTTGTGCAGCCCAGCTGTATCCTTCAGTGGTCAAAAGTTTATGCCGATGTTCAGACTGGCCCAGCACGTCTGTGTGAAATTGTATACCTCTCAATGGGATCGTGAAAAGAGTGATTACGCAGGTGTCTTGCACTGATGATACATGCATTACAGGACGTATAGGAAAAGCAAAATTTAACTGACCATTTCCCCCCGCCCCCAGGGATTCACTAGTATCTGTGGGGGGGAAATACTTTTAAACCTAGGTGAATGTGAATTTTACTTATATGCAGCATATAGGATAGGGTGGAAGTGAACCTGTGGCCCTCCTGATCTAGAGGAACTTCATATTAGGAGGGCTACCTGTCAGGTCACTTTAAAGGGGGATGGGGACAAAGTTGCCTTAGGAGAGCCTCCAGTCATGTGTTAACCTATGTAATTGATATAACTGTCTGGAATCTCAAGTGTGGAAAAAGTGTGATGCTGCACAGGCTAGGTCTGTGCTATTTTTATCTCAGGTCTAGCTTGAGAAGGTGTTGGGGAGATACTCCACAAGCCCATAGCTTTCACTTAGGCCTGCAAAACAGCAGCACAACCCAGGATGCTGCTGACACCTGAGGAAGACCATTGCATCAGTTGCAGAGTTGAGATTGCAGGGTTTTAACCTCTCAGCTGGCTATTAACCCGGGATATGGACCATCACTGCACTGTGGGAGAGGAGAGAATCCTATTTTGTTTCCTTCACCTTCCCTCCCCTGCAAGGCTTGAACGGGACCACAGTACAAATCTCCTGTTCCAAATTGCCTGGGGGCCTGAACAGGAACATTTCTTATGGAGTGTGTGGAGGCATTTTGCTGCAGGTCTCACTTGCAAATAAACTCTTCAGGGTTTTGCTTCAGCGAAGTGGCGACTTGCAGTTCATATGTTAACCACGGTGACGGTCCATTGATGGCAATAAAAAGAAGTTTATGCTCTTAGGCCTGCACCTAAATAAGAGTTGGCTATGCATAGGTGTTATTTATGTGGCTTAGGTCCTCGGCTCTTAAACACGTACCTAAAAATTGTGGCCTGAAGGGAAATGACTGCATAACTCTCCAAAGGCCCCCTTAAAAACCTGTGCCGTAGTCAGCTTTAGAGTTGCCAAGCATACAGTGCATTAGTGGTTCAAGCAGTAAAATTGTTCTGTCAATTAACCAGGGCTGGGGAGTGAAAAGCGAGTGAAAGCCATGCAGTTTGCTCCACTCATAACCCACAAGATTCCCCCTCCCCAGGCTCTGGTCTCAGTGTTCCTCCTGACCTGCCAGCTTCTGATTTTGCTCTGATCCTGCTCTGATTTTGGATAGAGCCTGAATGAACATAGCTGTGCAAGCCATGGTGTCAAAAGCAGCTGCCACTTTGTATGTAAACTTCTGTTTCCTCTTGGGGTGTTATTTGTTTTTATTTACACTGTTGCAAAATGAATAAAAGATAGATGGTAACAACAACAACAACAACAACTATTACCTTAAGTTCATTGGCCCACATTCACTGGCGGAGGACGAGGGGGGTAGGGGGAGTGCATCGCCCCCATCACCTGATCCTGGTGGGGTGCCATCGCAGCTCCCCCCGCGTGCGCTGGGCGCCATGCCCCCGCCCGCTCTCCACCCCCTGGTGCCGGAGCATAAAGCTCCGCCACTGCCTACATTTGGCTTATATGCCCTGCTCTGGATTCCCCCTTTTGCAGAAGTGAGATGGGTTGTGACTGAAACACTGACTTTTCAGTGGTGGCACCCTGGTTGTGGAATGCTGCTGCTTGTTAGCAGACTGCAAAACAGTTGTAACTTGTAGAGTTAATGTACCTTTGAAGCAAGAGCTCCCGCCTCCTTCTTTATAATGGCTTCTCCACTGAGCATGAAGTATGAATTTCAAAAAATACATATGAGTGTCTGCTGTTTGAAGGAACACAGAATTCTCGTAACTTCAAAAGAGAAGCTCTTAAGATCAGGGAAGTAGCTGCATAGCATGAGCTGGCTCACCTCTACCCAAAGTTGTTTTATGATTATGCATGGTTGAGAAACACCCTGAACAGGAATGAGAATAATGTTGGTATTCTACTGGTTTCCAAAGTTTTACATAATATTTTTCTTAATCTTCTGTTTGCTAATAACCGTATTGTAAAAATCCAAAGGTTGTATCCGACTTCGCAGAGTAGATCCATTAATATTAATAGGTAATATTAATTTCAAGTAGTATTGTGCATTAATTTCATTGGGTCTACACTTATGACTAACCTAGAATACAACTGCAAACCACTCCATTAATAAAGTGCATAGTTGCAGATTTCTAATAAGTATTTTATGGGGTTTTGTTTTGTTTTGTTTCAGTTTCCGAATTAAGAAAACTCTTTGAACCGAACAGGCAGGATACCTTGGAAATGAAAAGGTAAATTCTAGATCTTCCTCTATATTTCTCCTTAGGATAGATTTCCAGTTCTTTGGGGGTATTTCTGGCATAACCTATTGCTTTCATCTTCCCCAGGAAAGAAAGGATAGCTAGGCGTTTAGAGGGAATTGAAAATGACACTCAGCCCGTCCTTTTGCAAAACTGTCCAGGATTGGTTACCCATCGTTTGCTAGAAGAAGATACACCAAGATATATGCGTGCAACAGATCCATATAGTCCTCACTTCAGTAAGAAACATATTTGTAATATGTGCTGTTCTTAACCAAGTATTGTAGCAGATTTGAGCTAGTAGGAGCTCTGCCTGGCTATGAGTCCTTGTATTTCCTTTATGTTTTTAAGGGCAACTGGTATAAAATACCTTAAACATTTTTAGGGTCTTTATTCTATGGGAGTGTGTGCTAGCACATAGAAAAGTAGGTGGCTTTAAGAGGGGCTTAGTCAAATTCTTGCCCGTTCAACTATTAAGTTCTTCTGTACTAGGTTTTTTGTTTTTGTTTTTAAATGCAGCTCATGCTTAGAAATAACTAATCATAAGGATCTGTAGAATCGATGAATAGTGAGGATGCTCAGCTGCACGATGCATCTAGGATTTTATCAGCCCAGGGCAGTCTATTTAAAAAGTAATATGGTTGAAATAAAAGACACAGCTTATAAGCAATTCTACTGTATTTTGATAGGATGTATAATAATGGGAGAAGTCCCCACAGCTTGGTTTGGAAATTGAAGAGTAACTTCAAATATCTGTGGTAAACGCTCAAGAAACAGGCAGCAGTTGCAAGTTTTAAAGTTACTCCTAATTTTCATTGCTCTCTGTTAAGGTTGTTTAACTGAACTGGACTTAAACTTCCTCTGTTTTTAGCCCCAAGTCCTGGACACCAACTGCTGTTGACAAAGAGATAAGCAAATCATAGAAATCTTAGAATTGTGAAGTTGGAAGGGACCCTGAGGACCTTCTAGTCCAGGCATCCCCAAACTTGGCCCTCCAGCTGTTTTGGGACTACAACTCCCATCATCCCTAGCTAACAGGACCAGTGGTCAGGGATGATGGGAGTTGTAGTCCCAGAACATCTGAAGGGCCAAGTTTGGGGATGCCTGATCTAGTCTAACTCCTTGCAGTGCAGGAATATATGTCTGTCCCAAGCAACCTTGGTGTTATCAGAATGGTGTTACCATTCTCTAACCAACTGAGCTATCCAGGGGATGCCCCTAAGGGGAATTTTTAAGGCTCAAGGGACTGATGGGCCAGCCCAGGGATGCTTCTGAACCTTGGGACAGGGACACAAATATGCACAGTCCCACCCAGGACATTTTTTAACCAAACTGTGAGGAACTCCCTAACCCAAACCGCCATGAACAGAGGCAAAGGCTATTTACAGGCTCTGCAAGCCATCACCCTAGCCTATTTTTTTATTTTTCTCTTTAGCAAACAGTGAGACAGAATAGAAAGCCCAAAGACTTGCCCATAGATTCCTTAATGTCTGCTTCAAACATTGTAACTTGTGTTGAATACTAAGACATCTGGAAGGAAGTCATACAGAAGTGGATGAGTGTCAGGATAATACCTACAACTTTGTAGGACTTCTTTAAAAAGAGAGAAATTGGGAAGCCTTCTGCCTATTATAACTATTCTGTGTTGTTATAGGAAGATCAAATGAAGAAGAAACTTCAGATTCCTCAGTAGAGAATCAGCCTAGATCAAGATACCAAGCAGAATCCAGTGGAGGAAAAACAAAGCCACCTTCTTACAGCCCTTCAGTCATGGATTCCCAGGGACCCGAGTCCAAAGCGGAAAGGATAGCTAGGTACAAGGCAGAGAGGCGACGCCAGCTGGCTGAGAAATACGGACTTTCGATAGATTCGGATGTGGACTCAGAATATTTATCCAAATACACCAGGGCAAGGAAAGATCAAGAAGTGGCTGAAAAGAGAGTACCAAAGAGTGAGAAAAATGAGGATGAAAGTAAAGATTATAGTTCTCTGTACTCAGCGAGAACAGAGACTAAGGAGATGAGGAATGCTTCTTTGGAGTCAAAGGAAAATTATGTGCTTGAGAGAGCAAGTTCTCCAGAAAGGGAAAAACTGCATTTGAATGAGGACAATGAGAGAGAAGCTCCAGAGCCTAGTTGCAACAGACACGATCTACCCTCTGCATCAGAGAATTCCACATCCTTCTCATATATCGGCCATGACTCCTCCCTAAGTGAAGTGCCAAGTTCGCCAAAGCAAACTCGCAGGGTTTCCCTTTCTTCACCAAAGCAGCTAGCTTCACCAAGTCATTCCCTCAGCGACAGCAGATTAGGGTAAGTGCGCTGTTCCTGTCGCTGTTTTGTAGAGTGTCAGCAACTGTTGGTATTTGGTACCTGCTCCAAGGACTTCACATTGTCTTAATATTAGAAGGTGACGATGGCAATAAGGGGAAAACTGGATAGGAAGCAAGTGGCACAAGGTTTACCCATCAAGAGGTGTGAGTTAGTACAGTGACACATACAGTGCACTTCTAGTGTTGCAGGAATAAGAGCAAGATTGGATATAGGATTTTGGGAAGGAAAAAATAAGCAAGACAGATCTATGCATGGCATAGATTTTATGTTTGGAACAGCCTTTGAAAGAATGGTTGAAATCCAACGAGAAAGCAGGTGTTGTTGTACTGGCTAAAACTTTGAGGTCAGTGCAGAAATAGGGGACAGATTGAGGGAAAGAATTCTGAAAAGCATTTGAGTCTTTAAAAAGGCAAATACCTTTACAAACGAACTTACCCATTTTGAGAGGAGGGAGAACAAATATTCTGCAGACCCTCCAGTTACCACAGATAAAACCCAATGTAAATTTCAGACAATCTGCATATCAGTTCGAAGTGAGTGAATGTGAGGATTTCAGGTTGCATTTTTCTGTCAGCAAACAACATACCGTCAAAAGCACGTGATGCCTTGTTAAGTACATGGCCATCTCCAAAAAAATGGCAGCCAAGTCCCCTTTTCTCCCTTCTCGCTCCCAGTAACATCAAGGGCAGCTAAACTGTGTTCTGGTGTTGCAGGTGTGTGTGTATCTCTGCCCCACATAACTGGCTGCTTGTGGGAGTGTTTGGGATGTCTGAATGCAGGCAACACAACTCCTAGGAGCCAAAGAAGTCCGCCGCCCCCCATGTCTTTTTTTAGGGGCCCGAGCCCTCTCAATATTCAAGGAGCGTTGAGTGAGATTATGGGACAGAGAGAACAATAAAAACCCCACAGCTATCTGTCATGGCAAATATGTTGACTGATGGTGATGAGAGAGAGAGAATGAATGAGAAGAAGATTGCTGAGCAGTTTAAACCCAAAGACAGACTTTAATGGAAAAAGAGGAAGAGAAGGCCTGTGACTGGCAGGAGGTGAGCACAGTTGCGAAAGCCTCTCTGCTGAGCCACACTGGATGATAAAGGCTGCTGCTGCAGCAGAGACAGGTTGCTTGAAGGCAGTTGCTGATTGCTTTACATGTGTATTAACAAACTTGGCTGATCAGGACCAACCACCACAAATGGTACCCTTGTTACACTGTAAACCAATGAGAAAAAGATCAATCCAAGCTGAATATTGAGAAGGGAACAACCAAAGAAGCTCGCAATGTCACACATTCAAATACATAGACTTATTGGAAGGACGCTGTAACAAATTCTACATTGTAGAGATTGTAATAAGGTCTGTCTCTCAACCCAACCTCCAATATATGTTCCTGTCCTAGATTCAAATGAAACCTGTCTCAGCCCACTAAATGAAAGCCCCCTTGAAGACGAGGGAAGATTATGGCTGCATGAATAAAAATTAGTTTCAGTGTTGAGTTCTGCAATATTCCCGATTCTATAGATTTTTAAAAATGTTGTTTTATAAACACCACCTTTGCCATCAGCGGAAGAAATGCTGTGTGTTTGCCCAGTTGAAGTGGATCATGTATTTCAGAATTCATCATGTTCAATAGGGACCTAAAACTGGTGGCAGGCAAATGCAATCTTTTAAGTTCCCAACTTGTTCTGCAGTTGCCCAATATTCATTTCCTGTTTGAATTTAATTTTTATCGTGCATTCGGAGATGAGGTAAAAGTGATGGCTCTTAATTGGTCATTGTTTTGCCTATTCTGCTTGCAATGCAATTTATCTAAATTTTTGTACCAATGAAGTATCAAGAGAAAGTAATTATATCTGTGGTGGTTTTCCAGGGTTTTAGGGCCCCTTCATTTGTATCTGGGGTGACAGGGCTACTAACCACCTCCTCCAACGTTGCTTCCATGGGGTCACTTACATTTTATGTAATTACGCAGCATATCTGTCAACGTTTCCCTTTTTTAAAGGGATATTCCCTTATTCTGAATAGGATTCCTCGCAAGAAAAGGGGAAAGTTGACAGCTATGTTATGCAGTAATGTAGCTACTCAAGTATTGTTGGAAGCCTTTGGAGGCAACTCAACTTGCAGTAAAGCTGATGGGATTCGCATGGGGAGAAAGTAGATAGAGGAACCTCCAAGCTTCCCAGTCTGTCTTTATGACCTAAACTGTTCAGATGCTAGACTGTCATTGTCAGGGTTGCTGACCTAAAATCCTACTTCCCCCTCCTCTCAGTCTCACCTTGAGAGAGGAGGCATCTTTCCTTTGTTTCTCTCCTGCAAAGTTCAAAGAGCAATCATGGCTCTTTGCGACTCCATCTTAGACAGAACTAGCATCTTTCCTATCCAACATGTATTTCCTTTGATAAACTTGTCTTTCTTATTTTTCCACACTAAAAGTGTCAGTATCCAGGGTAAAGGGCGTTTTTCCAAGGGATTTCAGCCAACAGCTTCTGTATATGAGTGGAGAATTTTATTAAGGATACGCCAAAATTCTTCTTGCAGGTTTCTTTTTTAATGAAGAAGCAAGCTCTTGTACTTGCTTGTGACCTTCCCATGGGCGTCACCTGGCCAATGTGAGAAATGGGGTGCTGGATTATACTGGGCTTTGGTCCAATTCTGGAGAGCTGCTCTTATGTTAAAACAGATGAAAGTGATTGCTTATTCAAGAAGCATGACTACATCAGCATGAACCAAACGTGATTGGTTCTATAGCATTGTGAGCATCATTTTTACTATGTGATCGCTGATTGACTGCGATCACTGGGCATAAAAAGGCCTTTAATTGGGCACAGCAGCAGATAGGGCAAACAATGGCAGCAAATGCCTTCCAAGGAAAGGCAGATGTTTGGACCTTTAATTGGACTTTGAGGGAAACAATTGTTTCCCTTTTCCCTGCTGTTGACCTGAAAATCAAAACAGGTAAACATGTTGTTGGGAACAATGCAGGGGAAAACCATGAAAGAGGTAGACATCCTGTCACTCCAGGTACAGATAAGAGTGATGAACTGTACCGTAGTTAGAGATGGAACTTACTTAGTCTTATTGAAATACCATTTCATTTTTGCCTTTTGGGCCCAGAGAATATGTGTGTTAAACTCACTCCCAGTATTTCCTTATCTTTAGTTCTTTGCATTGCACCTGCTTCTTTTGCACACATTCTTCTAAAAAGTGTACATGTGTGTGCATGCATATGCACGTTCACATGTGTGCATATGCATACACAGAAACTGTACTCACTATTTCAAGTTAAAGTATGCTTTTATATTCTGGAGTTTAGCATAGATCAAAATAGCAGAGTACATTAAGCAGATCTGGACCAGGTCTCTCTCATTGGGATTAATGCTGCCAGCTTCCTCATTCTTTCCATTTTGGGCTACATGTCAGGTCACTGTGACTCTAGCTAAAGCTCCTCTGTGATAAAGATTAAGCTAGTTCACTCTGGCATCAAACTCTCCAGCTTCCATACCTATCTAGATCCTGGCAGCTTCTTGGGCTAGGAATGCTGATGTTTGGGAAAGATTCCAGTGTCATTGCTTCTCCCCTTCCCCCCCCTAGTTTCTTGGTGCAGTTTGTGGCTGACTTTGAATATTGACTCAACTTGCCTTTCACCAGTATTTATTCCAAGAGTCTGGTCTGAAGTAGCAAATTTTCAAGGTGATGCTAGGGTTTTAACGTGTGCATTTTAATAAAAACTTGCAGTTTTCAATCATTACCATTAAATATTGATTTATTGTACATTTCTCACTGCTTTCATTGAAGTGATGAAGGACTAAGGCATTGTTCATGCAACCAAATCCTGGCTTTATAAACCAGGATTTTCCCAAACTGCTTGAACCTGCAGTCACTTTGCTTTTTCCTTTCACATGAGCAAACAGACTAGGAAGCCAGTTCAGCATAGCTTCCTGTTACATCTAAAACAGGAACTGTGGTAAGTGGCTTCTGAATCTGGCTTACCAGGTCCAGGTTCTTCAAAGCCTATGAACAAGTTCATTTATTTTGAAAAAATACAAATAAAAAATACAAATAAAAAATAAAAAACATCGAACCGAGAGAAGTTATAAGGAGGCATCAGAATAGATGTTTCAATGAAATTCTTTTTTAAAAGGTTTATTTGACTTCTTTTTAAAATCTCTTTATAACTTTCCCTTTTCTCTCAATATAAATTCTCACCCTACATTTAAAATGAAAATTCAGGATAAACTTCTCTTTAAACAAACAAAAAGCAGGTCTAAACTAATTTCATTAAGACAATGCATCATTTGTTAATTTGACCATGTTACACTTTAGTTTCTTAGGAATATTTTCTTGCATTAAATATCGAACCAGAAGAAAAATGATTTGAATGTGTAGCTACAAAAAACCCCCCAAAATCCACATCTGGGTGTAGTAGCAGTCTGTATTGAGAGCATATTTGTCTCAAGAGAGGTTTAGCTTCTTCTGTGCGTATTGTGGATATGTTCCTAGTTGTATTCACACGCAGCTATTCTAAAGCTACAAGCCTGCCTCTTACATTTATAAGCCAAATACCTTCAGTGAATAATGAAGAAACTGTTTAAGGAAGTGGGGGGAAACAGGAGGGTTGTGTGTGCATGCATTGACATATTGCTAGAAAAAAATTCTGAAGCTCTATTTTCTATAGTAGTGCAGGGAAAACAAAACCTGATTGGTTTCTTCAGAAAGATTCGGATGGGGATACACCTTCACTTATCAGCTGGCCCTCCAGGTATCCTACCATGCAGCTGTGTGGCTTAAATAATAATAATTGGACTGTTAACTTCCTTTCTCCTTTTCCTTCCCCCACTATCATTTTAACAAATGTCGTTGGCACCCTTTAATGGCAGTGGATAAAAAAATACAATTTCTGTTTTTAATTTCTGCTCTAATGAAACTTTCCTTCTGCCCCTGCCCTCTCTCCCACCTCCCCACCCGCCGGACAATTTATGTGTCTTCCTTTTTGTCACTTACAACTAATTGATGTTCTGGTAGGAAGCACTAGAAATGCCCTTAATGTTTGCTCCACAGGTGTAAACATAGTGGCACTGGCTAAACTCAGGTCTTGCCTTTTGGCCTGTCATTAACCTGTTTCTCTTGCCTTGCAATCTGAAGTGCAACAGAATACTAGCCTGTGAAATGTTGCAAGCACTGAATGCAGAAACTTTTGCCCCTTACTGAGTGGTTTCCCTGAATGTGAAGATACAAAAAAGTGTATAGTTAATACATTAGCTTGTCTTTGGAGCTGTGAGCAGCTTGCATGTTCACATAAAGTAGTTCTCATAAAGGGATGAGTTGTCCTTCCAAAAAGTGGGTCTCTAGTGAGCAGGCAAGGAAGTATTCCTAAATCCAGTGGTTAAAAACAGGCTATAGCAAAATTTTGATTGTTTAGTGCTGTGCAACATACTTTAAATGAGAACTTGGTTTGCTAATAATGTGGTGTATGAACACTTGCTATTAGTAACAGTTCCTTTAAAAAGGTAATGTGTCAAATGTTATATAGAATAGGCTCAGCTATGATTGAGAGGCCCTATCCAACAAGGAGTTTGGTATCAGTTGTACACTCCACTTCCTTTTTCTCTAACATATATACCTTGTTTGCACACAACACTAAACCAAAACATAACTACTGTGAATGCGCAAATGTATGGTTCCTGGACAGGTGATCACGGCTTGTTTTACACTTGAATTTCTTTCTCAGATCCTCTGCTTAGGATATATCTTGTTCTAAGGTATAGGTTGCAGAGTATAAAATACAGTCTCCCCCCTTCATGGTGCGCACACTTTCAAATTGCTGCATATTTCAGCAAAATATACATAAGTGGGAGCCTCCCTTTTTCTGTTTCACACTTCTTGCGCATTTGGCAAAGTTAGAGGCATGAGTCTTTCACAAATAAAACAAATATCTAAAAGTATTGGCTCTCAGGTTACATGTCAAGATTCAGTTGCCTCTGCTCTCCATCTCTGTTTAGAACATTTTCTCACTGGTTATAATTCAAATGGAGTATTTCTCTTTTTTCTACATGTTTTTCTTATAATGTGTTCTCAGCTGCTTTTTTTTTAACAAAAGAAACATGTTAAGGGAGCCACCCATTTTTTTCTTTTTCCACTGTAAAGGTGGACAAGTGCCAGTGTTGTTATTTTTTGGAAAAAAATTTAGTGATATAAGTAGTTAGACGAAAACCCAAATTCTATTTATTCTCCATTTGGGCATACTTAATTACATTTCCTCATCAGCAGATTGAACACAGCTGACTAAATTGTTCAGCACAATGCACGAAAATAGAAGTGGACAGAAAAATGACTATGCTGAAATCCATGCCTTGATCCTCTCAAAGGGCACTTGTTAGGAAGGTTCTCAGATTTCCCACACTAGTTTAGTCTAGTTTAATTTGATGCTTAAAACTTGATGTTGCTGGATTTCCCCAAACTAGGTGCATGTGTTTCCCCCCTCCTCTCTGGCTTAGTTACAACTGTCCCACATTTTTTTAATCCATTTTTCTTTCTTAAAGAGTAAAAGTTAGAGAGAAACTGGTGAAAGAGGAAAGTGCCCGTTCAAGCCCTGAACTTCCAGCAGACACTATGACTCAAAGAAAGTTTCGCCCAGTGCCTGTTAATTTCGTGCCTCTTCAGTCAGAAACGTCTGCTTTCCATAGGGTTGCCAATCAGCCTCTTGGCTTGGCCTGCCAACCAACACATGGCTATGTTCAGCCTGCTGGAATCGCTCATATAGCTAAACCAGTGGCAGCCGAAGAACCAGAAAGCAGCCCCGTTCATAACCTCCCTGGGCCGGCAAATGTAGCATTCATAACCAGATTCCCAGAAGATGCGAAGATGGATGATGAAAGAAGTGACTTGCATCAGAATCATGGATCGTCATTGAAGCTCACTTACTCCAGTTTGGAGGCAGAGAAGGAAAGGCAGCCAACTTTGACTTCAGAGAATCGTAGGTTGAGCAGAGGAGATGAATTTGAGAAACTGGCAATTGGCCAGCCAAGGAACGTGGAACCTGAGAAAGAGCTAGAGCGATGTATGCAATGGATGCCTGGACCTCAGGCGAAGACTCAGGAGAACGTTGAGAGGAGCGAAAGAGTTGTGTACCTACAGAGTGCTAAAGGGAGAGTTCAGGCTCGGGAAGAGACTCCAGGGAAGCATAAGCTCCTTACTCGCTCATTTTCTGATTATAGTGGTTCGCCTAAATTAGAAGTTTTTAAAAGTAAGGAGCATGTTGCGAAGAATGCAATGGAGTTTCAGAGCACTGAAGCCAAGATCCCCAATGGTGAGATTGCCATGGTTGACACAAAAGTCTCTGTTGCCCAACTCCGTAATGCCTTTTTGGAAACTGCCAATGCCTGCAAGAAACCTGAACTGTAGGTGACGTTTCTGAATATATATGTGTATATATTTTTTTAATTTGGTGTGACACTTGCACGTCCTTGGCATAAAATGGCACCCCAAACTCAACATCAGTTGCGTTCTGCAGCACTTCAAACACATGAGTCCGTCCCCATCTAGTGTGTCTTGGAGGCGGAGTTGTCCTGAATTCTCTTGTTCGTTTGTGCTTCTGCTTGCTTAGTGCAAGTTCTGATGTTGGGGCAGCTGGAATGGAATGACTTTACTTTTCTATGCATGGTTTTCCAGGAGCATGCAGAGTGATTGATAATGGACTGATTTGGTGGGATGCTTTATATTTGTCCTTCATCTTTCTCTCTCTCTCTTTCTCCCTTCCCTCTTTCCCCATCCTAATTCTTTGTTTCCTTTCTTTGCACTTTCTGATGTGGTTTTAAAAAAAAGTGAATCTCAGTTTGAGATGCCAACATCAGGTACTGATTTGTCTGCCAGTGCTGAACACGAAAGAGGGTCACGGAGGCCAAGGCGCTATTTTTCTCCTGGGGAAAGTAGAAAGACTTCCGAGAGATTTAGGACTCAACCTATAACTTCAGCAGAGCGAAAGGAAACAGATAGGTAGGCATTTGTATGGCACAGCGCACTGGAGCAGCATTATTTAGAATGACAGCTGGCAGTAATAAAAGTAGTCTTTGGGAAAAATGCAACTCAACATAAATATTAATTCAGATAAGGTGGCAAGGAAAAAATGCAACTCAACATAAATATTAATTCAGATAAGGTGGCAATGTAGTTCAAGGTGTCTATTTTTAATTTTTGAAATAAAAAGTTCAATATTTACTCTAAAGGCTGTTTATCACACAACTCTGAGCAGAAATACATTTCCTTACGTTATATGTTTTAAGGTGAAAGGGGAACAATTCATAGGCTTTAAGCCAAAAGTCAGTGCTGTGTGTAACCATTGGCAGAATATTTGAAGTTCTGACTACTTTTATTTTTATTTTAGTTGACATCATTCTCCTTCATGCAACTTACACCTGGCTGGCATTGCTTGCCTTCTTGCTTTTTAAGGGTCATTGTAAATGAAACACTATTATAACTTGAAAAACCTTTTTCCCCCATTTGCAACCTATTTGCTTTCCCTCTTGAACCAGATTAGGCTTAGGGATTTTTATTGCAATTTTTATTTCCAACTCATAATGATATTTTCTTTTGTAAAATCCCCATAGGTCTGTATTCAGTCCAGAAATGCCAGCTCCTGAAGGTAAGATTTTTTCTCTCGCCATGCTCTTTTATGGGTAAATTTTCATGTTTTACCTATCAGCATTTAGTGGCAGGCTAGTGACACCTTGACCAAATTTGACTCCCCCTCAGCCTCAGAGGTGAAATGAATCCCTGCCCAGAGGGGCTTGCAATCTAGATAGCAGCACAAAAAGAGGCAATGGGAAGGGAGAATAAATGAAGGCAGTGTTACGAGGGAATGGAGAAAATAAGCAGGTTTTCTGGGTCACAAGGGAGGTCTTCAGATCTTCTGGCTAGGATGTAAGTAGTTTCATTATCTCCAGCATAAATGACAAACAAATACAGTGGTGCCTCGCAAGACGAAATTAATTCGTTCCGCAAGTCTCTTCGTCTTGCGAGTTTTTCATCTTGCGATGCACGGTTTCCCATAGGAATGCATTGAAAATCAATTAATGCGTTCCTAGGGAAACCGCCTTCAGACCAGGTCCGGGGACAGTCTGTCCCCCGACCTCTTCTGAAGGCTGGGGGGGGGAACAAGGGCTTTTCTTTCCACCCCCAGCATTTTAAAAAACCCCGGGACAGCGGAGGACGTCTCCGCTGTCCAGGGCGATCTTAAAATGCTGACGGGCGGCATTTTAAAATCGCCCGGGACAGCGGAGGACTTCTCCGCTGTCCGGGGCAATTTAAAAGCCCCTGGGAAGGCAGGCAGGGGGGACAAAGACTTTCGCCCCCGCCAGCCTTCAGAAGAGGTCCTGGACCTCTTCTGAAGGCCAGTGGGGGGCAAAAGTCTTTGCTCCCCCCTGCCTGCCTTCCCGGGAGAGCGGAGAAACGCAGCGCGTTTCTCCGCTGTCCCGGAGGGCTTTTGAAGGCAGGCGGGGGGGGGGAGCAAAGACTTTTGCCCCCCACTGGCCTTCAGAAGAGGTCCTGGACCTCTTCTGAAGGCTGGCGGGGGCGAAAGTCTTTGCTCCCCCCCCCGCCTGCCTTCAAAAGCTGACCGGCCCAGGCTTCGCGGACCTCTCCGCAAGCAGCGGCAGCACTGCCGCTGCTTGCGGACAGGTGCCAGCATGCCGAAGCCTGGGCGCGCCGAGATCAGCGCGCCCAGGCTTCCCGCCCCGCCGCCCGGGATCGGGGCATCGTCCCGATGGCGGGCGGCGGGGGGAGGCGTTCCCGCCCCGCCGCCCGGGATCGGGGCATCGTCCCGATGGCGGGCGGCGGGGGGAGGTGTTCCCGCCCCCCGCCGCCCGGATCGGGGCATCATCCCGATGGCGGGTGGCGGCGGAGGCGTTCCCCCCCCGCCGGCATCGGGGCATCGTTCCGAAGCCCGGCGGCGGCGGGAGGAGGTGTCCCCGCCCCGCCGCCAGGCTTCGGAGGAGGTCCAAGGACAGCGGGGAAGACGCGCTGCGCTTGCCCGCTGTCCCGGAGATTTCCCTATGGGCTGTCGTCTTGCGAAGCAAGCCCATAGGGAAATTCGTTTTGCGAAGCGCCTCCAAAACGGAAAACCCTTTCGTCTAGCGGGTTTTCCGTCTTGCGAGGCGTTCGTCTTGCGAGGTACCACTGTACCAGAATATAACCTCTTTTGACTGAAAATTATGGATATGAAAACCCCTTACAACTGCCAGGAAAGAGCAATTCTCTGACTCTCTTAAAATTGCACTATATAACATTCTGCAGCTAAGATGCTCATTAAAAAGCGATGTTACTGTCTTGCCCAGAACCGAACAGACCTTCACTTCTTGATGTACCTTTTTGTCAGTTGTGTTCCTGGGTTATTTACGTGTTTGGGGGGGGGGGTGGTTAAAAATTGAGAATCTCTTGGATTTATCTAAAGATAATCTTCTTTATTATCTGTAGATGAGGAGAAAGTGGACGAGCGAGCCAAGCTGAGTGTTGCGGCAAAGAGGTTGCTGTTCAGGGTAAGTGTCCTCCTTGTCTTCCCTCACCATTTCAGTCTGCAGAAGGGACACACCTCAGTGTCAGAGCTTTGCGTGCAGAGTGTCCCAGGTTCAAGCTTCGGACAGGGCTGGCAGAGACCCCTGAACAACCACTGCTAGTCAATGTGGACAGTATTGAGCTAGATGCCCCCACTGGCTTGAGGGCAGTATAAAGCAGCTTCATGTGTTGCACTAGAAGGAGTTGGGCCACAAGTGTGTAGGAGGCAAATGAGTGAGTGGGCAGGGATGGGGAAGCTATGGCCATCCAGGCATTGCTCAGCTCCCATCAATCACCAGCCAGTGTGGCCATTGGGAATTGGTGCATAGGTGTCACAGAAGGTGGTAGAGCATCTGCTTTGTGTGCAGAAGGTCCCAAATGCAATCCATTGCATCTCCAGGGAAGACTGGGAGAGACCCCTGTCTGAAACATTAGAGAGTTGCTGCCATTCAGCACTGATTATCCTGAGCTAGGTGGACCCAATGGCAGATGGTCCAAATGGCAGACTCAGTATACGGCAGCTTCCTTTGTTCCACTGTACAACCCTCTTCTGAACTGAGCAACAAGCCTATCACCCTCTTGATTTGGGAGTCTTCCTTTCCGTTAACCTGATGGTTCTGGTGTGCATCTGGTTCTAGGAAATGGAAAAGTCGTTTGACGGGAAGAGTTTTCCGAAGCCACATTCAAGGAATTCTGCGGTGGAAAGAAGGCTAAGGCGAATGCAGGATAGGTCACGCACGCAGCCCATTACCACCGAAGAAGTGGTCATTGCAGCTACGTAAGTCTTGGAAATGTGTTAGGTCTGCTATTCCACTGGGTTGTGTTTTTTTTAATGGAGCTCTAAATTCCCACTCATTAAGTGGGCTTGGTAATAAGGAAAAAGGCTTGTTGCTAAGGAATAGCTTCCTTGAGAAATGTATGCCAGAGGGAATATCTTTCTAGCTGCTTTTGGAGGAAAGGGATAATGGAGCAACACAAAATGCATGAGCAATATAAGCTTATGAAGCAATAGATGAAAAATGGTAAGGGAGGAGTTAATTGCAGTTCTGGCTTATAAGCCAAGTGAAGCAGATTTCTTGCCTTGAGCCCTGCACAATTAAGCTGCTGAATCTTACTAGAAATCTAGAAAACTTCTAGGCCTGTGCATCATCACATTAATTAATTATATCCAGTGCTTTTGTACATCTTGTAACTTTCTTTCAGAGCACCAATGTTGCTGCCCTGCAGCCAAGTTTTTTAATTTTATTTTTAAAAAAGTAAAATGCATATGAAAATGATTCAGTTTTATAGAAAATCAGGATGTCCTTGACCATCTTCTTTCAAATATTTTATGGGATCAACAATGCAATTTTATTTTAAAAAAATGTCCAATTATTTTAAATGGGGGGAATTACTATTGGTTTGTTTATGTGGTTCAAACTGTATGTTTTTTCTTAATGCTATTCTCTTCTCTCTCTCTTCTTGTGCATTTTCCTTCCCTTGGCTATTTTTTTAAAGTGAACCTATCCCTGCCTTACGTACTGTGAATACCCATTCTATAGTGGCAAGAATACCTAATCCCACTGTAGTTAAGAGCACTGTACATCCTACCAGGTACTGGGGGAGACGACTTGCATGTTACAGGGAGCACAAGGGTCATTGCTAGCAAATGCATCCATAAAACCCAAGTGTCTTAAGTGTTCCAAGCAATTTGGTGGAACTGTTAAGAACGTCGTTTGTTCTTGTCCTCTTTCTGTGTTTGACTGATAGAACAATAGACTTCTTTGCCTGTTGAGTGTTTGATTCAGGAGCTTTCCAATTAAGTGCACTGCCTTGTTTTAGAAGTTGCATTTCTCAAATGCAGAAGAACTTTGCATGTTAAAAAGCTGAGCAAAGACATTTGTTGTGTCTCAAATAAAAGTGAAAAAACCAGGTGTTTTCTGATACTGCAACTTGCACCCTCCTCTGTTTCTCTCCCACTTCTAACAATTTGCTGAATTAATGGAAGGATGAGAAATTGCACCACCTATAGGTGTAAGCACAAATTTCTTTGCTTGTTTCTGTTGCATTTTGTGATTTTAAAGTTAAGAGATGCAAAAGGCAGCATTGGGAAATAACACTATAGAAAAACCATAGGAGAATTGTGATTTCTCAAAGGGTAGCTGTTTTATTGTGGCCCCAAAGTCAGATACGAATCTTGTATGCTAACAGAGGGCACTCACTTATACTACTTTGTTTTTGTTAGCTTTTTGTTACAACAGGCCAACATGGCTTATCCTTCTGGATCTTTAAATCTTGAACACTTAAATACCCCAGAACTTTCAGGCTACATAGCCTTTTTCTATTGGACATCCACATGTCTTTCTGGCTTTCGGAATGTAGATGAGTTGTCTTCCTCCTTTCTGTTCCTCTAGTCTGGTCCACAATCTCTCAGTATATTTCCTAACCTCTTTCCTCTCTTGGGAACTAACAAGGGTCTATGTCATTATAGTCGAAGAGGAAAGATGTAACGGATGTGTGAAGCCAAGCAAGAGAGAGCACAGGTTGATGGTAGAGCAATATTGCCATGGTATCGTTCTAATCCTCCCTATCGCCTCTTGCAAGCACTTTACTGTAACTTTTGTCTTCTAAACAGGGTTCAGCCAAAGTTACTGTGACTATGTCTTTAGGAATATCTCCCAGCTCTTGGTTTTGGCCATCTGGGCATACGGAACATAGGAAATGTAGTTCTGTAGGAAGCTGTCATTGGTCCCATCTCTCTTATTAATTGTCTACAATGACTGTACTGAACCTGGAGCTTTCTTCATGCATAACCTATGAGTTATGACCCTTCCTCAATGTGTGAGCAGCTCCACATCAAGTCTTCCCTGTGTGTCCCCTATGTACATACCTACAACCCAGAACTAACACAGTGAATATAGACTTGTAGAAGAGGAGAGAGAGAGAGGACAATGTAAGGGTGCCATTGCTGTGTGCTTTGTCTGCGAACAAGCTAATGCATGCAGGGCTTGGTTGACCCTTTACGGAACTGTTGGCTTCACCACTTCTGCTCCTTCTTGTGTGGATTGGTGTTGCTGTATTGAGGTGATTTCCCCCCCTCCTGTTTCCCTTTTGTGATTGGCAAAAGTTAGACAATGCAATACTAATGCAGGAGGTAAATTCACTCCACATTCAGGGACCTTCGTCCCCATGGACTAGGGAAGGGAAGAGAAGGGAAGTCAAGATTTATTTATTTTTAAATCTTTTTGTAAACCACTTTGAGGTTTGGGCTTTTGTTTTTTTTTTAACAATCAAGCAGTTATATAAAATTTATGGGGGGGGAAAGGTAAGAAGGTGGGTACCCCTACAAAGAGGGGTACCCGCTGTAGATGTAGATGTTTGGATGTCTTTCTCCCACATGTGCAGTGTGGCTCCTTTAAGACCCACTGTGCACATTAATATGGAATCTATGCACAGATGCGTATGTGAGGACCAGAAGCAGTGAATAAGAGAGTTCAGAACACTTAAGACCCCAGCAGTGTGGACTATTTGTCTAGTTCACTGCATCCGTACAACTGCATCCTTTTGGCACCAGGACGACTCTTTTAGTTGTCACTCTGCAAGCAGTGCCATTAGGGGAGCGTTTATAAACAAATCGCAAAATGCTATTTTATGTTAGTAGTTCTTCAGACAGATTTGATAAAGCTGATTTCATAGCTTAGTCAAATTGCCAACGCATTTTGTTTGTTAGTTTTCCTGATTACCCCACCCCACCCCGTACTTTGCTCTCTACATCTAAAACTACAAGCCTGCTAACTGCTTAGCAACTCTCAGTACTGATTCTCAGTTCCACTTTTAAGGCTGCAGGCATCTGCGAACCAAAAGACATCAGCTAAAGAAGAAATCAAGGAAGCCAGGGAAGCCCTTGAGCAAGACCAGTCTGGGGAGCCAGACTCTTCCACCCTGAGCTTGGCAGAAAAGATGGCCTTATTTAACAAATTATCTCAACCCATAACAAAGGCAGTCTCTACAAGGAGCAGAGGGGATATCAGGCAAAGGAGGTCGAAAGCTCGTTATCAGACACAGCCTGTCACACTTGGGGAAGTTGAGCAGGTAGGTATATACAGGATATTTTCTTCTAGCAGCCGATTTTGGGGCATATTTACTCAGCAGTTGTTAGGTGTCGTGAGTTCAATCAGGCTTAGCCACCCAAAGTTAAGTCTCCATAGGATGTTGGTGCAAGTCATCATCGAATGATGCACCATGTTCCTTGCTATTAATGCAGCCGTGTGACTGCTGTCACAGCATGTGCAGGCAATGGCTTGCCAAGAAGCAGACAAGACACATCTTTCTAATGCACAATTTGGAAGGCTTCTGTTTGTGTTTACCTGAGAGTAAAACCTAAACTGCAGTTGCCATTACTCTTGATATTTGAATGCCAAGTCCAAGTCACTCGTGGTGATTTTTGGTTTCTGCTTTGAGTAGTCGTTTAAAGACAGAGGGTTTCCCCCCCAGTTTCAGTAATAAGTAGTCTCTTAATAGAAATCCTACTGCCGATAGGATGCGACTGGTAAACACCACTATTCCCCAAATTTTTGAAATGCACAAGTGATTGGGCTATCCTAGATTCAGTTCCCTAATCTGAATCTGGAATGCTACATTTGTTGAAGACTATGTTAGCTTAACTTGATTTTTCACCATTGAAGGTTGCGTTTTTCAACTCTGCAACCCTTTTACACTATAAAATAAAAAGCTCAGAAAATTATTGAATATATGTTCCTTCTTTTTCTGTCCGAGAAATGTGACCTGCAAGGCAGTAAATGATCACAGTAAAACAACTAACAATAAAAGCAATACTATATCCAATGAGATGAACAATATATGCAGCATATGAAAACCCAGCAGTTGCAAAATTCATTGAAGAGCATACTTAAAACAGCATCTTACCAAAAGGGTCATTGGAAAAGAGCTGTTGTCATTTTCCTATAGAAAACAGGGACAGAGGTTCCCAGGGCAAGGGTGTGTTCAGAGCTCAGGTGCCACCACTGGTAAGGCTTTCTCCCATGAGCCCAACTATCTCACCTCTTTTTGGGGTGTGGGATGCAGAGCCTGGCCCCCTGTCAGTCACAGCATGTGGATAGTCTTATCTTGAAGAAGGCAAAATAAATAAAAAATTGTCCAGTAGCACCTTATAGACCAACTAAGTTTGTTCTATAACAACTAGGTTTGTTCTAAGTTGGTCTATAAGGTGCTACTGGACAGTTTTTTTATTTTTTTATTTTTATTTTGACTGCTTCAGACCAACATGGCTACCTACCTGAATCTTGAAGAAGGCAGTCCTCTTGATGTTCTTCTTCCAAACCATTTAGGGCTTTAAACCAGTACTTTGAATTGGGCCTTGTGAAACATACCATAAGCCAGCAAAGATACACTGATCACAGAATCGTAGAATTGTAGATTTGGAAGGGATGCCCAGGGCCCTCTAGTCCACCCCCAACCCCCACAGTGCAGGAATCTCAACACGCGGTCCCCCATCCAATTTGCAACCATACCAGACTCTTCTTCTTAGCTTTGGAAATGTACTAGCAGTTTTATTGTTGCACCACTGATCCTAAAACTGGGGACCCGTCAGCAACCTAGCTGCTTCATTCTCCACCAGCTGAAGTTTCCAAAGCACTTTGAAGCCAGCCCCAAGTAGAGCATGTTACAGTAATATTATATGGATGTAAACAAGGTATGCGTAACTGTGGCAAGATTTGCCTTCTCCAGGACTGTAAGCTAGCCAGAAACACTTGTGGCCACAGCTGCCACTTCTCTATCCAGGAGTAACACTGGGTCTTGAACTCCCCAAGCTACACACCTGCTCTTTAATTACAAAGTTGTTTACTGGCTAGTGAACTTTCCCCATTGGGTTTTAGGCACCAGTGTACAGCAGATTCTTTCCATAATGCAAGTTTAAGCAACGAATACCATCTGCTGCCTGGGGGGGAGATAGCATTACAAGTAGAGGGGAGACATTAGCTGTGATGTTGTTCAAAGCTTTGATGATAATACTGTTTGAGGTGCTGTTTTATATTTAAGAGTTGCATGTATATAGATTTTTACCCACCTGTGTTCAATTTTATTATACTAGTCTGTAGTGTTGAAAACAGTATGAGTGGCAGGTCTATTTTTCTTTTGCATTTGAGGCCATAATATTTCTCCAGTGGGTGATATGCTGTTGCTTCATGACGGCATAACTCTAGTTGGATTAAGTTCCTTATACCTGTGAGGGTAACTGTAATGTGTTTTACTTTAGCAAGTTCACTCTCTCAGCAAGGGGAATGCGTAGGTTCCATAAATTGTATCTTAAGAGGCTGAGAACAAAGTAGTAAGTAATGCCCATAGGTGAACTGTAGGATTGGAATGTCGAGGAAATGCCCCCTGAGTATAATACATATGTACCCTACAAAAGCATTTGTAAAATATTTTTTGGAAAAATGAGTTATCAAAAACTATTTTGTTACAGATTACATTTGTATCACACTCTGCTTCCAAGTTTCTCAGCACAGCATAGATGGTGGTTCTTTCCCCCCACCCTCCCAGTTTTCTCTCACAACAACCCTGTAAGGTAGTTACACTGGGGAGAGTTTAGCTCAAGACACCCAGGGAGCTTCATGGCTGGGTGGAGATTTCAGTCTGCATTTCCTTGATACTTACTCCAGCCCTCTAACCACTATACCACTGGGCTCTTAACATACTAGCTGATATTTTGTGGTAGGTTAATGAGGAAGAGCTGTTTGTGGAAATGAAAAGCAGCTTTAGAAAATATGGAAAGCTAGGGGAAGAGGGATCACTTCTGTTTCGTTTTCGCTGGTCATATGAAACGTGAACCTTTGTTTGTGTTAGCCAACCCTCATTCTGTATCTGAAGGGGTGTGGCAGCTAAATTGCAGGCTACCAAACCTGTGGCTGTGAATTATTAATTTTTAAGTCTCTTTATATTGCTCCACAGGTGCAAAGTGACAGTGGGAAAATTGCCCCTTTGTCCCCTACTATTGTAACGTCAGTGTCAACCATGGTGTCTGCATTGTCGCCGGTATATAGTAAGGATCTGCATGTGAAGCCAGCAGAAGACGAGGTGGTGAATGAGATTGGGAAACCTGATTTCAGATACCACTCTCCAGCGGAAAACGCAGATACTTCATTAAAAAACGCCCTGAAAACGGAATTGTGGCAGCCTTCGGTGGAATTGAGAGAGAGCAACTGGCAGTCGAGGGAGCCTGAAGAGACAGAGCCCAGGGGATTCGTAAAACGTGAAGAGAATGCTATGAGAAAGCGAAGCTCTTTTGAGGAAGAGCCACCGCTTCCTGTTCCTGATAAAACGGAGGACTACAACAAAGAGATGAAATATGCATTCCCAAGAAAAAGCAGCATGGAATTGTTTAGCCCACAGCCTCTTTGTCAGCCTGCTGAACAAAAGGAATTCGCCAGCGACACTCTGAAGAATAAACGGGAAGTCAAAGGCCAGTCCTCTGAGGAAACGATGGAGTATGAAGGAATTGTGGCAAGATCAACCCTGCAGAGAGGTAAATGCCTCAGTGTGGGCTGCCACCCAATTTAAAGAAATCTTAGCCTGTTTGTTGTTTTGAGTTCTTAAAAGCAATTAATTAAAAGGTTTGGGTGGCATAAATTTGTAGATGATTGAAGCAGTTATGAAGAGGGGGCGGGGACCATTGTTTATACAGGTGTCCCTAACAAGCTTTAGCTTAAGAGGCATTCTGTCCTCTGGGAGGGGGGAGGGGGGAATGCCTCATCTGTTGCTCGCTAAGGGTTGTGGGGTTTTTTGTAAATGCTTGTATTAAAAATAATTAACATGGGGTGGGAAAACACAGGTTGTTAGTTGTAGGAGATAACAGCTTTCACACTGTGACCACTCTTGGGCCAGCTTCATGGCCTCCATGACATCTGTGGGGCTGTCTCATATTGTCATGGTTGGAAGAGACACTGAAGTAACCCTGTTGTCATAGTTGGACCATTTACTAGTGGTCGTTTATTTCAGCGAGAGAGAACTCTGCACTGCCCCCCTCTCTTGGGGTGAAATACTGATTAAGATGGTATACCCTGGTGGCTTATTGAATCCAATGGATTCCTGAATGCTTTTGGATATTTTCTGCGGTACAGAAAAGGCAATTCTGTTCAGACCACAACCTCACTTTGGAACGGTGAGATGCAACAGGCCATTTTCCACAACCACATCTTGAGTGCCATTGTTAATGCTGCTGATTGGTACCTTGGACACTTAATTGTAAACAACGCACCCACACATACACCGTAAAGTGTGACGATGACCATGTCTATTGTGTGGTAGTGAAGGCATACTTTTTTGCCCTTCATTGCAACCTCAAATAACCACCCAACAGCTACTTTTTCTGGAAGCGGATGTCTGACATGGCACATGGGGTATTGTAGCCTTTGGAGGCCTGTTGTGACAGATTAGCAATGCTAATTGAGTGTACAAAATCACTCATCTCCATGATGACTTGGACATCATTGTTGTGGCTTTTGTCGGATTATACAAGATAGAGACCAGAACTGTGGTGTGACATGTCTTTAAGATTCAACAAAGGCGAGGGCTTTTGCCTGAGCATTCTCGCTTGAGTCCTTTACCTGAGTTGGGGACAGCATAGTCTCTGGGAATGTGTTCCTTGGGAAACTTGAGAATTGCCTCTTTTTCCATCTTGCTCTTCCCCAGCGCTGGCATTCAGTGGAAGAAACACATTAGCATTGTATACTGCATCATTTAGGACCAATACACTAGCATGCTACATTGGGACTCAATGAAATCTCTTAGTATGAATAACCAGAAGTACCATTTCCCCCAAGCCACCTGGGTCTTTGTGCATGCGCGCTCACATGCACATGCGTATGATGTCAGATTTTTGGCATCTTGCAAATGATGCAAGAAACTCAACATCTATTTTCATTGCACTGGAGAGTTATGAGAACTCACAGGGACTCAAGGAAGCTGCCTTATAAAGAGCCAAACCATTGGTTCCTCAAGCTCAGTATTGTCTACACTGTTTGGCAGAACCTCTCCAGGATTTTAGACATGGATCTGTCCCAGCTCTATCTAAAGTTGACGGGGACTGAATATTGGACCTTTTGCATGAAAAGCAGGTGCTATTCTGCTAAGCCTGCAGCCCTTCCAACTCCCCAAACTTCCAAGTCTACAGTTCTGTGATTCTACAATTCCTTCCTTCTGAATCACTGACTCTTGGTTAGTTCTTCTAGCCACAGAATTCTAGTAATTTTGTAAAGCATGAGAAAAATCCATCATTGTGGTGGAAAGCACCTAATTTGTAACCTGGGCTTGTATAATTCATTATACGAAACAAAGAAGTTACCTGTCAGTTTGAGTGATGTGTTTTGCAGGTTTTTGCTTTTTTGCAATTAAGCACTAATTCTGAACTCCCCACCCCCACCCCTCAGAGCATGATGAGCCAATTTCAGAACTTGTGGGAACAGCAGCAACAAAGAGCTATTCTCAGTCTGCGGCTGCGGGATCCTGTAGACAGCAGGAAACCTCTGAGCTGTTAGAGGGAAAACTAGACTCCAGGGAGAGCAAAGCCGAAATTATGGAGGACACCCTTGACGCGTCCAACAAAACTATGTCAATTAAAGAAAGGTAAACAAACTCTTCTTCTTTTGAAGTATCTTGTTTTCTCTCTTCTTTTATAGTAGAAGTATTTAGTGTGGTGATGTGCAAGAACATCCACTGGGGAATTTCTTAATCTGTGTATTAAAATCATAAAGTCTAAACCTGAGTGGTAATTAAAAAGGGAAAAAAAAGTTTAGTGTTGAAAGTGAAACTATAAAGGGAAGGCATCCTTGAAATCTGGGTAAATCAGTATTATAGTTTAGGATCATAGGAAGCTGCCTTATACCAAGTCAGACCAATGCTCTGTCTAGCTCAATAGTGTCTGCACTGACTGGCAGAGGCTGTCCATGTTTTCAGAAGGGGGCATTCCCTGGAGATGGCAGGGATTTAACCTGGGACCTTCTGTGTGCAAGGGACATAGTCCACTGAAGGAGCTTCTCCATCCCAATCATTGAGCCTGGATGCTGAGATCCATCTCCGAGGATCTTTTGGCTGTTTCTTCATTTTGAGAAGTGAAGCTACAGGGAACCAGGCAGAGGGCCTTCTTGGTAGTGGCCCCCACCCTGTGTAACGCCCTCCCATCAGATGCCAAGGAAATAAACAATTACCTGACCCTTAGAAGACATCCGAAGGCAGCCCTGTATAGGGAAGTTTTTAAATGTTTGATGCTTCACTGTGGATTTATA
The DNA here is from genome assembly GCF_964188315.1 of Podarcis muralis. NCBI lineage: Eukaryota > Metazoa > Chordata > Lepidosauria > Squamata > Lacertidae > Podarcis > Podarcis muralis. Next base: position 20,388,429 of record NC_135666.1, on the reverse strand, counting down.
ATTTGTTGGCTGGGGCAACCTAGTCAGATGGGCGCCATATAAAAAATAAATTACTACTACTACTACTACTACAGCCCTTCCTGAATACAGTGAAGTGAAAATCTCAAATTAATTTCTCCATCTTCCGTTAGATAGCTGAACCAAATTGTTAGACTCCAGCAAATCAAACAATGGCTTTTTGCAAGAATGGCTGTGGGTAGTCCATGATCAGAATGTAATATTCAGCATTTTGAGTTCCCACCCTATTTCTTCAACTCGGAAGTGTCCTTAATGGCTCTGGAAATGGACATGAAAGTATGTGGATAATTCCTGGTTGAGCTAGACATTTTTTTTCTCTGCCATGCATACCAAACAGATGTGCATACATTATAAGTAACAATTAATCTTCTCCCACCTTATAATTTGAGTTGCCCTGGCATGCAATATACAGTCATACCTTGGTTCTCGAACGGAATCTGTTCAACTCACGAAAACATTTGGAAACCAAGGTGTGGCTTCTGATTGGCTGCAGGAGCTTCCTGCACTCAATCAGAAGCCGTGGAAGCCACGCCAGACATTCGGCTTCCAAAAATAGTTCGCCAACCAGAACAGTCACTTCCAGGTTTGCGGTGTTCAGGAGCCAAAACGTTCGAGAACTAAGCTGTTGGAAAACCACAGTACGACTGTACACAGCCCCTGTAGGGCCTTTTTGATGATCTCCTCACACAGCTATAGTTTTTTTCCTCTCCATGGCATATTAAGTGTATTCCAGGTTATAGTTTGGCATCAAATCAGTGGCCTGGTTCCAGCATTGCCCATGAGTTTACAGCAGGGATAGTAAACCAGTGGACCTCCAGAGGCTGCTGGACTCCAGCACCCATAAGCTCCAGCCAGCATGGTCAGTGATAACGATGGGAATTGTAGTCCAGCAACAAAGCAGTGAACATGCTGGCAATATTTGTGTGCTGAGTTTAGAACTACTCACCAGTACTTTTTCTTTCCTTTTTTCTTTTTTACCACTTCCATGCATTTGATGATAGAGAAGTGCTGCATAGTTATTTTCAAAATACTGTACAAAAGAAATGGCCACATTGCCTGTACTAAACACAAAAGCTCCTTTAAGGAGTGATATGCAGCCCACTTGTTTGAGGAAGGATCTGGGGGAGGGGAAAAAGACGAAGCAAGGAAGACGGGGAACTTTCAACTCCTGCTCCAATGTCAAATTGCCACAGAACCTCTGGTTGTCCCCAGAGGGTGTTGAATAAGCACATCAAAACACATCAAAGAGAACAAAGCAGAGTCCTCCTGGGCAAGAGGCAGCAGGAGGGGGGTTTCCTCTGGTGTGGCTTTTCCTGTCTTTCAGCTTTTACGCACAAGGATGAAGGATTACTTGGTACCAGTGTTGGAAACTGGGATATGAAAGCTAGAAGCTAAATGGCACCTTAAAGCTATGTTATGGGCACAACAACAGAATGTCTAGGCCTGCTTTTTTAATAACAAGAATTCAGAGCTGAAAATAACTGCAGCTAAAATATTTTGTACGTTTTTCACATGGTCTAGTCCTTCCCCTGCCCACCTCCCTGATATTCTTAAGAGGGTCTCATCTCCAGTCTTCAGATTGTAGCTGGAAGTGGGAAGGCAAACAAAGGTCCTCCTTTCTTTCCACTCTGCAGTTTTAATCTGAAATCTTAGGCGCAAATACTGCATCCAGAGCTCAGAAACTGCTCACACTAATGCAATTCACTGTCGCAAAATGCGCCAAGAAATATGGGAGTTTCGAACACTGCTTGGTACATATCGCTTAGATATTTCCCCAGGGAAAATTAAGGCCAGGGGTCAGAGCTCACCCTTTTGAGGTAGAGAAGTGGTAGCTGTCTCCCCCACCCAGAGCCGTAGCTAGGTAAACTTGCGCCCCTGAACTGTCCAGATTGTGCCCCATAGCCCTGGACAAATTAGTTCCTCTTTCCGCCTCTCCTCCAACCCCCCAACCCCCACTTCCACATATTCAATTCACCCTCTATTTAAAACCATTTCTTATGAGGCAATAATTTATATTTATGGACATATTTTTAGCCAATTTTGCACGCCCCCGTCGCCTGCACGCCTGGCTACAGCCCTGCCCCCACCCTACCCTGAATCTGTGCATGGCATTTTACAGAATAACATAACACACACTCCACAAAAAGACAGATCCCTGCCCCAAGCTGCGTGCAGTCTAAATTCTGAGAGAAAATGGTTTTGTAACTTAACATTGTTCAGTATATTGGCTTCTGGAGAGGCGGATTATGTATAGTTTTGACTAAAATATGGGTGTGGTTTTATAATTATTTTGTTATTCCCCCCACCATATATTTATGAATTGTTAACTGAATGGTTTTTGTTGTTATTATTGTTGTTGTTGTTGTTCAATTTATATCCCTCCCTTCCTCCCAAAGCAGCTCAGGGCAGGAAGCATGTCTCATTTTTTTTAATTAAAAAAAAAATACAACTAGAAATAAAACCACATTTTAAAACAGTTTAAAGCTGTTGAAAACATCTATAAACAGTTAAAAACACAAACATTTAAGGCAAGTTTGCAAAATCTATAATACTCTGATTTCATGGTTGGAGGCAGTAATGCTTATGAATACCAGCTGCTGGAAACCGTAGTGGGGAGAATGCACTTGGGCTCAGGTCCTACTTGTGGGTTTCCCATTGGGGTATCTGGGTGGTCACTGTGACAACAAGATGTGGGGATAGATGTGCTGTAGGATGTAGGAAGCTACTTTGAGCTTTGTATTGGTCCACTGTCTACTGGCAGCCGCTTTCCAGAGCCGCATACAAAGTTTCCCCCAGCCCTACTTAAAGATGGCAGGGGTTAAATCTGAAACCTTCTGCCAGCAAAGCATGTGCACCACCACAGAGTCATGACCCACCCCCAGTCCCAGGTGTGTTACTGTGTAATGTGTGCAACAGCCCCGTGAAAGGGATACAGAAGACTGGTCAGAATAGTTCAGCGCGTTATCTTTTGGCTTCCTCACTTTCAGGCTGGCACTCCTGAAGAAGAGTGGTGAAGAAGACTGGAAAAACAGGCTGAACAAAAAGGCGGAGTTTGGCCGGTTATCTGTCATTGAGCGTGGCCCCCAGCTGCCAGAGATGGAGCCGCTGTTTGCGAAGAAGGTAAAGTTGCCCATGTATGGGGAAGGTATTTCACTTGAAAGCACTTCGGCTCTTCAGATGCATCAAGCTAGACAAGCATGCCTGTCTGGAGGTAACAGCTGTTGCTTGTAGCATGGCAATTCATCATCAGCCGGGTTTGAACTTGAAGCACAACCAATCTATCTCTCTTATGCACCAAGGACAGTTATCTGAGATGCTTTCTTTGCTGAACAAATGATTCCCCACCCCCGGTGTCTTGACACGAGGTTTATGTCTGAATGGAAGAACGTTAAACATATGCTTTGCAAAATAATTTAGGAATGCAATTATGTTAAGAGCATCTTGACTTAACATCAGAGTCAAAGTAGTATTCCTCTAATGCAACCTTCCTCATCCTGGTGTCCTCCAGTTCTTTTGGAGTACAACTCCCACCATCCATTAGCAATAGTGGCCGGCACTCATGGGAGTTGTAGTCCAAAACATTTGGAGGGCACTAGGTTGGGGAAGGCAGATCTAATGTAAAGGCAGGGTGGGGGCCCTTATCTGGCCCGAGGGACAGAAATTAACATCCCTACCTTGGTGGGCCAAATTTGATTGGTGGACAGGGCTGCACACCTGTGAATCCCTTAACACCAAAGTGATGTCCTGTGATGCTTCGCTTTGGGACTTTGCAGCACAGCACAGGGCTCTTTGAAAGTCCTTTCCCAACAGCTCTTCAAAGTGTACCACATAGCCATTTGCATTTTAAAGTAGTGCATTTGTATTTTAATCCTGAAAGATAGCCATGATGGTACATTTTAGCAAAAAGTCTCATGGTCTCACTTTAAAGAAAAAAAAGTTTTAATGAGATGTAAGCTTTAGGGGACTAGTTTGCAGAAGCTTATTCCGCAATAACATGTGGCACAACTCTTTTGTATTTTATGGTTTCTGCAACCCTTAATGGATATTTAGCTACCTAACAAGTTATTCTTTGGTAAGAATCATAGGTGAGAAGTGAGTGCATAGCAAATAGATGCCTAGCATTCCACAACCGCAGTAGAAGAGAGAATTTTTTGAAGTCAGGCAAGGGAAGCCTATGGTCCTTCAGATGATATTGGAGTTACGACTCCCTTCATCCTTGACCACTGGCAATGCTGGTTGATGGGAATTGTAGTCTGCCAACATCTTGAGAGGCACAGGTTCCTCATTGCTGTTCTAAGTATTGTAGGATGTCACCTCTCTGTATCGTGTAGCTCTGTAGCTCTATTTCCTGGAGTGTGAGATGTGAAATCTTAAAGAATCTATATTTTATTGAGGTCACTAACAGCAATTCATTCTTGGAACTTACAGTGCTCTTTTAACCTGAATTATCCCATTTTATCTCTTCTCTTTATAATTGTATGGTGTAAAGTAATACTGAAAGGATTGATTAATCAACTAAAGCATTTGCCGATCGATTTTCGGCTCAGCATTAAGGACACTGTTTTAAAACAAAAACAAAAACATTCTTTGGCTCAGGTTAGTCAGTCTAATTATAGAGCATGACAATATTATCATTATGTCTTTTTTTCTTCAAACCAAGAATGGTAGCTTTTGTTAAGGAAGCTTTAATTCAATTCCTTCAATATCTCCAAAGAGTATTTATATTATACCAAGGCTTTGATGATATGGAAGTTATTTTAAATTTAATTAAGTAACTGGAACAGTTGAAGGGCACATGATTAATCGGCTAAAAATTCTTTGATCACTTGATCTGCTATGAAAACAGCCCCCTCTCAGCCTCCTTTTTAAAAATTATAATCTTCAACTTAGCAGGTTCTTCTAAATTCTGCTGCTGAAATAAATTCTCCCTTTTTTGTTATTCTAATTGTTCGATTTTGAATTCATTCATCTTAGATGAAGGAGATAAAAAGGTATGCAATTTCAAGTGTGGCTTTTGTCTGGCTGAGCCAGCTACTCAAAGTGCCTCAGCCAGAACAGGTGGTTCACAGCGCATTCCTAGGCATGTCTACTCAGAAGTAAGCCCCACGGTGTGCAGTGCAGTAGAATTGCAGTCTTCGTCTTTTTATGGCAAACCAAAATGTCTCTTTTCACCATCACCTCTATTGAATAATTCCATTTAAGATTTTAAATGGATTGCTTTTGGCAGATCAAACCAAAGAGCTGACTATGTCCAGATTAGAACAGCCCTGGAAACTTGCTGGAGGGGTGAGGTAGAACCTTCTACAACAGAGGTTTTCAACCTCTTTTGGGTCCATGGCTCCCTTGACCAGCTACATTCTTTCTGTGGCACCCATGTGGGGCTCAGAAGCCCAGTCATGTCGTCACCCCTTGCCTGCAGAGCCGGCAGCCTCTCACCCTTTCTTGAACACCCTCCCTTGTGGAGCATTCCCTCAGTCTCCTCTCCACTCCACTCCACTCCTCTTTCCTTGGGAGTCCTCTGGGCAGCTGCTGCCGCCACCCCTGGTCTCTGAGCTGCCCCTCAGCCCCTCATACTGCCCTACAGTGGCCTGGGAAGAGGATGCCCTCAGCCTTAGTATCCCAGTGGAGACCGGCCAATGGTGAACGTGAGGCCAGCACCTTACCTTGAGAGGCAGCAGCAGGCGCTGCCAGGTCTGCATAGAGAAAAGGCTCCCCTTCAGCACTGGGCACTCAGCTCCCAGGCAGGGAGCACAAGAAAGGCCAGTGAAGCACCTGCCTGGCCTCCCATTTGCCTGTCCATTCCCAACAGCAAGGGTTGATGGACTGCCTGGCTGGGCTCCCTCGCCCACTTGCTTGCTTACTCTGAGGCTGCCTCAGCTCCTGGCAACCAGCACCCCCTGGCCAGCCCCAGAGGCGCCCATTGATCTGGGGAGCTTGTAGTCAGGGCTGCTGCATCAAACAGCTGTGCAGGCGTTTGGGAGGCAGAGACGCGAGAGGGCATCAGAGGAAGGAAAGAGGGATGGAGGCCAGTGTTGCACCCAGCACCCCTGACCATCATTTAAGGCACTCCAGGGTGAAAACCACTGTTCTACGATATAATAAAATGTTGTCTTCAAGAGAGCCAGCCAAATGGCCAGCAGGAAATAATCAGCAGATTCATACTAGCAGTTTATCTCCCAACAGTTACCAAATACGCTATTAAATCTGATCCTGGAAGAAGATGCCTCCAGAATGTATCCTTACTAGTCCAGACATTTAAACACATCAATCTCAGAAAAGCTGGACGATGCACATATTTTGCTTTTAAGCCTCGTTCACTGGAAAGATTTCAAAGTGTAGGACTAGGGCGCGAAAGGTCAAATGCTGGAAGCAGCTTGGAACTTTCAGAAAGGCATTTAATGGCCTTTAAAATGCAAGTTATGGAATGTCAACTCACTGCAATTTTACTACCACTCCAAACCTGTCTTACTTTTCAAATATCTAGTATGGGGAAGAGTCATTTCTTCATTTTAAGACAGCAGCATTCAGTTCCTCAAAGGCCCTCTCTTATACTGCATATATGCAGTTGGGCATCTCTGATATTTTATAAAGGACTGCATTATTTCTAGTGCTAATGAAAGCTACACTGGCTGATCAAACCTGAATCTCTGATACCATCCATTTATAGTAGGAATTGTTCAGAAAAACGATACTAGGAATGATATTTTTGCTTTCTTGAAAATTGTGTAAACTGTTAATTGGCTGTTGGTGCATGATGTTATGTATTGAAGCCTGTGGCTGACTTTGCTTGGTACGTCTTGCATATACTTCTAGGTGTAGCTTGGAGCAGCAACCTGTAACTCTTCTAAACATAAATGATGCACTTGTAAGATAGCACAGCCATCCAGTGGAATAGACCTGTAATGGTTTTTGGCAAAAGTATGGCATCAAATGCCTAAATGAGCTTAAGGCTCTTTTGCATCTAGAGAAGAACATCCATTATTTTTCCAGGAATTAAGCACACCTCAGAAATATTTAGGCACGCTAAACTATTTCAAGCGAATACATAAAATATCAAACCTTTTTACCTCCCCACTCCATGGTGTTCCATAAAACAATAGTTATTTAGAGAATGAGGAGTTAAAATAAATTGATGGCCTTAATATTGGGGTGCTCTTCTAAATTAACATGTTTTACATATAATTGAGATCTACTATGCAAACTGGTATCCTGAGTGCTGATGGTTTCTAATGCTTTTTATGCATAAAGGAAAACATTTTCACTATAAAAGCATTTGCATACTTTGGAGTGAAAATTTATACCTTTTCATTGTACATGCCAACTTTCTTGGTTTCATAAATAGCTGTTGGTAGGCATACAGAGATTAGGCGAGATCCATTATAGTATGAGCATTTGTGCAACAGGGCTTCTTTTTTCCTCTGCCATACAGTCTTCCAGAAACCCCCAAAATCTGCTCCACATAGTTGGGGAACTTTCTGGAGCAGATTTTTGGAACATGTGGGGTGTAGAGGAGAGAAGAGAAACCAGAAGTCTCATTGAGCAAGCAGATTTTTGCTTATGTGGGCTGCTATAATTGGACCTTATTTATCATATTAATTTTTTTGCCAACCTGTGATGTTATAAGAGACATGATATTTGTGGCACCCTTTCCTTGAATTAGAACATGCTTCATATTTTAATAGCAATAAGTTGTTTCCATGTTGCCTCCTGGAATGACCCCCTGTGTTTAACATTCAAATCTATTGCACGTATTGTACATAGTATGAGATGAGCCCTGCTGGATCAGGCCAAAGCCCATCTAGTCCAGCATCCTGTTCTCACAGTGGCCAACCAGATGCCTAGGGAAAGCCCATAAGCAGAACATTAATGCATCACCTCTCTCCCCACTTCTGCTGCCCAGCAACTGGTCTTTAGAGGCCTGCTGCCTCCAACATTGGAAGCTGCACATAGCCATTGTGGCCAGTGGCCATTGGCAGCCTTATCTTCCATGAATTTGTCTATTCCTCTTCTAAAGCCATTCAGGTTTTTGATGCCATCATTATATCTTAGGACAGCAAATTCCGGATGTGCTGTGTGAAGAAGTATTGTGCTTTGTCTGTCTGAATGTTCCAACATTCAGCTTTAGCAGCTAAAATTGTATTTGGTTCAGTATACTGAAGACTCCTAGGCATGAACTAAAGCTTATCTGTTTTCATATCTGACCTTGCCTCCTTGGCTTGTTCCCTTTCCCGTCACGGTTTCATAATCGCATGAGGGAAACGTTCGAATCATCTCTGTTAGGTTGTCTCTTTATTGAAAAGTACACCCTAGTCGGCTTAGAGTTCCAGATTATGCAGTGAGCTCCAAGTCATGTGAGTGGAATATTAAATCAGCAAAGGGGGTTTGAAATGCGTTTCATTCCAACAAAGTGCTCCTGCAAAAATGATGCTTTTTAATCTCCTACTGAGACCTAAAAGCGACCTTTTCAGGCTGACATCCTGCTTTAGAGCTATTCTTACATCAAGCGTTGATTCCCAAAATATCCATGGCAAATGTAGTGGGTCTAGCCACTAGACGGCAGCTTGCTTTTCTTTTGGAACTGCAGCTATCGTTATGTTCAGCGGACCCACTGTGAGTTTTAATCCGACTAGGAGCAGTGGCACTAGGAATGCAAGCTTCCTCCTGCAGCTACACCTCTCTCCTGCTCTGCAATGTTTCCTGTTTGTTTTAACCTGTAGGAAGGAGGAGGAGTTACAGATTATAATGCCATTTTCTAAGCTGCTTTGGGTAAGCCTGACTCTAATGCATAGGGGTTATTCTAGGCTCACTGTGGTGGTTCTTTGGGTGCAATTCTGTATTCCCTTCAGCCAATGGTTCCCTTTCTGGAAGTGGTGCATCAAAATAATGGACAGTTCTTTCTTTCAGGAAGAGCTAAATGCATTGCAGTCTGAAAGCATTGCTGTTGTGGTTCATGGTGTGCTGTACATACGCTTTCTCATGTAATTGACTTGCCTAAGATCCAGGAAAATCCAGGTGTATGGCAGCCCTATTTTGGCATGCTTCTTTCTGATACCACTAAAGCTTTTAATTATCGCATGTGAGTGGCTTCAGGAAAGTGTGTGTGTGTGGTTTTTATTTACTATTGCAGAATATTGTCTGGTATGGGAGAAATCTGACGGATAAGGATGCAAACTGCTACAAACGGTTTAGCATGAAGTAATCACTCCTTTGACCCTTACCGTCTTGCACATCATCTTCATACCTTTTTAATTCTCTCATATTGCTTCTGCCCCCTGTCCATAGGAACCTGTCTATGCTTCTACTTATTCTCCTGCTATAGCTGCTGCCCATAAACTTCATCCCTTTGTACCTATTAATCAGGTGAGCAAATCTTGCAGACTCAGACATTGCAATGATTTGTCAAGTGCTTGTTCATGCGGAGGGGGTATAGGATTGTGTCTAAGTTACACTCAGACCCATTGAAATTAATGGAGCCAAGTTAGCCATCTTCATTCATTTCAATGGGTCTACGCAGAGTATGACTAGCATTAGATACAACCCATAGTTCCCTTGTCCCTTCCTTTCTCTTTCTCTTTCATCCCTTCTCTCTCTCTCCCTCTCCCTCTCCCTCTCCACACACACACACATACACATATATATGTCTGGAAATCTTTAGTGGCCGGCCATTATGTACTCTCCTCCTTATAGAGCAGAACACATAGCAGCATACAACCTAATCCTTTTTAACATCTAATCATTTGGGTTGCTTTCAAGAGTGGCATTTGACTTGAATTCTGAATCTTGGAATGATATGAATATATCTTCAGTGCATTCAAACATTTAATGCCTTGTTTTTGAAATTCACACATCCACTGTTCTCTAGTGTGGGTGAAGGCATGGGCCCCCACCCTTCCCAGGAGAGGAGCCCAGATCCCAAAGATGGCGGTCGGCTACCAACAATTATCATGACACCTCCACCCCCATTCACTGGGGCAGGATAAGTCTGGATTTGTTCAACTTAACTAACCCCGTTTCCAGATGGCCGATTCCTTGTAACTTGGTGCATTAGCAAAATGTTTGCTTCTTACTCTGAAGGTGGTCAGAAAAGGCACTATTAGTGTCATAAAAGTGTTTATGATTTACTCTGTTGTTTACATATTGTTGAGCACGGTGTAGGGCCTTTTTGCTTGTTTCCTTCCTTCCTATAGGTCTAATGTATAATAAAAATTGAAGTAACATTGCTGCACAATCTGGGTTTTTCCTCTCTACTTAAAAAGGGGGAAGGTAGAGAAATTGTAGGATGGTTGTTGTGCTCCTGTTTGTTTGGCTTCATTCTCTTTCCCCCCACCCCTTTATGAAACTGGAGGCAATGACAGAAACCAGAAATGGTGATGTGTACCTGTGTGTTTGTAAAAATGATTTTTGTCCCAGTCCTCAGCTGAAAAGGCACCCAGAGGGGCTTACATGAGAACAGTAATAAACAAGACAGAAGAATACACAATGCAAGAGGAAAACAAACAAACCGAGGCACCATTCTAAAAGTTACTAAGTTCCTATAGCAGCAGATTTTAATGAAAACAGTTCAGAGAAAGGAGAAGTCCAGTGGTTTCAGCAGAACTGATTAAACAGCCCTGTCTCTCACCTTTCCTCCTCCTAGAGCCTGATGAAATTATCAGCTGCTCCAATGTAAACATTATCTTTCTCAACATCAGCATATTATCATATATTTATATGTATGTTGTGTGCCTGCCTTTCTCTAAGTCCAAGATGTCTTACAAATATAGCCAAGGCAGGTTACAGATTTAATATATGGATAGCCCAAATTCCAAAGCAAACATCTGAGTCAGTGGCTAGATTTCAGGGATTTGTTTTGCACCGCCTTGGAGGCAGATTATTTCTATAGTTTGGGAAGAAGTGGATAGCTATTTCACACAACCAAGCCATTGTTTGGAGGTTCTAGGTCTGAGCGTCTATAACTCAGGAAAAGGGGTTGGAGGCTTATTTCTGTTTCTGCTTCTTTGCTTTTCCTCTCCTTCTCACACTTCCATTTTCTTTTTCCTCAAGGTCAGTAGTGCTAGTTTGAAAGATCCAAGCCCCCTGGCCTTTGAGCGTCACCCCTGGAGATGGAAGGTGAAATATTGCCTCTTCTGTCTGATTCTTTAGCCTAGAACCAAAACAATATGCAACTCAGTTTTGTGGTGACACTCTTTGGGAGAATTGTCAGCAAACAGAATGTATTATTTGGCTGAATGGATTCCAGATTTCTGATAAGGGATCATTTTTGGGGAGAGAAAAAAAAGTTACATGTGCATAACTTTCTAAATGCATGCAAACATATAATATAATATATGTGGGCTGGAATTAAAGAATCTTCAGTAGGTGCCGGAAGTCCAACTAGGAGGGTGTCTATTTGGCCTCACCTAGCAAGGAGATTCACAGAACTGAGCACACAATTCTGAATGCCTGGCTCCTCTAGTGGATATGTTCCATACATCCTAGCCATTTGGGGGAGCTAACAGTAACTCCCCTGAAGACCTTGGTGATTGGGCAGGGATGTAAGGGAACAGGCAGTCCTTAAGACATCCTGGACCCAATTGTTAAGGGCCTTGTTAATCAATACAAAAACCTTGAACCTGGCTGAATAATGTATAGACAGCAAATGCAAGCTTTTTAGCAGCTTATGTGCTGGTGATAGCCTGTCCCATTGACAGTCCAGCTGCAGAGTTTTTGCACATAGAGTGCATTGCAACAATCCATGTATTCTGAAAGGAACCTTGGAAGCAGATTTAATATACACATGAAAGCATTTCTTTTCTCCTTCTGTCCTGTATCTTTCAGTTAAGTTTCATCCACTAGTCCACCATCTACAAGATCTCTCTTGATCTTTGTGTGTTCTGCTGTGCAGTGTGTTCATATGTTCAGAAGCTAAGTTGGTCATGCTAAGCACCAAAAAAGTGATCTGTCAGATCCAGTGAGCATAGCAATGGATAAGGGTTTTCCCTCCCTTGGGTTTAGCTCAGAACTGGGTTTCAAAGCTGGTCTGTTTTAATGATGTTTGAGTACGATTGTAACTTTTGAAACAAAGCAATAGGGCTCAGTGCTCTTCGCTTTGTTGGTGATGAGAATGACTAATGTTTCTCATATTATGGGTTCAAACAGGGTTGAGAAACCTGTGCCCCCCCCCATGTTGTTGGACAGTAGCTTCCATCATCCCTGACCCCATTGGTCATGCTGTCTGAGGCTGATAGGAGTTCAGTAACACCTGAGCAGCCACAGGTTGCCATTCCTGGCACTGAGTTTTTTTTAATTGTACAGATTATCTTGCTTTTCATAGAATCATGCTAAACCATTTGTAGAGTCATCTAATCCAACCTCCTGCAGTGCAGGAAACACAACAAGTTTATTTTGGTTAATTTGGTCTAGATTATTTTTGGCATGTGTTGCGTTCAGTTGCGGAGAAAATGAACCCTTTCTGTTTTGAAGTCCTTTGGAGAGCCAGTGTGGTGTAGTGGTTAAGAGCGGTAGTCTCGTAATCTGGGTAACCGGGTTCGCGTCTCTGCTCCTCCACATGCAGCTGCTGGGTGACCTTGGGCCAGTCACACTTCTTTGAAGTCTCTCAGCCCCACTCACCTCACAGAGTGTTTGTTGTGGGGGAGGAAGGGAAAGGAGATTGTTAGCCGCTTTGAGACTCCTGAAGAGGAGTGGAAGGCGGGATATCGAATCCAAACTCTTCTTCTTCTTCTTCTTTGGGATCCTAGCAGAAATACTTCAGGTATTTTTGTCTGAATTAATGGTCTAGACGTAACTAATAATAATAATAATTTATTTATACCCTGCCCATCTGGCTGGGTTTCCCCAGCCCCTCTGGGCGGCTTCTAGCAAAAAATTAAAATACAATAATTCATTAAATATTAAAAGCTTCCCTAAACAGGGCTGCCTTCAGATGTCTTCTAAAAGTCAGATAGTTGTTTATTTCTTTGACATCTGGTGGGAGGGCGTTCCACAGGGCGGGTGCCACTACCGAGAAGGCCCTCTGCCTGGTTCCCTGTAACTTTGCTTCTCTCAGTGAGGGAACTGCCAGAAGGCCTTCAGCAATGGACCTCAGTGTCCGGGCCGAACAATGGGGGTGGAGACCCTCCTTCTGGTTTAAAGAGACCAGCACTAGTTACAAGCAGTGTGTGTTGGATATTTTTGCACTTTTCTTGAACACTTCCTTTTGTCACTACCGTGTATGTCCTTGGCACTGCCTTTTCTCTGGGTTTCATTAGTGTTTTATGGTTGCACAAATATTTCTATGTGGATCCCATCAATTCATACCAGGCAATAAAAGGTTATTGGAGTTTTAGAACTTTGCAGATTAAGCCACTTCAACTCCTTGTAGTGGTCCAGAGTGCAGTTTATAGTCTTCCTTCCTTCCTTTGTTGCATTGCCTTGTATCCAAATGGAGAGATGAGTACATAGCAGTTGTATACATGTACAAAGAAAGGGATGGGGTAAAAGCATAAGACCCTTTCCAGGTATCTCGAAATTGACAGTTTTGCTTAAACGCAAAGCTGTTCTGAGCTGATTTGCTTCTCTTAGGTCAAGTCTGGGGAACCTGCAACCCTTCAGGTGTTCCAATACTGCATTATCCCTAACCATTCGCCATTCTGCCTTTTGCCACATTGGGGTTGGGGTGCACAGATTCCCCAGTTAGTGGAACTAACCTCATAATAAAGAAAGACACCATATAAGGGTTAGATCTTCACAGTCAGTTCAGAAAATCTGTCCATTTAGCCTTTCAAAATACATTGAGAGATAAATACTTTCTGATATCTCCAGAGCAGCCAAGAGCAATCCAATGGTTAAAGGTAAAGGTGAAGGACCCCTGACCATTAGGTCCAGTCACGGACGACTCTGGGGTTGCGGCGCTCATCTCGCTTTATTGGCTGAGGGAGCCAGCGTACAGCTTCCGGGTCATGTGGCCAGCATGACTAAGCTGCTTCTGGCGAACCAGAGCAGTGCACGAAAACGGCGTTTACCTTCCCACTGGAGCGGTACCTATTTATCTACTTGCACTTTGACGTGCTTTCGAACTGCTAGGTTGGCAGGAGCAGGGACCGAGCAACGGAAGCTCACCCCGTCGCAGGGATTCGAACCGCCAACCTTCTGATCGGCAAGTCCTAGGCTCTGTGGTTTAACCCACAGCGCCACCCGCGTCCCTTTGGTTCAATGGTTAGTACTTGCTAAATGCATAGGTTAACTTAATTGGGTCAGAACATGATTTCAAAGGCCAAAGAAGCAGAACAAATATAATTTGTTGTAGTGCTTTCTTCAAACTGTAGTTGGTGCTCTTGTAGAAACACCAACGTCATATTGAGTGGTTTCTTGGCAGGAACTTGGTAATCTGGGGCATTTGCTTGTGTTACAAGAAGAATTATGCCATGCCACCTTGCAACCAGGGTAAAATGGAGAGGCACTGGAGGGAGTTGGTGCTCAAATCATTACAATTACGGAAACGCTACTAGAAACCAGCTCGGCAGAAGATTGTGAATGCACATGGCAACGTGGTTGTGTTTATCTCATGAGAGGGCTAAAATTAATGCACCAGCTTTTACCTGTTTTTCTTGTTTATTCATTCTTGCGCATATGCACCAGAAATAAGGCTGATGTATGTTATAGCCCTGTGAAGCAGTCCTGGGGTTGCTTGAGGTGGAAGGGACCAGCTCCCAGAATTCTTTGGGGGAAGCCATGAATGTTCAAAGTGGTATCTTATGGCTTTAAATGTATGGCTTGAATGTGATCTATGCTCTGAAAGTTTGCCTAGAGTCAAACTGAGCAAATAATAATAATAATAACAATCCAAAGAACTATCTTCCTTCTGCATATCAGAGGTGCAAATGTGCATTTTGGATGCTTATTGAAAAAATAACCAGATTAGGAACAACAAAATTACCCATAGTGCCATCTTGTCAATGTTTCTTACAAAAACAACAACACATAAATTATTGTACAAGATGAATTCTGCCGGTGAATCAAATATGTTTAGGCCAAAGATTCATGCATGAAAATGCCATCAAACAATAACATGGAAATTATGTTTAAAAAAAATGTATGGAGACATTGTAAGATAGAACACAGGGTTTTATTTCTTGTTGTTGTTGTTTGTTTCTTGTGCCTCAAAATTCATCTCCTCTTTCTCTTTGAAAACCAGAGGATGTCGGATACCTGTGAAAGTCAAATGACAATTGAAGAAAGAAAGCAATTGATAAGTGTTCGGGAAGAGGCTTGGAAAGCGAGAGGGAAAGGAGCAGCCAATGACTCGACACAGTTCACTGTGGCTGGCAGAATGGTCAAAAAAGGTCAGTGAATTTATCCATCCTTTGTAACTGGGAATGTTTTCAGTGATAGAAGTGAGAAGCAAGCAGAGGCAGATATGCCAAGGAACATTCAGTTCCTCTTAATTTCTGGAAGCCGCTCGTTTCAGTTTCCCCCTACATTATTTGTAGAGTCATTTCAATTATATTAAAAGCATAGTAGGATGATGAAACGGCAAAATATTTGCATTCTGAAGCTGATTGTATGTTGAGTTTCCCTTTATATGCAACCTGAACACCCTGTAAATAGACCTCAGGATGCTGTAAATAAGATCTGAGCAATCAACATCTGATCACATCGTATTAGGATACTTAACCAATGAGTTCCCTACTTGCTTTTGGGAATTGCCATTATCTTTTCTCATCACCGCATCTTCCTGCAAAAAAATGGCCCTAACCCCAGGCTTTTGTGAATGCTTAAAATATGGATATGCATGGTCCCAAAGGAGACCATAACCTATATTTGCATAATAGTGATTATGGGGAGAGCTTCCTGGGTGAAATGTTTAGGCATGCTAATTCGCTAAAAACTGAAGCATCTGTTATGTAATGCAAAACTGAGCATCTGCCTATTCCACAGGCTTAGCATCTCCTACCGCCATAACACCTGCCGCATCCCCTTTCTGCAACAGACTGAAGTCAACTACACCCATCTCAAAACCCCTGGAAGGTGGGTCATTAAAAAAAAAAAGAAGAGTATGATGTCTAATGAGAGTAGTTTTGATTCTCATTAATCTCAGCCACTGTTTTCATTCTTATTTTGCTTAGAAATTGAAGCTAGGCCAGATATGCAGTTAGAATCGGACATGAAGTTGGATAAACTGGAGACTTTCTTGGGGAGGCTGAACAACAAAGGTCTGTAGCAGTTTAAGGCATTTTGTGTTTTAGCTCACCTTCCTTACATCTGCTGATTTAGTAGTTCTGCTAAGTATTTTCTTCACTGCAGCAGTGGCTTGTGAGTCACATGTCTACAACATCCACTAGCAAAGCTTTGCTTAGTTCAGGACACTGGTGGAACACCATGGCTCCCCAGTATAAAAAGCACACTTACCACCTTTGTTTGTTGTTCTGCCTTTTCCCCCCTGTGCTGTACTCAGTGGATTCCCGGGCAGTGATCCAGACGCCATACCTGCCTGGCTTCAGTAAACTTGCTGCATCATGGGCATTCAGAATTATTTGTCACACAATATATTTATTTAGTATATATTTAGTAGGGACGCGGGTGGCGCTGTGGGTAAAAGCCTCAGCGCCTAGGGCTTGCCGATCGAAAGGTCGGCGGTTCGAATCCCCGCGGCGGGGTGCGCTCCCGTTGCTCGGTCCCAGCGCCTGCCAACCTAGCAGTTCGAAAGCACCCCCGGGTGCAAGTAGACAAATAGGGACCGCTTACCAGCGGGAAGGTAAACGGCCAGAGCAGCGATGTCACGCTGGCCACGTGACCCGGAAGTGTCTTCGGACAGCACTGGCCCCCAGCCTCTTGAGTGAGATGGGCACACAACCCTAGAGTCTGTCAAGACTGGCCCGTACGGGCAGGGGTACCTTTACCTTTACCTATATTTATTTATATTTATTTTAAGAGATTATGAATATTATGACTCATAAGAAAATGTCCTGCAAATTACATTTTTGATTGTTTGTTTATTGTTTATACCAATAGCTATTTGGGGGCTGGGGCACACAATATATGGCTTGCACTGAGCACAATTATTATTAGTTCTGACACTGCACTCATGACTTCACTATAATCTGTGCTATCAATTCTAGCTAAGCTTTTCAGTTTTCAAGCATTGCTTCTATTACCCCAGTTGAAGTCCACAAAAAATTCTCATCCCCTTCTTAAATGGCGGATCCTTCTTTGAAGAAATTTGAAATGGCAGTGATGTTGTTCCTCTGCACACTTAAGCAGACTTCCCATTGCTAATATGACCAAGAGAAACTGCCAGGAGTACAATAGTTGGAAGCTATTGTTGCTTATTTTGTTCTGTGTCTTGAGAATATAAGGGAACTCCTGTTGGATGGCCCCAGTCAGTCATCCATCCAGTCTGCAGATGGGGAACCTGTGGCCCTCCAGATGTTGGACTCCAGCTTCCATTAACCCTGGTCAGCATGCCCACTGGCCAGGGATGATGGGAATTGGAGTCCAGCAACATCCGAAGGAACACAGGTTCCCGTCTCTGATCTAATTAAACGTTCTGTTTCACACAGTGGTTAACCAGATGCCTCCAGGAAGTCCACAAGCAGGACACAGAGGCAGTAGGCCTCTCCCATTGTTGCTCTCCAGCAGCTGGAATTCACTGACTTTCTCCCTCTGAAGTAGGATGCTCCATAGAGCTATAATGACTAGTACCATTGCTAGGCTAATCCTTCCTGACTTTCTCTCATCCATTTATAAAGCTACTTTAGCAATTTAAGTGTTCCTTGTTGTCTTCTTTGTCTGCATTTACGCAGGGAATGGATGTTGTGTGTCCCTTCGTATCTTGCACCAATACTAAGGGTGGGTTTTTAAAAACAAAATAAAGCAATGGAAAGATATTGTGTTTCATTTTTTCTGTAGTTGGTGGAATGCAAGAAACATTGCTGACAGTCACGGGAAAATCTGTGAAGGAAGTGATGAAGCTGGATGATGAAGAAACATTTTCCAAGTTTTACCGTTGCATGGATTACCCCACTTCCTCTTTGCCTTTGGACCTGGATGAAGACTTTGATGCCATATTTGATCCTGATGCACCAAAGTGAGCACTTTTTTTCCACACACCTGGGGAGAGAGATGCTCCTACCACTGCCAGAGTTCTCCTTTGCCCCTTCCCTTTGCTTTATGCAGTGCTAAACGACTCCTACTTGAAACAGTTAGGCTATGAGTTCTTGTACTGCCATCTCTTCCACACCTGCGGTGAAAGCCCCAGGCACTCTTATTATTATTATTATTATTATTATTATTATTATTATTAGTCTTCCTCTCTCTTCCTTTGTAGAGCTAGGAGTGGTGGTGGTAGAGAAGGCAGTACCAGTTCCTCATTGCTTGAAAAGGGAATGCTAGGATATAAAGTTCTTCAGTTTAAAGACTAAGAATCCAGTATCAGTGATGATATTAATTTCAGCTTAGTCCTCCTGGGATCATTATGGTTTGCATGGCCAATGTATTAGGACTTACGCACCAGCAGCATTTGACTGTGGTGACAGAGCCTGTGTTCATGTATATTTCACTTACATCTCATCTTTCTTCCAAGGAGCTTGGGAGGGGCAGTGCATCAAGAGATTGTTCATTGAGCAAGACCCCATCTATTGAGCTTCTAGGGATCTGAATCCAACTTTGAAGTGCCACATTGTATCAGGGGCGTAGCGCTGTTTGCCAGTGCCCGGGGCAGGTACAGAGTGCATCTCCCCAGCCCACACCGCCACCTGGTGGGCGCTCATGCACTGGGCGGGGGTGGCGCATGGAGGCTGCTCTTCACCTGGCCCTCGCTGCCGCCACTCGAACCCATGTCCCTGAGATTAAGAGTCTCATTCTCTACATTGCTATTGTAATTAATGTTAAGGAAGCCATAGGATTGAAAAGGCAAGTGCTGGCAGGTAACAGTCCATGCTTAGTGTTATTATTATTATTATTTATTAATAATAGTGTTGTTATAATTATTTATTATTGTTACTCGCTTTATATTGCCCAAGGGAACCCAAAGTGACTTTCAAACAAACAAAAAGTCCTGATGGATAAATTAAATCCAAGGGAGGGGGGGACATTAGAAACACCCCACCTGCTTTTAAAAGGCCAAAGGGCTGTTTAGACATCTAGATGCAGAGGCTGCAATGCATGCCTTCAGAAAAGGCTGCATGATGTCTCTGCTTCTTCCAACAGGCACACATGGCATTTTATTGGTGCTGCTAAGCATGCACATTTTGTGCGGCATACCACACACGCTCCTCAGCAAAATGCCATTTCCTGTTTTCTTATTTAATCAGGATTTAGCATTTCTATGGAAAATCAGATATTGAAAAGAACAACACAGAAATAGCAAATCCGGATTAAATGGGGGGTGGGGTGGAATTGTCAGTATATTCATCCTCTCCCGTTGCTGAGTGTGTGGCTATTAGATCACATGCTCTGTGTGTTTACATTCTATGCTTTCGAAGCATGAGAACGGAAGACACTGTGTACCACTTCCACTCTCTTTGTTCTGACTCTTGTTCTCTCTCGGTGGAGAAGAGAGACACGCCATGATTGCTCTTTATTTTGATCCTGTAAATAAATAGCTAAACTCAGATGCCACGTGTTTGCAGTCTCAGCTTCTGCTAGGACTCTGCTGTTTACTACGTGCATGGATTTTCGGATGCATGTCCTGCTTGGACGTCCGAAGGGATGAGTGCTGTGCTACGCGCTCTGGTTTGGTGCCGGGAGAGGGCTGTCTCCCACCAAGAAGCACCAATAGGAATAGGAGGTAGCATTTTGATGAGGATAGATTCTTCTGCACACTGTTTAAAACTAGCATGCGTGAGCAGCATTGAGTACACAATACACTGCTGTGTTTTGGAAGCTCCCAACGTTTCATGGAAGGCAGGTAAAGTTTGGGTTAAGCATGGGTCTCTTTGTTTTCTCAGGTTGACTTCTTTGGTAGCAGAGCACAAACGTGCAGTGAGGCCCGTGCGCAGAGTCCAGGCTTCCAGGAACCCTTTAAAGATGTTAGCCGCAAGAGAGGACATTCTTCATGAATACACAGAGCAAAGGCTAAATGTGGCTTTTATGGAATCAAAGCGGATGAAAGTTGAAAAAAGTAAGTTTGGTATCCCAAGTGCACCTTCCGTGTGCTACAGATGCAGTGTTCTCAGAATTTATGGTTTGGCTTTGAAGCGTAGTGGTATTGCTGTAGAAAGAGCACTATGACCTTGGGCCAATAAATATGTTTTTAAACAATCCACAATATCCATACCAAAATCAGATGCATGTGAAGAGGGGAGGAACAAGATGGGAGCATGTGGACATAAAGATACTTTTCAGGCTGATGAACCATAGTTTATTGGCATGTGACCCTTACATTATTATTATTATTATTATTATTATTATTATTATTATTATTATTATTACTACTACTACTACTACTACAATACTTGTAAGTTACTTGGAGACCTTTGGGTAACAAGCAACTAATAACAACCTGGGAATATACTAGAGGTCTGAGTATTTACAGATTACTTTGCCTTAAAATAGGAAGTGCCTCAATAATTTTAAATGAATAGTGCAGGCAGGGAGAAGAGGTTGTCAGTCATTGCCAGGGGTCTGTGCCTATATGTCCTGGAAAAGAACTGCAAACACACCTGAATCCCATTCATTGACTAAGTAACTATTATGCAAAAAATAATAATGATGCAATTTTCCTTATAGACTTGTCCTATATAAATATACAGTGGTACCTCAGTCTACAAACTGAATTCATTCTGGAAATCCGTTCTTAAACCAAAGCGTTCTTAAACCGAGGTGCGCTTTCCCTACTGAGGCCTCCCGCCATCAGTGACCTTCCACCATTCAGCTTCCGAGGCAAAGTTCACTAGCCAGAACACCTACTTCCGGTTTTGCGGAGTTCGTTGCCCGAATAGTTAGTTAACAGGACTGTTTGTAGACCGAGGTACCACTGTATAGGAATTTTAAGACCTAAATGCTTCCATTTTTCACCATTATCTTGAAAATTTCCTCCTGGAAATGTCAGGTTCTTCAGATTAGTGAATAACTTGAGCTCAACCTGTTTTTTTGTTGTCTCTTTCAGCAGCAACAACAAAAAATGCTGGAAATGAGCCATGCATGAAAAAACCTAAATAAAATTTGGAAACGAAACATAATGTGGTTTCTTTGTTGTTTTGTGTGTGTGGCTTTCTTTCTTTTTCTTTCCCCCTGGCTTTTTTCTGTCTTGTCTGTTGTTTTTTTACTTCTACTGTTTTAAGTGTCTGCAAACTCAAATTTCTCAGAAGTAGCACTTGCTGGCTTAGCGAGTAAGGAGAACTTCAGCAATGTTAGTCTGCGTAGTGTCAATCTAACAGAACAGAACTCAAACAACAGTGCTGTGCCATATAAACAGCTGATGCTCTTGCAGATCAAAGGTATGTGAAAGAGCTATTATTTTCTAAAGTTTATCTGAAATGCAGACTTTAAGAAGTTATATGGGGAACTGAGGAGGAACAGCATCCATATACTGTGGTTGGGGGCTGCGGCAAATGTAGTGGTCATCTTAAGCCACCCTAGGAATTGGTATCATCGTTGTAATGTCTGTGTGTTCAAAGCACTTGGCAGGCAGGCTGCTTCTTTGAACAGCTTGGCTCAGCATCAAATTCACCTAATAGTAAGGACCCCCTGTTCCAAGGGTGTTGCAGTATTCAGAAATTCTCCCTCCACAGGTGAAGATGGGGTACTGGTTGTTTTTTGTTTTGTTTTTGAAAAAAACCTATCATGTTGCCTCTTACATAAGGACATAAGGAGAGCCAGCTGCATCAGGCCAGTGGCCCGTTCTTGCAGTGGCCAGACAGATCCCTATGGGAAACAGCTGAGCTCAACAGCATTCTTCCCTCTTGCAGCTTCCAGCAAATGGTGCTCAGAAGCATGCTACCTCTGACCACATTTTTTTCCTAAACTAAAAGGTCCCAAGGGTTGTATCCAACTAAGTTCCACACAGAGTAGACTCATTGGAATGAATGCAATTAAGTTAGTCATGCCCATTCATTTAAATGGATCTGCTCTTGAGTATGGCTAGCATTGGATATTAACCCAGGTATTGAAACCTTGTCTCACAGATTGCAGCTGCTGGGTTATTTTGGTGATCAAGTTGCTGTATTCTTTATGCACAGGAACCCTCTGCTACTACATAAGCTACCTCTTGCATAAAACAACATTGAGGAAATGGAGTATTAGTTACTTGTTACAGGGTTGTGGTTCCTTCCCCAACCCCCTCAGTGTAATCAAGCCTGGAAAATGGCGCTAGTACAGTCGTACCTTCGACTTCCAAAACATTCCGTTCAACTTCAAAAACATTCGGAAACCAAAGCACGGCTTCTGATTGGCTGCAGGAAGTTCCTGCAGCCAGTTGGAAGCTACGGAAGTCCAACCGGACGTTCGGGTTCCAAAGAACGTTCACAAACCGGAATACTCACTTCCAGGTTTGTGGCGTTCGGGAGTCAAAACGTCCGAGTACCAAGGTGTTCGGGATCCAAGGTTATGACTGTACTTATTTATAGGAATGCAACTAGTCTGGGTTTTTTTTCTCCCTTTCACTGTAGGAAGAAGACATGTTCAAACAAGATTAGTCGAGCCAAGGGCTTCATCGCTTAACAGTGGCGACTGTTTCCTGTTACTTACGCCTCATTTCTGCTTCCTGTGGGTAGGGGAGTTTGCAAATGTCATCGAGAAAGCAAAGGTTGGTGCTTATAAGCATTGAGATAACAAAGCCCTTAGTTCCTGGGGAGTTTCTTCTGTGGGCAAGATAGCGAATGGCTGTTTGTAACATGTGAAATGTGGATGTAACTGATGGGGCAGTTCTCTTCCTCCTCCTTGTTGTCATTTTGTGCCTCCCCCCACCAAAAAAAAGGCTGGTGTGGGTTGATTTTTTATATTTTAAAAATTGCATTGCAGTTTTCCTGTTTTTTAAACAAAGCAAGCATTACTATTATTTATGAATTTATACACCGCTTACATGCCAGAATGTTTTTTAAGCAGTATAACATATCAAGTTCCTATGTTACTTACAAAAATCCAGAGGCATCGTTTAAAGCAATAAAACCACATTTAAAAACCACAAAGAAATTGAGGGGATAGAAGAGACAGTGGGAGTCAAAGCTAGTGTTAATGGTTTGTAACTTGTTAAACCTTACAACTGAGCAGATGAAATAATTCTATGTGTGGAGGAGGAGGAATACAAGAATTCTGCTTGTATTCAAACGGGAGGGTGGGGAATGCTTTGAAGATGTTCTCTTTGGCTTCTGGGTTAAATGGGATAAAGTCCTCATTGAAATGCAAACAAGAGAGCCTATATGCATCTGACATAGTTTTCATGTTCAGTATCGTTTGTCTAATAAAAACAGCAGAAAGCTCCCATCCTCTTTCTCTCCTCTGAACTGAGCTATTATCCCACCAGCTGAGACAAGCCTATTCAGCTAATCGTGTTCAAATTTCTTAGGCTTCAGAACTTGCAACTTTAATTCAGACAAAGCGAGAACTTGGCTGCCGGGCTCCTTATGTGCAGACCATAGAGGAAGGAATCAATATGCACACTCATGCGGCCAAAGACTTCTGGAAACTGCTCGGTGGCCAGACAAGCTACCAGTGTAAGGCTCTTTTTTTTGTTTTTTTTGTTTTCTCCATCTCAGTGCTCGCTTTTTTTTTGTAAGAATATCCAAGAGTTGCTTCTTCCAAGTTAAACTGACGTGATGTTTTGTCTTGCCTGCTCATTTCAAGCTGCTGGAAACCCGGAAGAAGATGAAATGTATGAAGCTGCAATAATAGAAACAAATTGCATTTACCGACTAGTGGATGATAAACTTATTCCTGATGATGACTACTGGGGAAAGATGCCAAAGTGTATGCTGTTGAATTCAAAAGAGGTATAGTAAGTGGTGCTTTGAAGTTCAGTGGCAGCTCTGGTGCTCCTTTTGGGGCGCAAACAAGCATTGGCTTTTAGTACAATTTCCTAGGATATTTTCCCCTTAGGGCTCTGCTGATTCTGAAGTAGGCCCAGACTCAGCCCTTGAGTGATTGCACACTGCCTTCTCCTGATAACTCAACTGGCACCCTTGACCCCCAAATCACAAATTAAATCCAAGAGTGCCCATGCCAGAAGATAGGAACTGTGGGAACCAGGTGATATTGTAGGAAGTAGCATTCATGGCTCACTCTTCTAAGGCAAGGAAATAAAATATATTTACAAGGCATACAAACAGGCACTTTTCACAGAGCTACAAGTGGGATAATTACAAACCTTAGTGCTTGCCTTGAATGATGCAGATGTTGTAGTTTTTGGTTATGCAGCTGTAAATATACAAAACTGTAAATTGGGGTGGAGGGAGGCAAGACAAGAAGCCATTTGTGTAGGAGACCCCAGCAGCAAATCAATAATTGCTCAGAAATGAAGCCTGGGCTACTCATTATGGGGAAATGAGTGGGTGCTGCTGATCCATTTCTTCCCAGTAAACATGCATACCATTATTTTTGTGGTGTTATTGTCAGCATTGTTTAGCTGCACTGCTCAGTTTTTACTCAGCATTTCTTCTTTTTTTGGCTAAATGAATGACTTCATTGTTCGTTCTCTCTCCTCCTCCTCCCTCTCCCTTCTCCCACCTCCTTCAGGTCTTGGTGTTTGATTTTGGTAGCGAAGTGTATGTTTGGCATGGGAAGGAGGTCACGCTAGCCCAAAGAAAAGTGGCGTTCCAGCTGGCCAAACACTTGTGGAACGGCACCTTTGACTATGCAAACTGTGACATCAATCCTCTGGATCCTGGTGAATGCAACCCCCTTATTCCAAGGTATCAACCCCAACACTATGATTCATAATGCTGAATTTGCTCCCTCTTTTGATACCTCCATAACAAACGTTGCCATGAGCTAAGGATCTGAATTGCTTGCAGCTTAGAGCAGGCTTCCTCAACCTCGGCCCTCCAGATGTTTTGAGACTACAATTCCCATAATCCCTGACCACTGGTCCTGCTACCTAGGGATTATGGGAGTTGTAGGCCAAAAACATCTGGAGGGCCAGGGTTGAGGCAGCCCTCTAACTTTTGCTAATTCTTGTGCGTTTGTGGGAGGGAAATGATGGCTTCTGCATTCACCCCAGCCATTGTTAAAGAACATGCAATGCTTGTGCCAGTACCAGACAGGAAACACGTTTGGAAAAATAAATATTGCAGACTTCCTTCTCAGTATATCCAAACAGGGTGTGTATCTCACTGCTCTACATCTCCTCATTCACGTTTTTAAACAACCCTGCATCAGAACTGTGAAGAGTGTTTTTACCTACACAATCTTGTGTTCTTGTAATTCTAAAAAAAAATAAAAAATAGAGCTTTCAGAGTTGAATTAAGCAAGACATCTAGTACTATTTTTAAGCTGTTGCAGCTTTTATTTTATAGTGTGAAACGTTGATTGACGTTGCAGTGTTTTCTGTGTTTATATATATCTATATCTATCTTTTCTGTAATGCAGAAAAGGACAGGGACGTCCAGACTGGGCTATTTTCGGCAGGCTCACAGAACACAATGAGACAATATTATTTAAAGAAAAGTTTCTCGATTGGACCGAACTGAAGAAACCAGCTGAGAAGAACTCTGGCGAATCCCCTCAGAAGGTGTCAGAATTATATACTTATTTATAGTAGTTTTATTTGTGTAAATTAATTATGCATTGCCAATCAGGGCATGAAACAAACTTTATATTGTTCCACAAAGTGAACCTGTATGAGAGATTGTATTGTGTCCATTTTACAAATGGAAATACTAAGCTCTAAGAGATGGATTTGCCCAGGGGCTTACCCAATGAATTCAGAGAATCATAGAATTCTAGAAAGGGACCACAAGGGGCATCTAGTCCAACCCCCCTGCAGTGCAGAAATCTTTTGTCCAATGTGGGGCTGAAACCCATAATTGTACCTGGGGATTTTACCATAGCTACTGCGATGCACTTGTCCTCTGTACTAAGATGACATGATGATTATAACATTTCTTGTGGTCCCTTATGAAGTAAAAGAAACTGAGATTGTCAGGTGTGAGGCTAGGTTTCACCATTATAAGCGTTATTTCTATTCATGTAGTCTTTTATTCCATGTCTTCTGAAGGTTAATTTTGTGATTGACAACCAAAGTGAATTGCTGATGAACCCCTGTAGGCTTCTTTAGTATGATGATAAGTGCTTGACATCTGGCTCGTTTGTTATCATAATGTCATAATGGGCTTTCTGAAATTGCTGTCTTAGGGGAAATATGCTTTGTGTCTTGTTGCAGGAGGAAACCAGGTCTGACGTTAAACCATACGATGTCATGCGAATGGTCCCTGTGCCCGAGACAACGGTTGGCACGGTCTTGGATGGGATGAACATCGGCCGCGGCTATGGATTCATTGAGGGAGATGACGGGAGGCAATTCGAAATCATCACTGTCTCTGTGGATGTCTGGCATATATTGGAATTTGATTATAGCAGGCTCCCTAAGCAAAGCATCGGGCAGTTTCATGAAGGCGACACGTATGTGGTCAAATGGAAGTACCTTGTGAGCACTTCAGGTTAGTGAAAAATCCTCTAATGAAGTATTGATTTTTTTTTAAAATTGGGTAAAGTTGATCTGTGTTGCCCGTGAGGCACTTAACTATTCAAGCACATAACCAACTAGTTTTGTTTTTCCGTATATGAATTGCTAAAAATGATCTTGCTGTTGAGGAGGAGGGCAGGATGTAAACAATGTCCTTTATGTATCTTTTTGTGATCTTTATTTTTTATTTCAAGAGGTAACTATTTATCACCCTTTTACATTTGACTAGTTTTTACGCCGTTTCTGAATGATGCTTAATTATACAGCAGAATAGCTAAAACATAGTTATTGGTTGTTTGCTACACCTCCTGAGTGAGCTCTTCATTCATACAAGAAGCCACATATCATTTATGAAAACGGATATACAGTATCAACAATTTAATTTTCTCTACATACCTCTGCACTATGGGAGGAGCCCTTGGAATATTACCTTTTTAAAAAAAAAGTTTTACTCAAGTGAATTGCACTGTGCATATTTTACCTGCACAGAATTCCAATGCTGCTCAATAATACTGAACGCTCACCCCCACCCCCACGAAATATATAGCTGTCAAAGACTGTTAAAGTATGGGAAATGGCATAGAGCACTTATTTTAAGGTGGTAGCATGATGAGGTTGCAAAATATCACACACATACTGCAGTTGTCTTCATTTTTGCCAAGCAATGCCGTTTACTTTTTCTTATGGTGCTTTGAGAAGTATAAAACTGCTGGCCAATCTGTAGTTTTCCTGCATGTATTTTTGCCTGCCAGAGCAATTTTCCCCAGCAGTTCTTTGCAGGAACACTTTGCTATGCTTTCGTCCTAATGTTTGTGAGACGTAAAATTGACTTATGCGTTGGGCATGTGCTCCTCAGGTTATAGCCTCTTTTGACTTTGCTTTGCAGTTGGGAGCAGACAGAAGGGGGACCTACAAACCAGGGTTGTTGGCAAAGAGAAATGTGTGTACTTCTTCTGGCAAGGGAGGCACTCCACCGTCAGTGAGAAAGGGACATCTGCACTGATGACCGTGGAGCTGGATGAAGAGAGAGGTGCTCAGGTAAGCAAAGCATGGGGCTGTCAAGTTCTTTTGCTTTCAGCACGATGTAGACCAGAGGTGGGGTAACTCAGAGTCAGGGCCCAACGTGGCCCTCCAGGTCTCTCTGTCTGGCCCTTGGATCTCTCCTAAGGCCACTCCCCTGGCTGGCTCTGCTTCACACTGTGTGTAACCTTGTCTTCTGATAGTCCCTGTTGCTTTTCTGGATGGAGGGGTCTTCTCTACAGATGTGAAATTTACATCAGTTGCTCTGCCTGCTTTTGCCTCTGCCTCTATCCATCACAGGCATGTGGTCCTTGGTTGGAAGGCTGCCCAGAGGGTAATGCAGTGCTTGGGATGACAAAGGCTTCCCAGTAGATTCTGCCAAATTAATGCAATTGAAAAGGCTCTGCTTTTTGTAACCTCCTTCCATGCCTCCAGTCCTGTGAGATGATCAAAAGCATGGTTGGGGAACCTGAAGCCCTCCAGGTGTTATTGCACTCCTGTTGGTCTCAGGCAGCATGTATAGCAGGAGTTGTGGTCCGACAATAAGTGGAGAGCCACATGTTCTCCACCTTTGTCCTAAGGACGTAGGGAGGTTCATAAGACACCTGGCATAACTTTTGACCCCAGCCATTTATCAAATTAATTATGTAATATTTTGCATTGCCCTGAATGAAACTTAACCTGTTGTAATGCTAGGATCATGTTCCCTTTTCAGGTTCAAGTTCTTCAAGGAAAAGAGCCGCCATGTTTTCTTCAGTGTTTTCAAGGTGGAATGATCGTTCATACGGGCAGAAGGGAAGAGGAAGAAGAAAACACACAGAGTAAATAGCCTCCTGATACCAATTTTTCTGCTGTGACAGAAAGGAGAGTTGAACTGTGTGAATGCTTTTACCTGAATTCACTCTGTTGATCATCTAAGGCAGCACAGTAGCATTTAATTTAACCAGCACTTGTCTTGAATGCCAGGGAAGCAAACTAGTAAAAGTGAAGGCAAGTACATTTAAGCATGTGCAAAGTCTCCTTTCTCTACAATCCAAAAATCACAGCTGGCCCCACATAACTGGATTTATGCATGCGGTTTCCAGATCTGAGACAGCCATTTGCCAAGCAGGATAAACCATGTCTCCTCTCTTTGGAAACAAAGCACTACGTCACATATAGAAGATAAAAACAATACATTTAATACATTGATATTCTGTCTTTCTGCCAAAGCATTTGAAGCAGTTTATAGTTTGCAAGACACGTATAAAAGGCATGATACGGGGGGGACGGGACAGGAAGAGGAAAATAAATCAGGTCCCATCTTTCTAAATGAATGGCTGTTGATTGAGGTAGTGGAAGGAAGGAAGGAAGGAAGGAAGGAAGGAAGGAAGGAAGGAAGGAAGGAATCAAATCCAGGCTAATGAAGTGGGCCTTGCTGTCTCACCTCTCCCTCAAATAGAGTCAGGTGGAAAGACTACTGATAGAAAAGTTGACATCCATTCTTTTCTCACTATGCTAACTCAAGCCACACTGTGTTTCACCGGTGTGGGCCAACAGTGGCTACATTCACACATAGCACTTGGACATGGTTTGTTTTAACAGTGGCTTCTCAACTCAGAGCTGAGCAGACAAGCCCTTATTTTCTCCAAAGCTTTTTTTGTTTTTCCAGCTGCTCATGCTTTTGAATCTTGGCATAGGTCTGGCCAAACAAACCATGGTTAAAGAAGGCTACTGGGTTCAGGCATGTCACCTAACCAAAGTTAGAACAACAAAGCATGATTTCACACCATGGTTTGCTGACAGAAAACAAATCACGGCTACGTTGCTGGGCTGGGTTTGCACATACCAGCAAACCACAGTCAGCTTCAGCAAACCATCACTTAGCATTATGTATGAACCAGGCCCTTATGCCAGTTAGGTTTGCTTCCTCCAGCAACATTCATAATAAAGAGGGAGTGAAATGAAGTAAAAACCATCATAAATAGGAAGAAAAACTGAGTTTTAGTGAAGTGTTTTAAGTGACCATCTTTTCTGATCCTGATAGTTTGTTCAGACTTTGTGAGTGATCGACAGTGGAGATCAACACAGGCACATTCCAGGTGTTGACTGCAGGTGTGAGCAACACTGCCTCAGCACATCTGTCACTCACCAAAGCCTTGATCTTCAAGCACCTCAAGGCTTTTCGTTTGCCTGTGCCACAATGCATAGCTTAACTTGGAAGTAGCCTTAGCAGTTGTATAATAAAGTTGTGTTATCCATGCCCATTGCAGGTGATTGGCGATTGTACTGTGTACGAGGGGAGCTTTCCCTCGAAGGAAACCTGCTTGAAGTAGCCTGCCACTGTAGCAGCCTGAGGTCCAGGACATCAATGCTTGTTCTAAATATCAACAAAGCCCTCATTTACTTGTGGCACGGCTGCAAAGCCCAGCCACACACCAAGGAAGTTGGAAGAACAGCAGCCAATAAAATAAAAGAACAGTAAGTAACCAAACTATTTCTTTGAATACATATCCACATTGTCTGTCCAAGGTTTGTGTGGAAGACCCCTGAAAATGTGTGAGAAATGACTTAAGGGGGGGACAAAATTGAGGTTTATTACTTTTATTTCGTTTTTTGCACACATATTCCACCCACCCTTCCAGTAGCTCAAGGTGACATACATGGTTCTCGTGTTTTCGTCTCACAACACCCCTGCAAGGGAGGTTAGGCTGGGCAGTGGTGACTACCCTAAGTTCACCCGGTGAGTTTCATGGGGGAGTGAGGATTTGAACCTGGATCTTCCTAATCCAGCACTCTAGCCACTATGCCACATTGCCTTTATAATGTGCACATTGGGCATTGTATAGAGAAGGTGGCTAAAGTGACTAGGGTGGCTTTAGATAAATGGGTGTCAGTGGCAAGTAGCCATGATGGCTGTGCTGAGCCTCTGCATTCAGAGGCATAGTGTGTTTCATTCCAGCTGCTGGAGGGCAGCTGCAAGGGGAAAACTATTGTCTGGGCTTCCTGGAGGCACCTAATTAGCTTCTGAGAGAACCAGGAGGTTGAATTAGGGGCCCCTTTGGACTGATTTAGCGGAGCTCTTCTCAAGTTGAGAAAACACTTTCAGGATGCTTGAGTGAGCCATTGCCAAGGATGTCGGTTTATGAGAACAGTTGAGTCAGAGGAAACAAGAGGTGATGAGGCTTGGCAGGTGCCTGTTACCTGGCATTGTTCTCAGCTTTTCTTTTTTTGGCAAAGTGTCTATGAGCATGTCTGACTTGGTAAGAATCATGCTGCAGCACAAATTCACAACACGAACAGTGGTTCTGATGGATTAATATTGCATTTCAGGTGCCCTCTGGAAGCAGGGCTGCACAGCAGTAGCAAGGTGACGATACACGAATGCGACGAAGGGTCAGAGCCATTGGGATTCTGGGATGCCTTAGGGAGGAGAGACCGGAAAGCCTATGATTGCATGTTGCAAGGTAGGGAATGCTTGGTTTTCCTGCGGCGCTTTGAGAAGATACCCCAGAACTCACAAATACAGACAAGAGAAAGGCACTTGTCTAAAACAGGAGTGAGAAATCTGTGGCCCTCCCTTACCATTGGTCATGTGCTGGCTGGGGCTAGTGGGAATTGTTGTCCACAGGCTCCCCACCCCTGGTGTAAAGCTGTGGGATCATCTCTGGTGAACATGAACTCCATGGCAATACAGTGCCAGGAAATGTTCAGGGGTGCTGGCTATCATCTGGGAGAGGGCATTCTCTGTGGCAGCTCCTAGATTCTGGAATTCCCTCCCCATCTGGCACCTTCATTATATAGTTTCCATCATATACTGAAGTAATACTTCTTTATGCTGGCTTTTGACACCTCAGATGTGTTTTCAGGACCCACCCTACGGCTGTAATATTTTAATAAGTTTTTAATATTGAATTTTAGATTGTTGAAGCCCACCTTGGGGCCTGATGGGGTAGCTGATAAATCAGATGATAAAACTAATAAGTCACAAGACTCATACAAAACAACAACCCTAAAAATGGGTAAAATGGCTTCTGAAATATTAATTATATGTCTTTTCATTGCTTTTTCAAAAAAGATCCTGGGAAGTTCAACTTCACACCCCGCTTGTTCATCCTTGGTAGTTCGTCTGGGGAATTCTCAGCCACTGAATACATCTATCCAGCAAGAGACCCCACTGTGGTGAATTCTATGCCATTCCTCCAGGAAGACCTCTACACAGCTCCCCAGCCAGGCAAGTGAATGTGGCAGGGGACAATATGGACCCCAATCTGAAGCTTCACTTGTCTGCTGCCTTAGGAAGTCTCTGGCCTCTAGGAAGATGCCTTTGCTCAGGAATACTGCTAACCCTGAACGTGCCAGATTTCAGTTACTTGATTATGTTCTTCCTCCCAAAAGTTGCAAAAAAACCCCCACCAAAACCCAAAAGAGGGGTGATGATGATTCTTACATTTTAGTAATTCATATAATGCTTAATCACAGTCGTCTCTTAAGTGTTGTACAGAAGACCCAGTGCAGTAAGACTAAAAATGAGTTAAAACTATAAAAACCAGATTTCGGTTGTAAACCTGCTGTAACAAAAAAGTCCTTGGTAAGCACTAGAGGTTCAACAGGGGGCCTGTCTGACCTCCACTGGGATTTCCACAAAATTGGGCCCACAGTACTGAACATATGACTCCCGATGGAGATGAGCTGTGCATACAAGCCATGGGAGACCATGCTCAAGCAGGGATATAAGGGATCAGATGGCCCCTGAGGCATCCTGGTTCCAAGCTGCTGAAGGCCTTATAAATTAATACACTCTAGCACTCTGATTCACTAAAACTAAGATAATGCACTCTAGCAACACATGGTGCAAATTAGAAGTAGTATATAAGCAGCAGTAGCCTCCCTGCAGTAAGAATGCAAAGTGCTTTGCCATTTTCATCTTGTTTGTCTCATAAAAAGCACTGTGAGGAGATGCTGGTGACAGTTTTAGTGCCATTTTTATATGGAAAACTCAGAGAGTGGCATAATGTGTTTGCTGCAGAAGTGGGAACTCGACCCAAATCCAGTGTGTCAGGTTCTGGTACCACACCAGACTCTTTATTATGTATGAAATGGGAGTGCTGAAGATACGGTACACCCTCTCTCTCACACACTCAAGCGTGCAATGTTTAGAATCTTTGTCTCTTAACCTGTGCAGCTCTCTTCCTTGTTGACAATCACCATGAAGTGTACCTCTGGCAAGGCTGGTGGCCTGTGGAAAATAAAATAGCCGGATCAGCTCGAATCCGCTGGGCCTCGGACAGGAAATGTGCCATGGAGACCGTCCTCCAGTACTGCAAAGGTAATAACAGATTCAGGAGCATTTGTGTTGGGATGTGCATCTCATACAAAGTCAATGCTTGCTGGCAGAGGAGGACCCTGTTGCATCCCAGAAAGAGCGGGGATGTGGGGTGTGCTGAGATTCCCCATCCCTCTCATTCTGCTGTGGCTTTCCCTGTCCTCATCTCCAGCAGCCAGTGATGTGGAGCAGGGACAGGAGGAAAACACATGTCAGAATGACACGGGGTAGGTTGCAACACATGTTATGGCTGTGGGGGTGGAGGACAGACACAGGTTTGTTATTTTTGGCTGAAGCACCATGTTTCCTCTAACACTGAG
Source organism: Podarcis muralis (assembly GCF_964188315.1). NCBI lineage: Eukaryota > Metazoa > Chordata > Lepidosauria > Squamata > Lacertidae > Podarcis > Podarcis muralis. Next base: position 20,355,170 of record NC_135666.1, on the reverse strand, counting down.
TTCACAGCACACTTCCAGCTAGTGTATCCCAGACGTTGGCTTGGGGCCCAAGTATGACTTGGGTCTCTTGGAGCTTGATTATACCAAGTTTGAGCCTAGGGCAGGATGACATTTATTTATATGTTAAATGTTTCTAGACTCCCCCACTCCCTTTCAAATAGAATACCAGGCTGCTATACAACAATTATTAGTACAATAAAGCATAAAACACTGTTTGAAAAGTGAAAATAGTCATTAAAATCACAGGCTCATCTTGGAAAAATTTAAGCAGCTGGCATAAGGTCTTCAAGACACATATGGAAATTGGTAGCGAAGATGCCTTCTGAATCTTCACCAGAAGAGTATTTGCTCCACACTAAATGCCTAGTTGAAGGTAGCCAGGATTCTGCAGCACAGGGGGCAACTAGCAGCCCTCCTCCGAACAATCTCAGTGACTGAGCTGGGATAAAAGGGCTCAGATGGCCCTTTGAGATATCCTGGAACCAGGTTGTTCAGTGCTACCTGGCCTGGTAGCAGATGATGTTGGCTGTCTGCCCTGTGTAGCTACTGCATTGTACACATTGGTCTTTGTCGGTTTCTATAACTCCTGAAAGAAGGTGCTACATGCCTTGCACTATTCTTTCACTCCCACAACTCTCCTTTTTAAGGCAGAACACCAAGGATTTGCAAATAGAGACTGAATATGTGTGGCTTGCCTAAAGTGGGAGGTGGGGGCACTTAGCCCCTGTGGGAGTGTTTTTCTCCCTTCCCCTGCCTATCATTGCTCTAAGCCAAGGCAAAGTTCCCCAACATTTCCATGGCTCTCATCTGTTATAAAGAGAATTCAGCTGCCTGATCGTGCATTCCCATCACTAAAAAAAGCTTGTGTCTAGGTAATCATTATTTAAATCAATTATTTTAATTCATTAATAAAATACTACTTTACAAGCAGCTTGCTGCAGTTAACGAGCAGACTTTCTGCAAACCTTCTGATAGCTACAGCAAACCTAATTGCGTTTAACTGTTTCTAAGAGTCACCTCAACCTTTTCTGCTTAAATATAGTGACCTATAAAGTCAGAATCAAAATGTTCAAGGAAATTAAAATGTTCTGCTTCTTAATCTCTCTGGATGTCCTGTGCCTGATGTATTTTGATGGACACTTAATGAGGAGATGCAGGATTAGATTCCACTAACGAAGTTGACACTATATCTCTCCAGGTTTAAATAAGGATTATGGGTGATTCTCTCCTAGGGGGCTGGGGAAACCCAGTTGGTGTTAACAGCTGCCATTGAGAATTCATGCTTTGTTTCAGCAGATGCAGATATAAGACTAGATTACATCTTGCATTATTGCTGCCAGGGTGTGTTATTGCCCTTTTGTTAACAACAAGTCTTGCCTTGTTGAGTTGGCTTTCCTTCCACTGTTCCTGAGCCCATGTGCATCCGTACCTAACCATCTATCTAGTTTGTTTTATGTATTAATGCAGTTAGGCTCCAGTCTATAAAATATTATGCTGTGATTAAGATGCTTTGTCTTCAGAGTGCTGTAAAAAACACCCCCAATATGATTACTTTTCCAGCTTGGTGTGAATCTCACAATAGAAATGTATTGAATATATACTGTACTGTTCCATTTGGAATGATTTTCATATGTATTCCATTGGCTCAAGACAGACAGATGGCAACCACAAAATATATACAGTGGTGCCTCGCAAGACGAAATTAATTCATTCCGCAAGTTTTTTCTTCTTGCGAGTTTTTCGTCTTGCGAAGCACGGTTTCCCATAGGAATGCATTGAAAATCAATCAATGCGTTCCTATGGAGACCGTCCGGGGACAGAGGGGAAGCGCCGCGCGCCTTCCCCTCTGTCCCCGGACCTGTTTTAAAGCAAGGGAAGGGGCAGCGGGGAGAATCGCTTCTCCCCATTGCCGCCCCTTGGTTCAAAAGGGGTCCGGAGATTGCGGGGCTGGCAACGGGGAGAAGCGATCTTCTCCCCGCCGCCACTTGCTTCAAAAGAAGTCCTGGGACAGCGGGGAAGACGCGCTGCGCTTCCCCGCTATCCCCGGAGCTTGTGGGGCAAGCTTCGTTTTGCGAAGCAAGCCCATAGGGAAATGCGTCTTGCGAAGCAGCTAAGAAAACGAAAAACTCCTTCGTCTAGCGAGTTTTTCGTCTTCCGAGGCGTTCGTCTTGCGGGGTACCACTGTACATTAATAATGAGAGCTAAACCAGATTGGGTGATGGCTGAACTTGTCTGTTTAAACTTTTTCCAAAACTTTGCCATCATATACCATCACAAAGAAACAGATTAAAAAGGTGAAGGGGTGGAGTCAGGCAGATGGCAGCAGGCTTGACTCAGGGGCTTGTAGAGGTACCGCTGCCGCTGTCGTTCTGCAGCACGGTTTCTTAGCAGAATGATACACACCCTAAGGAAGACTGTAAGAGCCTAGGCCAGGGAGAGATAAAGGGAAGCACTCTATCCAGACTGGCACATTTGCAGAGTCTGGGTTTTTGTCAAACATGTGGCATCACTGCCAAATTCAAGCAGCTTCCACTGTTGTAGTTAGAACATCAGAAGACTTTTAATTGCACACGTGCAGATTAAACTGCACTGTAGGTATGAGCGGCTGCTTACACAAAGGTAAGCACTGCCATATTTTCAAAAAGGCACTTAGAGAGCTTCCACTAAACATTTTCTAGCTTCAGCATGCGGGTCTGATGCTTGTATGTTGGGGAATATTTGTAGCTATTATCTGCAGCTATATGCAATGGATAAAAATCATTTGGCTGTACCCAGTGTAGACTCATTAGAATTAATGGATATGGGTAACTGAGATCCATTAATTTCAAAAGGTCTAGTTAATAGAACTTAGTTGGAAAAAACCCATTTGTCTTGGCAGTGACATCCATTTTCCTTCCTCAAGCACTTGAGGGTAGAATGCAAGAGGTCTCAATTCTGGGCACAAGTAGACCCAGGCCTGTGTAGCTCCAGCAAGCCTACCACATCATATGCTTTCAGACCAATTTGTCTGAAGCAGACTATGGTTAAGCCTCTCTTAGCAGGGTTAGGAAAGGCCACAGCCATTCCAAGTAGGAAATATTGGGATCAGTCAACCAGTGTTCTGTCTTGTTATATAAAAGGCAACTGCTTTTATTGATTTATTTCAGTTTGTTTGTTTGTGTTCTGTTTTTCAACAAAGCAACTTAATTCAATTAACTTCAATTGCAATATTAATTGTGTGGGTGTGCATAAACACACATGCACACATATATAAAATTCACACCGAATAAATGCACTTTTCATTAAAACAGGATATATCGAAGACCAAAAAAAACCACCACCCTGTGCAATAAAAAGGTTTTCAGAACCCATCTAAAAGCAGTGAGAAGGATCTCCCAAGTGTAGGGGTGGGAGTTGCAGGCCAGCAACCTTCTGGAATGCACAGGTTTTCTGCCACACCAACTTTGCATCTAAGGATGGAATTCTGCAATTGAGAAGGCCTCATCGCTAGGGCCCACAAAAGGAATATCCAGGAAAGACAGGCTGCTATTAAGGATGAGACAGGTTCCTATGAGATAAAGAGAGCCTTAAAACATATTCCTGGGTAATCGGGACACTTTGCTAGAAAGGTTTACAACAGAAAGCTTTTTTTTCAGATAAGTGGAAAATTCACAAAAGTCTAGAAGAAGGTGGCAAGGTATTCCATATTTATTTTGATTTCTTTTTATGTATAGGAAAAAATGTGAAGAAACCTCCCAAATCTTACCTAATTCACGCTGGTCTTGAACCTCTGACCTTCACCAATATGTTTCCAAGCTGGGAACACAGAGAGGACATTGCGGAGATTACAGAAATGGTAAATCAACCTTTCTCATTATCTTTCTCCGTTTTCCGTTGCGCTGCTGGCGATGTGGCTGTGGTGGTGTTCTGGGAAGCAGCAAAAGCCAGGGGATTACCATGGAGAGGCAGCCTCAAGCATTTGAGGGGGAGAAGAACCAGCGTGGGTGGATTTTGACTGAGATTTTATCATCTACACATAAAGCTTCCAGGATGCAAGGAAATGTTTTATGTCTGAAGAACTGAGAGGTCTGGCTAAAATATTTGTTTTTGTTGAGCTGATTGAGTAACAGAGGCCTGGCTATTCCTTATCTCTCTCAGAAAACCTGCCAAGGCGTGCAGTGGCTGGAGCTTCCTTTCCAAAACAGAGCACATCATTTTTGTCTAAAATGCAAAGCCTTACACAAAAGCTGGAGTGGCAATGTGGGGACTTTCTTGGTAATTAAGAAGAACCTTCCCTCGAGAGAGCCACCTCTTTTGGCTGGTTCGTTCTAAATCGGCTGCCATATCTGTAAAAGAAGTAAACAAAGCTCCTTGGGTAAAATGTACATTTCAGAGACCTGCTTTTTCAGATGAAACAGTGGCTCTGTTGTGACTGCAAAGTGCGAGTAAACTAACATTTGTTTCTCCACCCACTTCTGCTTCTGGCACCACCCATCCACTGGCCATGGCACGAAAAATAAAAACAATATTGCTAAACTACCGTATTTAGTCAAATCTAATGCTCACCTTTTTTGGTCAAATTATGTTGTAGGATTTGAGGTGCGCATTTGATTCCATGGCACGTTTACATTTGCCAGCAAATACTTTTTTTATTTGTTTCAAGGTTCTGAAAAATTGAGGTGCACATTAGATTCGATGGCGCATTAGGCTCAAGTAAATACAGTAGTTAATTGAAAAAGGAATAAAAAAGTGTCTTGGCCACCTGACTTCCAGCCATCATGGAAGGCAAGGAGGGAGGGAGACTGTATGCAAGCCCAAAGCTTGCCCTGGTTTCTTCATTTAATGCTAAGCCATAAAGTATATACAAACATAATTCCTTTCAGATTGAAGAGCCAGTGTGGGGGGGGGGGGAATTTGTTTATCACCTGACTTCTCCGCAGAGAACATTTGGCTGCTTATCTCTTTCTGAACCACTTGAGATTTCTAAATCTTTTCCTCCCTTCTAGGATGCTGAAGCTTCTAACCAGATAATCCTTGTGGAAGATGTGTTGGCCAAACTATGCAAAAAGCTGTACCCATTGGCTGAACTTTTAGCAAGGCCCCTCCCAGAGGGTGTGGATCCACTAAATCTTGAAATCTACCTTACAGATGAAGACTTTGAGGTAAATGGGAATACACCTCTCACAGATGTCTCCATAATTACTCTTTGCATTGCTATTCTTCTTTTTTACACTTCTTAATGCTTACCCTTCAACAACCCTTTTAATGCAGGCTGGATTGCAGATGACAAGAGAGGAATACAACACACTGCCTTCCTGGAAACAGGTGAACCTCAAAAAGGCAAAAGGACTCTTCTAAGTAGCCTGGCCATGTTGCAGTTAAGGGCTAAAGCTGGAGTGGGATCTTGTGTCATTTTCAGCACCTCGTGGACAAAGAGCAGCAGCGTGGCCAACTTGCGCTCACCCCCCCCCCCTTTCACCAAGCCAACAAGATACCGCCGGAAGGCTGTAGATTACTGCCTCTTCTTAAATCACGTCATATTGTAAATGTGTGAGAGAACTCTTTTGCTTGGGGAGGTAAGGCAATTTGACAGCTGATGAATTGTGTTCCCCCTTGTACTTTAGCAGCAGTTTCTCAGGCTGCTGCTGCGGCAGCAATGGCGGATGTTTTTAGCTGCGTTACACTACTTGCCATTTGGGTTTTGAAGACGTTCTCTTTGTAAAGTGTTATTTTGTTTAAAGCTGTGGATTTTCAAAAAGAATTTATATTTATATAAAACACATAGGACAAGGATGTATTTAACAATGCAATGTGTATTATTCACTTTCAAGACTTCAGTCGAGAAGGACTTTCAGAAAAGTAGCTCGGCGGTGCAGTTGCTTGGTCTGAATTAGTTAAACTACCAATTATGTTTTTACTCTCTCTTTGTGTCTTCCCACCCTCTATCTCTGAATGGTTTCTCTTTTTAATAGGCAACAAATTGGTCTCAATGCTGCTTCAGGTGCTAAACTGAACAAAGCGTCATCACACGAGTTTCTTGAGAAACTCTCCAAATCCAACTTTGATATACTTTGTTATCCCAAAAATGTATAGTGCCTTGTTATTTTTTCTGTGTACAGTTTATATACAAAAAAGATCGGTCTGCTTTTTGAAGATGGCTCTGAAAAGTCTCCTATGCTCTACTTTTATAATAGTAGAAATAAAAAAACATCTCAGTTTCTAATAACTTGTTGTAAAGATAAACTGTCTTTTATGACAAAGACTCAAAGCAAAGCTTCAGAATAAACTCTTAGCAATGCACACAGACTTGTTCTTCTTCTCCCACGTAACTGATTCTGTCAGAAAATACCTCATTTCAGTAAAACACACAGAAAATATTTGCATTGTGCTGTGAACAAAGAGCAGAAATTTTCTGATTCAGAAAATTAGTATTGCGTGATAAAGAGAGAACTGGTGCCTGTGATCTAATGTCCTATAAAATGTTGTGTACAAGCAACCAAGGTTCTCCACCGGGTTCCCTGCTCATGAAATAATGGTGCTGCATAATCAGAGCCTCTGGATAAAGAGATTGTCATTTTTATATTTTTCTGTATTACCAGACACGAAGTCTAAGGTCTTGAACCACTCGTGCTAATGGGTCCAGGTGATAAACAATTGCCATTTGTAGGAAAGAGGCGACAGAAGAAATGGATATACCGGTACTTACTGAATTATACCTTCAAGATGCAGATTGGCAGCAGCTCCTTTCCTGAATTCGCCTACAATAGCAAGCACTGCTGAGAAATGCAGCCTCGTTGCTTCTTTTCCCTATGAGTGAAACAGAACAAAAATTATCATTCTTTGATTAAACTGTAGTAAGACAAATGATAGCCAGATAAAATAATTTGGCTTATGGATCACTGCTCTAGATCTTAGCTGACTTCGTAATCTCTGGCTTATATCAGACCTGCTAAAATATAGTAAGTTTCACGGCTTTTGCTCAGAAATCATGTGGTGTGGTTTTTCCCCCGGCACTGAATTAAATTCTGATTTCAACAAAGGATGCAAAGCCATATCTGGTTACTGTTTTAGGTAGCTATCTATTCACTTTGAATTACCACAACATATTCAAAAGATTTCCTCCCTTTTATGTGTCTTTCAAAGAGATGCAGTACAATGTTTTCCCTGCCTGTAAACCCGGGGAAAGCATTTCAGTAGACTTAACAGTTCAAAATTACCTTTACAGGAGGAAAATCTTCAAGCCATTGTTGCTAAGTGACATGATGATCTCTTGAGATGCTGTTCTTAACCTGACCAAATCAAATGCAATCAAGCACATTGAACAGACTGAATTGAGTGGCCTTATTGTAACCTGAAGTGTGACTTAGCCCACAAAATCAAAGTCCTTAAGACTTCTGCATAAGTAGTGTCCAGAGATGTCAACAAACACAGCTTAAAAAACAGGAAGCAACTGCAAATTATATGCTGTACTTCCGTGACATATGTGAGCATCAGTTTGAGTTCCAAGTCCTGTATGCAAGCCTGCTTTCTGTGGGGATCTGCCTATGTTAGATGAAAATTAGTAATTGCTTGCTATGACAGGACTGGCTCATGATTTATTTATTTCATTTATATTGATTCCCATAGCAGAAGTTTCTAAACTGCTCAGCTGTTCAGATTATAAGAACAAAACTGAAGTATAAAATAATGGGCACTGTAATGGGTTGAGTCTAAAAATGAACATAATCAAAACCGAATTTAAAACACAAAGAGCCAGGCTGTGAAACATCAACTTCTTAAAAAAGCCTGGATGAATTCAATAGTCTTTCACCTAGTGCCTAAAGGTAATAAAGTAAGATTGTGGGGAATGTGGCAATGGGGGGTGGGGATTCACAATCTGAAAGTCTCCAGGGGATTGGAAAACCCAGAACATATTTATGCAATTTAGTGGAGTTTTATTACATATACTATTACAAATAATGCATAGGACTGTCTACCTTTTACCATTGCATTAAATCTGGACACCATGCTGGTGCTTTTTGTAAAGAATCTTATTTATACTGTTATTACTCACCTGTGCATCCCCCTGTAGTTTTGGGCTTGTTCATGTTCTTCTCTCATGGGAGTGCTACATAGAACAAGAAGAGATCATGAAAATGATGGCAAGCAAACCTCCCTGGAAAAACCATTCCCTACCAGGGGTGCCACTACCAGAAAGGCCCTGCCTAACCTATTTATTTGGCAGAGCCACTCAGAAAAGAGCCACCAAGGATCTTTAGGTTTGGGCAGGTGCACAAAGGAAAAGACGCTCCATTGGGTAACTTGATCACAAGCCATTTCAGGCTTTCAAGACTGAAACCAGCACTTTAAATTGGATCCAAATGCAGGGAGCCAGTGCAGCCTGCAAAGGAGAGGTGTAAAGATGGTCTTATTCCAGTCCCAGTTAATGTTTTTGCCGCCCTCTTCAGGACCGGCTGCAGTTTGTTTTCAAAGGCAGATCCACAATACAACACATTGCAATTGTCTAAAATGTTCTACAAAATGGGTACACTTTTCGCACATGTAAAGAGCATGGCTCTGCAATTTCAGGAAGTCCAGGTTTCTGTGAAGGGAGCTATTTGTCTGTGGCAGTGAATGTTGTGACTCATTGAAAACCAATAAACTAAAAGTGATCACGTATGTGCATAGGGCATGCAGTATATACCCTGACCCCAGAGAATAAAAACTATTGGATTTTTTAGTTTAGTTTTACAAAAGGCCATGCAGGAATTAGCGGGGGGTGGGGCACAGTATTTTGCAGAACTCAAATGCAAAATCAAGTCAAATGACTGCAGGATCCCATCAGTGTTTGTGTGTGTGGACACACAGTGGGGCATCCAATCATGTGAGGCTCCCACCACCACTTGTGCAAATTAGTGCAGTTCAACAAGTTACTCCTGTTCTCCCCCTGCACACACCCACACACACCATTATTTATCAATGAATGAGAAAAGAAACTGCATTTGAAAATGGTCAAAGGTAGATCATTTTCTTGTGAAATTCCCATCGTGGGTTGCAGGTTTTTGTCATGATTACTTTCAAGGTGTCCGAGTAGCATTTGTGAGGGTCCCTTTCTTTCATTCTACAAATCATCTCTCTGCACTCTGCAGCCCTCCTGGGTGCCTGTGCTTCCATTAAAGGTCAGGGAAAGACATCGTGCGGCATCTCCTCCTTTGAAGCTGCTTTTCAGATCAGGAAATGTTGGCAGCCAGGGAGGCTGCAGAGAGGAAATGGAAAGATGCCATCCTTTGCACTTCTGCAAGGTAAGCTATCAAAAGTCTAAGCAAATTCTAAAGCATTCTGAAAACGAGGCAGAAAAATGGAAGTCTCTTTTGCAGACGAAGAAAAGGACAGATCTGTGGTATAGATTCACCATCTCATCTGGTTTTTCTTAGAGCTGGTTTAGAAACACCAAACTGGGACAATGTTGGTGTTGCCACAATAGTTTCAATACTTCACACTTTGGGTGAGGAACTTCTGTTCCTCCTGGTGATGTTGCACTCCCAATTCCCATCAGTACTGGCTAACATGGCCAAGGGTCAAGGATAATGGGCACTGAAATCCAAAAACACATGGGATGGGCACAGGTTCCACTTCCCAGCATTACACAGAATGAAATAATAGACTGAAGTGGGTGAACTCAAGAGCTGTGCACCACTTCAGGCTGTGTATGAGGAGGGGAGGGGTGTTGTATTCTTGCCTATTCCCCCACATTAAAAGCTGGCTTGCAGCAAACCAGAATATTGGAGAGAGGTCCTTGCTAAATTGCCTTTTGCTATATCCCATTCCCACCTGCTATTCTGGCCCTTTCACACACTCATCTATTAAGTGATGTGCTTATGTCTGCTCAACTCTCTTTGGAAATGTCAAAACTATTTTTCAGCGCCACTCAGGTTCCAGGAACACTGATCTAAATTACACCCATATTCCTGGCTTGTCAGAGCCTTATCTGAGCTGCTGCATGAGCGACGTGCTATTGTCTCTTCTGTCAAACCTTGCAGGCTGACATTGCCAGCTCTCCTGTTACTTTGCCTGGTGCCATGGTGCAGACAGAGCAATGCCCTCTGAGCTAAGGGAAGGCACTCTGGGCCGGGCGCCAGGAAACCATGGGCTGTTAAATCTGTCTGTTTTCCCTAAGGGTATAATTTAGCTGCTCCTTTCCTGCCAAAACCTGGCCATAAAATGGTGAAAGTACTCGACGTGTCACCCCCAACCTGCCAACGGAGCTGGGAACTGGATCCAAAACATTTTTCTTTCTCTCGTTCCCTCTTAAAATGCAGCCGGGTGGAATTGGGATGCGGATATCAGTGCTGCGACTGGTTTCTTTTGGGTCTCTTTAACGAGCCCTTGCTCTTTTGGGTGTACTTCTCCAGGCTGAGACCACCTGAGAGAAAAGTCACAGGATCTGATTCCCTCATTATTACCAATTGCATTATGGTCTCAAAAAGGGGAGTATGGAGGGGGTTTATCCCATATTGGCCTCAGAACAGGCCCGCGAGATCAGGAGTGAGCATGCGATAGACCAGTGGTACCAAAACTGCCCTACTAGAAAAGTTAACCAACAAACTTAAATTAGCATGGGGACAAGCAAAGGAGGCCATCTTCACCCCAGTGTGGTTCCCCTTTATCACATAACACAGCACAACAGGACAATGACCTATCCCCCCCACAGCATACAAATCAATACAGTGTTACCTCTGGATGCGAACGGGATCCGTCCTGGAGCCCTGTTCACATCCTGAAGTGAATGTAACATGCGACTGCTCGTCTGCGAGTTGCGTTTCGCCACTTCCGCGCATGCGCGTGAAGTCATTTTGAGCGTCTGCGCATGCACGAGCGGCGAAACCCGGAAGTAACACACTCCATTACTTCCAGGTCGCCATGGAGCACAACCCAAAAATATTCATCCTGAAGCTACTTCAACCCGAGATATGACTGTATGGCTAATCTGACCCAACAACCAACCCACCCCCTCAAATAAACATGCAAAGCAGCCACACTTCTGCAACCAGCATAAACAAAGGACCAATCCACATGATGCTGATACAAACCCTACGCTAACATTATGCAACAGAATGAAAGAACAACACCTCCCCATCCCTCCCCGCCCCAACTGCACTTTTCTCCACTTATTTGTCTGTTTTGTAACAGAAGAACACCTTTAATAGAAACTAATTAAAATAAACAGACCCACGAGACAGAATCACTGGATTTTAGAGTTGGAAGGGTCTTTGGCAGTCATCTGTCCCAACCTTCAGTGCAGGAATCCACAGCACTGCTGATAGGTGGGCATTCAGGCTCTGTGAAGGCAAGACAGCCTGACCCAGTGTCAAATGGCCCTTTTTACCATTGGGACATTTCTCCTAATGAAATCAAAACTACGTAGATATGGGGAATCTAGTCTCCATGATTATAGTGACCGTTACGGCATCCTCCTACTATGACATTATGACTGTTAAGAGGCAAAAGTCTGGCTTTGGGTGGTCAATTTACTGGGCCTCAATAAAAAGTGTCAATAGTATGCTGGAATGGGAGACCCTCCAGTCTAAGTGATGGAACTTGGAAAAGTGGGTTGAACCCTGACAGACAGTAAAAAAGCTGCCATTTGATGTAACATACATTTTCAAACTCCTGGCACGTTTCAGCAGGACAAAGCAAATGCCTAAGTACTGATGATATGAGGCCGCCTAAAATTTTCTGTTGCCTAAATGTTGAGCCTACTGTTGAATTCCTACCTCGAAAATGTGCTGTTTTGTCAAAATACCTTTTGCTGTGATTAGATCGGGCTATGGAATTTAATCAGCGCTAATTTCCACAGTGGGAAATATTTCTGGTTGATTGCTGCGATATCGCAAGCGGCGAGGAAAGCCATTGTGCCTCGCGGTTTTATAGCCCATCCTAGGCAGGGGTGACTTACAGTGAAGAAATGCCTTGGCACTCCAACGCCATAAATTAGATGTTGTTTTTATAATAATGTAGCTGGAGCTGGCAACATTTTATCATAAGTGCTTCAATTCCTGTGGAAAATCGTTGTGTGCTGTACGCTTGATGATGAATTGAGCATCATGTTGGGAGAGCCGGGCCGGGGCAGGAGAAGAGAAGAGAAGAAATTAATCCGGCTGATTTTATTTACCGGGTGCTTGTGTGATATTTCACCTCCTAACTCAGATGTCTTTTGTCAGGCCTGCCCTCTGCAATTCATTCAAGAAATGAGGTTTCGCTCCAGTAATATCTGGGCTAAATCTCCCTTTTCTGCGTTACTCTTTTCCTGGCCCGGTCTAGATCCTGGCTGCTAAACTGGGCATTGAAGGGTCAGCTTAAAACACCTGCTGGAAAACCCTTCACTGCTTTTGAGTTTCGAAGAAGGCTGCTGCTGCTTGGGTCCCAAGTGCATCATGGGATACCAAATGTGAGGAAAGAAGAGCTAAGAAGGAAGAGGAAACCAAGCCCTATGAGGAGCAGTTGAAGGAGCTGGGCATGTTGAGCCTGGAAAAGAGGAGACTGAGAGGAGATACGATAGCCATCTTCAAATATCTAAAGGGCTGTCCCATGGAAGAGGGAACAAGCTCGTTTCCTCCAGAGGTTGGGACCTGAACCAATGGCTTCAAGTTACAAGAAAGGAGTCCAGAAGAACTTTCTGAGAGTGAGAACCGTTTGACAGTGGAATGGACTCCCTCAGGAAGTTGTGGACTCTCCTTCCTTGGGGGATTTTAAGGAGAGGTTGGATGCCCATCTGTCATGGATGCTTTAAACCTGCATCCATTGCAGGAGGACCCTTGCGGCCCCTTCCAACTCTACAATTCTATGATCTTAGGAGGGTTAGTTTATGATCTTTGTGGTGCAGGGCTGGGAGATCTGGAACCTGCCAGATGTTGCTGGACAACAGCTCCGATCACCACCCCTGACCATTGGCCATACTGCCTGCTGGGACTCATGGGGGCTGGAGTCCAGCTGCGTTTAGAGACCCACAGGCCCCCATCCCTCTTGTGATGTGATAAGGACCACCATGGCACCAGGTGCACCCACCTTGCTTAGTCAGGTGTTCAATCAGAAACCCATTCTGGAATGAAAAAGAATCTGACGGTGGTGGTGATCTGTTTACAATGGAGAGTATGGATACCAGGAATCCAGTTGAGCACCTGTGGGTCAGTGGAGCACTGTGATGTGGTCGCAATCACACATTAACAATTTCAGTGACACACTTCCTCTCCCAGTGAAATCTGGAACCCAAGAGATGCTGCTGGCTAGGAATGTTTCTGTCTGGCCTCAGAATGTGAGCAATCTCACACGCTCTCCCCAAATGGGTGAAGCACACAGGCGCTTGACCCGTCTGCTCCTTCCCAGTACAGACAACTTCATCAGTGGGAAGCCTGCACTCTGGTTTCTTGCCTTTTCCTTTTTTATATTGAGATGATGAATTGCTATAATCTTTTTTCTTCCCCTTTACGTCCTTGTCCTCCTCCTTTCCTCACAGTGTTGTCTTCTCAGACTGTGAGCCTGATATAATTACTGTGCAGTATGTCTGAGGCGCTTTGTAAACCATAAACGTTACATTTATGATCATGATTATACGGCAGGGATGGGAAACCTGCTGGAATCCGAATCCCATCACCCCCAGGGACTCGCCCAAAGGTCATGGATGATAGGAGTTTTAGTCCAACAACATCTGAAGGGTCCCCATTGTTATCTTAGGAAAAAGGTTGGGGGAAGAGGGAAAATGGAAGGCAGGCTCCCCATGTCCTCACACTAGTGCTGCCTTCACCAACCTGGCGCCCTCCAGATGTTGCTGGACTACAATTCCCATCATCCTTGATTTTTGGCCATGCTGGCTATGGCTGATGAGAGTTCGAGTCTAGCAATATCAGGAGGGCACCTGCAGCCTAGTTCAAGATTGTCTACATATCAGTGGCTATATTGTCAGTGACTCCTTGGGATTAGGGTCATTTTATTTTTATTTGTGTCATAAAATTTACGTGCCACTTAATTGCAAAAAACAAAAAACCTCAAAGCAGTTTTCCAAAAGATAATACAATAAAATGAAGGGGGAAATTACTTGCCCTACCTGAGGATAGTAGGGATTGAATTTGGGGTTTCCTGCATGCCATGTTTGTACACATTGGCCATGTGGGTGGGGTTGATGGGAACTGTAATCTGAAGGGAACTGGGTTGGAGAAGACTCCCCTAGCGGCTTGCTTCATGTTGGTGCAATGCCACATTTCGCTTAGTAATATTCTGGCCTTTCTGATTTGGGGGACAATGAAGGCATTCAAAGAAACAACTTGAACCTTCTCCTCCTTCCATGTTCGGGCCAAAGGGAGTTGATACACATTCACAACATGCAAAGAGTTATTTTACCAGAGGTTTTCCAGCAAAGAAGGTGGTACCAGAGTGGTGTAGTGGTCCGAGTGTCAAACTAGGACCTGGGAGACCAGGATTCAAATCCCAACTCAGCCATGAAGCTGACTGGGTGACCTTGGGCCAGTTGCTGCCTCTCAGCCTGACCTACCTCACAGGATTGTTGTGGAGTTTAAATGAAGAGTGGAGGAACCACGTTCACCACTTTCAGTTCCTTGGAGAAAAAGGTGGGGTAGGAATGCAACTGAATGAATAAATGGCCAGCTCAGATTGCTCACGCAGAAAGTTCTCCTGACTTGGCCTTTCTATTTGTGTCCTATGTTCCAAAGACCCATCCTTCGAACCCAGAGATTGTCCCTCTGGAGGCCCTGGGAGGAAGGTGAATTCTGCCAGAGAATGGCAACGCCGGACAACTTGCACTCTAGGCATTTTGATGAGGTATAGCCCTAAAGGCACAATTCAGGGCAAAATACAGGGGTACCTCGGGTTACATACGCTTCAGGTTACAGACTCTGCTAACCCAGAAATAGTACTTCAGGTGAAGAACTTTGCTTCAGGATGAGAACAGAAATTGCGCTCCAGCGGTGCAGCAGGAGGCCCCATTAGCTAAAGTGGTGCTTCAGGTTAAGAACAGTTTCAGGTTAAGAACGGACCTCCGGAACGAATTATAGAGATGCATTTTAAATAAAAGGGCACATTCTACTCATATAAAAACACGCTGATTCCCGGACCATCCGTAGGCCGGATTTAGAAGGCGATTGGGCCGGATCCAGCCCCCAGGCCTTAGTTTGCCTACCCATGTACTATTTCCAGCAATGCACTTAAAGTAAATTTTCTGCTTTTAGTGTTAGCTCTTATCTTTACTGTATCTGACTAACTCTTCTGCATGCCACTTAGAAACTAAAGTGTTAATTGGTATATAAACCGTGGGAAAGAAATGTATCAAGAAACAAATTTCTAATGACCAAGTTTTTCCCATCACTTTTCTTTGCCTAAGCACGTTCTGTCCCCCCCCCTCCCTCCCTCACACACACACACACACACACACATATGTGGAACTGTATGCGATATAAATATAAAGAGTACCTGCAGAAGAGGCCTCAAGCCACGCGCGTTGTTTTCCCGGTTCTCACCTGGGAAAGAGTCACCAGCTGGCCGGCCGCTTACGGAAATGAGCTTGCGTGGCTGAGAGTCCGAGCGATGTCCAGCAGAGGGCGCCTCAGGCCAATTAAGGGGTCGGCCTCGACCTTCTCGGCCGGATCTGCGACTGCCAGCCCGGCCCCTTTTGGAAGCAGAGCCCGGGCCCGCTGGTGAGACGCCAGCGAGGAGGAGGCGGCTGATCTCACGCAACTCCTCGCGTTTCCTCCCTAGGAAAAAAATGCGCAAGCGGTGCGCGTGGCGAGAGTCAAACTAGCAGCGCATTGAGCAACATGAAAGGGATCTCGTTGAATCAGGAAGGAAGCCACGTGGAGGCTGAGGACGCAGGCCAGATCCAGCCCGTGTGCTCGCTTGTGGGCATTGCTCAGGGAGCTGCCGGCTCCGCCGCTTGTGACCCAGTTGGCACCGCGGCTCATCGCCTACGAGCCGGTGTCTCCAAGGGGCAGCGAGGGGCTCCGCGGCTCGGGCTGTTTTTGCACGACTGCAGTGCTCGGGGCACGCGATCGGGACCGCACCTGGTGCGCACGAGTCGAGACACTAGAACAAACCCACCACAGTTGGCACGGCGACCCACAAGCCCTCCCAGCTGTTCCCTGCTAGACTTTCCAAGAGCGAAAGCAGAACTGCGAAAGCGGACCCTGGTGGCCAGATAATGAATGGCTGCTCCTAACACAGCCGGCGCTCGAGCCATTTTGCAAGGTGTGAGAGCCCTGCTGGGGCCCGCAGGGGCTGACCCTGATTGCTGCAAGACCCATCAGAGAGTTGGAAGGGATCCTGAGGATCAGCTAGTTACAACCCCTGCAAATACGCGTGTCACAGCTAAAGAATCCCTGGAAGATACAGGACACCGTGTGGTGGAGAGAAGTGTCAACAGTGGAAGTCCCTAAGGGTCCAGGAGACAAATGCCGCCTCTCATGTTTCTGTTAAGTCCTTGGCATTCTCCCCAGGCTATACCCCTCACTGCCCCTGCTTTGCGGAATTTTTGCATGGCTTTGATGTGGTCTTCTGCGAACGCCTCTTGCCTGCCTGACAGAGAGGGTTGCGTGAACAAAACTAGCCCACAGTACAAAAGTAAAAATTACATTCATTGCTCCACACACTTTTGCCCCTGGGTACAAATTAGGGGAGAGCATGCACCGAAATGCAGAACACACAACAATGCATTACAGTGGTACCTCGGGTTAAGTACTTAATTCATTCTGGAGGTCTGTACTTAACCTGAAACTGTTCTTAACCTGAAGCACCACTTTAGCTAATGGGGCCTCCTGCTGCCGCGCCGCCGGAGCACGATTTCTGTTCTCATCCTGAAGCAAAGTTCTTAACCCGAGGTAATATTTCTGGGTTAGCAGAGTCTGTAACCTGAAGCGGTATGTAACCCGCGGTACCGCTGTATATCAGAGGGAGAAACTTGGGAAAAAAATTGGTGAGTGAGAGAAAAAATGGCATACAAAATGTACCTATTAAGAGAAATGGGATTTCCATGCAGAAATATGGGAAGCTCAACTGAAGCTTGGGAAACTGAAAGGAACCACAACTGACAGATTCTCTCCTCTCCAGGCAGCAATAATAATAATAATAATAATTTTGTAATATTTTCATTAGTTGTACTCTGCCCATCTGACTGGGTTAGTATCATCTATGCTGCAAGTGGGAGGTGGGCGGGGGAGGAGCCTTCCTCTCACAGTTCTCAAGATCTGCAGCTCAAAACCCCCTTCTCCACCTCCCCATTTCTTCTCTTGCAATTTGGGTGTGAAGGTTGGCTGGCAAAACTGTTGTGCGAATTTCTGTAAACTAGCCCTGAACTGAAACTGCATTACGAGAGGCTTTTTCCAGCACTCAATTGATTCCACGTCCACCTCCGTGTGTTGTTAAAGGGAATTTGGGAACCAGCAACAGAAAGCGAAGCAGGGCTCATTAACTTCAGGAAGCCATAAGGATGCTGGCAGCTTTTGACACTGACTTCATCCTCCTCGCAGAGTGGGCTGCAGGCCTCACTGGGGCAGTCCCCCCCCACACACACACCATTTGTTTCCAAGTCCTGCTTATAGCAACCTTCCAAGCACCTGTGAGAAGGTGACATGGTTCATAGATGGCATGCAAGCAGATATGCTTGCCCTTGCTGCATTTTTAGCTGTTGCCCCTGTCAAAGAGCCCTAAGAGCAAGGTTTTTCATGTGTGGCTTAAAAACCCAGATCCGAAGCTTTAGAGCGCTGTAGTCTGGGGAAATCGCATCCCGTGAAACCTGAGCGCTGGGGAGAGAGGGGAGTCTATTACTCGGGATATTGATGCGCATCAATAATTCAGCACCCCAATCCTTTCTCCAAATGCCTCTTTCCAAATCGCTGCCAGGCAGAGCCAGCTGACATCAACCCAAATGGCGTCCGCACCTGGCTTCGCATCTGGCTTTGCATTCCGAGTCCTGCCTTCACGGTGCCCAGAGAGGTGGGCTGCTGAGAGCTTACCTGCTCACCAAGGTGAATGACTTGGGCACGGAGCTCACGCTGGGACTGTGGGCAGAAGGTAGGTCTGGATCTACTGGATGCAACAGGAACCCCAGAAAGGAGCTAGGAGACAGAGTAAAAAGCAGCGGGGAAGGTGGAAGAGATATTTATTAAGAATTTAAGAGGAGCCTGCTGCGTCAGACCTAAGTCCCATCTAGTGTGACATTCTGCTCTTTTACAGAGGCCAACCAGATGTCTGCGTTGAAGCCCAAAAGCAGGAGCACTCGCCCCTCCCAGCAGTATGGATTCCCCTGGTTTAGAATATAGCAGCACCTTCCCAACACTACTGTTAAAATGCCCGCAAAAATAGCAGCACCTTAACCTGGCACCTGCGTTCAGGACTCTCCAGCTGTGTAGAAATCAAATCAGATCAGATCTGATCTCCAGTATTTCCTGGAAGTGATGAGCTCTTGTTATCTCCAGGCAAGCATTCTGTGGCCACGGATGAACAGAAGCTTCTTATACTGGCTGATTATAAAATAATCAGTGTGTGTGTTGTTATTTTTTTTTCAAAAAAATTAAATTAAAATCCCACCTTGTCCATAGATGGGCCACCTGGGTGCAAACTAGTCACGAATATTCCAAACGGCTGTTATTGGCTGTGTTTGTCATAATTGGTTACAGTGTTTATACTATTTTTGGTAGTTGTTTCAGGTCACTTTTGTGAGGAAAGCAAATAAGAGAAGAAGGCTGCAATACTATGTACGCTTTGCTGGGGGTAAATCTCATTTAACTAAATGGGACTCGCTTCCGCCTAGATATGCATAGGCTTGCATTGTTAGAATTTATTTATATAGTGCTTTAGACTGTTCAGAGCACTTCCCTTGTACAATCTCAGTCCTTACAACAACCCTGTAAGGTGGGTCACTTTCTTGCCCCCATAGTGCAGATGGTAAGAGAGAGACTGGCTTCAGGGCAAGCCCACCCCCTGAGTTCATTGCTGTCATTGAAATTTGAACTGGGACTCTCCTGCCTTTCTCACAGGATGTATAATTCAAGGCTGGAAGGCAGGTCACTATTTGGGAATGGATGGGAATTGGAAAGCAAGGCTTTGCTTGCTGGCAAGCCAGAAGCAGGAACGGCTTGATCAGGTGGTGACGAGCATCACACATATACTTTACACTAGAGTAGAGGAGCTCATGCACAGAATCACAGAATTGTAGCGTAGTGTCATCTAGTTGAACCCCCTGCAAGGCAGGGATCTTTTTGCCCAACCTGGGGCTCGAACCCACAACCCGGAGATTAAGAGTCTTGTGCTCTACCGAATGAGCTATCCCAGGGCTGATTAACCATGCAAAGCCATCTGCAGGACAGCTGCTGTCGCCCGATGCTGTACCACTTGAGTAAGGGGAGCCACAGATAAGTTTGCTCATACTTGAGAGCCCAGAGCCAACGCCACTGGGTAGGAATTTCCTTTTCTCCTCATGTCACAGCATTACACAATTGGACAGGAACTGGGTGGAGGGAGCAGGTATTTCCCTTCTCAGAGGCCTGGGGTGCCAGTCTCAACAGCCTAGGGAAGAGTTCCTGCAGAAGGGATACCTCGGGCGTGGTATGCAGCAAAAGGTAATTTCCTGCCATTCATCTCCCTTGTGTTCCTTCTTCTTTGACAGCAGTTTTAAAGCACACAGATTTGGCCCCAGCAGCAGAACACAGGCTTTGCATGCAGACTGCATGCATTTCTTAGGTACGTCTGGAAGAGACCCCTCTCTGAGCTGTTGCCAGCCAGTGTCAACAGTACTAGGCCAGATAAACTGGGTATTTTGCCAAGGCAATTTGTTGTGTATACCTCTGGTTGCCATGTGAAACCTTGGTGTTTTTTTCCAGAAAGCTTTTGTGACTGGTCAAAGCTGCTTTGAGTGCACGGTTTTATTTTGGCCCAGCTGGGTATTTGCTATTTTATCTTCTTGCTTCTGCTGCTACTATTTTGGGTGGGTGTGGTTTGTTATCCAGCGACATTTGGAGGGCTGCAGGTTCCTCATCCTGGATGAAGATGCAACCTTAGTATCTCCAGGCCTGAAACCCTAGAGAACCACTAACAGGCCTGCAGCATAGACCAGGTGCAGGGAACCTTTAGCTCTCCAGATGTTGCTGAATTACAACTCCTATCAGCCTCAGCAAGGATGACCAATGGCCAGGGATTATGGGAGTTATAGTTCAGCTTCTGGTTGGCCATAGGTTCCCCATACCTGGGACCAGTGTTTTAACATGGTGGTGGTATTATTATTATTATTATTATTATTATTATTATTATTATTATTATTGGCAGCTTCCAGCAGAATATACAAAAACGCAATAGATTAAAAGCTTCCCGATACAGGGTTGCCTTCAGATGCCTACAGAAGGTTGTATAATTATTTAAACATCTTCTAAAGACCCCAGCAATGTTTTCAGGGTAGCTCAGTGGAAGAACACTTACTTTCAATACAGAAGATCCCATACTCAATCCCTGGTGGAGAGCCACTGGTGGTCAAGGCTGACAATATTGAGCTAGATTAGGGATGGGAAGTGTGTGTGGCCCTCTAGGTGTGGCTGGACTCCAACTCCCATCAGCCCTGCTCAGCAGGGCCTAAAGTCAGGAATGATGGGACTTGCAGTCCAACATCATCTGGAGGGCACCAGGTTGGGCAAGGCTATGCTGTGCGAGGGCATGGAGAGACCTGCTGTTCCCTTTCCCTAACCTAAAATCATAACAACTATGTTGCTTATTATTTACAAAGAGCCTCAAACATACTGCCCAGTATTGAAAGGAAACACCTGTCTCTGAGCAAGGTGAGCGAAGGATCTGACTTTATCTAGGGCAGCTTCTGAATCCTGGCTTCCTATATTGTTGTTTTTCCTGTTGGGGTTCTTTTTACAGCTGCACAATAGTCAGAAATTTGTCCATGGGCAGGTTTCCTGTTAAATCTCAGTCTGTCCCCACACGGGTGAAAGGCACGAGAGACAGCTACACCAAGAAATCTTCAAGCTGTAGGTGAGGTGGGCCATTCCTGGGGAGGTACAAACCTCTTCTACCCAACCCCTTGGTGAGCAGCGGTGTACAAGAGAGAAAAGGAATCCAGTTGCAACCATTATGCCCAGTCTGTTGCACGCAGAATGGGGAAGCTGAGATTCCAGAGTGGGGGAAGTGGCTTCATGTGGGGAAGGGCCCCACAGTGCAGTGAGGGAGCCCCCAAAAGGTTCCAGGTTCAGTCTTCAGGTGGGGCTGCCTGTAATCCTGGAGAGCTGCTGCCAGTCAGTGTAGACAATACTGTACTAGATAGACCTCTGGTCTGATTGGGTATAAAGCTGCTTCTTATGTTCCTAATATTTTAAAACGGGGGCCCCTGATATGGCATAAAATGCCTCGAGGGTTCTGTCCTAGCACACTTACTTGGAAATGATGGACCAGAGTCAATAAGATGTCCTTCCAAGAAAACAGATTTAGGCTTTCAGATTATGACTCAGAAGGGAAGCAAGGGATCCCTTAAGAGGTGCTTAGGAGAAGGCTGGAGGGAAGCAGAGAGAGAGAGAAAAGGAAAGAAAACAGCCAGCATCCTGCATCTAGGTGGTTCACGTCGATGAGTCCATGTCAGCTGCCTTGCTCTGAAATGCAAGCCGTGGTCACGCCCTGCACATGAATCAACAGTGGTGCTCATCTGGAATGCATCTGCTCCAGAGCTCTGGCTCACAGCTGTCATGAAGGGGGTGGCTGCTCCTTCTTTCCTGTCGAGTCTTCAGATGTTGTGGGACAGGTCTCCATCCATCCATATCGGATGCTGAGCAGAACCGCCGCCACCATATTCTTGCCACATTCCCCAACGTCCTCCTCCCTTTCCTGAGTCACCCACATAGGCTTTGGTTTCCACAACTGGAGGGCATCCTCGCCCACAGAAGGGCTGTGGGACAGGGAATTTCCTAAAGGGCAAGGCAGATTTCCCAGAGTCGGTGTGGTGTGGTGGTTGGAGTGTTGTACTAAGACCTGAGAGACCAGGTGTGGTGATCACACAGGGTCCCCGGACGTTTAACGGTCTATTGATCCCTGTGCCACCACTGTTCTCGCTTCCCCGCTGCCACCAACCCGTTACTCTCGGGTAAAACGCTGAGTCCAGAGAGTTGTTAAAAGTGAACAAAAAAACCCCAAGTTTATTTTACAAACATTAACAAGTTTATGGTTTCTCAGATAATATTCCTGTCAGTATCTTAACTTTAGTTTCTTTACCAGCCTAGAACTTCCTAATACCTTCTGTCTGATTATCGCAACTGTTTGACTGACTCCTCTTAACAAATTCTCTCATTCTCTAACACCAGACTAGCCCAACCTACAGACTTTTCTTATCTGTCTCTTCTAACTCTAGACTGTCTTCTCAACAACTCTTAACTCCTAACTCCCCTCTCAAAAAAAACCCCTCTGTGCTTAAACCTTATACACAATTAACTCCGCCCCTTGGGTTCCCATTGGTTAGTCAAATTACAATCAGTTAACCCTTTCCTTATGAACCCAGTATGATGTCACACCCCTAGGAGGGCAAACGCCACACCTGGGTTCAAATCCCCAGTCAGCCATGAGGCTCACCAGGTGACCTTGGGCTGGTCGCGCACTCTCAGCCTAAACTCCCTCACGGGGTTGTTGTGAGGATAAAATGGGGAGGAGGAGAATTATATATGCCACCCTGAGGTCCTTGGAGAAAAGGTGGGATAGAAATGCAATAAATAAAATGTTGCTGTCCTTAATAAATCTCCCTGAAAGCTCTACCTTTGCTGAATGTGCTGTAGCTG
The DNA here is from genome assembly GCF_964188315.1 of Podarcis muralis. NCBI lineage: Eukaryota > Metazoa > Chordata > Lepidosauria > Squamata > Lacertidae > Podarcis > Podarcis muralis. The sequence continues at coordinate 20,332,401 of NC_135666.1, read as the reverse complement.
GGACAATGGCAGTTCAAATCTCCGCCCCACCACTCAGGGTAACGCATCCTTCAGTTAAACGCATGAGCTCAGGCTCTTCTCTGAGGAGAAATGGAATGTTTTTTTGACTGAGGGTTTGTTTATTTTATGTAAAATATTTCTGAGCTGCCCTTCATCAAAAGATTCTAAAGCCGTGTTGATTAACAGATTGTAAGTAGTTGCTGGAGGCAATGTTTGCCAAACAAGCAGAATGGAATAGATGTGAACCGTACACAGTACATATGTGGACAGCGCAAGAGGCAGCCAGGTCCGGCCTGCTGAAACCTTAACCTTTGTCTCTAGCAGACCTGACGTTACAAAAAAGTTGGCTGTACTTTTGGTCAAGAATTAAAGTGAAAAATACAGAACAGTTTGCGTCATACCTTCCCCACAGATGTTACTAGACAAAATCCTCTCAGACAAGGGACTGTATGACAACCACTACTTCTTATGCTTATATAAGAATGTATCACAAGCATTTAATTGCTTGTGATATGCATGTCCGGGGGGGATCATTCTACCACTCCCCACAGACTTGGACTGAGAATCCAGAAATTAAAAAAAACCAACCATGTTTCCCAACTTGTACCTGATCTGCATGCTTTGCTTCTAATGCTTAGCTTGCTGCAGATGTACTTGAGTGTGACAATCAAACCATGATTTCAAAGCATCTTTTTGCTGTCTTGAAGCCAAACTTCTCTTAGGTTTTGACCTGAATAGTAGCTCACAGCATTGATTGATTGATATTGCATTTCTATACCCCTTTCCTCCAACGAGCTCAAGGCTATGTACACAAACATCTCCCCCTTCTCCATTTTATCTTCACGACAACCTTGCGAGGTAGGTTAGGCTGAGAGATAGTGACTAGCCCAAGGTCTCACGGTGAGAATTTTAACCCGGGTCTCCCAGGTCCTAGTCTGACACTCTAACCACCACACCACTCTAGGTCCCACACTATGCATTTTGCTATGGACCATCTTTCTTTGCAAATGTCAAAGGCAGGTATTTAGGGGTGGGTGAGCATCCTGTTGCTTGCCCCAAATGGGGCTGAGTCATTGCCTGGGGAAGGTCTGCTAGGAAGGTCTTAGCTCAGTGGTAGAGCATCCGCTTTGCGTTCAGGAGGCTCCAGGTTCAATTCCCAGCATCTCCACTCTGGGCTTGGACTGTCCCCTCCTTGGAAGCTTGAAGAGTTGCTGGCCCATCAGTGTAGACAATGCTGAGCAAGATGGACCAGTGGTCTGATTCAGTACAGGGCAGCTTCCTTTGTCCCTACATACCATCTGCCTCCTCCCTATCTCTCAAGGCAAGTGACTGAGGCCCTCATGCAAGGAGGGGGCGGAGGTAGCAGCACCTTTGAGTCCTTTTCTTTGAGCATCCCCATTCTATGATGCTAATAAGATGCTTTCTTTTTTGCCGGTTCCAAACACAAGTTTGCCAGTCCCTTGAGACAGGGATCCGCAGAATAAACTCTGGAGCCAGAGTGGAGTCTTTAATAAAGGTTCAGTGTGACTCACACTGATGAGTCTTGTTCTTAATTGCCCGGGTAAATTGCACAAACAATTCGCTTTGAAGGAACGGCCTCTCAGATCTCCTGTTGTATTTGTGGAAGACCCAGGCAAGGATGGAACACAACCTCGTAAGCTTTGTAAAAACTGAACAGAACAAACAAACAAAATCTGGACAGCAATGTTGGATTCTGCCCCCACCCCAACCCATAAGTGGCTCCCTGGATTTTTGGACGCTGCTTTCAGGTTTGTTTCCAGAAGCCTAATTCTCATACCACTCTGTGGCCACCTCTCTCTTTCTCTGCTGGCAGAGGCAAGTGTGCTGGCTGAGATCCAGGATTCACATCCCTGAGCCAGCTTTTGACCCAAATTGTTGAAGTCAAATTTGGGAGGAGAGAGAACAGCGATCTCTAATCGGAGATACTGGTTGGGGAAGGGGGGACGATTGTTACCATGAAAAAGGAAGGAAGACCCTTAGGTACCCTTGCTGAGAATCTCATAATGCCAGCAACAATAAGGGTTGGTGCTATTTGAGCGGAGCAGCCTTCCCCAACCTGGTGCCCTTGAGAGCAAGTGCTGGCTGGGGCAGGTAGGAGCTGCAACAGCAACCCCATGGAGGGCAAAACCCTTTCTTACATCATTGCAATAATTTCTGGCAACAAGAGCAGCGGTGTAATGCACAAAAGACCATTCTGGTTTTGGATTGCTCTCAAGGTAGGCCCACAAGGAAATCTGCACACATGAAAAGGCAGGCTCTATTTAGCATTCAGGTTTCAGGTGCCCCCCCCCCATGAGCCCAACTGCTCTTTATTAGGTAGTGTCCAGAAATATGGGGTGGGCGCTTCTCTCGTTTTCCTTGGTAAGGTTTTGGAGTTTATCGTGCATTCTGTTTTTACTCCTCCTGGCTTTGGTTTTGGAAAGAAAATATTTGGAGCAGAAGTACCGGTAGTTATTGTTCTCACCTCCAGCAGAGTGGCTAGAGGTTCTTGGCCAGTTGTGAGGAACCTCTCCATAGCTCAGAGGGAGAGCATCTGCTTTACATGCAAAAAAGTCCCGAGTTCAATCCCAGATAGGGATGGGAAAGTGTCTTGCCTGAAACCCTGGACAGCAGCTGCCAGTCGGTGTAAGCAATACTGAGCTAAGGGGCCAACGGTATAAGCCAGCTTTCTGTGGCCCTACAGGCCCCTCTCTCTGGCCCTCAAAACTCTCCCCGGGACTGTCCCTCACTGGTCCCCCTCACCCCCTGAGTGTATTGCATGTCCTTGAACCCCAATAATGCTTCTTGCCTGTCTGGATGGAGGACAGAGAGGGATGTGGGAGTAGCATGTGTAGAAAACCAGGCTATGTTACAAATTTACATACGTTGCTCCACCAACTTTTCCTGGTAGCCCCTCCCACCACTGGCATGTGGCCCTCCAGAAGCTTGCACGGAAGGTAATGTGGCCCTTGAGTGAAAAAAGTTACCACTCCCAGTCTGGATGCAGAAGAGGCTGAGAAGGAAGCCACCCTCCCAAAGGATGGACGGCACCCACCTAGTACCACGATTGGCACCCCTTTGTGCCAATCCGAGGCCCTTACGCCAGATCTCCTGACGAGTTGCAGCTCTGCTGCAGTAACACAGAGCTGGGCCAGGAGCCAGAGAAAGCATCAGCAAATGCTCCTCTATCATCCCGTTTTGCCTTGTGGTGGCTGTTAGCTTTAATGGGCTTGAGGCTTTTTCTGGATTCGCAAAATCAAGGCCTTGCGCTGACACTTCAAACTCTCATTCCTTCCCTGGGATTCCTGTTAATTTCCTTCTTCCCTGTTCCTTATGGTTCCCGGTTCGGGAGGAAGGCCGCCATCCTGCCCCTCTCCCTTAATATTTAAGCCATCGCTCTTGTTACCTCACTGGGCTCAGTCCATAGGCACTCACTATATGTGGCTAATAGATGGGAATGCCAGTTTGCACAATGACCCAAGATTAAAATTAAGTAGGAAAACTAAACATGCCTGATGAATTTTTTTTTAAAAAAAGGGTCCTGTGGAAGTTCAACAGGAAGTGGGCTTGGCTGACAGAATAAGAATTAAATAGAGGGTCAGGCCATCTAACCCAGTGTTTCCTGCTCAGACTGGCAGCAGCTGTCCAAGGTCTCTCAGGTCAAGAAAGGGCTCTTCCCTCAGCCACTTCCTGTTTCTTTGTAACTGGAGATGCAAGTAACTGAACCCAGAACTGCCCACGAGGAAAGCCTGTGCTCTGCAAACCACAACCCCCTCAGCAGTAATATGTGAAGAAGAGGGATTTGCTGCCAAACTGGTAAAACACATCGAAAGTGCCTGTGAGGAACACAGAGGGGAGGAGACCCAACCCCCACAGAGGTCTCTTTTTTCCCTAATTAAAGGAAGGGTTTCTCACGGGACGAGGCACAATCCTTTGCACCCTTTCCCAGGACTTCTTCTTTCACTGTGAAGTACAATCCCGCTCGGCTGTGAACTTCAAGGAGCGAAAAGGAATTAAATAGCGCCTCTGTTTGTGTCGGCCTTCACCTTGGCTGCTCTCTTGCAAGTGGGGCCTGTTTCCTTTCCCAAGGCACAACAGGCAAATGAGGTGGAGGGAGGGGGGTGAAATATCTCTTCCTGCTTCCTGGGTATTGTGGTTCACCATCACGTCAAAGAAGATTTTTAACCACTCTCCCCTCCATTGCTCTCTGTAGCCTCAGGGTGAGCGTTCATCACCCAAGTCCAGCGACTGGGCTTTGTACCTGGAGCTGGAGTATGCCTTGATTGGAACAGCTATTGGTTTGGTTTTGTTTTATCAGTTGCCTGGTTTTCAGTTTGAAAGCCAGCTTCCAAAGTAGGTGGCAGGATGATTTAAAAGATAAAGCATACAAAAGGATGTATAATAAATTAAATATAATGCACAACAATAATAAATAATAGTAAGGGCTCAATAATAATAATAATAATACAAACAGCAAGATGAAAACAGAGGCAAGATATATGAATTACAGAACCAGGGTGAAATACCACAGGAATAAAATCATTTGGCATTAAATCATCAGGGCATTCTCTTGGCAAGAAAACTGACTAAAATGCCTGGGTGAATAAAAGTGAAGAAGTCAGCTTGATCTGGTGCCTGAAACTTAAAAGTGAGACTCCATTGTCATAAGTCAGGTGCCACCACTAAGAAGGCCCTTTCCCCGGTTACTCGCCACTGAAGACAGGGCACCACTGAGGCAATGAAGATACTAGTTCTGAGGCAGGTTCATGCGGAAGAAGGTAGTCTTTCAAGTTCCAGAGACTCAAGCCTTCTGTCTTCTCCTCACAGTGACAATATCTGTCCAGAAAGGTTTGCCCATTTGAGTGAGTGGAGGGGGCTGTGGGGGCTGCATTTGCACTAGTGGTTCAGGAGCGTGTTAAGCAGTATATAAAAGCTTGAAATAAATAAAATAAATATAAACATGCACCGACTACAGTGGTACCTCATGTTACATACGCTTCAGGTTACATACCCTTCAGGTTACAGACTCCGCTAACCTAGAAATAGTGCTTCAGGTTAAGAACTTTGCTTCAGGATGAGAACAGAAATCATGCTCCGGCAGCGCGGCAGCAGCAGGAGGCCCCATTAGCTAAAGTGGTGCTTCAGGTTAAGAACGGACCTCCGGAACGAATTAAGTACTTAACCTGAGGTACCACTGTACTTAATTTCCAAATTGTATTAATCGTGTGAAGAAATATGATAAATATGAACAAATATGGGGGAATTCTGATCATAAATAACACCGAGTTTTTTTATTTAAATGTAATTGGGTTTGTTTGTCTTTTAAGAAAGTTTTGAATCTGAATTTTACAGCTCCTCTTCAATGCCAGCCGCAGAGTTCCACACTCCTAAGCTATCTCCCCTTGGCTCTCTTTATTAGCTGCTGGAATTGATTTGGTTTGGTTTTTCCGGGAAACTACGGCGAGATGCTGCAGTGTTTTGCAACCACTGCCTGGCATCGCCCAGCAGGCCCCTGCCAGCAGGGCCACCTGCGCTGGTTTCAGTGACGTCAAATGAGTCCCAGAAATGCTGACATCTGCTCCTGAGGTTTGCCGCTAAAGTGCTTTTCTTTAGATACGCAAGTCAAGGGACTTTACCTGGAGCGTTGCTTGGAAAAAATGTTTGAAGTTGCTATAGAAGGCATTTAGGAAAAACTTACCCAACGAAAAATCTGGGCTTTGCTCCTCGGCCAAGTCTTACGCACGCTTGGCCTCCTCCTCCTCGCCTCGTTTCAAAGTTATCTTGTTTCTCCAACAGAGGGACTCCCTATGGCCGTCAATCTCAATGAGGTTGACACACCTCCCCATAGGCCTATATTTCAGCTGTTCATAAATTGGCAAGTTTTATTATCCCTTTTGATTGCTCTGCAGCCGGGGGGTGGGTGGGGTGGGGGAAATGTCAAAACTTTTTCGCCTTGTTCAACTGGAGAAACACGTAGCTGCCGGGTAACGTAATGAGTTCTGTTAAGGGAACTTAAGAGTTTTTCTCTCTCTCAAACATAGAAATCAGCGCCTATATTGACTTCTCTGCCTAGGAAAGCCAACATGCTCAGAGGCTACAAGTACCCCAACAAATGCTTCGGTCCCGACTCCCTGGGACAAAAGTGTCAGTGATAGACAGTCTAGCCTCCGAAGGGAGGTGCATAAGTTGTGTGTGGCTTTTTGTAGATTCACTGTTTGCTTGCCTATTTCAAAATGGTATACCCTGCGTTTCTTTGTGACTAAACCAAATTAAACATATTGGTAATTGCAGATCACAAACACACAGAGAGCAGTCATTAAAACAGCTATGCAAATGTACAACGACGCCCTCAAAACTGCCTCAGCCAATCTCAAAAGCTTTCTGGAAAAGCCACATCTTCACACTGCTGTTGGAGGGATACAAAGGAAAATGACTTATATGTCAGACCATAGATGCACCTCACCCAATATTGTCAACGCTGACTGGTAGCAGCTCTCCTGAGTATCAGGCAGCAGTCTCTCCCACTTCTACCAGCAGATGCCAGGGGTTGAACTCGAGACTTTTTGCATGCTTTCACACAGAATCATAGAATTGTAGATTTGGAAGGGACCACAAGGGTCATCTAGTCCAAGCCCTTGCAATGCAAGAAACGTTTGCCCAACGTAGAGCTCGAACCCACAACCTTGAGAGTAAGAGTCTCATGCTCTACCAGCTGAGCTATCTCAGGTGTGCATCAGCGCTGGCAACTGATCTGCGATTGGGGTGAGAATCATGGAACACTTCCTTTCCTTTCTAGATTTATATGCCACTTTTCTACTGAAGCACTTATGGCTCTTTGCAGTTTAAAGTATTGACACACTATCCAAGATGCAGGAGAGGAAAGGTTGTGGGGGAAGACGAAAAAGAGGGAAAATAAGAAAATCCAGGTACCAACTTTTTCTTACCATTCGAATGGCCTCCATAATGAGGTTGCATAATGTGGGTGCAATGGATGGTCACTGCAGCAAATCCACTTTTTAAGAAAAGCCCTTTTTTTTTGCAGTTACTGAAGTGACAAGAAAATGCATCGAAAAGTTTGGGAGGGATGTGTAAAAACATATACACACCCTAGAAATCACAATGAATGCTCAACAAACAGGTGTTTTGGAAGACCCCTTAAGGAAATAATAAATGGAAGTGTCAACAAAATGCAGAGTAAAACTTTACTTTCCTGTGTGAGAAAATCACAATCTTGCTTGTTCATTTATGTGCAGAGTTCTGGCTCAGGGGATGACACAATTCCCTTAACATTTGTTTGCCCCACATCCTGCTTTTTAATCTGTGATAACAGCTTGCCACACACCTATTTTTACAGCACATTATGAAAGCCAAAAGGTATAAACAAATCTTTTCAAACAATATTCCTTTCATTTATGACATCGAAAACAGACCTGCAAGATAGCCTAATTCCCTCACCCTAAAACCCCATTACATTTTAATTTATCTATCAATCCGTCAGATTTTACCCATCAGATTTGTGTCATAAAAATCACAATGAAATTGTTATCTAATGGCTCCTAATAAATGTCAAAAAATAACTTGTGGATGGTCATTTGGAATATATTGGAAGTCATTAAACATCAATTAAACTATGTTTTACTAATACTTTATTACAGTCTTTATAACTGAACCACGAGGAGGGGGAAAGATTTGCTGGCTGCTTTATTTAAGTCAAGACATCGTAAAAGTTCTTACTGCTTTCACTATCAAATGTATTGATTCTGCTCAAATTTTTCTCCTAGGAGAATCGCTGACAGCTGTTCCTTACAAACAATCCTGACTGCAGAGAACTGCAGGAGGGTGTTCTGTGGCTCCACCTCACTTAACCACAGGGAAAGCTGCTAAGGGGCTCTTCCCTTAAAAAATTAGGACCAATAAAACTGACACCTGGGACTCAGCCACCACTCACCTGTAGAAATGGTACTTGGAAAGACCTGCTTCAGAAAGCAGGTGGGAGGGTTGTGTGGCTGAATGCTTATAGGTGTGTGAGGCTGTGTTAAACAATGGTTTTTAAAAGATGGGGGGGGCACCCTTGGACTACTCCAGAAAATGTCCACCCACCCAAACATTCAGCCCTTGAACTTCAGAGAGGCCCACCCACCTCATGAATATGCAAAAGACAAGCTGTACTAAATACAGAGCGACAAGACAGCATAGACCAAACCACCCTATAAGAAGTCAGACAGAGACATGGCAGGCAAGGGAGCACTGAAGGACCTTGAAAAGAGAGAGGTGGGGGGGTCACACCCAAACCTGCAGCTAAGAGGCCCATTGCAAAAACTAGTGGAGTGGCCTTGACCTCCCTGTGTATGAGCAATGCTAGCTTCCTGTCCATGCTTTCTTGCTGCAGATCCACACCCTGTTCCACACCCATCCTGAAGTGGTTCCCTTTAGGAAAGACAACCTTGCATCCTTTTTCTGAGCTCAAAGGGGCAGCAGAGCCAAAAGCCCTGGGGCTTAGCCCCCCCCCCCCGACATCCCCTTACAAAACCCCTGGTAGTCCCAAAGAAGCATAGAATGCAAGAGTTGGAAGGGTCACTGGAGTTCACCTAGTCTCACCCCTTGCTCAGAGCAGAGATCTACAGCAGGGGTCAGCAAACTTTTTCAGCAGGGGGCCAGTCCACTGTCCCTCAGACCTTGTGGGGGGCCAGACTATATTTTGGGGGGGGGGGAGAACGAATTCCTATGGCCCACAAATAAACCAGAGATGCATTTTAAATAAAAGGGCACTTTCTACTCATGTAAAAACACGCTGATTCCTGGACCGTCCATGGGCTGGATTTCGAAGGCGATTGGGCCGGATCCGGCCCCCGGGCCTTAGTTTGCGTACCCATGATCTACAGCTACAGCATCCCAGATAACTGCTGTCCTCCTTCTGCTTAAATGCCTTCAGCAAAGGAGAGCCCACTGTCTGTTCTACTGTCAAAGAGCTCCAAATCAAGAATAACTGTCAAGCTGTAGGTTAGCTGGATGCTGGAGGAACCATGCAGCCATTCATTCACACATTTGTGCATTTATTTTGTACATGTATCCCTTGCCCTGATGCCATCTTGGCACTTGAAAGGTGGCATTCGTGAGGTTCCCAGGTAGTCTCCCGTGCAGACACTGTCCAGACCTGCAAGGTGGCAGCCCTCACCTCATGCCCCGAGACATCCCAGACCAATGCCCAGATCTGTGCCCAGTCACTGCGCAGCATCAGAGTCACTTTCCAGCCATATCCACAGAGTGCCAAGCTGATTGCCTAGCCTGACCCTTAGATGCTTTTCCTCTTGATAGCCTTAGCAGGGCTACTGCCTCTCAGCCCCTGCACATACACAACCCATCTCCCGTACAGGGAATACTAGGACTGCGTGACCTTACTAGACAACTTTTGAGGATCACTAAACTAGTGTTTTTTCAAAGGGCTTTGAATACTTGCAATAAAGGCTGGTGCTATTGGGGAGTGTTACTATTATTGGGGAATATCATGCTGTGGATGGCATGAGCTGATGGGGAGGAAGATAACTTCTACACAGTGAGCAAAGTAAGCAACCCATCATTTTGTTATACAAGTAGCTATTAGCATTCAATAATATTCTATTGTGTCAGTGTACAAATGTGTCATTATCCTCCACTTTCCTCCGCTGCTCCTTGAATTATTACTATGGCTACATTCCCCCCTCTCCCCGTCCCTCCCCATTTCTTCTTCCGTAAATTAGCAAGTAATAGATCTCTGTTAACTAAAGCTAAACAACCCTTCAACCTCTTTCTCCGTGATAAAGCTGTAGACGAGAGCATTTCGCTGCAAAAATAGTAAATAGGCACCATATGTCATCAGCAGAACTAATGTCTCCACATACATGTAAACCTGGGCTAATGGGCCCTGCCAAAATATTTTAAACCATCTGTTTTGACTTAGCTGTTTTTGAGAAATTATGTTTATCAGGCTAATTTATTTTGCTGTCAACAGCACCAAGTGAGACAGTTGCTGCTAAACAACATCATTATATATATCGCATTTCTGGCACAATACCAGCAGGCTTTTGCTTCTCTCGTTCAAAATGCGACCGGAATAAATAAGCAGTAACGTTGTCAGCATATTTAAAGATCTAGCACGGGGTGGTAATGCATCTGCCTGGATCTGCAGTGTTCCAGCAAGGGGGTGCTGTCGCAGAGCAGTCCTTAAGGGTAGGCACCAGGGCAGCCTCAGGAGGAAGGGCAGGAGCGGTGCCACAGGTGGCCCAGGAAGTGGGCATCTGCGCAGCAGACCTGGAGAGAGAACAGAAGGGCCCTGCACGCATGGATGAGATGACACAGAATCAGGTTACACTTCTGTCTGTCTTCCTGCGCTGCATGGCACTGATGCTTTCTCCGTGGGCACTGGGGCTGCATGCATAGAACTGGAACAGGCCAGTGGCCATCTGGCCCAGCATCTTGCTCTCACAACAGACAATGCCAAGCCCCCAAGCAGGATATGAGTGCAACAGCCCTCTTGCCCACATGTGATAGATACCCAACAACAGGTATTCAGAGGCATATTGCTTCTAACTATGGTGGCGGAACACAGTCGACCTGGCTGGTGATAGCCATGGAGAGCCTTGTCCCTTGTGAATTTGCCTAATTCTGAGTTGAAGCAATCCAAGTTGGTGGCCATCGCTGCCTCCTGTGGCAGTGAGTTCCCCAGTTTAACTATGTGCTCTGTGAAGAGCTGCTTTCTTATATCTGCCCAGAATCTGCCAGCATCCAGGTCCATTGGACACTCACAAGTTCTAGTGTTTTGAGAGAGGCAGAAAAACTTTTCTCTGTCTTCTTTCTCCCTGCCATGTCACAACTTACTCTTTTGCTAAGCTAAAAAAGTCCCAAATGCTGTAACTTTTCCATATACAGTGGTACCTCGGGTTAAGAACTTAATTCGTTCTGGAGATCTGTTCTCAACCTGAAACTGTTCTTAACCTGAAGCACCACTTTAACTAATGGGGCCTCCCGCTACCGCCGCAGAACGATTTCTATTCTCATCCTGAAGCAAAGTTTTTAACCCGAGGTACTGTTTCTGGGTTAGCGGAGTCTGTAACCTGAAGCGTCCGTAACCTGAAGAGTCTGTAACCCGAGGTACCACTGTATGAGAGTTACTCCACTCACCTGATCAGTTTGGTTGCCGCTTTCAAACTCTACAGTATCTATTGAGGGTGGGGGGGGGGGCGGCATTTGAAGCATGTCTAAAGAACATGACTTTCCTCCAAAGGACTGCTGGGAGTTAGTCTAGAAATTGATCAGTTATAAGATGACAAATTGTGGGATCATTACGCATTTGCCTTGCAAATGTGTACATGGAAAACGTTTATGACAAAGGCCATTGAAGAAGAATCTTCCCAAAACGTGTCTAACGACGTTTCCCCCATTTGGGCATATCTACACTCTAGTCTTGGTTTTTTGCTTGTTTGACTGTCTTGGAGACTGTGCGGATGCAAGGACGCTTAACTGCCACAACGTGTCGTGTCTGATCCAGACCCAAGCCATGACTCCCAACTCCTCTAATGAAGACCCCAACGACACAAAGTTTTAACGGTCACATGGGGCTTCCTGACTTTGGTTTCCACCTCACTGATTATGTCATAGTTTAACAGCAAAAATAAAAAATTTTAAAAATTGTGCATCGTATTTGCTGTATTACCTAATGTTTCCTGCTTTTTGCTACCATCTGGGTTCAGATTAGCGATTGTTTCTTTTTGGGTTTCCTGCAGCATCTCTCCACCCCCCCCCCCCCAGCAAAATAGTCAGCATCTTGGACAGGATATATATTAAAGGAACCAGAATTCTCTCTGGCCATTTCAAAGAGGTTAATTCTCAGACACTGGATATACAAAAACATCCCCATGCTATCTAACAGATAAGGCAGTCATGCTGTACTTAGCTGGTTTCCTCGCTCTAACAAGGAGCGTTTGTGCTGGGTTGCCAAGGAAGTCACTGTTTCTCTGTATCCACTACACTGCCAACCTTTGTCAAGTCATGCTAATGCCAGAACGGAAAAGGCTCCACTGTGTCAGATGTCTTTTTCCCGGGGGGAGGGGGGAGAGACAGCATCTCACTCCATCTAGCAGCATGTTAATATGGGTGTTGTATTCCGAGAGCTAAAGGTGTTAACAACACCAGGGAGAGCCCAGCTAAATATCTAGCACTACTTATCTGGTATAAAGAAGGCTGATCGCCGAAGAATTGATGCCTTTGAATTATGGTGTTGGAGGAGACTCTTGAGAGTCCCATGGACTGCAAGAAGATCAGACCTCTCCATTCTTAAGGAAATCAGCCCTGAGTGCTCACTGGAAGGACAGATCCTGAAGCTGAGGCTCCAATACTTTGGCCACCTCATGAGAAGAGAAGACTCCCTGGAAAAGACCCTGATGTTGGGAAAGATGGAGGGTACAAGGAGAAGGGGACGACAGAGGACGAGATGGTTGGACAGTGTTCTTGAAGCTACCAGCATGAGTTTGACCAAACTGCGGGAGGCAGTGGAAGACAGGAATGCCTGGCGTGCTCTGGTCCATGGGGTCACGAAGAGTCGGACACGACTAAACAACAACAACAACTTATCTAGTCCGCTGGAATAGACTCTGTTGGGAGGTTGTGGACTCTCCTTCCTTGCAGGTTCTTTAAGCAGAGGTTGGATGGCCATCTGTCATAGGTGCTTTAGTTGAGATTCCTGCATTGCAGCGGGCTGGACTAGATGGCCCTTGGGGTCCCTTCAAATCCCACAATTCTGTGATTCTATGATTCTGAAAAACATATGCTGTGTAATTTTGCTCACCCAGTTCACAACAAGATGCCATTACGATGCTCAGATAGGGCTATCCTGGCTCCCACCCCTTCCATTTGACATTTGTAAATCAGCTAGCACCCCTCTGCTTTGACGGCACAGAAAACTCACCAGCTTCTGTCTCAAGGCTGCTCCTTCTACTGCAGATTCTCCCAACATTTTCTGAAGATGAGCCTTCTTTTTTCAAGCGTGCCCTCACATTGGGAGGCGTAGTATTCAACTTTGGGCCGGACTTCTATTTTCAATGGCTCGCTCCGATTTTGCAAATACTAGACAAGACAAGCACAATAAGGCATATTCAGAAATAATATTGGCCAGGAGATCTGCTCGTCCATTTATGTTCTGTCATTCCCATCTATCCATATTTTCCATTACTGCAGGTTCATGGTCTCCTTGAGTTTGGGGAACATTCCTAACTCCTGCAGGTGATTCAGTAACAACCCAAAATGGGCAGCCCATGGATGACTCCAAATAGTTCCACTGATCAAACTGGCTGTACTATATGCTTGATATATTGACTCAAAAAGGGCAGGTATGAAGTAGGGAGAGGCAAGCTCCCCAAGGAAATGGGTCACTCTTGCAAGCTTCCTCTTCAGCTGGTTGGTTTACTCTGCCTGGGATCTGGAGAAGAATGGAAGGACACCTTTTGCTGGCTGTTTAATAAAAATGCAAACTCAAGTTATATATATATATATATATATATATATATATATATATATATATATCCATATCCTTATCCTACACATTAAGACCACTTCCTTGTTAAGCCAGGAAGGACATAATAAGGGATCTTAAGTTCACACTGCAGGACATCCAGACAGGAGACATTCCCTGCCTAAATCTAGTTATCCTACACCAGACATCTGCTAGGAAGTTTGTTCAGCTGGGCAAACACGCAAGATATACAAAAGGAAGACTCTTTTAAACAATGGAGTGTGAACAGAGCTTTTCATTTGCATGAGCTACTCTATAAACAAGAAAATGGAAAGCTATTATTATTATTATAATTATTATTAATTTATTATTCATTATCATCATTATCATCATCATCATTATTCCCCACCTTCACCCTAAGGTCCCAGGGCAGGTTACAACAATTAAAACACAACGTTAAAAACCTTCTGTAGCTGACACACACCATCACAGTCTTTCCACCTTCTTAAAACCTAGGAATCTCGTTGCCTGAAGCTTTACCCTGGGACAAACACAGAGGGAAGTCACCTTGTAGTGATTTAACTGTGTCCAAAATTACTGTGTGTTCAACAGTATCTGATCCACACAAGGTCATATGATGATTATGGAGTAATCCTCAATTGTAATCCACCTTGCAGTTTATTGCAGATTGGAGGCAAAAGACTGAGCTATGCATCATCCCTGAGTGAACTTGAAGGGGGAAATGTGTCCATGTGGTACAGAGGTCAACTTGTTGGATTTGGAGCAGGGAGCCCCAGGTGCCATAAAGCTCATGGGGTGACTGTAGGCCAGTCATTGCCATCTCTTGGCCTGACAGGATTGTTGTGAGGCTAAAATGAGAGAGGGTACACAACCCCTTTATCAACACTGAAGCTCCTATGAGCCTGCCTTACACACAGAACAACTGCCGTTGCTGTCAATATATATGTATGCCACTTACGTGCCAAAATGGCTTCTAGGCGGTCTACAAGTATAAGATCAATTGTAAAATCCATACCTAATTAAAATACACAAACAAATTTATTCCATCAAAGCATTAAAACCATTGAGAGTTTTAAAAAATGCCACAAAACAAGCCAGCTAACATAACCATTGAAACAGTTAAAAGGAATGATTAAATTGAAAAGTTCCAAGTTCAGGGGAATGTTTGCCAAAACAAGTGAGTCTTCCAGAGCACTTGGAGCACAGTCAAAACCTCCACTCACCCACAAAGCTCGCTGGGTGCCCTAGACTGATGTCCCTGTCTAGGCCACTCTGGCAACCAGAGGTCATTTCCACCTCTCCTATCCTAGATCCTCTATACTGAAAAGGCAAGGGCTCCTCCTCATGCATATTCTCTCTGCCCCTGAAGAATCATGGCACTCCCTGCCTCCTCCAAGCTCAATATTCCTGTTGTCGAATGATTGACAAGGTTGGCCTAGTTCCTCCTTAGTCCACATTGGTGGTGCCAATGAGTTGAGAAAGTCAGTTGCCCAGACTTAAATGCTGAAGGGCTTCCGGCAGAGAGTAGCAAAGAAAGGTGTTTTGCAAATCAGTATCTATAGCACTCACAAGCCACCCTTTCTCGAAGGCCATTTCCTCCAGGGCCGTGAGTACACGTGGCTCTCCATCCCTCCATCCCTGTGAGGGAAGTTAGGCTGAGAGCTAAGGGACTGGCCCAAGGTCACTCACTGAGCTTCACTCTAACCACTTCACCATTCTGCTCTCCCCTATGATAATCTAGTAGTGGGTCAGGCCCCTCCTTGCCCATTAGCAAAGAGCTCTTCCACACTGGAGAAGGAGAAGACACCAGCAACAGCAGATAAGCGAGCAGAAAGAGGCCAGGAGCTCTTTTTCTGTCTTAAGAGTTCTTGCATACACATTCAGGGGCAGGAGTGCTGGTCCATTTGCCTCTCGCTACCCTGATATGTAGAGGTGAGGATGTTCTGCTGTCGTGCTGGTTACAAGCAAGAGGCTTCTTCAGGTGAGTAATTCATAGGTTGTCACTAGACTGAAGTTATCTTAATCGCCATAAGCTTGATTAATCAGATGAATTTTAATTTGTTTATCAATTATGTAATTGATTATGCATTCATTACATAAAACTATAGTAGTTTTTTTAAAAGCACACTTTCTTTACTTTTAGCTGACACCTGTAAGCATTGTAGCCAACACCGTCTGAGAAGGGATAGCTCTGTGTGTGTGTGTGTGTGTGTGTGTGTGTGTGTGAGAGAGAGAGAGAGAGAGAGAGAGAGAGAGAGAGAGAACACCAAATGAAAGTGGTCCTTTCTTATATCCAAATCTCACAAATGAAAATCTATAGGAGGAGGATGTTACACCAAACACAGATGCTTATACTGAGCCAGCCATTGGTCCATATAGCTCAGTGCTGTCTACACTGGCTGGCAGTGGCTCTCCAGTATCTCAAATAAAAGTTGCAACAACACAAGAAGAAGCTGCAGGATCAGGCCAGTGGCCCACCTAATCCAGGATGTTGTCTTCACAGAGGCCCACCAGATGCCTGCGGAAAAAATGCAAACTGGACCTGAATGCAACATCACTCGCCCCACCTGCAATTCCCAGCAACTGGCATTTGTAGTGCTGGCAGTATGATTTGGATCCTTGTAAAATACAGGGACCAAAATAAAAATAACACAGGAAGTAGAGTTATGTTTGCTTTTATTGGCACGGCTTCACAAAAACATTTGAAGTCCGTATATAACCAGCACCTACCCTCTTGAACTATCCCATACAGGGCAGCACTTTTAACCATGTTGATTAATCCTGTTCCCATTTAAAAAAGGTTCTTCCCATTCTAATTTGATTTTTTTAAATCTCCTAGACCTTTTAAAACCCCATTTTACTGGGCACGCTTCCTGTTTCAGAATGTGATTTTCACCCTCGACTTGCCGAACAGCCCTCCCCGCACCTTTCCCTCTTGCCACTGGGATTAATATAATTGCTGTAAAGGGAAAGCGGGTGGCCGGGGGTGGGGCACACCATTGCTTTATTCATATAAAGGGATTATCAAGGGCCAGAAATAAATCTGCTGTTCTGGGCGTAGCCAGAGATCACATTGCAGAACACAGACTTCTAAGCAGAGGTGAAACCAGAATGTTGCAAACTTTCATTGGGTGGGTGGGGGAGATGGAGATGAAGAATTTTCTTGCAACTGTGGCTGATTTCCTGTGTAAACTGAAACCATGTGATATTCCATGAAGACATCCAGCTCTAAATTACAGGAAATGAAACCCATTGTGGGGGGGAAGACAGCTCCAGAATAAATTCCCAGATGAGGTAGTTTTACCACAAGGTTTCAGGCTGGTTACATTCTCTTGGAGGGTCTCCTGCATACCTGTCAGTCATTAAAGTAATCACCTGTGGACAGCAGCATACAGACACGGGTTCCCAGGGGCATTTGTAAGAGTTTATGGCTGTTCTTAGTGCAGGGTGCATCGTTAAGGCTGAGCTGAGCAAGGGAACCTGTGGTGCTCATGTGCTGATCTTGGGGCCATGTTCATTAAGGGGTCTTCCAAAACACCTGTTTGTTGAGCATTCATTGTGATTTGCTTCTAGGGCGTGTATATGTTTTCACTCATCCCTCCCAAACTTTTCGATGCATTTTCTTATCACTTCACTAACTGCAAAAAAAGGCTTTTCTTAAAAAGTGGATTTGCTGCAGTGACCATCCATTGCACCCACATTATGCAACCTCATTATGGAGGCCTTTGGAATGGTAAGAAAAAGTTGGTACCTGGATTTTCTGATTTTCCCTCTTTTTCTTCTTCCCCCACAACCCTCCAGTTCCCACAACCTTTCCTGTCCTGCATCTTGGACAGTGTGTCAATACTTTAAGCTGTGTGGTGTCATGCGTGCTTCAGTATAAAGGTGGCCCATAAATCTAGAAAGGAAAGGAAGTGTTCCATGATTCTCACCCCAACCACAGATCAGTTGCCAGTGCCGATGCACACCTAAGATAGCTCAGTTGGTAGAGAATGAGACTCTTACTCTCAAGGTTGTGGGTTCCAGGTCTATGTTGGGCAAAAGTTTCTTGCAATGCAGGGGGCTGGACTAGATGACCCTTGTGGTCCCTTCCAAATCTGCAATTCTACAATCTTTGCAGGGAAGGAGAGTCAACATTCCAACACGTCTTGGTCCTTTGGCCAGGGACTAAAAAGTCAAATCAACTCTCATGACTAAAATAAAACTAGAATACAGCCGTTTTTGGCAGCACAACACGACATTTTTCAAATACTGCTCCCAAGAAGGCCACAGGTATTCTAGCAATAACAAAAGAAGCCCTTTTCTTCTTGGCCGCTCACTGAGTGCTACCATGCTTCTGCCTGAGCACAGTTTGTGTTAATCAGTAGATGATCCCACTTCATTGATAAACTGAAGGGCAATTTCTGGGCTAGAAAGGTGGAAAGTATTTATTTCCCAAACTTGCACATAACTTCCATTCTGATGAACAGTGAGGCAGAGCATCTAAAATCCCCACTCTTCAAGGACAACATTTCTAGGATATGTCTAGGTCAGCTGTTCTGAAATTTCAAGATACCGAAAATGGCTGTTCTTGCTTGCTCTTTCCAGATGACTGTGGAGTGGCTGCCCTCTTCACGACCGCAGCGCCATCAGCAACTTTGGAAGGATGCAAGCCAGTGGCATGGGGAGGAGAGGGTTAAAGCCTTACTTCCCCAGTACCGCTGCTCAGATCCAATTCAGACCTTCCATGCCAGTTTTTAAGTAAAAACAAAAATGCTGGGAGATCAGATCGCAGAACTCCCGCATCAAATGTGCTATTTGGCCCTTCATTTGGCCCCCTAAGTAAATCAGAATAAGCATTCAAATGTGGGTTCTGCTTTTGATCAGAGTCTTTGTCGGGAGCTTAACCTGTCACCATTTTAACACTCCTTTCACACACTCACGGTCAGCTGTATCCCGCTTTCTGCTGCTCCTTTCTCTCTGGCCTTCTTCCACCCCAACAAATATCCATAAGTGTATCCTAAAAATAATCAAAGTGGGCTGAGTGTTGTATTACATTTATGGGACACAAGGGACTAACTTGAATGTGCTGACTGAACCTGCTCTAACAACTTACATGGGGGGAAATCCATAGTGCAGATCACGGTACTTAGCTTGGTATAATAAAGTCTGCGTAATCAAAAAGAACCTTAAGGAAATGACAATCTAGAGAGGGGAGGGAGGGAGGGAGGGAGGGAGGGAGGGAGTGCTGTGGGGACTACACATTACATACACCACAGGATGATTAAAAAAAATGGCACACCGGTGGCACGTTCTCATTACATAGGGTTAGCTCCATCAAAATGGGTGGGCATGACTAACTTGGGCCCATTCATTACAATGGCTCTCCTTGGAGTGGAACTTAGTTGGATGCAACCCATAATGTTATAATGCCCACAGACATCAGAGTGGTCACTTACTAATCACCAAAAAGGAGGACAAAGGACCTGTTGATGGGCATCTCTGGCAGCCCCTCAATTAGATATATACAGTCGTACCTTGGCTCCCGAATGCCTTGCAAGTTGAATGTTTTGGCTCCCAATGTTTTGGTTCTGGTTTGCAAACGTTCTTTGGAACCCGAACGTCCGATGCAGCTTCCACAGCTTCTGACTGGCTGCAGGAGCTTCCTGCAGCCAATCAGAAGCCGCACCTTGGTTTTTGAATGTTTTGGAAGTCAAATGGACTTCCAGAACAGATTCCGTTCGACTTCCAAGGTACGACTGTATACACATGGAATGTATGTTTTGCAAATTTATGTACTGTACCCACCTTCAGTACAAATATTTCCAGGATGGCTAACAGTTAAAATGCAATCAATGTCATAAGAACAGCAGTGGGGAACCTGTGGCTCTCCAGATGTTGCCAGCTGGAGCTAATGGGGAGTTGCAAACCAGCAATTTCTGGAGGACACAGTCTCCCCACCCCTGCAATAAAACAATACAATTCGGAAAGTTCAAATGACAAACTTAAATAATTTAGGAATAAAGCGGGAGATATCAGAGCAGCATAAATGCATCCTAAAAGGTTTAAGTCTGGGGAAATTGAAAGATGTCTTTGCCTGGCACCAAAACCACACATGCAGATTGGAGAACTGAGCCAAAACTAACAAAATGAATTTCAATAGGGATAAATGTAAGGTTCTACCCTTAGGCAGGAAAAAGCAGCTGCGCAAATATAAGATGGGGGACACCTTGGCTTGACGGGAGTACATGTGAAAAGGATCTAGGGGTCTTAGTAGACCACAAGCTTCACATGAGTCGACAGTGTGATGCAGCAGGGGAGCAGGGGAGCTAATGCTATTCTAGGCTGCATCAACAGAAGCAGAGTGTCCTGATCAATGGAAGTCCTGCTCTATTCTGCCTTGGTCAGACCACACCTGGAGTACTGTGTCCAGTTCTAGACACCACAATTTTAAACAGATATTGACAAGCCGGAATGTTTGCAGAGGAAGGCAACCAAGATGATCAAGGGTCTGGGAACCAAGTCTTATGAGGAACGGTTGAAGGCATTGGGTATGTTTAGCCTGGAGGAGAGAAGACTGAGAGGAGATATGATAGCCATCTTCAAATATTTAAAAGGCTGTTGCATGGAAGACGGAGAAAGCTTGTTTTCTCTTGCTCTGGAAGGTAGGACCTAAATGGCTTCAAGTCACAAGAAATGAGATTCCCAAAAAATACCAGGAATAACTTCCTGACAGTAAGAGGTGTTCAACAGTGGAACAGACTACCATGAGATGTGATGGACTCTCCTTCATTGGAGGTTTTTAAGCAGAGATTAGATGGCCATCTAACTTGGATGCTTTAGTTGAGATTCCAGCAGAGCAAGGGGTTGGACTAGATGACCCTCAGGGTCCATTCCAACTCTACAATTCTATGATTCTATGAAATTTAAGGTATATATCATATCCATAACAACTGGTAT
The DNA here is from genome assembly GCF_964188315.1 of Podarcis muralis. NCBI lineage: Eukaryota > Metazoa > Chordata > Lepidosauria > Squamata > Lacertidae > Podarcis > Podarcis muralis. Next base: position 20,311,958 of record NC_135666.1, on the reverse strand, counting down.
GGATATCCTTCACATTTGTATGATTGCGAATGAAGTGTTAGATATTATTAATTTGTGATGCTGGAAGGATTCTTAAAAAATCCTTAGGGACCTGGAATGAAAACACCAGTTCATTTAACATAATTCACAGCCAGTACATTACATATAGTTGCTATTTCAAATTTCCACCAAGCGTAAGTGAGATTTGAACCAGCACTCTATAGGTAAAAGGTCAACATAGGCTACTTTGAAAAAGAGCATTTAAGTGTGCGGTTATATGAAAGCCTTTGCCGAGTGTTAACTAGGCCGAGAGTATGGAAAAAGCTGGTATTTTAAAGGTAACAATCATGACTGGGCAGACTCCCAAGAATGCAAATAAAATTAGAGGTATTTTTCCTCCTTTCTAGAAATCTTGCCCACTGTAGCTTTGGAAACATCATTAAAAATAATGATAAACCGTCTAATACATTTTTTGTACATTATAGCCTTTAATCTTTCATGTTAATGACAGAAAGGTTACCATTAGCCGCCCTGTACTTTGCTGTCCAAATCAGACATTTGTTATAACCATGTTTCGCTACTCTCTTTATGCAGATGGTAGCGATTTCAGCTCAAATTCCTCGTTGCGTTAACACGGAGAGATTCAGAAGAAGAAGAAAAATAAACCAGCCTGTAGCGGTACAAACGAAATAGCACAATGATTGGCTTAGGAAGTGTTCTGCTTTGCCCATGCAAGTAGTTCCTGAGGGTGTGTCCCTGTGCTGAAAGTGTTCCATAAACATCACTGATCAAAAGGAATTCCATTTGCTTCAATTGCTAAGATGCACTGGCGTAGATTCTTACGTATTCTCTAGAGGAGACATTTCTGGCGAGTTAACTGGAAAAAACCTCTCCATTTCTAAGTATATAGGAGTGTGAGAAATATTTAGTACAGCAGCTCAGGAGATATTGCTGGGAGACTATGGATTTCAGTTCTGGAGCCTTCTATGACTTCCAGGCATCTCATTTCAGTTTTTTTGGTTACCTGTCTCTTCTGTCGCATTTTAATCACATCCTTCTCCCAAGGAGATCAGAGCCTTGTACACAAGGTTATCCCAGTTTACTGATCCTAGCAAGCACAGAAGGCAGATTAGATGAAGAGACAGAACCTGATCCATGGATAACCAGTGAGCTTCATTACCCCTGTTCAGATGCGGGAACTAGGGATAACTACTGTGAAGACCGGGATCATGCCTGTTCCCCCAATACCAACAGTCCCATGGTGGCACACATGACATTAATTCTGTCAGGACCTTGTTAACTGCAGACACCGCAACATGGACAGAGGTTGCTTGATTCAAGCTAGTTCATGAAGAGACAACTATTTTCACAATGACAAGTATCCAGTGAACAACGGCAGGATTCAAAGTTCTAAGGAATGGACAAAGGATTGAACGTGTCCGTATATTCAAAGATTAGTGATGCTGTTTATTCCTTCTACTATAAACTGCTTAGTCAGAAGATGAGGCAGCTATTTGCTGGTGGATTACTTATCTGTAAGCACTTAAATTATCATCTTAAAAATCATGAGGTTTCAGATGGTCATACGTGTTGCATGAAGAAGTGGTATGAACTGAAAAGAAGGTTGATTTCAAAAACACCTGTTGATGCATTACAGCAGTTTCAGTTGTAGCTGCAAATTGACTACTGGAGAAAAAAATATTTCATTGCCTGCTTCCAGTTCTTAGCCAAGAGAAATTTAGTTCGACAAGGAACTGGTGGTCATTTTTTAAAAATGACCTCGGTAATGCCAGAACAGTAATTCTTTTTAGGACAAGTGGGTGTTATGGCCAGATATAACCAAATGTAAGGAAATGCCTGCCCTCTAAGAAAAAAACATATAAAGCAAATTAATTGCTCAAATCATATACTGAAGAACATCTGAAACTTAAAGTAACAAAATACTCTTCTATCATCCTTGATTGTACACCAGGTATATGTCATCAGGAACAAATCACATTTTTAAGAGTTGCTAATGTTGGAGAGAGTGAACCTGCATCAGAAGATTCATAGAATACATAAATGCAAATTCCCTAGTGGAGTTGGGTTGACAGAGTCACTTCTTGAGAAACTTAGGTAACTGCAGAGGTCAAGGATATGATAATGGTGCCAATATAAAAGAAAAAATATATTAAAATACAAAGGAGAATGTTATGTCTCAACCCTAACACTATTTACATTCCCCGTGGATGTAACAGCTCAAACCTAGTTCTAGGTGAGGCAATATAGCTTCAACTCTCTTCTTTTTTAAAATTTACACAGAATTTATCATCTCTCTGCATCCTCCACAAAAGATGGGAAATACTGACATCATTTCTAAGATGTGCTTTGAAAATGCCACCTGAAACTCATTGGGAGAGTTGCATTACTGGTGTAGAAGTCGTTTGCTTCAAGGCTTCTCAAATTTATAAAGCCATTATTAAATTATTGAAAGCCCCTGCCCTTGACAGTGTAACGTGCGCTGAAGCCAATGGTCTTTTGTCTGAGCTTCAATCTTTCACATGTCTTCTTAGTACAGTTATCTGGTATGGCATCCTGTCACAAGTGAGTAAGCAAGCTGATGCAAAATTGAGATACGTAGCAAGATGTTGCATTGACACTGTTGAAAGGTATTCATGATTATATGAACTGAGTATTGAGACCATGGGTTTCAAAAGGCAGTAGAAGCTTCTGAAAAAAATTGCTGCAACATTTGATGATTCCATTGAGGTGGCATTCCCAGTGCAGCATGTAAGAAAGGTGAAATGACCCCATTCTTGATCCAAAAGTCAAATTTTGCATAAAGTTCTCCAATGTTATAGTGGATGAAACAATTGCTCACCTAGATGACAGATTTAATCAAATGGTGCAGTTTAATGAGAAGTATGGATTCATATTTGATGTTCAGTCTTTGGATACTATGGGAGATGATGACCTTGAAAAAGGCTCCAGCTATATGTCTTAGCAGCTCGAGGGAGATACTGATTCAACAGAGTTGCTGATTTTATTTTATTTTATTTTATTTATTATATTGCCCTTCATCCATAGATCTCAGGGCACTTCACAACATAAATATACAAGATAAAAACATGAAAGACACAATAAAAACAAGAGCAACCCCCCCAAACCAATAACACCCCCTCCCATTTTAAAGGGTTGTTGTTATTGAGTCGTTTAGTTGTGTCTGGCTCTTCATGACCCCATGGACCAGAGCACACCAGGCACTCCTGTCTTCCACTGCCTCCCGCAGTTTGGTCAAACTCTGTTCAACCATCTCATCCTCTGTCGTCCCCTTCTCCTCATGCCCTCAATCTTTCCCAACATCAGGGTCTTTTCCAGGGAATCTTCTCTTCTCATGAGGTGGCCAAAGGATTGGAGCCTCAGCTTCAGGATCTATCCTTCCAGTGAGCACTCAGGGCTGATTTCCTTCAGAATGGATAGGTTTGATCTACTTGCAGTCCATGGGACTCTCAAGAGTCTCCTCCAGCACCATAATTCAAAAGCATCAATTCTTCAGCAATCAGCCTTCTTTATGACCCAGCTCTCACTTCCATACATCACTACTGGGAAAACCATAGCTTTAACTATACAGACCTTTGTTGGCAAGGTGATGTCTCTGCTTTTTAATATGCTGTCTAGGTTTGTCATTGCTTTTCCCAAGAAGCAGGCATCTTTTAATTTTGTGACTGCTGTCACCATCTGCAGTGATCATGGAGCCCAAGAAAGTAAAATCTCTCACTGCCTCCATTTCTTCCCCTTCTATGTGCCAGCAGGTGATGGGACCAGTGGCCATGATCTTAGTGTTTTTGATGTTGAGCTTCAGACCATATTTTGCGCTCTCCTCTTTCACCCTCATTAAAAGGTTCTTTAATTCCTCTTCACTTTTCTCCTGGTGCCTAAAGATATATAATGAAGGCACCAGTCAAACCTCCCTGGGGAGAGCATTCCACAGGCAGGGAGTCACAGCAGAAAAGGCCCATTCTCGTGTTGCTGCCCTCCAGAACTCTCATACAGGCATGTGAAGAAGGGCTTCAGATGATGATCTCAGAGTCTCGGTAGGTTCATATGGAGAGAGGCGGACCTTGAGGTACTGTGATCCTGAGCCATTTAAGGCTTTACAGGTCAAAACCAGCACTTTTAATTGGGCCCGGAAACTAACTGGCAGCCAGTGCAGTCAGGCTAGGATTGGTGTAATATGTTCAAACCATCTTGGTCTGGTGAGCAACCTGGCCACCAAATTCTGTACCAGCTGAATTTTCTGAACTGTCTTCATAGGCAGCCCCATGCATAATGTGTTGCAGTAATCTAGCCCTGAGGTTACCAGACCATAGAAGACAGAAGACATAGACTATCCCTGTCCAGATGGGGGCACAGCTGGGCCACCAGCCAAAGCAGATGGAAGACATTCCGTGCCACTCACATGAGCCTCAAGTAACAGCAAAGGATGCAGAAGTGCCCCCAAGCTATGTACCTGCTTCTTCAGAGGGAGCATAACCCCATCAAGAGCAGGCAACTTCTCATCCATCCGGTCTAGGGAACTGCCCACTAACAGTGCCTCAGTCGTATCTGGACTGAGCTTCAGTTTGTTGGCTCTCATCCCATGCCATTACCAAGGCAAGACAACGGTCCAGCACATCCACTGCCTCACTTGCAGACTGATAATAATTAATGTATTATGATACATTTACCCTTACAGTGGTCCCTCTGGTTACATACTTAATTCGTTCTGGAGGTCCGTTCTTAACCTGAAACTGTTCTTAACCTGAAGCACCACTTTAGCTAATGGGGCCTCCCACTGCTGCCACACACCCACATGATTTCTCTTCTCATCCTGAAGCAAAGTTCTTAACCCGAGGTTACGAATTTTGAAATGAAATTTCTCCGGAACGAATTTCTGGGTTAGCAGAGTCTGTAACCTGAAGCGTATGTAACCTGAGGTACCACTGTACTTTTGTTGCAGTTCTCTTTTTAGGGCAATTTTAAGAGAAATTTAGTTCTACAAGGAACTGGGGGGTGGGTTGTCATAAAAATGAAACTGCAACAAAAGAAAGCAAGATCAATCTTTTTTTTGTTTTTTTTTTGTTTCTTGTTTAGCTTATCAACCTCAAGGAAAATGCAGAGCTTTGCTAGCCTTTCAGTTTATTCGTAAGTGTAATATTCAAGATATTTACCCCCAATTTATGTGTAGTACATGACATTACTCCCACTGTACCTGTAACTGTTGCATCTCGGGAGGGGTCATTTTCAAAGCTGAACCTGATGAACAAAAAACAACAACTGTCTTCTATGTTGCAAGAACGCTTAGTAGGATTAGCACTAATTTCAGATGAACATAAAATTGGGAGAGGTTTGGATTACAGTGATTTGATTGAGGACTTTGCTTCCAAGAAAGCTAAAAAAATCAATTTCATTAAATAGGATACTAGAAAACTATGCTGTTATTTATGAGGGGCCTGGTGATCACCAATATGTCCCTCCCACCACGATATCAAACAATAGGCTTTTAAAGGGTTTTTGGTTTATGTAAGAACATCACCAGGGACGCGGGTGGCGCTGTGGGTAAAAGCCTCAGCGCCTAGGGCTTGCTGATCGAAAGATCAGCGGTTCGAATCCCCGCGGCGGGGTGCGCTCCCGCTGCTCGGTCCCAGCGCCTGCCAACCTAGCAGTTCGAAAGCACCCCCGGGTGCAAGTAGATAAATAGGGACCGCTTACCAGCGGGAAGGTAAACGGCATTCCGTGTGCTGCGCTGGCTCGCCAGATGCAGCTTTGTCACGCTGGCCACGTGACCCGGAAGTGTCTCCGGACAGCGCTGGCCCCAGGCCTCTTGAGTGAGATGGGCGCACAACCCCAGAGTCTGTCAAGACTGGCCCGTACCTTAAGAACATCACCTACGGCGGCAACAGTTTTTTACTTTTCATTTATGACTTGTATGCATGTATTTACAGAGTAGTAGGCTGGGGCAACCCAGTCAGATGGATGGGGCACAATTACTACTATTACTACTCCTGAATCCTTTCAAAGCACTGCTTTCCCACAGGAGTATTTTGGAAGACAACTCTGCTGCTAAAGCCCCACACATTGCTGGGAAACTTGAATTGTAAATTCAGCAGCCAGTCCACTAGATCACTGAGTTCAACATGAAGAAATGAACACTAGCAGGCGCGCACACACACACACACATACACCCTACATCTTTGTTTTGAAAACCAAGCATCAAGCACTGGATTGCAGCCACAATAACTGTGAAGGCAGGCCAAACCAGAGTGACATGATACATTGGAAGAGGCCCAGATAGCCATTATACGGGATTGTGTCAAAGATTCGCTTATTAAAGTCTTGATGTGCCTGACCCAATAAATCAACATTGTTACAGTGTTTTGTTTCCATTAACATCCTTGTACATTAGAGGTTTGACATAAGTCTTTCCTGCTGCTAAGAACCTGTTACAGAGTCTGTGTTAGCACTGCACTTAATTCCCACTTGTAGCTGTCTGTCTCAGCTTTAATCTGCACTTGCCATATGTGGATGGTGGTGTGTCATGTGACACCAGGGCTCCATCTCTTTAGTCTCCATTTGCTACTTTCACAAATCATGCACTGGGTTTAAAAAAAAATTAATAATAAGCATGACCCAGCAAAGCTAAGCACACTTAACAGCTGCAAGCCTAGGCACTTTTACCTGAGAGCAAGCACATTAAATGGGCTTACTTCTGGGTAAAGTTGCACAGTAAATCTTTTTGATTTTAATGGAAAATTAAGCATGCACTAAATGCCTCCTGCTGAATTCGACGGAGCGTAAAAAAGGGTTTGGCTCTAGCTGGACTGTGTCCAGGTGAATTTCAGCTCCACTATATAAATGTAAGCCTATAAAAATAGTCCTTCCATTTATAAAGCTATATGTTTATCCCACACTAATTTCAGATTAACTAGAAGAGGAAGTTTTACGATCAATAACCCAAGAGACATGTTTATATCTACATGAGTTCAAATCTTATTTCTCTCCTAATGTTTACAAAATGACAAAATATTAAGGTTACAGTGGTGTGCTCCCTTAACTGGGAACAAGACACATTAAATCCAATGCTTTCTTTGCCAGGTATGAGATCTGAATGGTACATTTACTGGCATGTCTCACCAATTATGATTTACTTTTATAATGTTGTTGAAATGACAATATCTATTGCTGCTCCTTACCCCTTGGTTTGTGCATCTTATGTATTATAACACGGGTGGGGAATCTTTCTCCGCCTTCTGCAGGAACCACATGGCAGTTCTGGGTGGTGTCAGAAAAAGGAAGTATTTTGCTCACACATCTCTCTCTGTCCTCAGTCCAACACAAGCAAGAAGCAACTATCCAGCATTATAAAACCTCCTTACAAACCTTGTGCAAACCAATCAGTATGCACACTCAATCAACACGTCATCAAGTCACCCCAGTCCATTTCTGGGTTAAAGGACTGATTTTAAACCTTAAAGCCTTGAATAGCTTTGGCCAGACTACCTGAAAGACTGACTCTCCCCATTACTCCAACCTTAAGAGCACCTTTCAAGATCCTGCTCTGGATCCCCTCACCTTTTCAGTAGTGGCACCTAAGTGAGAGAATCTCGCCTAGTGCCATCCATGTAGACTTTGCAATGCCAGGTGAAGACTTCTGTGTTCACCCAGGCTTGTGAACAACTTAGGAAATCTGGGCCACTTGTTGCATTCATGTCATCCCCCTTTTTCTTAATTAAAGATAAAGGGACCCCTGACCAATAGGTTCAGTCGTGGCCGACTTGGGGGTTGCAGCGCTCATCTCGCTTTATTGGCCGAGGGAGCCAGCGTACAGCTTCCGGGTCATGTGGCCAGCATGACTAAGCCGCTTCTGGCGAACCAGAGCAGGACACTGAAATGCCGTTTACCTTCCCACCAGAGCAGTACATATTTATCTACTTGCACTTTGGCATGCTTTTGAACTGCTAGGTTGGCAGGAGCAGGGACCGAGCAATGGGAGCTCACCCCGGCGCGGGGATTCAAACCACCGACCTTCTGATTGGCAAGTCCTAGGCTCTGTGGTTTAACCCACAGCACCACCCGCGTCCCTTTTTTCTTAATTGGTTTTATGCTTTAGTTTGCATTTCTTTTCTTTTTTTAAAAAAACTTATTTATTGTAAGCCAGCCAGATAACTTTATGTTATGGGGTGGCACAAAAATGCCATATATAAATACATATAGTTATGAACTATAATAATGCAACAATGAAAAGCAAAGTGTGAAAATGTCACTCTCATCATTTTCATCAATAGCCAAACATACTTTTGAAGCCATTTCTTATGTTGCCAGTTTAAAGACGCCAAAGGCTTTGCTGAAAACTAGACGGTTGGTTTGCAAGCGAACAAGCTTTATGGTTTTACTATCTGAAACAAATGTCAGGATCCTCTGCGGCCTTTCAAGATTTATTCCTGTGGAGTTAATTTGAGATTTTATTACACGACTCCTTGGTGCGAATTTGTTGCCAGTTGGTTGCATATTTAGGCTAAAAAAAACAACACCAACCCACAAAAACAGAATAAGCAGCTTAAAGGCTTATAACTATAGATGGTAGATTATCATTTGCAAAGAGATTTTTATAGGGCAATTCAAGCAGAGGATGCTGCAACCCCTGAGCATCCTCCTATCTATTTCACATCACAAGCATATTACAACTTCTGAGACCAGAACCCATAAGGAAATGCCACTGTCTGATTTCAGTATTATCTTTACAATGCTTTGTCAAGTACCTTTCTAATAGATAAAGTAGCAGCCGAGGAGGGGTGGAGATGGGACAGTGTGCTAAGGCCTACGTCTATTTTTATTGGACCAGAAGCAAATGCTTGATTTCAGCTACGAATGCAAGTAATAATCCTGTTTATTCTACAAGCAAGCAGTATGGGTGGAGAGACGAGAGCAAAACATTTTCTATTCAACCATTCTCTCATGAATAGATTGCTTCCATCCCACCCCTCCATTCAGTCCTCTGCTTTGCAAATTGGAGGTCTGCCTTATGGCCAGAGGTCACCAAATTAATGGCTTCAAACAAGGGTTTTTACTGAGCTTTCAGCATAGCTCAACCTGCTCTGTATCCCACCAGGTTTCCGTTTCCCTCCTACACAGTTTTGAAGTAGAAAAACCATTGGGATAAGGATCATAAGACACAACAGCCAGGAGCCCCTTCTGAACCCCACTAAGAAACAGCTGTCACACAGATAGCCATGCGTTCCAATTAGGTGTTGTGTTTTGGAGATCCAGTGTGCAAACTATTGCAGTTTAGTGCTGAACCTTCCAACTCTATGATTCTATAAATCCCAGACTATGGACACTTGTGGAATCCAGCATTTGTGGATTCTGATACAAACTGATCTGGTCCCACCTAGAGGTTGAATTTGTAGACTGGAACTTAATTACCCGCAGCCTTTTCTGAGGGTTGTCGTTGTAACAAAGGTCTAACACAGAAAACACATCAAAATTCATTTTTAAGATGCATGGAGGTACAATCAAATAAGCAACATTAGTCTCCCCAAAGTATTTCCTCTGGGGGGGAAAAGGAGAACACAGTGGGTTTCTTAAAGCACTTCTTACAATTCTGTACTAAAAGAAAGCAGGGAGTATAAAATTGCTTAGATACAGAAGACGCGTGAAATAAAACGACTCCAAACTTAAGATTCATTCTTGCAGGATCCTCAGCCAGAAAAATGCTTAAATGCTATGAATAGAAGTACATTTTTCTTTTAAATTAGGGCTGGTGAACCTGCAGTCCTGCAGGTGTTGTTGAACTTCAACTCCCATCAGCCCCAGTGAGTATGGTTAGTGGTCAGTGATGTAGTCCAAAAACCTCTGGAGGGTCAGAGGGTCACCAGCCCTGCTTTAAATAAGAACACAAGAAGAGCCTGCTGGATCAGGCCAGTGACCCATCTAGTCCAGCATCCTGTATTCACATTGGTCACCCAGATGCCTGTGGGAAACCCACGAGAAGGACCCAAGCACAAGAGCACACACACCGCCCATAGTTTCCAGCAATTTCAGAACAGTGCCCTAATATTCTTTTTATCCACACCTCCGCTGGGTTGGCGATCAATAAAAGACCCATTGGAGCTCCAGGATCTGTCATGCCACCAGTTACTCATGCCTGACCTGAGGTATCTCAGATCTCAGAGTGAAATTGCTGAGTTGTCTGAATGACCAGGGTCTGTCAAAATGAGATTGTTCCACTGTTGCTGCTTTTAAAGGAATCAGAAGTGATTTTCCTACCATCCCACCAAGCCCCACCCCCACCCACCCCCAAGTCAGAAGGAAATGTTTTCTGGATTGATTGATAAGAAATGTTACAACAGTTCACAATTCTAAAGGGGACCACCAGTCTAAAGCTGATAAAAGCGTATCCTCCTCTCACCACGCGGCCATCTGAAGCTGAACCCAGAGAAACGACTCAACGCTTTTCTCCTCATGTCAATATACCTTAAGTGTTTCCATATGTTCATTTTACATTTATTGCACTTGATTCGGTAACTTTTAGAATTTATTTTGGAAGAGCACAGTGCAGGCCCTTTCAACCAAATGGAGGATAACAGAGCGTGAAAGCAGGATTCCTCTTCAGAATGCAAATGTCAGCTGCAGTTAAGATGAACTGCTCCGTTTTAAGACCCAGCTAGTTGACTTGTGCTTTGCTGGAAAATTCCGGAACAATACAAAGTAAGGGGATTGGAAAGAATGTTGGGTTGCACTGGGATTGAGTCTGACAGATTTCTGGCTGCCTGAACTCTGGCACGATTAACTCCTCAGTCTGAAATACCATGAAATAGCAGCTTTGTTTCAGAATATGCAGTTTAGAAAAGGCCATTGTCAGAACTGCAGCCTCTCTTTTCTCAGTAGGCTTTGCATTTTATGTAACTGTCCATATGTTGCTTACAGTCTTTTTTGAATCACATAACTGGCAATGGAATTTAATGCCGATGAGCCCTGGAAGTCCCTTGCCATTGTACACCTTTCCCTCTTTCTTCACTTTCTGTACACAAACTTTGTCTGTGCCAAGGAAGTGAGTAGTAACAGACCCGCTTTACATATTTTATTCCAGAACCAATGGAGTTTGGCCACTTGCATTTTCTACATAGTGCACACACAATCTTCCTCTCTCCATATTGCTTGCCCCTGAGAAGCACTTCTTGAGAGACTGGCTTCATTCCAAAAATAAAAATTCATTGCAGATTGATTCTGTGTAACCCTGCAGTTTGTGCATTTGAAAATATATGTGGGAGGCACCGGCAATGGGCATGTATCGAAAAGTAAAAACCAGGGCACCCCAAAATTGTTGAGCTTTTTTAAACAAAAACACAAACACTTTCTTCTCCATTCACCTCGAAAGAGGGGTTGATTCTTCAGCCACTCTAGAAATTGTAGCTCTGTGAGGAGAATAAAGGTGTCCTAATAATTCTCAGCACCCTTGAGAAACTACAGCTCCCATGATCCTTTGGGGGAAGCCATGATATAATACTGCTTTAAATGTATAGTGCAGATGTGGCCTCTGTTGCAAGCAGCAACCTGCTGCATAGTGTTCTCTCCATAAACCGTTTTGTATTAAAGCTGTTGTTGTTTATGCATCCTGTGTGTGGCCTTCTTTTGACACTTTTCAAATAATCATTAGTATATTATTTTATTAAAAATGAAGAGTTTGAAGGTAGCAGAGTTTTTGTTAAACTGAAGTCACAGCTAGAACGATTACTTCAGTCATTTCAAGACAATTCATCAACCTATTTCTTAACATCCATCCCTAGAAGACCGACTGAGGAAAGTTTTGTCCAACTTCTGGTTCTTCATGAGTGTTCCCAGGGCCTCGCCAAGCTCACATGACCAGCCTTCTCTTGGCGTGCTCCCCAAGAGTCTTATTTTCCAGCTTTAAAAATGGTTACCTTCAAACTGGCTAGCACAACTGTCTTGAAATCTCCCAGCTGTGGCCTATTACTCACTACTGTCAACTGACTCACACCAGGTCTCGCTCTCAAAATGAGAAGAAACCAGGGCAGTATGCCACAACCATTTACTGACTGTAATGCTTTGTTCCAAACATATAGTATGTCTTCTGAAAAAAAGCCATGGGCCTCCAGAACTTCCCAGGTTACTAACATGAAATTTGCTGCCACAAGCTGTGAAAGCCACTGGCTGAAATGGATGTTAAACTGGATGACAGCCAGTCATTGAGACTTCGTCTCTCCATGCTAGTGAGCCATGATAGCTTAATGAAACCCCATGCTCAAGAGCAGTATATCTATAGATAATGATGATGATGATGATGATTTATTATTTATACTCCAGCCATCTGGCTGGGTTTCCCCAGCCACTCTGAGCGGCTTCCAACAAAATATTAAAAATACATTAAAACATCAGTCATTAAAAACTGCCCTAAACAGGGCTGTCTTCAGATGTCTTCTGAACATGAGGTAGTTGTTTAATTCTTTGACATCTGATGGGAGGGCATTCCACAAGGCGGGCACCAGTGCTGAGAAGGCCCTCTGCCTGGTTCCCTGTAACCTCACTTCTCGCAGTGAGGGAACCGTCAGAAGGCCCTTGGCGCTGGACCTCAGTGTCCGGGTTGAACGATGGGGGTGGAGACGCTCCTTCAGGTATACTGGGCAGAGGCCATTTAGGGCTTTAAAGGTCAGCACCAACACTTTGAATTGTGCTCAGAAATGTACTGGGAGCCAATGTAGGTCTTTCAAGACCAGTGTTATGTGGTCTCGGCGGCCACTCCCAGTCACCAGTCTAGCTGCCACATTCTGGATTAGTTGTGGTTTCTGGGTCACCTTCAAAGGTAGCCCCATGTAGAGCTCATTGCAGTAGTCCAAGCGGGAGATAACCAGAGCATGCACCACTCTGGCAAGACAGTCCACGGGCAGGTAGGGTCTCAGCCTGCATACTAGATGGAGCTGGTAAACAACTGCCCTGGACACAGAATTGACCTGCGCCTCCATGGACAGGTGTGAGTCCAAAATGACTCCCAGGCTGCACACCTGCTCCTTCAGGGGCACAGTTGCCCTATTCAAGACCAGTGAGTCCCCCACACCCGCCCACACCCTGTCCCCCCAAAACAGTACTTCTGTCTTGTCAGGATTCAACCTCAATAAATATTAGATGTGGGGTATAAATAATGGGAGAGTGCTGCTTTCTTCACGCCTGGCTTACTGGCTTAGCAGAGGCTTTGGCTGACTACTGCTGGAAACAGCATCACTTATCAACTGGCTTCCAAGGTTTCAGACAAGAAGTCTTTGACCAGCCCTGTGCGAAGGCATGGGTGACTGAAGTTTGTACCTTCTGCATGCAAAGCATGCACTCTGCCACTGAGCTACAGTCCTTCCCCATATCTAATGATGCAGCACCAATCCATGGATATTAACTTTAACTCTGTTCGCTTCAAGTAAGTTGAGGCTCTTAAGGCAAGAAAATTGTAAAAGTTCTCTCTCTTTTATCTCAGTAATTGACTCTTTTCCTCCCTCATTCTCCTCTCCAGCTAGTTCATTTCCACATGACACATTAGATCTATTCCTCTTCTCCAGTTAAGTTAGTTGAACATATATTTGCAGTTTAGCATTTAGTAACCGTGCAGCCGTAATATAATTCCACTGCGATGTTCTCTGCCAGATGTGATTGTTCTCCACAGCTGGGAGGGATATTAAGGGACTATTGCGTAACTCCCATTCCCATCCTAGCACGGAGGGAAATTAAAATTTGCAATTCAAGAACTGTGTCCCCAAATCACTCCTAGCGCTTCCTCCTGGGCTGTTTCACCTGTCAGTTTATAGTTAAATAAAGTCCTGCTTTTCATTTTAATCTCTGGCCAGACACCGGTTCATCTCTCATTTTCGCTCACTCTTCAGGCATACAAGTTCTTTGGCTTTAATTGCCTGTCATTTTTGTTGACCAGAAAATGGAACATTGCAAAAATCCAGACTTCAATGCCATCAAGCCTATAAAAGACTCCTTCATTACTCCACCTGATTAGGAACATCCTCTTAACAGATCTACATTTTAATAAGCAGGGCTAAATCATTAGCTTTGAAGTGAAGTTTATTCAGATGTGATCCTTCTTTGAGGACTTACTAAACTGAAGAGGGGATGAGGTATATAATTTATGACAAAAGGGACCTGGAAGAACTAACTTGTAGATTAGAAATCCGACTGCAGTTGAATGTGCAACAGATGTCTGGCAAACATTTGCCTCTGTGCTGCCAAGTGAGGCAAGCACAGGTCTGCACTTGGGAAGGAACACAGAGAGGGAGATTAGAAGATTGCAATCCTAAACCACTTAGGGGCGTTGCATACATTACATGCTCCTACACAAAACAGGAAGCCATAGCCAATCATAGCTTTCTGGACCACACACCTTTTGTGACTGGAAACATGTGCTAGTTGAATGCACGTATTAAACATTTCATGGGAATGCATTCAAAATGCAATGTCAGGAGGAGCAATTGCCCAACCATCTTAGTGAATGAATGCATGGTCTAGTCCAGCAATGGCCACCACAGGAGCAAGTGGAGGAAGAATTTATTACGTCCTTCATCCTAAAGTCCCAACAACTAGAACACAATACAAGAAACAGTATAAAACAACTTGCAATCATGCCCTAAAAACATACATCTCAAGTGTCAAAAGACAGGACAAAGACCTAAGGGGCAAACAGAAAGGCCTGGGGGTCGCATGTGAGCCCTGAGCCAGAGGTTCCCCACCCCTGGTTTAGTGAGTGAGGGGCACCTACTGTAAGTTCATTTGTGTTCGTCACTCAGGTCAATTTCATATTCCAAACCTCAGCCAGGACATCTCCAGGAAAGCACCTATTTTTCTTTAAGCAAAACCGACAACTTATTTATTCTCAGCAGACACTCTAATCACCTGTATTTACAATGAACATGGCAAGCAAAGAGCATACTAAGCATGGATGGCTAGGATGCATTTAAAAATTATTATGAATAATTTCTAAAGTACATTCCAAACGACCCAAAGTGCTTTAAGATCCTTGCCTGGCACCACCTGTAAGAGGAAGGTTAGGCTGAGCGATAGACCACCCAGCAGGCTTGGAGAGTAAAAAGGGATTTTAATCTGTGTCTCTCAATGTTCTAGCATGCTGTAAATCCTTTACTGTTCCTTTGGACTAAATCAAATTATTTTATTGTCTTTTTTTTTGGTCATCTTTTTGGTGCTATATTTTTGTTTTGTTTTCTTTTTTAAACTTATATCCTGCCCCCTTTGTCAAAAGGCCCAAGGGCAGTTTACAGCAATGAAAAAATAAGTAAAAACAAAACAAAATCAAGCAATTCAACACAGTAAATAAACTTCATCTATTTGGGAACATATTACTATACAGGCCAGAGCTCAGCATTCAAAGCCCTGCTGAAAAAGACAAGTATTTAGCTAGTGCCCCAAACTGTGTACCTGGACCTCTGGTGGGGAGGGAGTGCATTCCATAATAGGGGGGCTATTGCTGAAAAGGCCTTTTAGTGAGTCACAGGCCCCTGCGTTTCACTCAGTGATGAAGCGTCGGAAGGTCTCACATCACAGGCAAGATGGTATGGGGAGAGGCACTCCTTCAGGTAACGAGCCCTTAAGATGTTCAGGGCTTCATAAGTCAGAACCAAAACCATGACTCAGGCTCAGAGCCGATACAGATCTTTGCATACTGGTGATATAGGGTCTCTCACTGTCAGATCGAGCAAAAGCAACTCCATTTTCCACCAGCTGAAATCTCCAAACTGTCTTCAAGGGCAGCCCTACCTAGAGCCCAATGAAGTAGTCTAAACCAGAGTATGGATCACTGTGCCTAGCTATCCCTAGCCACAATTAGCAAGATCTGGAAATGGGCTTTCTATGCTACTGGAGAAACGTGGGCCTCCAGTGATAAGGGAAAACCCAGGAGTCCCCCCAGATTAAAGATCTAGTTCTTCAGGGGGGCTGCAACTGCATTCAGGCTGCCTCCCTGATTCAGAGGCCCATTAAGCCAAAGCACCTTTGCTTAGCCAGGATTCAGCTTCAGCCTGAAACACTGCAGGAAGCTTTGCATCTTCCACATTTGTGCATTTTCCCACAAGAAAGCAGTCTGTTTCTCACGGGTGGTATAAATTATGCAAGGTTTTCTATATAGCATAAGTTCTAATTGACCTCCGCTGACTAAATTGCTACAAATAATGTGCAACCCTGGATGGGGATTAATGAAGCAGCATGTGGACTCTGACCTGTTGGAACACACACTGTTGCATCTTCAGTGGGGGAAACAGCACTTTTAAATTAAAAGCATATTTTATGCACTCATGCCATAAATATTCTGTGGTCAGGTGCGGCAGAAGTACAGAACAGACACCTACCAAAGAAGGATAGGGGAAAGGGATCCAACTTGTGCAATTCAGACACAAGCCCCCCCCCCTTCCTTTTTTGTTTTCAGAACAAAAGAAATAAAATTGGAGTAACAGACACCAAAATGCACAAAGGACACCCAACCCACATGGCTGATGTTACCATCACATCCACATCTCTGAGAAGCACTAAAATAATGCTTAAATCCTTGTTTGGGGGCCCTCAAGTGAGGGTACCATGGTGCCCTCAGACGTTCCACACTTGCTTTTTGTCTGCCAAGGCCATCTGTCCTCCCATTTTGTTGTTGTTGCCTGTTTTTTCTCCTTTGGCCTGTGTTTTTAGGAGGGGTGTATGTAGGTGTTCTGCCTGTTGTTTGTGTTTGGATGGGAAAATTCTGAGCAATGGGTATTTTGTAGTGACAGTTTCTTAGATGTGCTCCTGGGCTCAAAAAGGTTGGGGACCTCTAGCCTAGTCCCTCAAGCAGAAAGATTATTGACCCAGTCCTGGTGGGGGCCAAAAGCCCACATATCCATCAGCTGAGGCGAATAAAGTTTCTATGGCTACTGCTAACTATGCCCGCTTATATCATCAGGTGGTTTTCTATTGTTTTTATGCTGCCTTCTTACTCTGAATCCCCTCTCCTCTGCCTTGTCAGCCCCTTTAGAAAAACTGATTGTAAAAAAGAGTGATTAAATAAATAAATCATCAAATAAGGCCAGACCTAGGAAAATGAAACAGCAAAATGGATTGTATCACTTCAGATTGTTGGTGGGGAACGCAGTTTTTGAATGTTCTCCATCATATATCTGAACAAAGTGCTACAGAGGTAGTAGAATTCCTCCATGCTGCACTTCAACAGATGCCAGGGGTGGTGAGTCATATTTATGAATGCTCCCATAGACAAAAAGGTTGACTATGCTAAATTTTGCTTGCCAATCTGCTAGTTGTATGGATGTTGTTGCTGTTGTTGTTTGAATGGATGTGTTTTATATGACCTTCCCCAATGACATGCTCTACGGGGAGCTGGCCAATTGGCAGACAAATTCTATGTTACAAATATATCTGCAGGTGTGACATGAATGCTGGCAACATCAACTCTTCCATGTGGGATTCTCTTGCAGACAACCATAGTGTCTGGAGACAAGCAGTCACGTCATGTATCCAAAGCAGTGACCAGAGGAGGAATGACTCCTGGGAGGAGCATAGACAGAAGAAACACCATGGTGCATGTGCAACAGCACAACTGGACACCTTCATCTGTCCCAGCTGCAAGAAAACATGTCTCTCCTGCATTGGTCTCTACAGCCACAGCAGGCACTGCAACCTTCCAACAGATTGACCTCACCCCAAAGGTGCGCTCCATTGTCTCCCAAGACAGATGGACACCAACTAATCATTCAAAATTTAACTTTGCTGAAGCTTAGCTTATGGGAGTCTGGGTCTAGCTCAGTGCCTGTGTAGGAATGTTTAGGAAGGTAGGAGAGGATATATTACTGGTAATTAGATATGATCCCTCCTCACTCACACTAGTAAGCATACACAGCAGAGCACATTCCTTGCAGCAAATACTGAAGCTGTTGATGACTGGTTTCAGTCTGTTAATTAAGCAATCCAGGAAGCCCTTTGTGCAGACTGGATTCTTCCTGGTAATTTCCCCTTTATTTTCCTCTTTAAATAATAACACAGTTTACTCACATTCAGTAGCAACTAAAGGCAGGCTTTAGTTGTAGTTACAGGTAAAGGTAAAGGGACCCCTGACCATTAGGTCCAGTCACAGACAACTCTGGGGTTGTGGCACTCATCTCATTTTATTGGCTGAGGGAGCCGGCGTACAGCTTCCGGGTCATGTGGCCAGCATGACTAAACCGCTTCTGGCGAACCAGAGCAGCTCACGGAAATGCTGTTTACCTTCCCGCCGGAGCAGTACCTATTTATCTACTTGCACTTTGATGTGCTTTCAAACTGCTAGGTTGGCAGGAGCAGGTTGGCAGAACAACAGGAGTTCACCCCATCACAGGGATTTGAACCGCCAACCTTCTGATCAGCAAGCCCTAGGCTCTGTGGTTTAACCCACAGTGCCACCCACGTCCCTGTAGTTACAGGTACATTTGGAGATTAAAGTGCAGAGAAGAGAAGTCTGAGCTAAGCCTCAAACTTACAACATGGGCTTACATCCTTTGTTATTGATGAGCCATGTGCTGGATAACAGCCAGAGAAGTCCAAAAGAGAAGTCCAAAAAGAGAGATCTAAAAATAGGAAGACGGCTGTGTGCCCAGCCCAGTTACTTGGGTCAGCTAGGGTCACGCCCATCTACCTGGTCACACTCAGGGGGAGGTGGCTCTCAACAGGTATGACAGGAAGTCCTCCCTGTTTGGAGCCACATTCCTCTGTGTGCCCATCCAAGCAAGCAGGAAATGTTGGACGTGAATGCTCTTGCTATACATCCCACAACCTGGATAGGAACCAACTCAAATCCCATCACGAGAGAATGCCAGGATACAAATTTAAATGAATATGCAAGAATTATTTTACCCCACTGAGGGTATTGGTGGGCTTCAACTATAGCAGAAATGGCAGCTCCACTTCCTTTGTTGCTTATTAGCATTCAACCTTTTTGATTAACATCCAAGTTACTTCTTAGCAATCAAAGGCAGTATTGCTTTATTGCTTTTATAATATATGAATTTTGTTTGCCCATCTGGTCTAGAGTTGTCTCCTCTGACTGGAAGCAACTTTCCTGGATCTCAGGCAAGTTTCTTTCCATTCACTGGCTCTTTCACTGGGAAAGCTGTTGACTGAACCTGGAAGACCCTTCTTCATCCAAAACATGCACTCTGCCACTAAGCCACTGGCCCTCCTTATTTACTAGATTGCTTTTTCTTACCCTAATATTGGGCCACCACTTACTTCTGAGCTATGAGACTGTACTTCAACTTCTATTCAAACAAATGATTTAAGGTTCACACCACTGAACGGAGATTCCCCAGGGCCAATAATTTTGATGCTCAACTTGCTAAGTTGGTTCTCTTTAATGCGATGTTCTCCACGCATGGTAGAACATTAAGCAGTGCCATGTCCTGATCTTTCCAGGACCCAGCAATTTGCAAAGGAATGCAGTGCCTAGATGGCTAAAGAACGTAATAATGATGTTATTACAGATAGTATCTCTGACTCCTGTATTGCCTTCCCCTAACCCAGCAACCAACACTGTTCCTGACAATATCTATCATCTATCTATCATCTATCTATCTATCTATCATCTATCTATCTATCTATCTATCTATCTATCTATCTATCTATCTATCTATCTATAATGGCATATGTTTAATTTAAACATACAGGCAGGAAAATGAGTATCTGCAGCTGGAAAACCAAAGGAGTACAGATGAACTTTCACTGCACTGATAACATAAAGCATGAATATTGGAGAAAAACACATTTCCAACTAGATATTGAAATGTCCCCAGTCAACAAGGATCACAACATGCTACATCAACAAAACACCTGGTCTGATCCCCCACCCACCCTTTTCCAGAGTTTTTTTTATAAAAAAAAAATGAAACAGCATTCTTTATAGCATGCAAATCCAGGTCCTTGGATCGTCACAATAAGAGAAATTCTGACCACATGATGGTTTTTTTAGTGATATGAGAAGGGCTCGCTAGTCCAGTTTTCACCTTCAGTGTTAAGAACAGCAGAGTTCTTATCTCGAATGTGTCTCTTTATAATTATGTAATTACACACCTCATTTATCCAATTGTTAAGCCAGGAGTTTGATTAAATATTAACAACGGCCTGGTTCTTCTAGTGTCATTAGTTGGAAAGCAACCCTGTAATCTCAGGTAACACATGATAGCAATTATCGTTCACAGTCACACTTAGCAGAAACCCCAGCACAATCAGGACAGATAAGGCTGCTCAGTCGAAAACGCATTTACCTGGATTGC
Organism: Podarcis muralis; assembly: GCF_964188315.1. Taxonomy (NCBI): domain Eukaryota; kingdom Metazoa; phylum Chordata; class Lepidosauria; order Squamata; family Lacertidae; genus Podarcis; species Podarcis muralis. The sequence goes on along the minus strand of NC_135666.1, from coordinate 20,291,661 downwards.
CTTTGTTATCTTAACAGCACGGAGGATAATGTAGGTTTCACGCCACTTACGTGCTGTATATGAAGTAAACTGCAATGTGGAATTATATCACAGTGTTAGTAAGCTGTTAAATGTTCAAATTGAAAAAAATTATCAAATTCAAATTAAATTGAATTAATTTGAATTGATAAGCAGTTAAATGTTCACCTACTCAACCTATTTCTTCAACATAGTACAGCAGGCTATATGAGGGTCAAACAAAATGCAATATCAATTTGCATGAAGGAAATTAATTGGTTGATATGTAAACTGTAATTACAGAGAAGCTGGAGAAGCCTTGGAAGTGGGGGAATTTAACTCTTTTCCTGTCATGGCCCCAACAAAAATTGCCCCTCTAAAGCTGCTATTTGCATGCCAAGCGAAGCTTGCTTTGATGGAGCTTCAGAGTGGTGTGTTGTTGTTTTTGTTGGAACTGTGATAGGGAGAGAACGTTAAACCTGCATTTCTGTTTCCCATGGTCCTGAGGCCTAGCTAGGCTTCCCCACAGCTGCTATTCATATAGCATTAAAAAAATCTGCAAATTAATTGCATTTATGCAATTAAGGCCACATCTAGTTCGGCCCTGAGATCACAACCTTTGACAGCAAATGTATGACTGGTTTTTCCATGATGTGTCCGCCCAGTATAACTGCCACTACAGAATTAAACTGGAAATGGAGAAGGGGGAAACACAGATACCATGGACAGCTACCATAGGTGACACACGACTGCTTTAGACAATTAGGTTGACTGAACTCCGCAAAAAACAAACAAACCGATTTACCAGAGAACAGGAGATTGACCAAAAGGCCTCAAGGAGTCTCTCTAAGTTCAAATGGAAGGATATGAATGTTTGGTGCACAGAAAAGAGGGTGGCTTTGAGTTTTCAGAGGAAACTTCTACCTTTTTATTTGCAATTCTCCTTGGCAGGGCTAAGCTCCAGTAGACCTGATGCATCAGTCTCCACTGGTTCTAGAACTAGAGCCATTATGTCCCATCCTGTCTGGTCTAGCAGTAAAGATCCAGCACATACAGTTGGCATCCTGAATAGCTCAGCTCATAATTCTTCATGATGTGTTTATGCTGTGTCGCTGGTCTCATAAGCCTTCAACACTGCTTTATGCCTTAGCCACACACCTTGCAGAACTGTGCTGTCATGTCAAATATCTGGCCCCAGGTGTTATATTGCTTATGCATGTTAAAACTAGGGTTCTAAGCTAACTATTTTATGGTGAATTGTTTTTCATCATTATATAGAGAGCAGCTGAAAAGCTTCTGGTTTTCTGTTACAGAATTCAGATTATTTTTATTTCCCTCCCACTTTTGTAAACTATTCATCACTTTTGGTAAAATGTTGTGGCAGACAGCTGCAAGATCTTAGCTGATTGAATTTATTGATTGCATCCTCCTGGATCTTGCAAATCTTATTTCAAATTTTTGCATCTGCCAATTATGTTTTAGGAGCTATTTATCATAAAGCTGGGGTGAATAGCACATACATACATACATACATACATTTGGGGGGCATTTGTGTCCCCCCAAAATGTATGCATGGTTCCACTCCACTGTGCACCTGTCAGAATCTCCCCATTTGCTCCAAGCGAGGGGGAAATTCTCCACAAAGTGAAACATGACCTTGTATATGAGGAGCAGGACTCCATTTAAGTGAATGGGTAGGCCAGGCATCCCCAAACTCAGCCCTCCAGATGTTTTGGGACTACAATTCCCATCATCCCTGACCACTAGTCCTGTTAGCTAGGGATGATGGGAGTTGTAGTTCCAAAACATCTGGAGGGCCGAATTTGGGGGTGCCTGGGGTAGGAATGCCTATTCAGTCATTAACTTTAGGTGTGCTCACATTTCTGTCTCAGAATATAGTGAAGTTGTTGGGGTTTTCCTGGTGCATTTCACAATTATTTCTCCCCAAACTGTTCACATCAACATATTCATTAGAGTCAGATTTGTTTCTCTTTGTGTCCACACCAGGGGGTGTTGAAAGAGTGGGGATATATAGTCTCTCGCCCTCTCATTCTCTCTACATATAGAGCCAGGGAAAATGTTTTGTAGTGGAGCTTAGATTTTGCAGATCTAACATATCCAGTTCTGAAAAAGGAATATTCCACAATGTGATCCCTTACAAAGAAAGAAGTTTGAAGATTTCAGTCATTAAAATAATCAAGGGTTCCAATACCAGCTGGCTAGATGGCCTGTTCCCTGGATATGTAATATTGTAGGTCATTATCGATCTTTTAAAAGCGAGCAGTTGAACCCAACTCCATTAGATTTAAACAGACTGTAACCTTTTTGTAAGCTTAAAAGTTAAATATAAACTGGGCAACACATAATTTACATGCTGAATGCATTTGTTTATCCTTTTTGGAAAGATATATGGAAGTCCTTGGAGGCTTTTGAAGGTTTATTAAGACTTGAAGGTGATTATTTGGCCTATTGAAGATTCAGAAGAGGAAGTGCAGAGAGCTGAAAAGAACAGATACCGGAGTATTAAATCTAACCTTGATATTCTGAACAGCAGACACCTTTAAAAGATTTGTGTGTATGCGTGATACCCCATGTCAGCTGTAAACTAGAGATTCTGTTGCTTTGTAGACTTAACAGAAATGAAATTCTAGCATCTGCTTTGCAAAACAAAGCAATAATCTCCTTAAGTGAGACGGAAAAACAAATTCTATTTTCAGAATAAATTACAATTTCAAGTTCATGAAGTTTGATTCTCCACCACTCAGAATAAAACCTGCTTAAAGCTAAGACCCTAAAAGTATTTAGCTTAAAATAATTTCCAGCATAAGTGAGAGAACTTTCTTCTAAATAAACATGGAAGTAAACAGAATATAAGCACAGAAACATAGGCAGTTGCCTTAATCCAAGTCAGATCACTCCCCATTCAGTTTAGTACTATTGACGAAGGCGGGCAGTACCTTGAACTTAGCCCACTAGGTATTTGACAGACAGCTAGAGAACCCAGAGAAGGCTGTCTAATTTAAGATCTTACTGCATGGGCAGGCACATATATGAACCAGTGATCCTTCAGGTATCCTGGTCACAAACAGAGGAAGCTCTGACGGTCAAGGACATATCAATTGTATCCTGCAGTAGTGGTGGTGAAATCTTGCTCATGTTAATCTTGGGTGTTTCATTAGCTCCATGGGGGGGGGGGGGAGAATGAAACTTTTTCCAAATAATTTATGGTTTAACTTCTATAATCCCTTGTCTCCCCCACACAAAATGATCAATTAATATTTCACAGCCAGCTCAGAAGACCATCCTCACTGGAGAGGATTACTAATTATACACAGGAGACTAAGGCTAAGTTTTTGTGATGTACCCATTCAACATTTCAGCTGTCAAATCCTGGAAGTCTAGTTAAAAGGAAGTGATGGAGCATTCTGTGGACAGGGAAAAAATCTTTACTGAAAGCATGAGGAAAGTTTGTTATGAAGTGCTGCTTATGCATCCACCATTCTGTAAAGCAGTAGCAATATCTTTTGCCACCAGTACCAACACTGAAAGAAAAATAATTCAATGTCCCTTTATGTTTAGAATAAAGCCCTCAGGAACAGAAACATTTAATATTAATAACCTTTCATTATGAGACATTGGCTGGTGCCCGCTTTAGTGTAGCTTCTGTTTCCAAGAGGCGAACTGAGAGATGTGGAGAAAGTGAGATACGTGGCCACAGAATGGGTAGACGGACCATTCAAGTGGGTAGTGACTGAGGAACTGGCCAATCAACCCTTACAACCTTATGAAATGGACTGTCCAAAAAATTTGATGCTAACAAGAGTTTTGTGAGTTAAAATGTGTGAGCAGGCGGAGTTTACTGTGCAATATTGGACTGGACCACCCTTAGTAAGACAAAACCATTCCCACTGGTGAATAGAGACAAGGAAATCTGTCCATTTTTGTTTCTCTCAAATTCTAATTTTATAATCTTAAATTCAGTTCTCCACTTGTGAATTATTATTTTTTTCAAAATTCATCAGCATTTTAGGAAGAATTTCTCCTAATTTGCACCTTTGTTATTTTGTCTAATATGCATATTTGTGGAATCCATTTTCCCTAATATAATCCATTTCTGTACATTATTCTCACCAATATATGCATTTTATGCACACTTTAATATATGCATTTTTGCATACATAACCTGATTAGAGAACTGCATTGTAAAATTAGAAAAATGCAAATTTTAAAGGATGGTTGCCCAACATTGGAAGGGACTCCCTCGGAAAGTGGTGGACTGTTCTTTCTTGGAGAGGTTGGGTGGTCATCCGCTTTAGTTGAAATTCCTGCATTGCAGGGGGTTGGACTAGATTACCCTCAGAGTCCCAACCCCACCTTTCTAGCATTCTATGAAACACTTGACATGAACAATGCTCGAAAAATGCAGGAGGACATCTAAATGCTGCAGAAGGAACAAAGATGAGAGTAATTGGTTCTTCTGACTACATTACTTTGAGCTCAGGGTTGTTGTTTTTTAAGTCTGCAGGAAATGCTCTTAGCGCTTATGGAGCTTAATCAAATAAACTCCAAAAACATTTATATTATATATATATATATATATATATATATATATATATATATATATACACACACACACACACACACACACACACACACACACACACACATATATACCATGCAGCCTGCTGTGAATATTTGTATAGTGCTAAAACATAAGCAATATTTTTCAGGACTAGTTATTTGTACAAAATGACTCAGAGATGTTGCCAACATTATTAGCAGGGCTAATGCATGCTTTAACATGCTGATTAACTGACTAGAGATCAAGTTGATTAAATTGATGGGAGTCCATTTTAATCAACGAGGGAACATTTCAATCAGAGATGCTGCAAATTAAAGATGCAGCTTTTTCATTTCTAAAAAGTACTTTGTGGTGGGATCACAGTGGCTGTTTCTTTGTATAGGGATGCCCATTTCCCATGAGAATGTAAGAAGCTATCTTCTACCAAGTCAGACCATTGGTCCATCTAGCGCCATGTTGTCTACACTGGCTGGCAGCAGCTCTCCAGAGATTCAGTCAAGGGTCTGTCCCAGTCCTACCTGGAGATGCTGGGATTTAACTTAAGGCTTTCTGCATGAACAGCAGATGCACAACCAAGAATCCTCCCAAGTCTTGAGAATCAGTTCACAATGGGAAATCAACCCCAGGTCACTGCCTGATGCAATATCTATTCCCCCACAAAAAACTGCATTTCTCTTTCAGTCTAGGTAACTCATTGCAAGGGCCACCAATCAATACAGACCACCTGCCCCAGCCAACCACTGGCTTTCCCCCCCTGCCTGCCTGTCTTCCACTATTTTTAAAGAAAAGACTGATTGATTGATTGATTGATTGATTGATTTGATTGCATGTGGGTGGCGCTGTGAGTTAAACTGCAGAGCCTAGGACTTGCCGATCAGAAGGTTGGCAGTTCGAATCCCTGCAACCGGGTGAGCTCCCGTTGCTCGGTCCCTGCTCCTGCCAACCTAGCAGTTCAAAAGCACGTCAAAGTGCAAGTAGATAAATAGGTACCGCTCCAGTGGGAAGGTAAACGGCGTTTCCGTGCGCTGCTCTGGTTCACCAGAAGCGGCTTAGTCATGCTGGCCACATGACCCGGAAGCTGTACGCCGGCTCCCTGGACCAATAAAGCAAGATGAGCACCGCAAACCCAGAGTCGGCCACGACTGGACCTAACAGTCAGGGGTCCCTTTACCTTTACCTTTATATACCCTTTTCTCTAAGGAGCTCTAAGTGGTTCTTCCCCCTCCTCCTTTAACCTGCACAACCCTATGAGGTGGGTTAGGCTGAGAGGCACTCTAACCACTATACCATACAACAGTCAAGAATGAAAACTCTGTGCGTGCATGGGCATAATTACACTGATGTCATTCACATTCATTCCAGAGGGCAAGTGATAGGTAGGAGCTAAGCACAAAGGAAACCAGCCTGTGTGCATGTCCTCCAATAAAACAAGTTCTGCTTAGACAATTCAATTTTCATACACTAAGCACAACCCACTGAGCACAATGAAAATCCCTTTCATTTCACTGGCGCATCCAGGGGCACATATCTGTGCCTAATATGCTCTAAAAGGAAAACACAGAGGAGAAAAGTGTGCATCATAATGCATGTCTATTCATACAATGGAAACCTAGATGTAATTACAGTGTCAATGGCAAGCCACATAAGGGTACCAGTGATGCAAACAATTTGATGCACTTAGGAACCAGTTTTCATAAGAAGCCAGAGGAGCATAAGCCAAGGAATTTACACTATCCTGCCTTTGTAGAATTAAAACAGGAAGCAAAGTCCATGGCTGAAATGAAGTGGTAAAATAGAGACATATTCTAAAGGCATTCTCTACTCTTCAGTTAGAGCTAACAAAAGCTTGCATGAAAGAGTTTCAACAACAAATGGTTTCCATTTCTCTGTATAAGTTCCATTCATAAATCACAGAAGCATAGAAATGTGGAGTTGGAAGGGATCCCGAGGGTCATCTAGCCCAACCCCCTGCAATGCAAGAATCTCAACACATGGTTCCCCATCCAACTGAAACCATACCGGACCCTGCTTAGCTTTGCAAATGTGCCAGCAATTTTTATGCAGCACCACTAGGAGGGGGCAAGTTACCTGTAAGACACCAGGCGAAGCTTTCTGGTAAACTGAACCAACACTGCAGCTTTACACACACACCCCAGTCAAGTCCTTTATGTTGGCCAGGTATTCCTGTGAAATAACAAACTTGTGGTGCTCCTTGGTGCTGTCAGCTGCCAGGTCCCCCCGCACCACATAGCTGTCCTGTCCCTGCTGTTTTGTTCTGCGTTACTCCCAGAACTTGATCAACATCTCTCCTCACTAGATGTACTTTGCCAGCTTTTGTCTTCCTCACTAGCTCACCGTTCCTTCTCTTCCCCCTCTCTCCCCACTTTCCAGCCTAACTGCCCTGTCACTTTCCCAATCATCTGATCGCCTTGGCAACAGTTGTCAAGACTGCCAAAAACTGTCTCACCCCTAACTAGTTTCAATTTTACTTATTTCCCCCCACCCCATGTTCCCCAGGCAAGTAGCCTTATGAAAAATATTAAAACCAAAACAGAAACATTTAAAAACCATCTCATGACAAAACCACATCAATCTGCTGCAAGCACTGAATTGTGAGACAGCCAGATTTGCAAATGGCATCTAGTTATTCTGGATTGTATCATCAGGCTGAGAAAGGATCTCTCCAAACTAGGTTATGAGGCTCTGGACAACCACAGTTATAATTAACTTATGGACTGTAATGCCACAGAATGTTACAATGGCCATTAGATATATGGAAGGCAAATTCAGGGAAGGTCAGTTGATCAATAACTATTAATCACAACAGTTAAAAATGGAATCTACGGATTCAGTGGTATTATAAATTTGATTACTAGATCTTGGGTTGAATCAATGGGGATGGTTTCCCAGAGGGGTCTGGCTGGCTGCTGTTAGAGGCAAAAATGGCAGCATCAATTGATCTTTGGTTAAAAGTCCAAACTCCATCCAAATTCCCAGATAATAAATTATATATTTCATTGTTGTAGCATTATATTACCCGAAATGAACAAGAAATAGTAGCTGGAAGGTGGGAATACTCTAACTTTAAATGCTTTTTTTTTTTTTTTTTTTTTTTTTTTTGCATTCATTTGGCTTGAACATTAAAGGAACTGGGATGTTCCTTTACGATTGGTATCTTCTAGTTATAGGCCAGGATCCAAAGAACTGTGCAATCCATTGTATGTGACAAAGGAACATTCACAGCACAATTTCATGTATGTTTACCCAGAAATGTCTCATTGGGTTTAACTGGACTTACTCTTAAGTGCATGTGCAAAATATTACATTCTATTAATCTCAATCAACAGCTGGAAATCTGTTCCAAATCAGAAAGCTTAAATATTCCATGGGGCTAAAGCAAGCCCCTTATGTCACCACAACAATTCTTAGGATCCTGCCTGTACCATATGCAGTGGTTTTCAATTACTGCAATTAATCTATTTGGGAATAGGAAAAAAGATTCAACCATTCATCAAGGCTAGGTGCTGGACAGGTAAAATATAAAATGATCGTGAAATGGAAGGAGTATTATTCATATCACACAACTTGGGTTCAACACCTTCGGAAGAGAGGCAAGAGAAATCATTTGCATTATCATGATAGGCATATAAGCCAAAAAACCCCCCCCCAAAGTTACCTTGAAATTCTTTTTTTCCATTCTTGCCTCATTATACATGCCGGCATAGGGAAAACAGACTACAGTTTATCTGCCTCAGAGTTTTGCAGATGTGCCATTTATCTTCTTTAATATGCCTAACAGCAACAGACTTCTGGAGTCTGTCTGTATTCAAAAGTATCTTCTCTCAAGCACTGATTAGCTTGGCAGAACATATAGCAGGTGACCAGATGACTTAAGGGCATGAAGGCAGATTTACTGGCAACCATGTCCGCTTTGCACTTACGACAAGTAACATTCTGGCAGTTAGCAAAAAGTAGCTGGATGGGATTCAGGCACCAACTGTTGCCTGATTGGCTAAGAAGCACAAAAAGGATTTATTTGAATAGCACATTATGGCAAGCCCAATTTACTTCAGTCTGGAAAAAAAGGAAAAAAAGAAACACCCTGAATTGGGAAAGAACTAGCCTGCCATGGAAGCTGCAGACACAGCACTTGACTTGAGGTCAAAAATATTCACCCAAGATTATGTATTCTACTTCTGCACCACAATGATTTGTTACTTATGCCAATATTGGAGAATTCTTGCTTTCTTTGAACAGTATTATGACAAGTCATTGTCTGATGCAATGCAACAAGTGCAGCAAAGGCCTTCCACTGCAATATTTTTAAGAAGCCAGTTTTGTGCTCCTATCTCTTGATCACGCCAAACCTCAAAAGTGTGGCTTAGAAAAGTCATGTCGGATGAATTCCTGGGTAGATTGGCACCTTGTGGGACACATTCCCATGACTCGTGTGGAAGCGGTCTGTACCCAAGATCCACGGTGCAGAGTGATTTTGGCTAGGTGTGGATGGTGAGCCTCAAATGCAAGATTGGCAGAGAGGTTGGAGTAAGACTCTTGACCGACACAATAAGAAATCACACAATGCAAGAAGTCTTGCTTTGTGCCAGGAGCAGCTTCAGTACAAGGCTGCTGGGCAGGATGAAGAGGATAAAGCATATCCCCCAACTGCCCACCTACAATAAAATACCTAGAGAAATGGCCACTTTTCTCTAACAGAACAGCATGGCTGTAATAACCTTTCCGCTTGTACACCTCTCCATGATGCTTCTAAACTTGCACCAGTGTCCTGGTGTGCTATTTAGATATGCAGGGAAATCTCTGCAGTTGACCTTAAGATCATAAGCAGGCGGCCTGCTGGATCAGACCAAAGGCCCATCTAGGCCAGCATCCTGTCCCCTGCAGTGGAAAACCAGGAAGACCGCAAGCAAGACACGAGTGCAACAAATCTCCTGCTGCCCCATCCCCTCAGAGATTGGTATTCAGAGGCAAGCTGCCTATGGTCCAGGAGGTGGCATACCCAGCTTGACTAGTACCAGCTGATAGCCTTTACCCTCCATGAATTTGTCCAATCTGATTTTAAAGCCATCTAGTGGCAGCCATTCCTGGTGAAAGCAAATTATGGAATTTGCTTATGTGAGTTTATGTGAGATATTTGCTTTGTTATGTTTGTCCTAAATCTCCCACTGTTCAGATTCATTGAGTGACTCTACATATTAGAATTATGAGAGGGAGAAATAGTTCTCTCTACCCACTTTTATTTACCTCCGTCCTCTCCCCTGGTCTTATTTTTCTACTCTAAAAAAAGCCCTTAAAATTGCAACCTTTCCTCCTTAGTGGGAGTTGCTTTTGCTCCTATCATTTTGGTTGCCCTTTTTCTGCATTTTTCCCAGCTCTGCTGTTTTTTTGTTTGGGTTTGGGTTTTGGAGACACAGTAACCAGAAGCATACATAGCATGGTCACACCATGAATTTGTAGAAAGCAGTCAAACTCTCCTTAAATTTTAATGCTGAAGGTATAAGGTTTCCCATGCATGTGTGGGTATCTAGCTTCCTGGAGAAGAGCCATAGCTCAGTGGTCGAGCATCTGCTTGCATGGAGACAGTCCCAAATTAAATCTTTGGCATCTCTAGTTAAGGCTGGGCTTGTCTCCTATATGGAAGTATAGAGAGCTGTTGCCGGCCAGTGTGGACAACAGTGAGGTAGATGGATCGATGGTCTGACTCAATATAAAGCAGATTCCAATGCTCCTAATTGTGACCTCTCTCTCCACACACACACACACACACACACACACACACACACACCCCTATTGCCTGCAGGGGAAGAAATCATAACAGAATAAATCAGCTGTAAAATGGTATTAAAATGAGAAGAGACAGCCTTTGCTACTCTTCTCAAGTGATCACATTCCATTTGCTTCAAAAGGATGGAATTTTAGCCTCGTGCCATTTTTCAGAGCAGGCATTTTCACACTCCAGGAATGGTGAAGGGAAGTCAGCATGCAAGCCTTGTACATTTAACCGTGAGACGTGATCAGCACGAGTCTGTGCTATAGAAGAGTTTTAGAATAAGAACAGCCCTGCTGGATCAGGCCAGTGGCTCATCTAGTCCAGCATCCTTTTCTCACGGTGGCCAAGCAAATGCCTATGGGAAGCCTGAGAGCAGATGATATGCAGTTCTCTAAATGTAGACTGTTTTCCTTCCAAAGTAACTACAGATGTAGGTGGAATTTTGAAGGAAGTACAATAAACGATATTACTAAGCTTTCATAAGCTGGGTCTGCATCTGAGGCATTGGACTAAGTTAGGGGCAATATAGGCCATTCTCCCAAATTCCTGCTCATCCCCATCGTGACACTATCTGCCAAAAAGCCGAGTGAATGGAAGATACAATCTGTATCTAATGAGATGTGACAGGCAGCTTTGGTGGAGCTAACCAGCAGAGGCCTGGATTTCAAGACGTAAATTAAGTTGAGCGCTCGTTGCCAGCGAGGCTGTTAAATTTGCCATAAGAAAGTACAGCTCTTCAGCAAGAGGAGGAGGAGACTGTGCAAGCAAGGTGGAACTCTTCCAGAGTCAGATTATTTACGGCGGGAAGAGAAAGAACCGTTTTCTGTGCGGGAAAACTGATGTAAACAGCGAAGCTGTAAAAGAATTAATGGAGAGACAGAGTTGGAGAGAAAGAAAAGGCTGGGTCTGCATTTAAAAACTGCTGCAGTTAGAGAAAAGCAGGATCCAAATTTTTTAATAATAACAATATGACAAATCCTTATCCTGTGCCCATGGAGAGATCTCCATAGACTCCTACTCTTCACTGGGCATGCTGCTACTGTGCCAGGACAATGGGGTGTGCCCATTCGGATCAGCTTAAGGTGTTTTGCCTATCCAGGGGCAGCCTACTCCCTGGAGACAAGTGCAATTCAGTTCCAGCGTGTCAGTAAAACCCAATGCCATTGTGTTTCATTTAATGAAGTTGTATAGAGCTTGGAAAAACCTGGAAGTGCTGGTGGCAGATGGAGGAGGGTCCCTCAGAGGTCCTCCTCCTATATGGTCTCACCACTTCCATCACCACTGAGGCTTTGCTCATTTTCTCACTCTCTCTCCCCCTTTGGCTTCAAACACAGCTCTCTCGAGGGAGATGGGAAGTTGCTAGGCCTTCTCCTGGCTCCTACCACTGCTTGTTTGCTCAGAAAGGCCAGGTGAACAGACAGTGTCAAGAAGGGGGAAAGGGGCTGGAGGGCTCCAGGAACGCGCCTGGTTGGGATCTTGGCAAGGGCCCAGCCATGCTGACCCCTGGCACCCGCCCCAAAAACTGCATGTATAGAGCCTGTATACTTCTTAACACTAGCTATTTTTCTAGAAAAAGAGGTGCCAGAATTCACCCTCTTAGAATGACAATGGCGCCCACATGAAAGGTACCGGAACCTACCTGTGAGGTGCCAGAACTAAGTTCCAGTGAGTTCTGGCTGAAAAAAAGCCCTGCTTCTTGATAATGCTGGACACCAGACTGGAGAAAAACAGGAGAATAATATAGGGATGTGAATAGATGCTAGGAGATGATATATTTATTAGATATTATCCTTCCTTCCTTAGGTTTGTAAGTTCAGCAGAGTGCATCCCCTTGCAGCTTAAAAGGAAGTTTAGATAGGCTAGTTTTAGCCTTTTCATTTAAGTAATCCAGGATGCTTTAAGGCAGGCTGGATTCTCCTGGTATTTCCCCCCCTTTCTCCCCCTTAAAAGCCTACTCCCTGGAGACAAGTGCGACTGAGTTCCAGGGTGTCAGTGAAACCCAATGCCATTTTGTTTCATTTAATGAAAGGAAGTTATATAGAACTTGGAAAAACCTGGAAGTGCTTCTAACACAGACTTGTACAAGGTAAAAATAACATTTACTCACTCGGAATACTTGTTGAAGAGTAACAGATACAGCAGCTTTGTTCAGGCTGGCTTAAAATGCTAATTCAGTTACAAAGATATGCTCTAGTCTAGTTTGGAACGGTGTCTGAGCATTGCAGCTGAGACAGAGCAAATGTTCTCACATTGCTGCCGTGACGAAAAAGAGGATATGCCCAGGCAGGTAGGTAGGTAGGGGTGGGTGGGTGGGTGTACGCCCTCCCTCAGTCAGGGCATAGTGGGAGTGTATTACAGAAAAACTCTATGAGCTTCAGCACCTTTCATGTGCCTATCTGGCAAAACATGAATGGTTGGTTTGACTGCCCTTTAAATATCCCACCAGGAGGACTGTTGCTGATTCCCAGAGACAACTGGCACACCATTCTTTCTTATCTTAAATCCTTAGGGGTCATGTTGTAAAATATACTTCTAAATCTCTGTGCCCCAAATCTATCCTAACTCCAACCCTTCAAGGCAGGAGAAGGGGGAAGTTCAGTTGAACAAGTTTAAATTCTTGGGCTGATGGAGCAAGTTAGCTGGATACTACTTTAAGTGTCCTTGTTGTATCTAGTTGTTGTGGTATAACCAGGTCATTGGTCCCATTTCAATCCAGTACTGGACACTAATATTCAGAATAATCCTGCTTGTGTAAAAAGAAAGGATACGCAATGCAAATTAAATTTAAATGCAATGTATATATGGACATAATGGTGTGCATAAATGAACACTTCTGACCACCTACCTTCCAAAAAGTGATGAAAAAGATACAGCATGCTATCTTTACCATTAAATTATATGCAGATTGATACAATTTAAAATGACCATTTAAAACAGCCTCGGTAAAAAGGGCAGATCAGATGGTTAGCACTGCAATAGAGACACAGCAGTGCTGATTTTGCTCAAGCTGATATAGTTAGGTAAAATATATATCCAAAATTAGTTTTTGGGAAAAAAATAAATCAAGCCCAAGGCCAAGAGAAACACTTCCATAAAATATTAACTTTCCAGGGGGAAATGAAAAAATAAATCTGCTGTGTTGGCAATCAATATATTGCAGCACTATGCCAGAAAAGCAGTAAATTAGAAGAAATCAAAAGAAAAATTAAACTAAGTACTTGTTTGGCCTGACTTTCACAAGAAGAAATGAAACCCAAGAAAAACAGAAAGTTAGTGATCTCTTTCCAGTTTTAACAACCCTGAACAAACTTAATCATCGAGGCAGTGAGACTCATTTTTCAGCAGAGATACGATTTATACTTTGATTTTGTCCTTTCTTTGATATATTACTGCAATGTAATAATAAATATGGAAGATAAAGAAAACAGATACATTAGAGGCCATCTTGCTCTCTTTTCTAAAGCAAGTGGGATGAGGAAAAGCATGATGGAGTAGCTCTGCAACAATGAAAGATATGGACAGACTCAACACTAAAACATATCTGGCTAAAATATTAAACCAGGCTAATTCTAACCAATTCACTCACTAGGCTGAACGGTGATTCACAGTGCAATCCTAGGTGTGTCTATTCAGAAGCCAAGTCCCATTGTGTTCAATAGGTATGGGACTGCATCCTCAATTGAGGATCTATAATATAAACTCTCAACATTAATACTACATATTATTATGCTTTTCCATAAAGCAGCATTAACATACATCATGAAATGGAAGCTGAACGAGAAGGTCTCTGCCCCAGAAAGCTTACTATCTAAATATTGAGAGCCGGAGGACAAAAGAAAATTAGGAAGGAATTGGGAAAGGCTAACAAAAGAACTGAGAGGCTGAAGGCACAGCAGTAGAGTCAATTTTATGTTGAACATTAATGTTTTAGAAGCTGGAGTAGATAATTGATCAACCCCAGCTGAGCTTGACAAATGTTAGTGCTGAATTATATTGATGTTCCCCAAATCCCATGACACCCAGTAGCCAATGTGATTCTGCATTTAATATTCACAACTAGATAACTGATATTCTATCGCTGATGAAATAAATTAAAAAATTGTCCAGTAGCACCTTAGAGACCAACTAAGTTTGTTCTGGGTATAACCGTTCGTGTGCATGCACACTTCTTCAGATACTTCTCCTATTTGAGAATCAAAACACATACAGTAAAGATTCGTACCAAGAGGATGCAGGTGGTGCTGTGGTCTAAACCACAGAGCCTAGGGCTTGCCGATCAGAAGGTCGGCGGTTCGAATCCCCATGACGGGGTGAGCTCCCGTTGCTTGGTCCCTGCTCCTGCTAACCTAGCAGTTCGAAAGCACGTCAAAGTGCAAGTAGATAAATAGGTACCGCTCCGGCGGGAAGGTAAATGGCATTTCCGTGTGCTGCTCTGGTTCACCAGAAGCGGCTTAGTCATGCTTAGTCATGCTGGCCGCATGACCCAGAAGCTGTCTGCGGACAAACACAAAGTGAGAATCTTTACATTTTCCCTCAATCCTCTCTAAAACTTTTCAAAATAGGATTCCTACTTTACATCTTTAAAGCCATTTCCATCCTGCAGTTTCTCTCATTTTCTTTCATTTGAGCACTCGACATAAGTCATTTTCAAAAGTGACACGTGTGGAGATTTATGAGAAAGAGATAAATAATAATTCATCAAAATGCTGTTTGAAACAATGCTTATCCAAGCTAAGATCTCTTCAAATTCGGATCATTTTCTTTTCTGAAGCACATACATCCAGGATGCTAGAACTTGGTTACCATTCATGGCAAATTACATCATTTAGACCTGGGACCAAGTCACATTGAACTTTTAGTTTTACTTTCAGTTTAATAAATTCTACCCTATTTTTCCTAAACCCCAAAGTAGCTGACAATCATCAGTAAATAGAATATACTACCATCATAACCCTACTTTTCATCATAATGCATGTAGGCTAAGATAAAATTGGAATATACCGGCTCAAGAAAGCAGAACAAAATAATAAAAGCATCCCCAAAAGAGGCTTTCTTGGAGTGTCTGCATCCTCATGTTTAGGCAGAACTCTTTAGGCGTGTATCCAACAGAGGTGGAGCCATCACTGAGAAGACCCTGTTACACCTGTCCACACCAGCAATTTAAATTTCTTTTGCAGAAGGAATTATAAGCAGGGGGTTGATGTTCCCGTTTGGTCTTTAAAAAATGGATAGACTGCATTCTGATAATACCAAGAACACTTAAGTATTTGCTCCCCCCCCCTTCATGAAGTGAACTGTAAAACAATATGGGTTCAAACTGCGCTGCTCTGTACAGGGAGGTGTTTCTTGCTGTTTTCACAATAGGTTGTCCTTTGTAAGGTAAATGCCCTTTCTGAATGAATATGATTGCATTAACTTGAACTCTATTAAGAGAGCGGATAATACACAATATAAAATTGTAATTAATGCCCTATTTCCTCTGGGCTGCTGCAGAAAATTATTCTGACCAGGTCTCGGGTGGGGAGGGAAGCATTATTAAGGCAGGGATACAAAAAGCAGGAACAGAAATAAAAAGGTCAAGTGGAGACATCTCATGAATCAGTCATGGAGTATGCATCTTGCTTTGCTTACAAATTATAGGCAAAAATATCTTCACGGATAATGATGATTCAAGTCAAGTATCCCCAGTTCAACACGAAGGGTTGCATCCAGCTGTTATACTCAGAATAGACAGAATGAAATTAATGGACCTAAGTCAGGGCACAGCCACACTATACATTTAAACAAGGGCTGCCATACATCCGGATTTTCCCAGGAATTACCAAGATTTCAAAGGCAGAATTGACGTCCAGCGGGAATTACTGAAATGTGGCGCTTTGTCCTGGATCTTAGGCAAGTCAATCAATACACATATTTTTGGAGTCCTGGTTTAAATTATGACAACCCTGGGAGCTGTGGGGGGTCCCTATTGCCTTCACAAAACCACAATTCCCAGAGCTCCCTGTGATGAGGGGTTGATCGTTAAACGACTCTGTGGGGGAAACAGGGCTTTTCTACCAACTTTCAGCACCCTTAACAATGACAGCTCCCAGAATTCTTTGGGGGAAGCCACGGCTGTTTAAAGTGCCATCATAGTGCTTTAAATGTATGGTGTGACTGTTGTCTTAGCCATGTCCATTGATTTAAATGGGTCTCTTCTGAGTATGACAAGCACAGGATGCAACCCTAGCATGCAGTGTAACCACGTGGTTCTTTGATCTTCTGATCATACTCACGGAGGCTCCTTGTGTGATTTAGAACCTTGGAAAAATCAGGATTCTAGATCGTCCAGAGAACCTCCCCAAGTAGAGGTGGTTTCAGAAGAATGCTACTCAGCTCATAAAGGGCTGTAAGGACAGGAAATGGGGCATACTGGAAGAGACAGGGATTGCTGCCACCGCCACCCTGCTCTCCTTCATGTGGTTGCCTCATTCGAAGAAAGTGAATGCCTGAATAGGCATCATATGGTGCAACAGATGTAATGTTGGGCTCATTTATGATCCTGAGTTCAATCCCAGAGAACCTGGAGAACCATTTGCAGTCAGAGCAGAAAATACAGGGCTAGATGGGCAAACAGGCATTCAGACGTCACTTTACTCCATCTTTCAATGTCTCCTTTCCTCCTAATGTTCACATTTTATATCAACTTTTACACAGTGGAATCTAGTAGAAGTTTAGCACTCATCTCTGTGTTAACTGTTTCCCGGGGGGGAAATCAATTTGCAAGCCCATTAACTCTGAAAATTGCAGGAGTTTTACACTGTAATATTCCTGCAGTTTTCATGATCACGCACCTCTGCTCATGTGATTAAATTTGCGGTGGTATCCCAGCATACATTTAAAATTTAGCACGGAATGGTGGTATATTGCTAAAAATGTCACAGCTCCATAACACAACAGGTACTGCAGTATAAAAGAAATGTTAGAAATCAGGGCAGAGGCAATAGTGTTAAAATCAGTATAATTAATGCAATAAACCTGACGTCTGAATGCAGCCATAGTCCAACATGGTATAAAGCATTGCTTTGTTTGTTTTCGTGAATAATCAAATAATCACGGCAACGCCAATCACACTTGTTAAACACTGTCATTCACAGGAATCCTTTCAATATCTTCTTAAACTATAGTTGACATTCCGCACCAAAACTGTCTTATAACTGTTTGTAGTTCCCTGTGCCGAGCCAAACACAATAGATCTGTTCCATGAAAAGAACTGTTAAATCTATATTGGTTGTCATTCCTACTTGAGTTACGTAGCAGGGAATAAAATAAAATCCTTGTGACACCTTTCCCCCCTTTTTCCTTTTGGTATGCTCAACATACAGGAAGTCTTTGTCAAACTTTCCTGCTTTTATCATCACCCAGCTCATCACACAAGCCATCTGCATAAATAAAGATCTAAGCATCTGCTGTATGGCAAATGGTCTCAGGGGCAGATGTTTCTATCCTTGCACTCATGTCACTGAGCATAGATACATTATTTGAACAGATGCATGCAATATGAAAGTGTTGTGTCCCACAGTGAAATGCCTCCAACTGCTTCCTATCAACATACATAAATGCTATTTGCACCTGCATTTATGTTAATGATAGAAAGGCAGCAGGGGTTCCCACTGAGCGAGAGTTGATGCTATGAAATACATTCAGATGGTTAATTGAAGTTGAACGTCTGTCTCCAGAAGCCTGCATTAATACCAGTGGAAATATGGTTTTTAAAAAGGAATTTTTAGAAATGCATCCAATGAAAAATAAATTATTATATGCTGCAGTATCCAGCAATCAACATTTCCAAAATGGTTCCAAGTTTCCCAGTGTTTTGTTGTTGTTGTTTTAAAAAAGATAAAGTTGTGAAAACAAAATTTATGCCTTTGTGTCATTTTTATCCTGCTTTTCTTCCAAGGAATTATGGAGACTGAACATGTTTTCCTGGTAGCCCTATTTATCTTCATATACAATCCTGAAGCTGCAATAGTAACCTCAGTTACCTGGGTGTAAGCCTCATTCAATAAGACTTACTACTGAGTAGACTTGGTTAAGATTGTGCTGGAGAGACAGTAACTGGTCTATGCTACCCAAAGAAGTTCAAGGGCCAGTGGGCTTTTGTTTCACATTTATAGATTATCACTACATGGATATGCTACTAGAAGTGATTGATTTCCTACAGGCCATTGTAGTGGCATTTGTGATGTTTCTATAACCATTGATCAAAAGTAATGCACAGGCTGTATAAAAAAAAAATTTAATTGACTGCCTGGACATATACTGAACCAGGTTTGACAAATCATTAATGCCTACAGCCTACATATAAAGATTGCACAAAGAAAATGAATATGGATTACAGAAAAGGTATTAATGCAAGAAATTGTCACACAGAAACAAAATTAGAGATGATCAGCATGCCATGCCTTTGATCTTCCTGCTCCCCAACAACAAAACAAAGTGCTGGGTATTTAATGTTAAGCAGCAGCATTTTACTGACAATTCTAAGACATTTCGAAGACTCGCTCCAATTTTCTTTCAGTTAAGCCTTGCAACGTCTGTCCTCCAACATCCCAGCTGAAGAGTATATGGTTTTATTTCTGAGATCCCTTTCAACAATCAATCTTAACCCATCTACGTAAATCCATGTTTTAGTATTGCATGGTGGCATATTTCTCTCCACCCTTCTGTCATTACAGGAATGTTAGTGACCCAGCTCACTTGTCAATGCATGGCTGAAAGAAAGAGTAAACCCTATTGAAATCTAAGGGTAACTGGGATGAGAATTTGGAATAGGGAGTAGACACGAAAGCATTCCTACTTGGATGCTTGAGAGCAGAACTGAGAGAGGCACGGCCCATCTCAAACAGCTCCCCCCATGTCATACTTCCTTGTACCCCAAGGCCTATAGTACCTCCTATCCTGTTTCCTCACCGGGGAGGCATGGATTCCCCACCACTACATTACATAAACTTCCTAATAACTCATGACAAGCATATTGTTACATTCAGTGAAGGGTCAGAATTTGAGCAAACTCATAAATTTCATGAATTTAGCAAAGGCTGGAAATAACACCAACTAGCTTCCTCATGAGGCCAGCCTGGTGGTAGCTTGCTGGGGAGTGGGTTCTTGAAGACGGCTTGGATCGTTTGATAATGGGAGCCATCAGCCAGGCAGAAGACAATGCAGGCATGGACGGGGAGGTTGCCAGCGTAACAGAGGACATGATGTCACTGCAGGGAAAAAGGTGTCCTTTTGAACTGAGCTTTTGAGCAAGGGTTTTTAGGAAGGAGAAAAGAGGTGTGAGAACTCCATGCACTCTGGCTGGGAGAGGCTGCACTGAGAGAACGGGGTGGGGGCAAGGGGTGGGCATGACTGGCTGCTGCTTTGGACCCAAGCTTGCTGAAGCTATGAGAAGAGCAAGAGACACTATTGGGGTGCAATGTTCTGCATTCACTCCATCAAAACTCAGGTTGTAAATATGTGTAAAATAAACCATATGTCTTAAGGACACTAGCCTGAAGATCACCATGATGTGCTCCTTACCAGAGCTATGACGAGTGTCAACGACAGCTGGACAGATCACCAATTACCGTATTTTTCGCTCTATAGGACGCACCCGACCATAGGACGCACCTTGTTTTAGAGGGGGAGAACAAGAAAAAAAAAATTCTCCCCCTTTCTGCTCAGCGCCCCTTCAGCGAAGCGGCAGGAGAAACGGAGCCCCTTCCATTTCTCTTCCCGCTTCGCTGAAGGGGCGCTGCGCAGCTCTCCCTCTCTGCTGAAGTCAGGAGAGTCTTGCTCTCCCGGCTTCAGCAAAAGGAACCCGGAGCCTTTAGAGTGCAGCGCGAGGTCCCGACTATCCCTGAAGTCTGGAGAGCGAGAGGGATCGGTGCGCACCGACCCCTCTCGCTCTCCAGGCTTCAGTGAAAGCAACGTGTAGCCTCTAGAGCGTGGAGGGAGCACTCCCTCTGCGCTTCAGAGGCTTCGTGCTGCTATCACTGAAGCCAAGGAGGCTGCATTCGCTCCATAGGACGCACAAACATATCCCTTTAATTTTTGCAGGGGAAAAAGTGCGTCCTATAGAGCGAAAAATACGGTAATACATTCCATGATGGCTCTCAAGATTATACCTCAACATGGGCTTCAAGGAAGGAAACCAAGGTGCAAAATGAACGCTCAAGCCCTTCAAGATCCTATTAAGCAGGATTGCTTCCCAATGACTCTTACGGACCATCTGCTTTTGGAGTTCCCTGATAACATCAAGGAACACCGAACCAAGCTAAAAATATATATTATTTCAACCTGTGAACAAACCATTGGATACCAAACCAAGAAACACCAGGACTTGTTAGATGAGAATGATAGTAAGATTGAACGCATTATTGACAAAAAAAGGAAGGCCTTTCAGATCTGGCAAAGAGACAGAAACAGCACCACAAAAAAACCAGCAACACTATACCAATGCCAAGACTGAGGTTCAAAGAAGAACCAGAGAACTAAGAACACCTGGTGGCCAGACTGCAACTCCCACTAACCCCAGTCAGTATAGTCAATGGGAGTTGGGAGTCCAGACACATCGGGGGGGGGGCACAAGTACCTCACCACTACATTAAATAAAATCCCTGATAAATTCATGACAAGCACACAAACAGTTGACACAGAAGCTTAAAAGACTGAGCTTGGTGCTCAGCATATGGGCAGACAACACTGTTGTGTTATTACTACTTGCATTATTTTTTAAAGGAAAGTTTACTAACAAAAAATTATCATGCTTATACCCTACTTTTCCTTCAATGAGCTCAGAGTATCTGACAGAGTGATTGCCCATCCAGCCGGCTTATAGGGCTTCAATTTAGCAGTAAAATTTCAGCATATGCCTTCTTTCCTTTAGGTTCAACGCAGCTTTTCTTTCTCCAATTTTAATTATTCACAGTGTTTTTATATGGCTTGGATGGTGCTCTTTGTGTATTAATTTGGCAAATGGGCGAAGGCTGTAAATAAAGATGTGGCATACAGAAAAAATGCTGCACTTAGGATTGCTGGGTCCAGAGGTAATTAATTCTACAAAACGTTGCCTATGTCTGGGTTTTAATAGTTTGGACCCATTTTTTCTCTAAAGTGTATTTATTTTCCTGCACCTAAAACCTAGGGTGGCATTAGAGATGGCTACGTCCTGTGCAAGATGAAACTTTCTTCTCATCAAAAGCAGCCACTGTCTGTAGGTAAAAGAAATAAGGGATTATTGTCCCCAGACTGTAAAGAGCAGGGATCTCATTAGTAAGACCACCAGAGAAGAATGTACAAAAAACAAGCTAACCCCCCAACTACAGGAAGAATTGTTCATCACTGAGTTCAAGAGGAGATTCCAGGTGAGAAGGTGACCAAAGGTTGCAGGCCTGCTTATGGCCCTCTAACACAAGAGCTCATTTGAGAAGCTGTCCTATACATTTGAATGTCTTGTGGATAGGAATAATCAAATATATTTAATTCTCCCCTGGCCAGAATTTGAATGAAAGTTGAAGCATATAACTCAACCATAGCAGACATATACTTAACGGGGTTTTGTTTTTTTAATCACAAAGGGGTTATTCTCATGAACAGACCCACCCGACCCCATTTGTCAGAGTTTGTTCCCATGTGCCACCAAGATGTATAACAATTCATCATTTTTAATGCAGCTGGCCTCCCAATTCAAATTTCGCCCCAGCCATAAACTGACATAATGGCTTAGGTAAGCTATTATCTCGTAACTTTTGACTGCCATCTGTTTTACCGGAACAGCATCCTACAGAGCTCGCCATAGGTGCTTTCAGACAGAGGCTCAATTTGCAAACAGGCTGGCTTGAATATCTCAAACAAGTTGTCGGCAACAGGTTTCGCCCAGAAAGGGCAAATCAGGATTAAATTGGGTAGCGGCGGGGCGGCAGGGAGCAAGCTGGCATTTTGATGCTGGCATTGCGTGGATGCTGCAATGCGTGAGGAACACTGTTCCCGCAAGAAACACCTTTCTAAAAGAACTATTTCAGTGCTATTGAAGAATTACTAAGGCAATCTGTATGTTGCACCTTATGCACCCAATAAGTGCTACATAAAACAGAAGCTACATCAAGTCTAATCAGGCTTCGCTTTTTATTTCCATAGAAATAAACAGTAACTTCAGTCCAAGCCTATTGCTCTGCCTTCCCCAACCAGGTGCCCTCTAGATAGTTTGGACTACAGCTTCCAACCAACATGGCCAATGATCAGGGATATTGGGAGTTAAAGTCCAAAACATCTGGAGGCCACCTAAGTTTTGAAAGGATGCGCCAGATGAACAGGAATATGGAAATACAAATCAGAGGCGCTGATGGTAACTTTTTATACTGTTTTTGTAACCTATGCAGATCTGGAAATGAAAGCCCAGCTCCATTCAATTCCACTAACAGTTTTGCAATCTAGGGAGCCCCTTACTTTGAATTCTAGAACAAGGAAATGGTGAGGTTGTTGGTTCCCCCTTCTCCTCCTAAAATGTGTTGTTAAGGTAAAAAAGCAGTACAGTGGTACCTCGGGTTACATACGCTTCAGGTTACAGACTCCACTAACCCAGAAATAGTGCTTCAGGTTAAGAACTTTGCTTCAGGATGAGAACAGAAATTGTGCTCCGGTGGCGCAGCAGCAGCAGGAGGCCCCATTAGCTAAAGTGGTGCTTCAGGTTAAGAACAGTTTCAGGTTAAGAACGGACCTCCGGAATGAATTAAATACTTAGCCCGAGGTACCACTGTATATCACACTGTTCTTCCCACGCACACCTGTGGAATGAGGCCGGCGAAACATATGACATGATGAAATCACATTATGCATTTCCTTAATTACACATTAATTACATGTTACAGAGCAAGGAGGGGAGTTCAACAAAAGGCTGCAGTTTTTAGCAGCAATTCCCATGATTGCTATAATATCTACCGCTAATCTTAGATGGTTTGCCAGATATGTTGGCAAAAGTGAGGCCGTCAAGAATGTGCCTTATGAACCATAGCCTCTTTTCTAAATGTGTTTAGCAAAAGTTCATCTTTAATGTGAAACTGAAAGCCATTTATCTAGGATTGAGCAAATTTTAAACCCACACGGAGGACCGGTCGAATATTTGATTCTTAAACCTGACTTGAAAAGACTAATTTCCTTACCATATTATTGTTTTTAAAGGGATTTCTTCTGGGATTGTAAAGCAAAGGACGGCACAGTTAAAGTATCTTACACAGGAAAGAGATTTTCTTTTCCTTAAAAGCAGGAGGTTCGCCCACATGATCACCTGGGACAAAGTTGGCCAGTGCAAACAGACTAGAAGGTTATAGGAGCCTGGGAATGTTTAACCTCAAGAAAATAATTACAGCTCAGCAAGATCAGAAGGAATTACACAGGAAATGTGAATAGTAACCCTTTAGTGTCCCCCAAAGCATCCCTTAGCACTGAACCATTCTACCAAAGTACAGAGCTAACCAGACAACTGGAGAGAAGGCTATATTTACATCCTAAATAAAATAAACAATGAATTATAAACACATAAATAATACGATGGACTTTTGTTTTCAGAACAGCACTTTTTCATAGTACCCAGCGTACTGTCTTGGGCTTTATAATTAAGAGTGCAAAATAAATGTGTCATTTCAAATCCTATGTAAAATAGCATTGAGGTCAGCTGCATTTCTGCAGCTTTTTTTTTTAAAAAAAATATCATCATCAATATGACTCTTAACAAAGTAGTGGTTTTATTGCTGGAGTTCATTTTCTTGTTTGTGCTTGGACGTCTGGCCCTCAGAATTAAATTACCCCCAAAAAGGGGAGGAAAGAAAAAGGGCAAGTGGTATGAAAAAAAAATGGAAAAATAAACTAACATCTTGATCCTATGCAGAGTTTGAGGTATGTGTATGCCAACTAAAATCAGTGGAATTAGACACACCTAACTCTGTAAAAGAATCAGTCATAAGTGTGTTCTGTGTGCCAGCAACAAACAGTTGAACCTCTTGCTCCTTTTCAGCTGGCAAGGCCAGCTCAACCATGAGTCAAGGTGAGATGACTGCTTCGGTCCTCAAGATCCACCAGGGCAGAAGATCCTGCCTCCAAGGAATGCATTGCCCACTGGTGCTACAGTGATGGCAGGAACAGCTGCAGCATGCTCCTTGGAGGGCTGATCTGCCACCTCCTCTGTAAAAAATGTCACCAGAAACAGGCAGGGTGTGCACATGCATTGGGAAGGCAGGTGGGATGGATGGGATCTGCCAAGAGAGAGCTGTTTCCCTCACTCTCAACAGTGCCTCCCCAGTTTACATGATTTCACGTATACATGTGGAGTCCAGGAATGTAGTTCTTTATCATTAAGTAGACTTGCACAGAGCAGCCCTTCAGCTGGAAGACTCCTTAAAAGAAAGAACTGTCCTCTGTAAAGTAGGATACATGGCACCCTAGGCCAAACACAGATGACACAGGACATTTCTGAGTCAGCTTCCTGTCCAGTAGCCGAGGCATTGTTCTGTAAATATGTTGTAAAATTAAGAAATCAAGGGCAGCTTCATTTGAGAAGCAGTGGCGTAGTGTGGGTTGTCAGCACCCGGGGCAAGGCAAGTAATTTGCGCCCCCTAACCCGTGGATTTGCGCCCCCTAATCTGTGGATTTGCCCTAACCCCAGATGTTGCGCCCGGTGCGGCCGGCCCCCCCTGCACCCCCCACGCTACGCCACTGTTGAGAACAAAAGGTTAAAGTAACCAACTTCTAGGTACGCCCTACCAGTGGCTACCAGCTTTGGATGGCAAGCATCCAGTGCAAAACCAGCACATACATTAATATATTGATTTTAAAATTTCAGCGCATGGGAAATTCACTTTCAAAAAAATCAAGTACAGTGGTACCTCGGGTTAAGTACTTAATTCGTTCCTGAGGTCCGTTCTTAACCTGAAACTGTTCTTAACCTGAAGCACCACTTTAGCTAATGGGGCCTCCCGCTGCCGCCACACGATTTCTGTTCTCGTCCTGAAGCAAAGTTCTTAACCCGAGGTACTATTTCTGGGTTAGCGGAGTCTGTAACTTGAAGCGTATGTAACCTGAAGCATATGTAACCCGAGGTACCACTGTACTGTGAATGTAATAGAGGGTTATTGTTTTATCCTGATCTTTTTGAACTTTAATGGTGCTTTCATTCTTATTTCAAAGAATCTTCCAAGATCCAGTAATGCATTATAGAAAGCTTCAGCTCTGCAGACAACTACAAGGAAATCTGAATGCTTAGAGAGTGCAGCTGAATCAGGTTACAAAATTGTCAAGTGTCAATTCAGGGGTGGGAATGTTACATTGTTGATGCTCTTCATTACACCCATTACGCACTTCAGCTCCAGGGAATGATGGCAATCTAGCAAGCTGTTATGAGATTTTCTTTCTATTATAAAGAAGAAAGAAGATGTCATAATATCCAATACAAGGCAATGTTGTAAGAGGGCTTTTGAAAATATATTTTTAAAACACGTTAATGGTCCAAGAAAACCAAAAACAATACTACTGAAATGTTGTGGGATCACTAGTAAATGCCAGTTTTTAAGCAATTCTTCCATCTATTCAAAATATTGAAGACAACTACCTCATGCCTGTACTCACGCCTAACATGTTTGCAATGTAATCACACCAAACCTAACACTCAGGTATATGAAACATGGAAAAGAGCTGTGAAAAAGGAAGACAAATTATGGCCAGTAGCATCCTCATGGGAATACACATTTCCAGAAAACGAAATTGCACATTTTTGACATGCATTTCTATATCATTTAAATACAACTTTTTGATTCATTCAGTTTGCTTTTCTTGCCCATTCAGTTTTCCTAGTCCAAATATATTGCTCATGTATCATGGTTTTCACAGGAAGCTAGTATGATCAGGTGCTATTCATGAGCATGTGACTGGAACAAGAGGGATAAACTGAGATCAGGCACTGACATGTGCTAGCTTCAACTATTTAATGCAGCGGATTGTGCATGGTGGAAAGACACTGAATCATATCATCTTAAGTATTCCTGACAACACATGACATGAGCGACTGTCCAGAAAGTTCTAGAATTATTTCATTCAAGACCATTGTACTTAACTCTTGCTATTCCATGAGGGCCAGAAGATTTCCCTGGTGCAAATACAAAGAAATGTATAAAAAGTATATATTTCTGCAAAAGTCTTCTACCACTAACCACTTATAATATTCATGTACTTTTGTAGTTATGAACTAAGCAAGTGAAAATATTTTCCCCTATTGGTGAACTTCTGCTTTCTCCAATTTTAATTTTTTAAAATAAGAAAAAGAAAACAAGAAAGAAGAACAAATAAGAAAAAGAAAACAAGAAGTAGAAAAAGACAAATAAGACAAATAAGGGGACAAATAAGAAAAAGAAAACAAGAAGTAGAAAAAAAAGAAGGTGATTTCATTCTTCAGTGCTACAGCATTGGAGGATCACAGATATGTTTTTCAGAGTGCATATATTAAAAGGATTACTATAAAACTGTTCCACTTCTTGGAATGGAAATTACTTAATGCTTTGCTAAAGCAGAGAAAACAAGCCTCAACTATATCTCAGTTGCTACAAACCTTGAAATTTGTTATATACAGTATAAAACACTTATCCAGGGGTTATTTATAAGGATAAAGTTCAGAATTCGAAACAGTGTATGAGCACTAACTCTTTTCACATTGTTTGATAGCAACAAAAAGCCTAACAGTCAAAACCATTATTACCCTATGAGTAAAAATCTACCATTCATAAGAATGTTAGAAGTGGAAAAAAGTCACTGAGGTCTCTGCTACAATCATTCATCAAATATCATAATACATTACAATGGTATCCACTTAGACTTAAATTTGTACTGCACATCACTGGAACTTTACAGTTTTATGGCACATTGTTAGTACCATCATAACCATATATTCGAGCACCGCAAATCTTGGCACTGAATTGTAAACAACCTAACTATTCTATGGTATAACCCTTTATGCATTGTTTGTGGACTAATGCAACCTGCAGTACAGATTAAATTTTGGCTACCTAGTACTTAACCTTTTGAAGTTTTTTTGGAGGAAACACCCCTAAACTAATGGGAAGGACCGAGAAACAGTTTGTAGCAAATCTTAATTTGGATATACAGTAGTTGTATGTTTTCAGCTGGAGTTGACCAAAACTGAGGATGTAGTACAAGCTTCCTCAACCTCGGCCCTCCAGATGTTTTCAGCCTACAACTCCCATGATCCCTAGCTAGCAGAACCAGTGGTCAGGGATGATGGGAATTGTAGTCTCAAAACATTTAGAGAGCCGAGGTTGAGGAAGCCTGAAGTAGTGAATTCCTGGGGAACTTCATGCAGGATTAGCAATTGTACTCCCTGCAATAGGAGTCCTTACCTCCAATATGACTGCCTTAAAAGGTAAAGGCAAAGGATCCCTGACAGTTAAGTCCAGTCGCAGACAACTCTGGGGTTGCGGCGCTCATCCCGCTTTATAGGCCAAGGGAGCCAGTGTTTGTCCACAGACAGTTTTTCTGGGTCTTGTGGCCAGCATGACTAAGCCGCTTTTGGCGCAACGGAACACCAAAACCGGAGCAGCACATGGAAACAGGACACAGGTGGCACTGTGGTCTAAACCAGTGTTTCCCAACCTTGTGCCTCCAGCTGTTTTTGAACTACAACTCCCATCATCCCTGACTAGCAAGACCAGTGGCAAGGGATGATGGGAATTGTAGGCCAAAAACAGCTGGAGGCACAAGGTTGGGAAACACTGGTCTAAACCACTGAGCCTCTTGGGATTGCCGATCAGAAGGTTGGCAGTTGAGCTCCCATTGCTCGGCCCCAGCTCCTGCCAACCTAGCAGTTTAAAAGCACACCAAAAAGTGCAAGTAGATAAATAGGTACTGCTCCAGCAGGAAGGTAAACGTCTGCCTTACTTATTTGTAAATAAAGCAAATGATGCTATATGTCTCCAAAGGAAACTGAATTGTGGAGCACTGTACCTAAATAAGCTGGGATGTGCATAACAGTATTTTACAGAGCTGCTCCCACCTTTGTTTACATGATTTTATTTTTATTCTACTTATATTTGATTACTTTCAATATTTGCTGCAACAAGTTGCACTTGTTGAATTATCGTTTTGGAACAAGCTAAAACAAAAGATGAGTTCAGTGACAAATTTCATTTCACCATAAATGACCTTGTAACCAAAGCATCACCACTGCCCTCATAATTTTTCTGTATTCGGCAGAAATTTAGCTAATGGCCCTCTAAGACCAGAATAAATAGTACTGCCTCATTTCCTCAGCCCAATTTACAACAGATTCAGCATTGCAAGGATAAATATGGCGGGAAAATAACCATTCTGCTTCCCGCTGGGCTCAAAGAAAGGAACCACTTACTTGAGTCAAATTATTTCGATTTGCCTATTTAGTCTGTGGTTTCAGTAGTCTAATAGTACTTCAAAAGAAGACAGGACTATCACATTGAAAGATAATGAAATTCACTGGACTCACAGTCACAGCCTATGTCAGTACCTAGCACATAAGAATCATAATGCTACCATAGTACAACATCTCTCTTTTATTTTGCTTCCTCGCTGCCAGTCTTTAGACTCAGGCACATGGAACATCTCATTCTGACTTATGGTTGTCACACAGCTCTTGGTCATAAAGACAGATTAATTTTCTATGTTTGTTTGTTAGCCATTCTAATTCCATGCACAAAATAATTATTTTTATAATTTACAGAAACACAGAAATCTGCCTTATACCATCTAACCAAGGATTAACTTCAGACTGACCGCAGCTCTCCAGGGTCTCAGAAAAAAGTGTTTCCCATCACCTGTGGCCCAAGAGCCTTTGAAGTGGAGATAACCAGGAATAAATCCCAGATTTCACTTGCAAATCAGGTGCAATCAGGTCCCTCTCCATAAAATAACTACAAGATCCACAGATGCATGCACTGTATTAGAGGTCCAAAAAGCAACTATAGAAGATGGTAAATAATACATATATGTTTTCCTATCATATGGTTTCATATGGTAAAATAACCAAGGTATATCAAGCTGGTGATATATTTAATCCAGTATCAAGAGATTTGGGGCACTTTCAGACTTTCACTATATTTAGGTGAGATTCAATCACATACTGGAAAATCCAGGTTGCGCAATCTAAGTGCAGTTGAAAGACTTGCACAACAACCCTCCTTTCTCCAAAATATCAGGCTTTGCTATAGGAAAAGTGATATAAAAATGTCCTGGAAAGTGTGGAATGCCACTTGCCCGAGGCAATGCCATCTAACCTCCCATGAACAGTTCACAAAGTATGCTCAATAAAAAGGTTGTCCGGAAGCGATTTTGGACAGGAAGAAACTTCTGTAATCCAGTGCTACTGCCTCACTTCAAAATTTATTATTTAGCCTGTCGCATGTTACATCTTTTTGAACACAGCATAGTAAATAACTGAAGAACTTCAAGATATTGAGAGGCCAACAAAGAAATGTTGCCATTGACTACACTCCAGAATGCAGCATTTCTAATTCAATAAAATTATGTCTGCAAATTTATAAACATTCACTTATGTGTGAGCCCCACTGAATCAGCAGGACTTAGTTCCAAGTAAACATGTATAAGACTGGCTGTCACAATACTACAAGACAAAAAGAAAATGGATCTGGTAAGTAAAATTAAAAATTAAGTAAATTTGAAGTTCCAAGTTCTTTCATACACAGTGAAATCACATAGAATTAGGAATAAACAAATTGGGTGAGAAAGACATACTACTAAAGAAATGGATCTTACAAGTGCTTCTGAAATACGTTCACTATCATTGAAAAGCTACAAAATGTAGGGAAAGTAAAGAAATGGTGGAATGCCACAAATAAATACATCAGGTGTCAACAAAACATACATTACAAAACAAAAATGTTGGATATACTGTACAGTGGTACCTCGGGTTAAGAACTTAATTCGTTCTGGAGGTCCATTTTTAACCTGAAACTGTTCTTAACCTGAGGTACCACTTTAGCTAATGGGGCCTCCCACTGCCGCCGCACGATTTCTGTTCTCATCCTGAAGCAAAGTTCTTAGCCTAAGGTACTATTTCTGGGTTAGCAGAGTCTGTAACCTGAAGCATCTGTAACCCGAGGTACCACTGTATATGAATATGTCCAAGTCTTTTCGTAGGCCAATGGTTTAATATACAGTATGGTAACACTTGACTTAGCATGGGTCACGAAGAATCGGACACGACTAAACAACTAAACAACAACAACAACATCCTCCCAATATTACAAAAACTAAGGAAAGTAGGAGAAACTTTTCCTGATGTAGAATGTGTTCACTTGTTTGATTAATGACTTAAAAGAGCAAATACTAGATAAAATTTCAGAAAACTGGAGAGGACAGGGTTACCACTTTTTCCAAGTAGGGTTCCAATGTCTCTCACACCTGCATGACAGCCTGAAATTCTGTCACCCACCGTTCACATCATAGCATCTCTATCCTGGGGATAGTTGCGCCTGCTGTTGCCTATCTGTTTTATGATTTGATTATGATTTTGTTGGAAACTATGAATGAAAGACAGTACACAAATGTATTAAGCTAACAGCCATAAGGGGAGATGCTGTGGGAGTAATCTCTTCAGAATACAGCATTCCCCTTCAATGATTCCCTGCCCCCAGCTTAAATCAGGTAAGACATATTTAGCAGGTGGGCAGGTCACCTATATGTCAACTTGCAGTAAACATCTCCTCCCCCCTCCCCCAGGCAAACACATGTAACTTTAAAGTCTCTTAACCTTCATATTTTTGACTACGAGCCTGAACTGTTGAATTTCTACCTGCCCTGCTGATGCACACACAGGGAGAGAGGAATAACCCAAGGTAGGGGGGGAAGCCTGTGACCAACTAAGCCATGGGTCAGCAAAGTTTTTCAGCAGGGGGCCAGTCCACTGTCCCTCAGAACTTGGGGGGGGGGACAACAACTATATTTTGAAAAAAAAAATATGAACAAATTCCCACGCCCCACAAATAACCCAGAGATGCATTTTAAATAAAAGCACACATTCTATTCATGTAAAAACACTAGGCAGGCCCCACAAATAACCCAGAGATACATTTTAAATAAAAGGGCACATTCTAAAACATGCTGATTCCTGGACTGTCCGCAGGCCGGATTTAGAAGGCAATTGGGCTGGATCCGCCCCCCGGGCCTTAGTTTGCCTACCCATGAACTAGGCACTCAACAGGGGTTCAGACCTTAGAGGGGCACAGTACTGACCTTTGAAGGGCACAGTTTGTGGTATCCCTTGTTACATGGTACTTCCTTTTTGAAGTCAATCTGTGAAGCAACCTGCTACAAACTAAGGAAGCTGATTTAAATTCAGCTGCAAGCCAATTGCAATTGACCAAAAATTACCTTGTGGGCTGCAGGTGTGATGATGTACCTAAGGCCTGCAAGTGGAACAGTATCCCTTGGGAGATGGTGGAGGCTTTTGGAGGCTTTTAAGCAGAGGTTGAATGGCCATCTGCAATGGATGCTTTAACTGAGATTCCTGCAGGGGGCTGGACTAAATGACCCTTGGGACCCCTTCGAATGCTACAATTTTATGAAGAATTTGGAAAAATTGTTGATGCACAATGGAAACAAAGGAATTGATGTTGAAGATCTGTGCTGTGAACTTAACAGCAATAGCCAGAAGGCTTCTGAAGTCTAAGCCATTGTCAGCCACAAGAGGTGAACACCGTTTCTCAAAGTTCAAACTTATAAAAACCCACATATGCTCCACAATTCTAGTTACACGTAGGTAGTCGTGTTGGTCTGCTGTAGTCATTTTTTAAATTTTTTATTTTGTTTCACGCTCCACAATGTTTCAAAAGAGACCAGTTGGGTTGGCAACTATGTCAACTGAATGTGCCAAAGCACCAGCACTGAAGGAATTGGTGACAAAAAAAAAAAAAAATTGTCAAGGAAAAGGCACGCAAAATGAGATTTTGATATGCCTGCAAAGGGAAACATTTAAGAGACTTAAAAATTTAACATCACGATTCACAAGGTCAGATTTGTGTGCTGAAACGTTTCCTTTTGTATTTGGGAAAGATAGCCCAAGATTGCTGCATTACTTATTCTTGCAACTTAAAACAGATTTAGCAGTTCTGTGTTTTTCGTTGGGGTTTTTTCTACATCTGCTTTTGAAAATTGAAGTTAGCAACTGTTTTGCGGGGGGACGGGATAGGGTTTGCAAGTAGTTTGCCTTTCCTAGGACTCAAAATAGCCTGGTATTGAGCACTGCCTCTGACCCCTCTGGATTTTGTCGTACGACAACCCGCATTGCTCCTATGCTGGCCGCAGCTGACGGGAGTCGCAGTCCCACCAAACATCTGGAAGGCCACAGGCTTCCCACGTCACTGCAAATTTCTGAGGCGGCTGAAAAGAGCTTCCCAATAGGGGAGGAGCGCGAGACTGCCCGCCCAAGAAACCCCACGCTCTCTTTCTCCCACATCCTCTCCCTCCTCCCCTAGAGGGCAACGAAACTCCACACGGGGGAAGGAGCCGAGGCGGCGCACACGGTCCTGCGTCAGAAGATACCAATGCGCGCTTTTGAGGTCCGGCTGAAGGAACAGGGGGTGGAGGGGGGAGAGGAGAAAACCGTTAAGAGTCCTGAGTTAGCCTCCCGCGCGTGCGCGCCCGGCCGAAGGCTGCTTATTGTGGTAGATGCGGCTTTGAAAGGCGGAGAACGCGGGGGGATTACTTATGAGCCCTCCCTTCTCACCCCTCCTCCTCCTCTTCCTTTGCGCGGCTGCGTCACGCGCCGGACGACGTCACGGAGGTCAGGCGGTTCTGAGGCTTTTGGCGTGCAGGCTCGTGAGAGCGTCGTTTCTCTCAGGACTTCGCGGAGGACGCTCCTTTTTCCTCCCTCCCGCCTCGCCTTTGGCTCTCCGGGCAAGGCGGCAGCGGGAGGAAGGTGGAAGGCAGCGTTCGGCGGGAAAAGGGATTCCTTCAGCTCGCCTGCTGGGTCATTGTAATAAATAAACATACAAACAAACAAATATTTTGGGTGTCTCTTCTTTTTTCCTGTTCTAATGCCTCACACACCAAGCCACACCTGTTGTGAGGCTGCAGTCCTGTGCAGGGTTGCCTGGGAGCAAGTCCCACAGAATTAAGTGGGAATTAAGCATTATAAAATTTATACCCTGGTTTTTCACCCGACTCTGCAGCTATGAATGTGCCAGTGGGTACTTACTCTTTTAATCTAGCAAGCATCCCATAGTCTGGGTGGCTGCAGGGAACAAGGCTGTGCATCACTGTGGACTGGGGAGCTACAGCAAGGAAGAGATGCTGCAGGATGCTAGACTCCATGAGCCTCTTCATAGATCTAGATATAGATGGAGAAATTAATTTTGAACATGTTCAGATAATAATATAAATATATTATTTGTACCCCACCCATCTGGCTGGGTCTCCCCAGCCACTCTGGGCGGCTCCCAACAAAGATTAAAAATACATTAAAATGTCACACATTAAAAACTTCCCTGAAGTTTTTGCATGTTCTGTTTTGTGCCATGGCACAGAAATCCATCTTAGCCAAGCTCAAATTTAAACTTCGAATACAGTTTACAACGGATGCTAGTTAGTCACCTTGACCATAGCTCAGTTGTAGAGGACACACCCTGGTGAAAGGGATCAGAGAGCAGGTGATGTTCCTCTGCCTGAGACTCTGAAGAGGCTCTGCCCATCAGAATATACAATACTGAACTAGATCGACAAGTGGAACAAATCTGGAATAGATGGGAAATTGTTTCACCAGTGCCAGCTCCCAAGCACACACTTAGGCCTGTACCCATGCTGCCTTTGATCATGCTGTTTGTGTGCCCACATGACAATGTTGTGAACATAGAGCAGAAAGCAAAAGTGGGCAATTTAAAAACTGTGTAGGCTTGATGTTTTAGTTATCTACAGTCTGAGAAAATGCAAAAAGAACCAAAACATTTTAACATTACTGTGAAAATGCCCTATGTATTCACAACACAGTTTAGTATAGCACTGTAGTCAGATGCATCTGCAGATACGCTAGAACAGCACCAACCTGAACAATAAATGACACACAAGCAAAACTGGCCTGGAATATTTTGTGGGTCATGGTTATTCCGAGTTAACAGATGGCAAACTGTTCGCTGCAAATGTTTTAGATGCAGAAGTGAGAAGCAGCCTAGTCAGTTTGAAGAGCTTTCCAAAAAAGCAGAAAGGCAACACTATATAATAAGTGCATTATTCCAATGGGATTAGCTGTTTTGTGTGTTTCTGTTCTGTTCTTGCATCTTATGACTTTTCAATGGCTCTTTATTGGTAGTGGTGGTGGGGATAAGTAGTCAGCATTCTTCTGAAAAACAGAGCCCTTCTTACAATCTCTCAAGCTGTCTGGGCTGCAGTTGAATCATGAGGTCACATACGAATATTTTGAGAATTTGTCGGAGATCATTATTGTGAATGAAAGAAATTGAAAGCATCTGCCCATCTCCTCCTGCTGCATTTCCTATTCCCAGGACCTGAGTTGTGTGTTGGATAGACTATTACTCAAAAGTAAAGCTTTTTGGAGGAAAGGGCAACTGTTGCCCTTTGAAAATCTGTTCCCAGAGCATGACACAGACAACAAGAAGGCACGTTCTGGGAACACTGGGGCAGCCATTCCATCAGACTGGAACACAGAGAGAGAAGGGAAGCAAGGCCACTCCATTAGTCCAGCTGCCTTTGGCTCCCTCACATTCGTCACCTGGTGGCAGCCATTGCATAAGGCGATCTGAACTGCTGCCATCGCAGCTGGTTGTTTTGAGAACGGTAACTTTAAGAACTACAGCCTGAATTTGACTCCCCCTTCTCATCACTTTTTCTTTTTATGTCATGTCCTTTAGATTGGAACCTGATGACAAGAACAACCTTGCTTTTTCTTTTTCTTTTTGGATCTGTAAGCTACTCCTTTTCAGCTGAAGCGTTGGTTTTAAAATGTCTTAAACAAATAAATTAATAAATGATGTCATTTATGAACATAATTTATTCCAAGTTGTTCATACTGTTTTATGGATGTGTTATGTTCACCACCTAGGTACTTTGTTTACTGGGTGTTATCTGAGCCTGTGAAATAAACAAACATATCAGCTCTTGCTGAATACTTTCCAGCAAGGAATACAGTATTGCTGTAGTTCATTTGCCCTCAGTATTTTCTGCCTTGACCAAAGCAAGCTTTATGAAACCTAACCCAAATATGTGGTTGAAGATGCACTGTGTTTGAACGATTATCTCATTAGTGACCTCAGCCATCTGTGCAGACGGCTGCTAACTCTGGAGTTTGGCAAGGCAGGCCAGGGTCTCTATCATTGCATTGAGCCGTGGGTGGGGGAGGGGAGAGAGAGAGAGAGAGAGAGAGAGAGAGATGGAGATGGATGCCCCTTGTTTTTTCTGCTCTGTCTCTTCCACAAACTGCAAAGCATTGTGGATCCCCAAAGAGCAGATTCAATGTAAGAAACAATACACTCTTTTCTGAAACTTTTTGGGCACGTCTATACAAAAGTTTTCACTACTCTGATCCAATACATCTCCTCTCCTCAAGCCGTGAGATACCCATGCTTTCAGGAAGTGCATGTATAAAATTACATGCCAGTCAGGTTTGCTGTGTTGTACAGGGGTGAAATCCTGAAGGAAATAGGACTGGAATGACTAACTTCAATTGCCCAGCAATGTAAAAAGTTTATTCAGATGTATTTGTTTAATATATTTATACAAAGCTGTTCAATAGCATTGTTCTCTGGGTGGCTAACAGCAGAAAATGATAAAATGCATATCATAGGACTATTTCTAGGATAAAAAATAGTAATCTTCAACATATGCTGTCTAAATCTGAATACTTATTCAGTTTTGCTATTTGCTATTTTTTAATATTAAAAAAGATCACAACTGCAGACTTGTGCATTCTTAAGGTATGTTGACATTGCCACATACTCTTCATCAGTGTGCTCCAATTAGCCACATCCATCCTGCAGTTTCTTGACCAACACTGCTATTTGAAGAGAGTTCCCTGCCTCCCCAACCAGCTTCAATCCAACTAGAAAACTGGATGTGGAGTAAGCAGTAATGTAAGCATTTGAGACGGCCATTGCACCATGTACAGATGACAGCTTCATGAACAGGAGTTCTGGGCAGGGGTGTTTTGCAGGTTCAGGGTCATGTGCATCAGGTGAAGACACCCCCCCCCCATTTTCTGAAGTGAACAAATGCAAACTAAAATGCACTGGGGGAGGGGATGACCTTGCCGCATTTTAAGATGCAAATGTGAGCACACCCTTATTTGGGGACTACAGACGCCACCCATCTCTCAATAGGAATTATTTCCCATGAAACACATCCGGGATCAAAATGAACTACTACATTACAAGATGCAAGGGAGAACCTGCAGCCATCCAGATTTTGCTGAACTCTCAGCTCCCATCGCAAATGACCGTTGGCCATGATGGGTGGCTGACGCAAGTTGGAGCCCAACAAGTTCTGGAGGATCAGAGGGGTCTCTTTGATGTCCACCAGCATTCTAAGAGTGGCTTGGGAAAGAGACAGATGACTGGCTGACAGTGTTTTGTTGTATTTCTATTTAGCTATAGCATTCTTTTTTTTAAAGAAGTGTTGAGCTACCACAAATACAAAGGATCAAAACAGTGGTAAAGAAAAAGAAATCCACCAAAACAAAACAAAAAACAGTTGCAAGAATTGTTCCCACATGTTTAAAAAATATATTTGATCAAGGGAAGTTTCTATATTGACTCCTTGGTAAAACACACAAGCACACACACTAAAAAGAGAAGCATAGCCTTTGTACTGCCTCAGAGTTAGCTACAGTATTAAGGGTTTTTGAGGAGTAAATAAATGTAATGGCTTCCCTTGGTAACAGTATTTTAGAAAGGAACAAGGCCAGTCATTGAGCTGTTTCTTTTTAGTACCATAGTAATGCTTGACAAATTCTGCGAGGGACAGATTCACACCCATTTTTTAAGACCGTGAAGTATAATATGTGAATGTAACATACCTGCACCTGGGATAGCTCAGTTGGTACATCATAAGACTCTTATTCTCAGGTTTGTGGGTTCAGGCCCCACTTTGGGCAAAAGATTCCTGCATTGCAGGGGGTGGACCAGATGACCCTTGTGGGTCCTTCCAACCGTACAATTCTGTGATTCTATATGTCCACAGAGGCCTTCCCTGGCACCCACAAGGTCCCCTTCCTCTGCCTCTCCCTTTGCTGAAATTAAGACAATGATTTCCACAGTTTGTAAATACACCCATGGCCCAAAAAATGCGGCTAAAACCATAGAAAACTAATTTTGATTAGTTTTCTGCTAATCATCTTCAGGCGTAAGAATCCTTGATGCATACATCTCCCGACATTTGCCCTGAATCTGGGAAAAGGAAATGTTGCCCATTTTACGCAGTAGGCACAGAATAAAAGCAGGCAGTATTTGAAGCTGGTTAGGAAAATAGTCTACCCTGCTACTGTTAACAGAAGAAAGTTAAGTAGAAATTAACCTTTTGTGTGAACGTGCTTAAGGTGGTGTGGGCATCCGTCTGTCTTGGGAGACAACGGAAGAGTTTGCCTTCAGGGGTAAAGTCAAACCGTTGGAGAGTTACGGCAGCTGCTGTGGCTGAAGAACCACAGGAGATACATGTTTTATTGTTTAATGTTTGACATCTTATTATGTTTTTGCATGGTATAAATAATAATAATAATAATAATAATAATAATAATAATAATAATAGGTGGGGCAGATGAAGGTGTCCAGTTTTGCTGCAACAGGTGTCTCATGGTGTTTCTCCTCTTTGCGATCCTCGCAGCAGTCAATTGCTCTGCTAACTTTTTAAACAGAGTTGTTGTGTGCATTTCCTTTCTCTTTTTTCATTCCTGTCTTTTCCTTTCCTGTTTTTGGTTTTAAAGAACAGTTTGTTATGACTTTCCGTATAAAAGAAAAACAAGTAAAGAAACAATAAAAACTTAGAGCAGATACGCCCACATTTTTGGTTACTGCAAACATAAAAGCAAAACAAGTAGACAACAAAAAAACTCCTAAAATATACTATCTATAACACAGAAACAAGCACTAAGTGAAGCAATCAGGGAACCATCATGGAAGTAATCAACTAGAAAGGAAGAAAAATTAACTCAGCCTATAATATCACTCCATAAAGTTGATGGAAGAAGCCAATCATGCTCTTTGACTGAAACATATTTAATAAAACAGTTTCACACAAAGCGTTTTTTTCTCTTCATTTCTCTCAATTGACAAATTGAGCCACCAGCCGAATCTGAGAATACAATTCTTCCATCAAATTAGCTGTTATTAATTTCCAATTTCAGGCTACCACCATATGGGCCACAATAAAGACAAAAAAAGGAAACTGACACACTCTTATAAAGTACGGTATATTTTTGTCTCCGTGGTGCCAACAAATGCTTCATAATCAATTGGAGCATGGGAAAAAGGTTCTTCCAAAACTCATCACTCACTGGGCAAGTCCCTCAGTTATGGTAAAATGTACCTAACCTTCCACACACCCTCCAGCAATTTGGACTGGTCGTATGAGTTATCTTACCCAGAGTGTGAGGAATCAGACACCACCTATGATTCAATTGAAAAAGAATTCTCTTTAAATCTTGCTTAGGAATGATTTCCCTTTCCGATATCCTGTTGCCATACCTGGTATAGACAATAAAGGGTACCACCAGATTCACCCAGCAATATTTTACACTTCCTCTAGATAAGACAGCTTTGTCTGTAAATGAATGTAGATTTGTGCATGCTGTTTCAGACAGAGTTCTTTGAGGTACATTTTGGGGTTTTTTAACTAGTTGACAATTGTAAAATTCTAATTTACATTGTCTTTCCTTATGTTGTACTTCTTTGTTCACTGTGTCCTTCTCCTGCCCAGTGGCTCCCCTCCCCCGCTTTTCCTATTCACTTTCCCAAAATGCCTCTGCTCACCTCTTCCTCTCCCCCACCCCACTCCTGGTTTGGTGAAGTGAGCGTCCTCCAGCCGCTGACCTCCTTTTCTTTCATCTTGTGCATGGCTTAGATCTGCTGTATCTTTTGATCTATTGGCAAAGAGCATCAGAAAGCACATGTTCTCATTTGGCAACACTGCTGAGGTTTACTACAACCCCTTTTGTCCACCCTGGCCAAAAGAAGATTCTAAATTGGACATGAGTTTTCTAGCAGAAGAACCTCATTCGTTTGAGCAACTCAAGGAGCATTCAAAATGCAAGTTAATTGGATATATACAATGTCCTGTTTCCACAAGATTATGAAAACGCTGAGTTCCACTCATCAGGAAACATGGGTAGCTCAGGTACTCTACATCCTAACAAAAGATGCCTAGACACACACATGGATTGGAAAGATATTCCATGAAACTCAGATGTGCCTATGTGTGGGATTTGTATCAAGCCACACCTTGTCACAGGACACCTCTCCCCATTTTTACACAACAGCTATTGCTTGAGAGAAGCTGTGCTGCATACTCATAATAACAGAGTGGTATCAATGTCTTCCTATCTTCTTCTAAGTAGCAGAAAACTCTACAAAGTGATATTTCAATGAGCCGGAGAAACGTCCCTACATCGTTCAATATATCTGGCAAACAACTGTTCCTGATTTGCCAGATTAGAGCTATAATTAAGTCCAAATGTTCTTGATTTCCCCCCTTATGATCCCTTCGTCTGAAACCTGATGCTGGCAAGGGGCACTGTCCTCTTGTGACCTTTTCCCTTCCTGTCTCCGCAGCCCACCAACTTTTCAACTGTGAACAATTGTAAAACAGCAACAGTTGCAGGAGTTATCACTCTCCTCACACACCTGGAGGTCTGCCTGCCACTTTGGTGAAAGACCAGGCAGGGGAAATCTGTTTTGCTGTCTGATCCCACATCAGGTATAAAGCAACAGATTTCGATGAAATGGAGCGGCAGTCAGGGAGTGCAGGGACTGTACTGGAAGCTCCCCTTCTAAGCAATCAGTCACCTCTATATTTGTGGTATTAGCCATGTTTCCACATCATGGTGAACCACAGTGTGGGATGGGGCTGGTTGCCATGGGCCTTTGTGTGTGGGGGTGTCAAACAATGATTTCCCAGGGGCAAGATATGTTTCCCTCTGGAGCAGTGGTTCAAAGATTCCCGGAGCCTTGTCTGAAAAGTGTTGCTGGGGTGTGGCTGGAAATGGTCAGGGTCTGACTTAGTTCCCCAGTCCTCCGTGGGGGAAAAAACAAAACCATAATCCTTAAGCTTAAAAAAACCCATGATCTGTAAGCCAGAAACAAACCTTGGCTACAGATCATCGTTTGACTGGTATGAAATAAACCATGATTCCCAGTTTGAACATAACACTAAGCCAGGGGTCATGGTTTCATTCTCCCTCGTGCTAGCAGGGAGATCAGTATGTTTAAGGTGGATGATCAGTCGTGGCTTTCTGTGATGTATATCAATAAATGGGGAAAGTTCAGGAAATTGTCCTAATGGTGAAACTGACACATTATTTAAAAACTATAGAAAAAAGGCAACAACAAGCAATACTTTTTATTAAGCATTGTTAAAGAAACCTTCTGGTTCCTCATTCAACTGCTGGCTTTTCAGTGTTTTGAGATATGAAGGCTTATTTGTAGTGTCAGGTAATGGTCATTGATCCTCATGATGCCAGCTGAAGCAAGTGGCAGAAAGGTTTCAGTCCAGGTGAAATATTTCTTGTTTGATATTGTTAAAGCAGGTAATAGCTGTAACCCCCTTCTTTTTATAATTGTGTTTCCTTCAAGAAAGGTCTTGTAAAGTTTAACTGCAGATATAGTAAAAGCATTAAACAATTGGATTGTTCTATGCATTAATTGTTCAGACTAGTTAAATGCTTATCTATAGTGTTAAAATTCTCACTGTCCTATTTGTCTCCACAGATATCTTCCACATTTATACACCACCATTCCATCTAAGGAGACCATGATCGTCTGCACGGATTTGGTCCATTTTATTCCCACAATGGACTTTTGAGGCAGGCTAATCTGAGAGACATTGACAAGGTGAGGGGAATTTGAACCCAGGACCCCAAGTCCGCTATTCTTTCCAGCACAACACACTGGCTATGACAAGTTGCTTGCCTCCATCAGACCTCCAGATCAGTTGCTGAGATCTTCTGTGATTGAATTTTTCTTAAAAGTTATTCCAAGAGTTCACATGGTAATGTGTCACAGCTGGTCAAGGATACAGCTCATGGATAGTTAAAAAAAATAAATAAGCAGCATGCCCTGGCTCTCCCAGATGTATTTTATTACTTTATTGCCAATTCACAGGAAATGAACAATCATTTAGCACTGACAGGTACATGCTGAAACTCACTATCTTTCTTTGAAACCTTAAAATAATGTCTTGCAGAAGTTTAGCATTAACCTCAAAACACACCACTTTTTCCCCCCTTCCTTCTTTTTTGGCCGAAGTTACAATGTCTTGTGAATGCTTTTCAGCCCAACCTGAAAACGATGGCAGCAAGGCCAAAAGAACCTAACTAGAAAAAATAATAATTCAAAACACGTTGGTCTTAATACAATTACTTAAAAGATTCATTGTAGGTCTGAGCAGGGAAGGCCTGTTTTTCTCTTAATTGGCATCTAACCAAAATTAATGGAACATTAGGACCTCTTCATACATTACAATTTCCTTCACTGCTAATGCATTTTCAGTTGTTTGCTGCTGAAGAAGGAAATGTAAGAAGTGGACTTTATGGCCTTAACATTAGACTAGACAGCCAACTAAAACCTTGGGGCATTTTCAGACGTGACACTAACAGCAAATCTAAACTCCCAATCTGTGTTGTTGGATGCAGCAGGGTTGGCCACCTACTGGTCTCCACCAATGCAGAGTGGGGGCCACCACCACAGAGACACTGCCCAGGGCAGTTGGAACCTGCTGGTGAAAGCCTGTATGCCACCCCACCAAGCAGGGCATTATGGGGGCAGGCAGGAGTGGAGCTAGCCATGAATCTAAACCGCTCTACTCTCTTGAGAGGGGCCAGATCCAAGCCCCTCAGCTGCTCCACTTCACACAATAATAATAATATAATAATAATTTATTATTTATACCCCTCCCATCTGACTGAGTTTCCCCAACCACTCTGGGCGGCTCCCAATTGAGTGTTAAAAACAATACAGCATTAAATATTGAAAACTTCCCTAAACAGGGCTGCCTTCCGATGTTATAATAATAATAATTTATTATTAAATAATTTATTATTAAAATGGCCAAAGTTGCGATTTTCAAAGGGGTCAATGGAAACTTCCATTTCTCCCTCTCTCTCTCTCTCTCTGATCTATAGTTTATTCGGGGATTCACATTATTGCAGGAGAACAGTACAGTGGTACCGCTACTTACCACGGGCATGCGCAGAAGCGACACCTCCGGATACGCACACCTCAGGATCCGACCAGAGCACAACTGGAGGTACCACTGTACAGTCCTTTGTTCCTCCTTTCCCTTCCCAACTTTCCTCCCTCCCCTTCACTTCATGTTCTCTTTATTTGTTTATTTTGCTTACTGTTATCATCTCTAATATCCTGCTCTTTAGCATGCTCAACACAGTGTTGAGGTTTGCATGCTCAGATAAAGGTTGGATGAGTGAGTGTCAGGGCTCTGCTGGGCTCCCAGATTAACCTCCGTTAAGCTGAGGAAGTCCTTGAAATGCAAATGGAAGTGACGTTTGTGAGGACAATGACAGAGAGAGTAAGAGTTAAACCATCCCTCCCAACCCCCCATGGCCCCTGCCAAATACATAACAAAAAAGGGCACATTAATTGCATTCACACAATTAACATCATAGCCATCCCACCCACTTACTCCTGCTGTGCTGCAGAAAGTTCATTTGAGCTGGCATCATTCAAGAGCAGTTAAGCCTTTCTCCCATGGTGATCCTTCACAGGTGGTCTCCCATCCAGGCACAGACCAGACCTAGACCTGCTTAACTTCTCCTGAAGCTTAATATGCCCTGGTTCCATGGTCCAGCATCCAGAGGAAGGCCCAGTTTTTGGCATCTTTACTTGCAAAGATGTATGGGAGAGGGCAACTAACCTGTGACCCTTCAGACACTGCTAGGGAGGGGAACATCTGCTAAGTGAAAATGTATCTGTCATGTTAGAAACTGGAAGAGTGAAAAAGATACAGCAAGAGTTTGCAGAATGTGACACAAACAAGGGAGAGTCTTCAAATACGATAGCTGCAAAAGGAAGACAAAAGTTACACTGGACCTGTGGTTTGACTTCGAAGGACAAAAACCTGAGGGAAGTAACATCTGCAACTGAAACTTACCTCATTTTTTCCATGTATAATGAAATGTTTTTTTCCCTTAATTTTTTGAGTAAAAAAATGGGGGGTTCGTTTTATACATGGGGGTTGCCTTATACACGTTTTTCAATGGGGCGATCAACAACTTTGGCAACTCCAAAAATATTGATTTCTTAATCATTTGGGGTTCAAAAAAATAGGGGTTGTCTTATACATGGGCGGGGGGGGGCTTATACACAGAAAAACATGGTATTAAAGTTTTATTAAACTTTTATCAGTATAATTGTCTTGGCATCCCTCAAAGAGTCCTGACCACTTTAGTTTGATGAAGGATGAGTGTTATCTGATACAGATCCCTCAACCTCCACCCCTTTTAAAACTATAGTTCTTGGACGTTCACTAGGGTGGGGGTGTAAATGTTAAGCCAGTTTAAATCCGTTGTATAAATATATCTAGAGAAGAGTGTGTATGGTGTGTGTGTGTGTGTGTGTGTGTGTGTGTGTGTGTGTGCAAACACACATGCACCTAAGGTAATCTAAAGTTTCTTTGCTTCAGCCTGGAAAAAAATAGGAAATTGGTGATGTGAAAGTTAGTATAAAGAGAAGGGAAGGCTCACAGGTTAGGTTAGGGGGCAGCCGCCCATGGATATTTATATTTATTTACTTATTAGACTTCTTATGCACCCTTCATACACAGCTCAGTCAGTAGAACATGAGACGCTTAATCTCAGGGTCGTGGGTTTGAGCCCCACTTTGGCCAA
The DNA here is from genome assembly GCF_964188315.1 of Podarcis muralis. NCBI lineage: Eukaryota > Metazoa > Chordata > Lepidosauria > Squamata > Lacertidae > Podarcis > Podarcis muralis. The sequence continues at coordinate 20,247,165 of NC_135666.1, read as the reverse complement.
ATGGTTCTTTCATTGAAGGGGGCTGGACTAGGCGACCCTCGTTGTCCCTTCCAACTCTATAAATCTCTGATTCTATATGCCCACAGAGGCCTTCCCTGACACCCACAATGTTCCCTTCATCTGCCCCTCCCTCTGATGAAATTAAGATTTGAAAAATAGCTTTTGGTTATAGCAAAAAAAAAAAAAGTTGTGGGGTCAGAGGCGTAGCAAGGGTGGTACCCGGCGTGGAATTTTTTTTGTCACCCCCCCCCCCAATTGAAATTCTTAAAAGAAGGAAAAATAAGATACCGTACTTACAGTTGCAGGTGTTATTTTCTGGTTTATTTACTTAACATTGTGAGCATAAATACTTAAAATTCCCCCCCGCACTTTGTTCTTACACCCCACCTCTCCTCCTGTGCATTCCAGAGTTTGGTCCTGAGTTGAGAGAGCTTTTGCTTCTCTCCTTCCCTCCCACCTCCGCTAGTTTGCTCGCTTGCCTCCTCCAGCAGCCCAGGAGTGGGGGGCAATGGCACGCTGCGCGCCCACGACTCCCAAGCCTCCCCTGAGCTGCCAAAACAAAGCAGCCTTTGCCAGCGGCCTTCCCCCGATGGCTCAGGGTAGGCTTGGGAGTCGCGGGTGGGCAGGGCGCCAAATGTCACCCCCCTCAGCAATGACACTCAGGGCAGTCCATCCCCACCACACACCCCTTCCTACGCCTCTCTGTGGGGTGTGCTTGAGTGGGTGCGGCAACAATGGTGTCCACAGTTTGTAAATACCCCCATGGCCCAAAATGGGTTAGGATAAGTATGCCAAAGGCCACACTCTCCATAATTAGAGCTTCATCGCCTCCAGGCGTGCTCTTAGACTTCCAATGGAAAACTCCAGATCACTCTTTCTCCATTGTAGTCTAAAGGCAGAGGTACATAAATGGTCTAGAACCTTCATTTGAGCCACACAGGTACTTAGTCAGTAGGAGTTAAGCAGAAATTTGGAGGAAGCCGTGATGATCGAAAGCAACGTCTAAGAAGCAAATTTTTAGTGCCCCTCATGGGAACATGAGTAACTTCGGCTCATGTGAACTGGTTGCTTTTGGAAATAGATCTTTGTGGGGTGTACAGGACGATTAAAGGTTTGTTATTATTCTTGGCTCCCATTGCTGCCTTGGCGTTTATATTTTCCCAGTAGAATTCCCCAAATTGGAAATAGAGAAGTGTCAGCTAGCACCGCTTCAGTGAAGGTTGTGTCAACATTTCCTATAAAACGTTGTTTGTCTAGGCTTTATAACCAGACTGTAAAAATGTGCTATGCGCAGGAACTTGGCGTTGTGAAGTGAGAGCATCTAATTTAGCTTTTTCACAATTAAAAATGAAAAACATGCTCATCTGTTCCTAACTACTGCCCAGTGGGTATCACGGAAACAAGCAGATTTCTATGAATCCACTTGCATCATTCCCAAGTGTGCCTTACACAAGTTGTAAAAGGATTAGTCCTTTGACATGATTAAACCATCCATGCTTTGTAACATCAGGCTGTGGTTGGCATTCAACTTAAGCTGGGTTGATATGAACCTCCTTACATCTACGCTGCTCATTGCCAAAATCATTTGAGCAGCTGTGTTGTGAGTGACACCACAATCAGAGATACACTCTTACCAATCAAGAACATTTTTGGTGGCAGTTCCTACACCTCTGGAACCCCCTGCTCAAGGAATGTCACCTAGCTAAAAGAAAGAACACATAACTATGGAACATGCTCCCACAGGAGGCAGTGATGGTCAACAACTTGGAGTATATATCTATCAGTGGCTAATAACCATTTGGGCTAAGACAGTGATACTTCTGAATCTCAACTGCTGGAAACCACCAGAAGGGAGAGTGCTCTTGGGCTCAGTCCTGCTTTCAGGTTTCACACAGACTCTTCAGCCATGCCAGCCTGAAAGTAAAGAAATGTTCGACTAACTGCTCCCTCCATCATTGACTGGCGCAACAGCAAGGATTCAGGTGTGGCCGTGGACCCATCACTTTGCTGCTCCTAGCTGTGGATTTGGATTGCTCTGCCCAAAAGGAAGATAACCCGTGAATGAGGATGAAAGCAAGCAAGCTAAGAACCTAAGGAAAGCCTGCTGGATCAGGCCAACAGCCCATCTAGCCCAGCATCTTGTTCTCACAGTGTCCAACCAGATGCCAGGATTTGAGTGCAAGAGCACTTTCCCCTCCTGTGGTTTCCAAAGACTGCTGCCCTCCACCGTGGAGGCAGAGCATAGCTCCCGTCATGGCTAGCAGCTTTCATATATATATTAGTTTTTTAACATATAATTTTCAACAATTATTGATCATACTTTTATAACTTATACAATTTTTTTGACTTCCATCAATCACATCTGAAAATTTTCCAATCTTTTCACTTAATTTACATTTCTTACTTTCACTATTACATTTAAACCTCATAACTAATATCTCTCTTCTTTGCAATATTTCATATATTTCTCCTTACATAACTTCTTGTAGACCTACTAGCGTAATTTGTGGAGTACAGTTGCTCTTCAAATAGTTCGTATATTTCTTCCAATCTTCTGTAAATCTCTGGTCCCGCAGGTTTCGAATTCTTCCTGTCATTTTATCCAATTCTGCGTAGTCCATTAATTTTGTCTGCCATTGAGGATAATTTAAGGAGCAACAACACAAGACAGATGTGGCAGGGGATTCAGCATATTACCAACTACAAACCTAACCTTGGTGCTGTCGACGGTGACCCTTTGCTGGCGGAGGAGCTTAACCTCTTCTTTGCTCGCTTCGAGAAGGAGCCACCTGAGACGCCGGTATTACAGCCACCAGCCCATAGGGGCCCCTCATTCACGGTAGAGGAGCATGAGGTGAGACAGGTATTGAGGATGGCGAATCCGAGGAAGGCGGCTGGACCTGATGGCATCACTGGAAAGGTGTTGAAGGGCTGTGCGGATCAGCTGGCGAGGGTCTTTACTAAGATCTTCAACAAGTCCTTACACCAGTCTATTGTCCCACCCTGCCTGAAGTCGTCAACTATTGTCCCTCTGCCTAAAAAATCCACAATCAGTAGTTTGAATGACTACAGACCAGTTGCACTGACTCCAATCATCATGAAGTGTTTTGAGAAACTGGTGCGCCGTCACATTATTTCCTGTCTTCCATCAATTTTTGACAACTACCAGTTTGCATACAGGGCAAATAGATCCACAGAAGACGCTATCACCACCACTCTCCATGCTGCTCTGTCCCATCTGGAGCAGCCGGGGAGTTATGTGAGGCTGCTGTTTGTGGATTTTAGCTCTGCTTTTAACACTATCCTCCCCCATAGACTGGTGTCCAAGCTAGAGGCGATTGGACTCTCCAACTCCACCTGTCTCTGGGTTTTGGATTTTTTGTCAGAACGTTCTCAGAGGGTTAGAGTAGGGTCACATATGTCCACAGCCCTTAGCCTTAACACCGGCTCACCACAGGGTTGTGTGTTGAGTCCCCTGCTCTATGCTCTCTATACGTATGACTGTACAGCCATCTATTCCAGCAACAAAATCATCAAGTTTGCTGATGACACTACGGTGGTAGGGCTCATTTCAGGAGGGGATGAGTCCGCCTATCGGGACGAGGTGGAGCGGCTCTGTGTTTGGTGTGGAGAGAACAATCTGGCTCTTAATACGGCTAAGACCAAGGAATTGGTGGTGGATTACAGGAAAAAAAAGGCGGACATTCAGCCCTTGTATATCAACGGGGAACGGGTGGAGAGGGTGGCGGAATTCAGGTTTTTGGGAGTAACTATCGATCAGGGCATGACTTGGAGCGCAAATACCACTGCTCTGGTGAAGAAGGCCCAGCAGAGAATTTATTTCCTCAGACTTTTAAAGAAGAACAATCTGAGTGAGAGACTGCTGGTGTCCTTCTACCGAGGCTCCATAGAGAGCATTCTTACATACTGTATTTGTGCTTGGTTCTCCAGTTGTACAGCTAGGGAGAGGAAGGTGCTCCAGAAGGTCATAACCACAGCCCAAAGGATTATTGGTCATCCTCTCCCATCTTTGGAAGAACTGTACGGTTCCCGTTGTCTTAGGAAAGCAAACAACATCCTGCAGGATTCATCTCACCCGGGATACAGTCTGTTTGCACTACTGCCTTCTGGCAGGAGATATAGAAACATCAAGTCAAGGACAAATAGACTGAAAAACAGTTTCTATCCAAGAGCTGTGGCCTTTTTGAATGCTGTAACTCGATAGTGTGACCTGGGAGTTTGATGGGTGTGGGTGTGGGTGTGGCTGGAATGTGGTTTGTTTGGTTGTTGTGGTTGTTTTGCTTTTGTTGTTTTTAAGGGATGGCATCCAATTTCGTTGCACTTGTGCAATGTTGCACTTGTGTAATGACAATAAAGAATCTATTCTATTCTATTCTATTCTATTCTATTCTATTCTATTCTATTCTATTCTATTCTATTCTATTCGTCGGTATTTCTTCTTGCTTCCATATGACTAGCAGCTTTCAATAGCCCTCTGTTGTCTAATCCTCTTTTAAAGCCATCTAGGTTTGGGGCTATCACCCTGTGGCAGTGAGTCCCGTAGTTTAACTATGCGCTGCTTTGAAGAAGTAAAAGAAGGCAAAATGACATTAGTTGAGGGTCTTGCATCGCAAGGGACTGGATTAGACGGCGTCACTTCCAACGCTACAATTCTATGTCTCCACATTTCTATGCAAATGTGAATATTAGGAGAAATTCACTGAGGGATGTTCACAAGGACTTAAACTTCCAAGAATTGCCAAGTGTGAGAAACCAACACCAAAAGGTTTGCCCCAAAAGAACAAGCACAGAAGCAGCTGCTGCCCATGGCCCAGGCATTTCGATGCTTAGATAACAGTCCCAGGCACAACACTGGCAGTGCCTAGAAAGCGAGGGAGCTAGAAAGGGCAGCCTGGCGTTCCTCACATCAGTGCGAACGTGCTTCCTTTTTACGGTAGCGAGAAGCTGGCTTAGCAAGCGGAACAGCCCTGGGGTAGTTAATCTCTTCCTGCTCGGCGCTGGCTGGGACTGCATTCGTCACCATTTGTACTATGGCAGCCTCTGCTACGGGCTGCTCGGTTGCAATCCCAAGCCGCTCGTTTGGAAATGCGTTCCAATGACATCAACAGTGCCTGTTTTAAAGGCAATGACTTAAGTCAATGCACTGGTGGTTCTGAACACATACACACACTCCCACCCTTTCCACATGGAGGCCTCTGTAAGGCCTGGAAAGCAGCCTTTAACGTTTAGGCAGTCCTGCAGTGTGGCATCCGATCACACAGAGCTGCAGAGGGGAGACAGGAAATTTTGGAAGCCCCGGTGTGCTCTTGTGCTATTATGTTAGGAAATAAAAGCCTAATTTGTACAGATTTGGAGTCTTCCTGCTATCTAAGAGAAGAAAAGTCCCCAAATCTTCACCACAGACGATCCAGCAGGGCTGAACTCACTGCCCATCCAACGAGGGGCTGCATGACTGAGCATCCCAGGGGCAACTCAGTCATGGATCCAACCCAGCCATGTTTTTACCTGCTGCACACCTGGTGTCATATATGTTGTAGGCCACATACGCATGGCTAGCAAGAAATGGCCTTGCAGACCGAACTGGGACCCACGCTGGGCCAAATTTGGCTTGTGGGCAGGAGATTCCCCACTCCTGCTTTACAGTGACAGGGACTGTGTTATTTATATGCCACTTTTAGGTCCAAAGACCAATGCAGCATAATAATAATTTATTATTTATAACCCGCCCATCTGGCTGGGTTTCCGCAGCCACTCTGGGTGGCTTCCAACAAAAGATTAAAAATACATTAAAACATCAGTCATTGAAAACTTCCCTAAACAGGGCTGCCTTCAGATGTCTTCTAAACGTCAGGTAGTTGTTGATTTCCTTGACATCTGACAAGAGGGCGTTCCACAGGATGGGTGCCACTACCGAGAAGGCCCTCTGCCTGGTTTCCTGTAATCTCGCTTCTCACAATGAGGGAATCACCAGAAGGCCCTCAGTGTCTGGGCAGAACGATTGGGGTGGAGACGCTCCTTCAGGAGTGTTCAAATGAACCTCCTTACATATGAACCTCATATGAACCTCCTTACATCTATGCTGCTCATTGCCAAAATAATTTAAGCAATGCATGGCCATTTGTCATGGATGCTTTAGTTGAGATCCCTGCATTGTAGGGGGTTGGACTAAGTGACAGTTGGGGTCCCTTCCAGCTCTATGGTTCTATGATTCTATGCACAGAACGACCCTCTGCCCAATGATGAGACCCCAAAGTTGAGATGCATGTGCACGCTCACTGGTACTACTACTTTTCCTGTTGTTTTTTAGTGCATCCTTCAGTCTGTGTGTCTACAAGTTACTGTTTGCAAAAGAGCAAAAAAGGTTTTTTTAAAATAAATCTTATGCTTAAGCTATATATGCTTATCTGCCAAGCAGGAATGAATGTTAGGACTTCGTTCCCAGCTTATCCCCTTTCTCAAAAGTGTGAGAACAGGCAGGCCTGCTGGAACGTAGGCCTGCAAAGCGAGAGATGCTCTCAGCCAACTGAGCCAGCGCCAGACCCTTGATCAAACGCATCCTGCCCGCCTCCTCCTCCCAACTGGACTGGAAAGATCGTGGGCTCCGGTTCCTCCCGACTTCACATATGGTACTGATCACACCGGTTGCAGGAACAAGAAGCCTGGGCTCCCTGGATCGGGTATGTTTCATTAAAGGAAAAGGGGAAACAACTTGTCCTTAGGTATCGTTTGAACACCAAAGTTGTTCTGTTAAATCAGATGCTCTTTTGCTCATAATAGCCTCGGAAAGCTTTCCACGTATGCTGGGGTAAGCTGGTCCAGCTTGGCTCTGTTGGCAGCTAGCCCTTCGAGCATCGAGGGGCAAAAGTTAAGCCTCCCATCCAAATTCTCCCTCTAAGCTCAAGTAGCAAACACCAGAGAGGGATGGGAAACTTAGGCTATCCGGATGTTGCTGGGCTCTTAATTCCTGTCAGTCCTGGCCATTGTGGCCAATGGTCAGGGATGATGGGAGTTGTGGTTAAATAACACCAGGAGGGCCACAGGTTCCCCATCCATTAAAAGCAGATTTAATATATTGACTTTGGAGGGCTGTGTGTGTGTGTGTGTGTGTGTGTGTGTAGACACTAGCTGACTGTCAAAAGGCAAATTTGGCATTCATTGCTCTGCCTGCTTTTGCCTTTCCCCACCTCTGACTTGTGGCCCTTGGCCAGAAGAAAAGGACAGCCCTCAGACTAAAAATGGTTCACCACTCCTGAGCTACATGGTAACTCTCCTTCAGTGTTAGACTTTCCTGCAGGCAGAATTCCTACAGGCAAATAGAAATATAGCCACCATTAGGAGAGAAGAAGAGTGAAGAATAGCATCATATGAAGAGAGAGAAACTAAGCATTTGACTGTAAGGTTGTACGGTGACCTACTGGTCTTGTCCCTCCATAAAATGACGCCCACACAAAGCTTCAACCCTTTGCCAATCTCCAGTCTGAGCTATAGCTCAGTTCTAGAACTGCTGGGCTCATATCTGTAAGGAGCAAAGCAGCAATAAGAGCCTCTGTGCATGTTGAGAGTGCTTTTTTCCTCACTGGCAAAAGAGCAGAAGTCATCAACGTACACTATTTATTGGCGGTTCAGAGCAGCAAACACTGCTATGTGCCAGCACCAATACTTTTTCCTTTTTAAAAAAGGAATCCATCGTTTTCTGCCATTATACTAAAAGGGGGTTGGCTTGCATGAGGAAAGCTCATAGTTTTCGCTGAACAAAAGTCACGCACATACACTATCCATACGCTTTGTACTTTCAGCCTCCGCCAGAAGCGCTCCAAAATTATTCAGCAAAGCTTAGTGATTAATTTCACTGCCCTGGGTCTTTCAGCTGGAAGCTGGAAGGGCTTCGCACAAAGCTCTAAGTATATAGGGAATTTCTGCAGCCAACTTTTAAACCTTTAATAAACAAAAAAATAGTAATAGTGGAAATGTTGAGGTGATGATCAAAGCAGCACCTTCAGGGGTTGCTATGATTTAGTTGGTTGGTTGTTTAAAAAGGGCGGCCATATAACCATCTTGACAGTTTTTAATTGGGACTTCCATCTGTACCTTTTGGAATCACTGCATTAAAATCCTCACTGGTCTGCCATTATGGGTCCACCTTGCTCTCCAACACTCATGTATGTATTATATATACAGTGTAATACAATTACAAGGGACGCGGGTGGCGCTATGGGTTAAACCACAGAGCCTAGGACTTGCTGATCAGAAGGTCGGCGGTTCGAATCCCCGCAACGGGGTGAGCTCCCGCTGCGCTGCTCTGGTTCGTCAGAAGCAGCTTAGTCATGCTGGCCACATGACCTGGAAGCTGTATGCCGGCTCCATCAGCCAATAAAGCGAGATGAGCGCCACAACCCCAGAGTCGGCCACGACTGGACCTAATGGTCAGGGGTCCCTTTACCTTTTAATACAATTACAGCAGGGCACAAAGGCGCGGGCCATCTCTCTTCATGTGATCATTCTTGGCTTTCCCCTTCCTCCACTGGGAACTGAATAACGTTCCTTGATAAGCAATTGGTGGGTGGGGGCAAGAGTGGGTCACGGAAGTTTGCCGGCTTCCCTTCCTTTCCTCACCCTGGGATCCTCTATCCAAGCTGCCATCTCCATAATGGAAGGCGGGTGGGCAAGTGATCAAGCAAGGACCACACCAGTGTCCTCTGTATATAGTGACACTCTTGTTTCTTTTGTTACACCGGGATGTGGCAAAGAGATAGTGGCATGCATATACATATCGAAACATAGAAATGTAGAGTTGGAAGGGACCCCAAGGAACATCTAGTCCAACTGCCTGCAATGCAGGAATCTCAGCTAAAGCATCCATGACAGATGGCCATCCAACCTCTGCTTAAAAACATCCAAGGAAGGAGAGTCCATCACCTTCCAAGGGAGACCGTTCCAGTGTTGAACAGCTATTACTGTCAGAATGTTGTATATTCATATTCATGGTGAGCCAGTGTGGTGTAGTGGTTAAGAGCGGTAGACTCATAATCTGGTGAACCAGGTTCGCTTCTCTGCTCCTCCACATGCAGCTGCTGGGTGACCTTGGGCCAGTCACACTTCTTTGAAGTCTCTCAGCCTCACTCACCTCACAGAGTGTTTGTTGTGGGAGAGGAAGGGAAAGGAGAATGTTGGCCGCTTTGAGACTCCTTAGGGTAGTGATAAAGCGGGGTATGAAATCCAAACTCTTCTTCTCTTCTTCTTCATATATGTATACATACATGTATGTATATATCAGTGATTAACAAAACAGAAATTTTAAATTCTTAAAATCATAGAATTGTAGAGTTGGAAAGGACCAACCCCCTGAAATCTGACAACTTCCACCTTCAGCAGTTGCTCTGATAAACAGAGAGAGTGAGAGATAGAGAGAGAGAGCTCTGAGGATGGGCTGCTGAGAAGGCCTTCATTCAGTGAAGATAAGAGATGTCAGCACTATCTTCTAGGTTGAGGTCATGGAGTGTCAATGTGCCTAGCATGTACTCCCAGAAGTTCTCTCTTATTGCTAACATTGTTAGAATATATACTAGTGGGGCTCAGGCTTAGCAGGCACAAAATGACAGGGCGGTGGGGGAGCCAGTTTAGCTTGAGGCTCATTGTTCAAATGATGGGCTCTCTTATTTCAAAGACCAGCCAAGAGGGTCACCAAATGTGCAGGTGGTGACTCTTGCCACAGATGGAACACTAATCCTGATGAGTTTGACCAAAGCCTAATGGAAGCCAGTAGTGGTGTCATGATGCTGAAGAGCTGGTATGGTGTTACAGATATCAACTCTGAACTTTGGAGACCCAGCTTCAAATCCCTGCATGTCAGTCATAATAGTCACAACCTGGACCTGGAAGTAAAGTATCTCTGGCATCAGTCTCAGCTACCTCACAGAGTTGTTGTGAAAACAAGTATGGATTGTAGAGCAAAGCATTGGCTGGAAAGAGCTACAGGAAAGATTAATAGTATCCCAGAGTGTTTGTGTCACTGAAGACGAATGTTTTCCCTTTTACAATTCTTGGGCTATGTCAGCTAAAATGTCTGAGAGATCTTGGTGTGAGTGATTCATTTCACCATTCTGCCCAATGTGCAATTTTTCCACTCTCTCTCTCTCTCTCTTTCGGTCTCCCTGGGTGGAGTGTTTTCTGGGGAGCTGGGTTGGTACAGCTGGCATTCTCAATATTATTTAAGGCAGATGAACTTCTTCGCCAAACGAAAGTGGTTATACAGCAGTCCAACAGTGACACGGCAGCTCTAAAGATACACCCAACCCTTTGTTACTCCACCTTTCTGCATAAAAACCTCTATGGTTGCTAACAAGATGATGAGAAAACAATCCAATGGCCTTAATTAATAAACAACAACAATAAAACAGCAGTTTAAAAACAAACAGGAAAGCAGCGGAAAAGGGGGTAAAAATGTGTTGTACATTGTTGCATTTAATTCCTTACCTTCTGGTGCTTATATTTTTTGCACATTTCCCAACATATCTATTATTATTATTATTATTATTATTATTATTATTATTATTATTATTTAGTTTTATTTATGCAACGCTTCCTGTGATGCATCTCAAAGCAATTCCACAATACAATAAAAGCATATATAAAACAATTACATATATAAAAATAATTTGAAACCCAGTGCAGATAATGGCTTGGGGGCAGGGATCTCCACTTAGAAGGACTGATGAAAGAGGAACGTCTTCAACAGACGCCTAAAAAACAACACAGGTGCATACCCTCCAACAATCCTCAGGTGAAAATAGGGACATTTCTCACTCCCCCCCAAAAGATGACCCTCCATTTTTTGTCCCCCACCCCCGCAGAACAATTCCTATCAGAAGAAGGGCGAATGTCACCACCACAACACCAATGGGCCACAGCACACATGTCCTCCACCTCCCTTCTTCAGTAGATTTACAAGAAGATTTCCAAAAAGAAAAACACACACCAATGAATAAATTTTAGAAAGGGGCAAGATGAGGTGTAGATGCACAAAGAATTTTTTAAAAACATCAAGTCCCCTTGCGCTCTTCTCTTCTCCTGCTTTCTTTCCACCCAGGCTGGCCCTGCCCTCACCCTCGGAGCTGGTGGATCACACAGGGTTGGCCTCTCTTCCTCCTCGCCTGCTCTCCAGCAGCCGCTATGAGCTGCCCAAGGGAAGAGGCCAGCAGTGGCAGCCATGGAGAGGCCATGGAGAGCCATCAGGGCTTGGGAGAAGGCTCGACTCATCCTCCTCCCTGAGCTTGGTGGCACATCCAGCTTGCAGGCTTCCGTCAACTGGCCTCTGAGAGAGAAGGCAGCATATTGGGGTAGATGGGCTCTTATTATGCTGTTCAAGTCCTTACCTGAGAGAGGTTTCGAGCATTATGGAACATGGAAAGAAGAGAGGGAACTCAAGTGCCTCCTGCTTCCTCTTCCTTCCATGGATAGCTCAGTCAGTTGAGCCTGAGACTCGGAATCTCAGGGTGGTGGGTTCATGCCCCACGTTGGGCAAAAGATGCCTGCACTGCAGGGGATTGGACTACATGACCCTTGTAGTCCCTTCCAACTCTACAATTCTATGATTCTAGGTCACAGAGTCACGCAGCATACGAATTCAGGCAAATAAAGCAAAGTTACTGTTTTGAATTTGAGCATGTTGTTATTTTCCTTAGTAGTTCACGCAAATTGCTATTCTGAACAATGCGTTTCATAGAGTAGGAGACACCGTGGATGAGTTTATGGGGAACAAGGGGGAGGTGGCTGAAAAAGTTTGGGAACCACTGAGCTAAACAAATAAATCTTGATTCAGCCCAGGCTCTAAAGCACATTGCTACCTAGATGAGAGAGCATTTAGGTTCTAGGAAGGAAGAATGGGTACAAAAGTAACAATGAAATTGAACTCATCCTGCACATCCCTTGAACTGTGATGGAAGTTTAAAGTTGTCCTCCAAGGATAAAGTAACCCCAATAAAGTCTTCCTGGGATTGTTTGTGCAGCTGAGGAATCCACCCACTTCCATATGCAAGCCTTTCCCCTGTCAGGCCTGCCTGCTTCAGCTGCTCCACAGCTCAATGTCTGCAGCAGCGCTTTTGTTAAGCGAGATAATTGGATGGAGCCTCCTAGTTGGGACTGCTCCCCTCCCCCTGCCCCCTCCCACCACAGACAGGCTCAAAGTATATAGTAATGCATTCTCCTCGCCATACCAATAGCACAGCCTAACAATAGTTGTCAGAAATGTATATAAACTACAAGCTCATGGGTACGTTTTAACATCAAACATGCTCATAAATTGAATTCTGAGCTAGAAATTGTACAGCTGGGGACAGTTAGCTGTGTCACACACACAACTGTGATGGCCCTGGAAAGCCATTCATAATGGGTGTCATGTAAATAGGCAGGCCAGGAAGTTCAAATGCATCTTTATATTTGATGTATACTGAGATTTGTTTGTAGTGTGTGTGTGTGTGTGTGTGTGTGTGTGTGTGTGTGTGAATGGATATGTGTGAGAGTTAGAGGGAGGATGGATGGATGGTGAATGAATGAGCAAGTGAATAAAGGGGAAAGAGGCAGGGAGCAAACAGAGGCTGGGGAGCCCAGAGAGAAGGAGGCTGCCTGCTCTGGGGGCAGCCTGAATGTATGACTTTTGACTTCTCCTGCCCCCAAAAGGCAGCACACCCTTCCTTTGACTACAGGCTCATTGGAAAAATAAAATATCCTGGGTTGATAGGGAGGCATGGCAACAAGCAACTTGCCAGACAGGTCTAGGTGCTCTTGTTGGGGACCGATCTTCTAGATCTATTTTAATTGGAGTTCGGCCACAGATACTGCTTTGGTTGCCCTGTAGGATGCTCTGGGTTGAGAGAAAGTCAGGAAGAGTGTGAACCTGTTGATTCTCCTTTATCTCTCAGTGGCTTCCGGTACTGTTTACCATGGTTTACTTCTGGGGCAACTGACATTGCCATGGTTCAACTCCTACTTAGACAAACAGCCCCAGACTCCACTCAAAGAGGGTAAGTTTAGACCCTGTGTTATTTAATACCTGCGTAAATCTGCTGAAAGGGATCGTACAGAAGTTTAGAGTGTGCTGCCATCAGCAGCCTGACAGCAGGCAGTTGTTTCCTCTCTTCTTCTTCTTCTTCTTCTTCTTCTTCTTCTTCTTCTTCTTCTTCTTCTTCTTCTTCTTCAGGTGATACTGTGGGTTTGCTGCCCCCATGTCCGGTCACAATAGCAGACTGAATGAAGGTCAATCAACTGAAGCTTAATCCAGAGGCGACTGAGATGTTGCTAGTGGGTGGTTCTCCTGAGGGGACTGCAATCTCCTCTAGATGTGGTCACACCATCCCAGAGTTCCCTCTGAAGTATCCATTTATTTTTACTTCATTTATAACCCACCTTTTTTCTCAAGGTTCTCCCCCTCCTCATTTAATCCCCACAAGAACCCTGTGAGATAGGTTGGGCTGGGAGGCAGTGAGTGAACCAAGGTCATCTAGTGAACTTCATGGCTAAGTGGGAAAATTCGAACCCTGGCCTCCCAGGTCCTGGTTTGAAACTCTAAGCATGACACCACGTTGGCACAGAATTGTAGCTCTGTGAGCAGAGAAGGTCTCCTAAGAACTCTCAGTGCTCTTAACAAACTACAGCTCCCATAATCCTTTGACTGCTTGAAGTGGTATCACTGTGCTTTAAACATATGGTATGAATACGCCTCAGTCCTTCAATACACACAAGGTTCCAAATCCCATTGCAGTCAAGTCGCCTATCTTTCCAAGTGGAGATTTTTGCTTATGCTTTCAGTTGACCCATATAGGTTATACATGCAGCCTGAGCCAATCAGTGCATGTTTACTCAGAAATAAGTTCTGTTCAGCGCAATAGCTTTACAAACCTGCTCAGGTTTAAGCTCAAAGGCATTTTCCAGAGCCGCGCCGCTGCTAAATAGTTTTTCCCCTGCAGTATGCAGAGAACATTAATAGTCGATTTGCCATTCACATCTTACTGAAAGGCTTTGGAATTGGGTTTAACCCAGTTGGTCTGTTATTAGTGTTTACAGATTAAGAACAGAAGGTTCAAATTAACTGGGATAAACAGTTGATTAAATATTTATTTTATTTGGCTAAAGTTCAGAGCACATAGTAAAAAGGACAAGGCATATCAGGAATGAAATCTGAGAGCAATCAAATGACCCAGCTGCTATTATTTTATTTCATTATGTGTATGTTCTGCTTTTCATCCGTGATGGAACTTCAAGCATCGTACCTCAAGTTCCCAGGCTGTCTCGTGTCTTAAGTACTGACCCAGCAAGGCTGCTGCATCATCATGGGCCTCCAGATCAGGCACCAGACCAAAGCTATGTACAGTGATACCTCTGGTTACGTACTTAATTCTTTCCGGAGGTCCGTTCTTAACCTGAAAACGTTCTTAACCTGAGGTACCACTTTAGCTAATGGGGCCTCCTGGCACGCAATTTCTATTCTCATCCTGAGGTAAAGTTCTTAACCCAAGGTACTACTTCCGGGTTAGCAGAGTCTGTAACCTGAAGTGTCTGTAACCCAAGGTGTTTGTAACCCGAGGTACCACTGTACATATAATAGCATTTAATAGTCATTGTGGCATTGCATTTGTGGCATATATCCTACCCTGTCAAAGAGTTCTGTGATGAATTCTGAAGCCCCCAAAGCAGCACCATGAACGAGCCAATGGTGTTTTACAGCAATAGTGCAAGAAGTGGTGTACCATTCAGTTTCAAAGTCATGCGCATCATGTGCCCTTCCTCAAGCCCCAAACGGCTTTGGAACTTCTCCTAATGAATTTTAAAAGCATGGGAAAGGATGGCAACTTTCCCAGATTTGCATATCTAAACACGTGCTCCTTTTAAAAAACAGTACAAGGCCATGTCTACTTCACAACAGTGCTCTGGAACTGGAGAACCCCTTCCTCGCAGGAGTGCCTCCTAAGTGAGAAATTTGCTGGACCAAAAGCTGCTGATCTGATCTAGTCAATTTCATACGGCCATCTTGGGGTCTGCTTGGTGTATATACAGCCATACCTTGGTTTTGGAATAGCTTCCCGAATGGTTGGCTCCTGAAAGCCGCAAACCCGGAAGTGACTGTTCCAGTTTGCAAACTATTTTTGGAAGCCAAACGTCCAACAGGGCTTCCACAGCTTCTGATTGGCTGCAGGAGCCGCACTTTGGTTTCCGAACTTTTGGAAGTCGAATGGACTTCCAGAACGGATTCCATTTGACTTCCAAGGTACAACTGTATTCCTAGCAACTACCTGCTGCTCATGGCAGATTTGTTAGCTGCTTTCACTGCCGTGAGAAGGGATCTGTATCTGGCACACCACCCAAAATCTCCACAACACAGATCTTTCCATCTACATATATAGCATATAACCAATTTGTGTTTTTATTTATATAAATTTTCAGGCTCAAACAGACACACCCCTTTCAGTCCCCAAATCCAGCTTACTACAATGATGTGGAAATCAAGCGCACAACAAAAATTCCACTAAAAGCAACCAAACCAGTAGCAAAAGCATAAAAACAGCACATAAAATAACAGGACGGAGTAATAATCTCACCCCAATGCAGCAAAACAAAATTTTCCTCACAGTATGCCTCAAGACTGATAAAGTGGGGCCACATGAGTGTCCCAAGATACAAAGTTCTACAATCTGGGTGCCGCCATCACAAAGGCCCTGTCTAGTCTTCTCATCCAGCAGACTTCTGACAGTAGCTGGGTGCATACCAGCACCTCCATAGATGACCTAAGTAGATGGGCAGGAATTTACAGGAGAAGACAACCCTTTCAATATCCTATTCCAAAACTGCTTAGGGCTTTGCAGGTGACCACCAGCACTTCTGAATCACGCTTGGAAACAGACCAGAAACCAATAAGGTCTGAAGAATATTGGCACCACATGCTCCAAAGAGCAAGCCCCAGCCAAATCTTCATGCAAATGTGTGGATATACAGTATACAATATGCAAGTTTTCTAATTGTGCCCACACTGAACCAGACAGATGACTCATTTGCCAATACCAAGTACCCATTGTCAAAGCTGTTATGCCCCCTATATGCCCTCTTTCCTGTTTAGCTAGAAGACAGCATTTCCCCTGCACTCTGTAGCTAAAATGGTTGGACCCCACTGGCTTTTTTCCCCTTCCTGCCTTGAAGGTGATCTGTACTGTGACTCCAGCACTAATCTGCTTCCCCAAGGGAGGTGAATTTCTTCATTACTGAAATGTAGGCCTGTAACAGTTTCTGCCCCAGTGTTGCCAATCTGGAGTTTATCTCGGTGGCAAATGGGCCTGAGCCTTCCAGTGAAATTAGACCCTGCATTCTAAATTAAGTTGGCCAGATGTCTTCAGTTTAGCCAGACAGTCCTCGGTGTTTGCAGGGAAACCACCAAGACCCGCGAACCACCCCCGATTTGCCAGTTTTGCTCTGTACAGATGGCCCCACTTCGAAATCCATTCCTTCCCCATCTCTGCCACATGCAAGATGCAGATCAGCGAAAGCTGCTGCCAGTCAGTTTAAAAGACAAAACATCTTCCAAGCTGTGCTCGTAGCTGGGGAAGAAAGGAAGAAAAGCTCTCCTTTCAGAGGGCCCCTCTGGGCAACAATGGAAATCCCTTTGGGGATCTAATGGGCAAACCTCGTACAAAGAGATACATGACTCCCACCTCCAGCTGCTGCTTCAGTATAAAACAAGGGGAGTGAAGATTTGGCTACTTTCATCCAAATCCTCTTAGACAATGCGAGTGCAACGGGGTGTTTTCGCCCTTTTGTTCAACATGCTCTGCTTCAGAATCAGTGTAACATCCTTGGGCGAGGGAGACAGAGCACAGCTTGTAGGCAACAAATTACCAAAGGGTCTTCTTATTGTCTAACAGCACACAGAGTACCAGTGAGGTGAGAGAAAGTTTTTCCCAGAGATTTGACGGTACGGTTACAACGGCACCGCTGCCCATAGCATGTGCCTACTCTACTCTCCTTGTCGTTCAAAGATTATGCAGGTTTTTGGTAAGCGCTCCAAAAACCTGTGGACACTGTTTGATCAGCAGGACGAAAGAAATCTGTTTGGGCCGTGAATGTGAGAGGGGCTGATGCTTCTCTTATGCAGCCTTAGGTCATCTTAAAATGCTCTCTCTCTGTGTGTCAGGTTTTGCAATCGTCAGCCATCTACCTTGAATCCTTAAACTGCTCTGAAAGCATCCCTAATAGTAAAGCGCAATAGGATGACTCAGTGAAAGATCTGCCAATAAGAGAGAAAGAGTCTCTCGGGGGCATATGCAAGTTTGCTTGTTGGCAGAGTTTGTATCGAGCTGCCAAGGTGCTTTTAAAACTTGGGGCACTTTGGGGATTGCATTGCAAAGGGATGCTGACTGGGAAAGACTGTAGCTTGAATTCCAGGTAGTACTTGTGTGTGCAGTTGGAATATTTTCCCCTGTCCTCCATGTTCCAGGAGGACAAGGAGAGGCCTGTTGAAGCAGGCCAAGGGCCCATTAAGTCCAGAATCCTGTCTCATGTGCCAGCCAGCCAGTTGCTCCCAAGGCAAAGTGCGTTTTGGGAAACAAAGGGATGGCAAGAGACCATTACTAGGGGAGCAAGGATTTCATCCAGGATCTAAATATATTCTAGCTTGAAAGCTCCCCACCTCCAATGATGCAATTAGGTTTTAAGGTCTATAAACTTGCTTTCAAAGTAGCCTCGAGTGCTGGAAACTCTCTTTACAGAGCTTAAGCACCACTCCGCCACACATCCTGTTCTCCCCCCCCCCCTTCCCCATCGGCATGGCTCAGCCAACAGCCTCTGCTGGATGAAAGGGATGGTCATTTTGCACAGATGGCAATGAATCCTGTGCTGACCCTGCAGATGCTGTAGCTCAGGAAGGAGGGGGTAGCTGGCCCTGGGGGGCTGAATGTGGACCTCCAGGCCTCTCTACTTGGCCCCTGCAACTCTCCCCAGACAACATCCCTCACCCACAGTCCCCTTGGGGACTTTGGCTTGGCTGGAAAGTCCCGAATTGTGATAATGGCCCTTGCTTGCAGGATGAAGAGAGATGTCAGCACAGAACCCTGCAGCTTTTGTGTGGCCGAAATGTAGCCTACATCCATTGCTCCGCCCACTTTCCCCTCTGGCTCCACCCACCTCTGGAATGCCAATCCCAGAAGGTTATCTATGAGGAAGTGCAGCCCTGGAAAAATGTCCCCCATCCCTGCTGTAGCAGGCAATACAGAAGCATCCTACACATGTCGAGCGAAACTCAAAGCCCACCTTGCTCTTCCACTGATCTTTTGTAAGCGATTCCACCGTAGCAGCTTCATCAAGGAGTAAGTTTTTGCCTGCTGGTGGCTGAAAGGCTCTTAAGATGCAGTGTGAGTTACCTTGATCTCAATGCATTTCTGTTCTCCGTGATTTACCCCAGGCACAGTCCTTGTACCAGCGACGTGTCCTCAGAGAGAGACGGCCCAAGGGTCGCTGCCGCATTCACTGCACCGTCACATGCACAGCCCATGCGCTCAGGCTACAGCTTCCAACACATGCACTGCAGGTGACAGCATGCACTGGTTACCTGCACACAGCAGGTTAGGGGTTTTTAAAACATCACATTCTCCCACATGCAGCAGCTATAAGAGTTTTCCTGTATCGGCAGCATGGGTTAGCAAATGTTTAAAGTGGGCTGAGGTTTTCCACTACATTGCTCTGGCAATATCCTAGGTCAGCCCCCGCTGGGCCAGTTCAGCATTCCTTACAAAGGACCCTACATTAAAACATTTGTTGGTGCAGAAACTCCCAGGATCACCACGGTTTATAAGGCTAGCGTTATGCAAGATTGAGGCTGCAATCCTAGACACACACTGGGCGTGTGTCGCACTCATCTCAGTGTAGATGGGATGGCACTGCAAAATGACTTTGATCTGGTAGGAGAGTCACAAAGCACTGCAGAGAGGGAGAATGTAAGTACCACCAAGACAAGAAACCTGTGAAGTCTCCGTGCCTCGTCCTTGGACGGTGCCCTCCCCTCTCCTCCTGCATGGAAAGAACAGAAAGATGCATGTCCCAAAAAGGGCAGCTGAGCAGCACAAAGTTATTAGTCACCCAGGTATTTACAGTGTTTTTCCTACTTCCTTTCTCCCATGGCCTTTGTGGTCAGCAGAACAAAATTCCTGGGAACTCCCACCTAAACACAAGTTTCCTGTTTATGCTCTCCTAGTGCTTTTATGCTGTTGCTGCTGAAAACCAGGGGACCAATGTTGCCACAGAACAACACAAACAGAGATTGCAGGTGAGCAGAGAGCAGCGAAGACGCCTGGTCTCTCTCCACACATTTCTCTTTGGTGAAAAAACGGGAAGGGAGGAGGGCAAAGAAGAAAGAGAATAATGATCAACATGTTTCTCTCCCTCTCTTAGCTTCTTTGTCCTTTTTTTGCCAAAATCTAAAAACAGGGAGGAGGTGTTTTGTGTCTGTTTTGCCCTCTAGATCTGTCCATCAAAGTGGGGAAGGAAGTGATGGTCCAGGTGGGATTCTGATAAGTAGCTGTGCTGCATAGTCAGGCTGGCAAAAGGTAGCTTGTGAGAATGGACAAAGCTGTGGATTTCAGATTCTCTCCCTTTCACGTTGTTCCAACCTTAAGTTCAGCTCGCCCTGTTTCATAATCAGTGTGTGATTTTTAATTCTAAAAGTTTGCATGGAGATTTGTATACGAGGTAGCTCAGTTGGTCAGAGCAAGGTGCTGACAACACTAAGGTCACAGGTTTGATCCCCATATGGGACAGCTGCATATTCTGGCATTGCAGGGGGTTGGACTAGATGGTCCTCAGGGTCCCTTCCAACTCTACAATTCTGTGATTTTAGGTATGCCAAATGTTGCCAAACATATGCAATTTTGCAAGCCATTTTCCTAATGGAATGTCGTTTTGCACACTGTGTTTCCACTAATTTCCGGGCACTTCTTGTGGCCGGAGACCAGGCGCCGCAAAATTCAGAGAAGCGTGAATTCTGAAGGATAGCTGAGTTTGCTCATTTATTGGTCCATAAAGTGCAAATTAGGGAGGTTCCTATAAAAATGCAAATCAAACATTTTTCTCTGCCCCACCCCCAATCCCTAGCAGTACAGCTAACTCTGGAAAAAGATGGCAACTGTCCAGGCGACGTATTCAAAGAATTTGGCTTGAATGCCAACATCTCCCGCTTGTTCCTGACAATCTTACCTCCTCTGTGGGGGAGAGGGGACCAGATCACGAGTGCCCCCCACCCTAACTATTGTGCATGCCAGTCCCACATTGGGAGTTGAGCTATGCATGAGCATCTCATTTGCCTGTATTTGCTTCTGCTTCAGAACCAACATCTGGCCTGGGAATTAGAGGTATTGCCACACAGAGTATCCCCAACGAGGCATCTCTGGATTCACTAGAAAAGGATCTGAGTCAAAAGGAGCTGGAATTTGAGATGGCGTGGGCTGGCTTACCATGCAGCCATTATACGCTAATAAAATACTGGGTTGTTATGTAATGATCTCCAAGGGATCGGAAGGATCTGGTATACAGTACTCTTCCAGAGCTTGCTGTGCAGCAATAAAAAATTTCTGAAATGTTATGTAAGTGCAAAACTAGCACACCAGAGAGCAAAGCTTGAGCCCAGCCCTATTTGAGTGGTGCTCATTTTAAGGTGGGGAACCGTTCGGCTGTGGCTCCACTCCCTTGAAACTGGAAGTGGTACAGCCTCTTCTATGGCCTCTCCCACTTTAGCCACCTGGCCCAGCATCCTTCTCAGGCCCCAGAAGACACAGGTTCACCTTCGACCAAAAGGAGGGTGATACAGGGAGTGGCAAGAAAGTCACGGTTCAGCCTTTCCTTCCCTGGTCTGGTCCCCTGCCCACCTTCTCTGCCTGAACCCCAAGGATGCTATCTGGCTATTGGGGGAGGCAGGGGAGAGCCCCCCATGCCTCTCCATCCCACCCACAGAACTCTCCCCAGGCCACCAGGCCAGCTTCACACCCTCCTCGAGTTTTTGCCTGGCTGGAACGTGCCCCTGAACTCCAAAAACGCCTCTTCCTTGCAAGGATGGAGGATGAGAGGGGCGTTGGAGCATGTGCCTGGACTAACCTACAGTGCAAAGGCAACATTTGCATTTCTTTCACCTCCCACTTTTGTCTCTGAACCCTCAACCCTTGGAAGGTTGCTCAGAAGGGAATGTCTCCCCTGGCCTGAGAAACGTTTCCCCACACCTGGTAGAAGAAAGTGAGGAACTTAAGTAGGGCATTCCGGGGGTTCAGTGTTGGTGAGATTAAGCTGGGGAGGCACCAGCAAAAGTGAGAATATTGTCCTTATTTTCCAGGGACAGTCCTGGATTTACAGAAGCCATCCCGGTTTCTGATTTGATCCCAGAATGCCCCGCTTTTCCTTGGGACGTCCCTATCTTCATCAGAGAAACGTAGCAGGGTATGGTTATGCGACCCCCGAGACAAGGAGATAAGTAACTGTACAGCCCTTAGAACACTTCTGAAGGCAGCCCTGTATAGGGAAGTTTTCTTTAATGTTTAATGTTTTATTGTGTTTTTATATATGTTGGAAGCTGCCCAGAGTGGCTTGGGTGACCCAGTCAGATGGGCAGGGTAATAATAATAATAATAATAATAATAATAATAATAATAATAATAATGTTGTTGTTGTTGTTGTCATGGAACAGAATGTCCCTATTTTCATCAGAGAAATATAGGAGATGCTATACACACAGTTGGGGTAGTTGGTGGTTGGGGCTGGGTGTCCCCCGTATTTCTATGCTCTGCTAGTACTTAGGAGGGTTCCCATATGCTATTTGCTTTGGTATGTACTGAGGTTCAAGAGCAAGGGTGGGGAAACTCAGATTCAAGGGCCAAATGTAGAAGAAGAGAAGAAGAGTTTGGATTTGATATCCCGCTTTATCACTACCAGAAGGAGTCTCAAAGCGGCTAACATTCTCCTTTCCCTTCCTCCCCCACAACAAACACTCTGTGAGGTGAGTGGGGCTGAGAGACTTCAGAGAAGTGTGACTAGCCCAAGGTCACCCAGCAGCTGCATGAGGAGGAGTGGAGACGCAAACCCGGTTCACCAGATTATGAGTCTAGCACTCTTAACCACTACACCACGCTGGCTCTCAGAGAACTTCAAAGCTCTTCATTCAGCCCTCTGGACCCTTCCCAGGCCACACCTCCTCACTGGCCCTGCTCTATGCCTCTCTCCACAACTTTTGCCTAACTAGAATGTGACCTTGAACTCTTAACAGGGCCTCTTGCTTGCTTGGATGTAAGCGTAGAAACCTCTGGCTTTTGTGGCTGGACTGCAGCCTCTGGGAGTCACATCCACTGCCCCACCCACGGTTGGCATGCGGCCCCTGGGAACTCGCTTATGATGGAATGCGGCCCTCAGGCTGGAAATTGTTTGCCTGCTCTTGTTCAAGAAGAGATTTCATCTAATTGTTCTGCGCTGCTCTAAAATGTGGATTTTTTTATTGTATTGATTTTGTTATTTGTCATATTTTTTAGTTCAGATCACTGAAATAAGAAGCAGCATGTTAACAATAATAACTGGAGATTAATGAAAAGGACAGGCTGATGCTGCCTTGTCTCCTAGTGTACAGTGGTACTTCGGGTTAAGAACTCTGGAGGTCCGTTCTTAACCTGAAACTGTTCTTAACCTGAAGCTGTGCCACCGCCACGCAATTTCTGTTCACATCCTGAAGCAAGGTTCTTAACCTGAGCTACTATTTCTGGGTTAGCGGAGTCTGTAACCCGAAGCGTCTGTAACCCGAGGTACCACTGTACTGGGGAATTTAAAGATTCAGTAGGACTCTGGGCAGGGCAGGTATTGGATACAGTATTAAGTCTAGGAGACAGGATTGACTGCTTCGTTAAAGGGCTACTGTACCTTTTACAACTACATGACAAGCAGAAATTCAGCAGATGAAGCTTTCCCCAACATATATTAGGTGCAACAATGGAAAGCAAAGGTTTACCTGACGAATTTCCTTCTTCCTAGTTTGGAGAAATTAAAATTGCGCCTCTGCTAGGAGCAAAAAAGTTGATTTACTTGGTTTTAACCGTTTACCCCAAATTTCTTTAGTTTGGTGATTAAATCTATGACCGAGGATCCTATACACTAATACCAAGCTAATTTTCAGCATGTAGATACTTTTATAGTGAAAATGACACTATGCAAGCTGAAGGGGAGGGGGGGACATCAGCAGTTTTTTTTGGGGGGAGGGGTTTGCAGAAAGCTTACAGAAGTACAAAAATATATTTAGAAACAAAAACCCAGAATAACCTAGCAAGGACTGAGCATACTCACTCAGTCCAGAATACTGACTTTTTAAGGATGGTGATGGTGGGTTGGAGACTAGAGCAAGAGATGGAATGGTGTATCCTAGCTGGCCAGAATCCTGAACCAGAGAACTCTACTTAGACAACTGAGAAATGCTGCATTTCTTGCCAATTTTGCTTCCCACCGCTGTGTACTATATACTCATGAACGTATTGCAAAGGATAAAACTAAAAGAGCTTATTACTGGATTCTCCTGGGATGTGTGTAGCAGAATGCTTCACCTGTTGAATATCATCTACCTGCTGAAATCGCAGGAATCCCGCAAAGGGGGGAACGGGACTGGCAGGCCTATTTAAATCTAGCAGTTGTAGAGCTGTAGCCAACACACCACCCACAACACGCTTTTTATCCACATCAGCTGGACCTGAAAGTGGAAGTTCAATATTACTTTTGATTTCCGGCCTTGGGTTTGCTTTGAGCTGGACCCTTAATGTTATTTAAACACAGTTGTGTGTATTTAATTATATCACAAATTATGTCACTTTGACCGCAGACAGCCTCGAACTGAATTTATTTTAGCAGCTGCCGATCAGAAAAGAATAACGGTGCTTTTTGTATACGGCCCATTAATACAGCAAACTTTTTATCCGCTCTTGCGGAGACCCCAGGATAATGGGGGTGATTCACAATGTATAAACCACATCGCAGCCTGAGGCCATCAAAACGGTGTACAGCAGGATAAAATTAAAATGCAAATGATGTAAATTCTAAAAACGATTAAAACCTTCTCTACAACAATACATTCTTATAGGTTTACAATTTCAATACTGTTTGCAGCTGCAAATCGCTGCTTCGTTTCCCGTCAGTGTGTGTCTTGTAACATGCCACTGAAACCCCTTAACTTTCTATAGCACAAATGTTCTGGTTCATTTTTGTCCCAATTTTGTTGCTCTATAGCCCCTGTAGACAGCACTGGGGAAGCATAGCACAACAAACCGAAGTAGAAGGACTCTACCACTGACGCCCGGTTATCATGTCTAGAACATGTTTCTTCATACAGCTGCAATAAAACACCAATCTGCAGGGGCTCCATGTCTAATTTCAGCTGGTAATTGATTCCAGAGGGCTGGAGCTGCAACACTAAAAGTCCAGTTTCTTGTAGAAGGGTTGGATATGAATTCAAACCACCACCATCACCACCACTACCACCAGCAACAACGTGAACCTCTGGAACAAGTGGTACTCTCAGTAGTGCCCTATCTGAAAAGCTGTGCAGTTGCTGGACAGGAATATTCAGGCTGAAGCAGCCTCTTAAGTAAATTGGTCCTAAGCAAAGATGAACTGTAAAAATGGCTACAGTCCCATGCATTAGGTATGGGGAATTTTTGGCCCTCCATATTTTGCTGAACAATGTTCAAGAATGCCTATGCTTGCTGGGGCTGACAGCACTTGTAATTCAGCAACAACTGGAGGGCCAAAGGTTCCCCCACACCTGTTATACACACTATTTTCTACTTTTTTAAAATTTGTGCTATTGTTTCTTACTCCTTTGTTAGCTGCCCTGGAAATGTAAGTTTATGTTGAAGCTGCAGGATATAAATGATGGAAATACAGTGGTACCTCTGGCTACAGACACTTCAGGTTACAGACGCTTCAGGTTACAGACTTCGCTAACCCAGAAATAGTACCTCGGGTTAAGAACTTTGCTTCAGGATGAGAACAGAAATCGCGCAGCGGCAGTTGGAGGCCCCATTAGCTAAAGTGGTGCTTCAGGTTAAGAACAGTTTCAGGTTAAGAACGGACCTCCGGAACGAACGAAGTTCTTAACCCAAGGTACCACTGTAGAGGTGAAGGAAGCTCCAACTTTTCAAATATTTAAGCAGGGTTGGAGATAGATATATATATATGGACTGGCTTTTCTCAAGAGGCCTGTTCCTGAATGGGCTGCATTTCTTTTTTGCTGCTTATTTATTTAAAACCAGCCTATGTTTTTAAAAATGCTTGTTAAACTGCTGCTTTTAAATTGGCAGCTTTCTGAACATCAGTATGTTTTTACGAGATGCAAGCCCCCTCGGGTGAGCTGTGCCCTCGTAAGGTGGTCTATAAGCAGTTTTATAAATAAACAGATGAACTCTCTGAGGTTTACGTCTGAGTAGACATGCATATCTAGCACATACATCGACAGAGCATAAATAACCTGATTTGTGCTGGTGAAATCCTAACAAGTGCATCGCTATTGTCATGACGCAGAGACTCCCATCAAAAATCTTTTCACGACCCACAAAGTCCACACTGAGGATGACTTTAAGCTTGAATTGTAAAACTGAAAGAGAAGCCCAGAGATTTCTTTGTTACCCCAGGCTCCTGTTTTATGAACCTTAAGGTTTAATTCTCCCGTCTTAAAAAAGCAACAGAAAATAAAAAAAATATGTGGCCTTTCCTTTGTTAGGTTAGCACTCAAGGAAAAGATGAAACAGAAGCAATGTCGTTTCTATTGAGCGGTATCAGGTTACAAAGCAGATGTCTTGCATGCAGGGATGGCGAGGTGAGGAGAACAGATGGCGCACCAGGAAAAGGATTGGTGCATTTCCCCAACCCCAGACACTGTGGGACAGCAGGGGAGGCCCTGGCCACCTGGGTCCCACACAGGTGGTGGTTAATAAACAACAACAACAACAACTCAATGCCGAGGAATAATGTAAAGGAAATCATAACTCCTATCTTTGTCCACCTGAGACATTAATAGTGTGCCACCCGGCTAGAATGGTTCTTGCATTTCTCTGATGACCAAGGTTGCTTCCAAACAGGGGTCCTTCAGAACTACAGGGCCATACCTTTTCCACCATCCTCTTGAAGAAGAATTTTAAAAGTTTGGTGGTCCACACCACTTTTTGTTGTTTAGTTGTTTAGTCGTGTCCGACTCTTTGTGACCCCATGGACCAGAGCACACCAGGCACTCCTGTCTTCCACGGCCTCCCGCAGTTTGGTCAAACTCATGTTGGTAGCTTCGAGAACACTATCCAACCATCTCGTTCTCTGTCGTCCCCTTCTCCTTGTGCCCTCCATCTTTCCCAGGGAGTCTTCTCTTCTCATGAGGTGGCCAAATTGTTGGAGCCTCAGCTTCACGATCTGTCCTTCCAGTGAGCACTCAGGGCTGATTTCCTTCAGAATGGATAGGTTTGATCTTCTTGCAGTCCATGGGACTCTCAAGAGTCTCCTCCAGCACCATAATTCAAAAGCATCAATTCTTCATAGTACTTTGCATCCAGCAATGCCCTTCTGCTGGCCAAGATCCTTCTGTAATTGTTTACTCGGAGCTCAGTCTCATTTAGCCAAGGTCCCCTGCCATGTTAGTTAATAGTTTCCTTCTTGCAGGTTCCATCCCTTTGAGCAGGGATGAAGGAAAAGCTTTGATTATTGGGTTTCTCCAATCATTGGCAGTCTTCAAATAAGCTTTACTCAGAACAGACCCATTGAAATTAGTGGACCTAACTTCAGTTTCTATTGTATTCTATTCTATAGAAACTTCAGTGTTTCTATTGTGAGTAAAACTTGCCCTCTCGCCCCAACTAACTTCAATAAATATTGTGCATACAAACCAAGACAAATGATAGATAGATATATATATGCAGGAAGTGAGATATTTATCCATTTACTCCATTGGGTACATTATATCTCATGCCATTTCAAATAATGTCTATCCATCTCTTTGCAATATTTTGTAATTCAAATATTTTTCCTCCAGCCATATGTACATGGATGATTTGGAAGAATGTCCAGATTTAGAATGGGATTTACTAAAGCTCAGGTGTCTGAATCAGTTGTATCTTGAGTGTAGGACAGCCACATGTTCTACAGAAGAACATCTAGGCACATCTCGTCCAGCATCCTGTTCTCACAGTGGCCAGCCAGATGCCTATGGGAAGCCCACAAGCAGCACCCGAGTGAAAGTATGTGAAGCAGCCTTCTTTTTGAAATGTCCAGCTCTGTTTTAAAGATGGCAAACCATAAGAAGAGAGAGCAGGGGCTTTGAAGTTGCCCATCAACAGGACCTGGTTAAACAGCTGTCCACACATTTGTCTGCAAGACCACAATGTTCCCCACTATGCTGAGGTGAAATATATGTCTATTTAAATTGCAGTAATTATATCTAAGTATGCAACTATACATATAAATTGGCACATATGAGTTTTATGCAAATCTATGACCTGTTTCTTTGACAATCCGTAAGTGTCCGCTCTACCTGAGTGTAGGGATGTAGGAAGGCATCATTTCCACTCCATTGTATGCAGCGTGGTTTCCATTCCACTGCAATTCATCTTCTGCCCAAACTCACATTATTCTGCTTGCTGTCCACTGTGGTGAAATGATGTAACTTACGTAATGCACTTAAGCACATAAATTGTGTTGTCATTATGTTATTCCACCCCATTCATTTCAACTTAAAGGAAACACGATGCAAAAAAGGTGTGTGTGTGTGTGTGTGTAAACAATTGCATATCAATTGCGGACTGAAAGCAGCAGCAGCAACAACAACAACAACAGTAAATACTGATCATAGTCATTGGATTGATTCCTGTTCTGGACATGGGATGAATAAGCAAACATTGGCAATTTCTGCTCCCATTTCTATTTTTGTTGGAAGTCGAGTAGGAAGGGACGCCACATGCCAAATATTTTCAGCAGATGTATAAGATCACAAACAATTCACTTATATAAAGAAAATTACTGAAAGAAATTACTAAGCCTAATCTTCCAAAGCAAACAAACAAACATAGCCATATGGCAGCCGCCTTAAAAGCAATTGCAGTGAGCTTGGCTATTTAAGGCAGCTTTTCCTGTATAGCAACTTGCTGCCCAGATCTGGCAAAACCATATTTGCCTCACATCCATAAACCACAAAATGGAACTGTTTGGTCAGTGTGTTAAAAACTGCAGAAACCATAGGACAAGCAGCTCTATGCCAATGGCTTGCCTCGCATATCACCTCGTTTTTGATGTGTGAACTGATCACAAGATCTCTATGGACTGCTTTGAGATGGCTCTCACACGTAGACTTGCCAAGTGATCGCTGCAGCATCAAGTGATAGCTGTTACATGGGACTGAGGCATCACAGGTCTTAACCTGCATGCCAAACACAAGGTTTTTCAAAGGAAAGCATGATCAGGTCAGGTTATGGAGCAGTGCTGGGAAAGTACATTTTAAAAAGCAATCCATTCCAGTTCATCCCTTCCAAATTGGAACTAATTCCATTCCAGCTCAATTCAAAACTCATTTACATGGTATTTCACACAAACACACCCACCTTCCTAAGTTTACAAGCTGCTCTGCTAAAGTATAAAATATATTTAAGAAGACTAAGGAAGCATCAAAGCTTCAGTGTAATGTGAAACAAAATTAATCTATTTTTCTCAACAATCATGATCTGTTATCTTAAACATCATTTTTCAGCAAGGTGAAAATGGCAGATGCAAAGGCCACAATCACAGAAGTGTGATGACCCCCCCCCCCCCAATATAAATTATTGAATTAAAAGGGAATTCAATTTAAAATTTCCCGAAGTTTCATCACAAAAGGATTGGTTCACCCAGAAATTATAAGAACTACTTTCAGGTGTAATTCAGAGATTTTTTTAATCAGTTTGGTGAATTAGCTGAACTGAATCAGTTCATTCCAGTGCTATTTTTCTACATTAAAAAAGGTGCCAAAACTCACCATAAATGCCACCCTTGTTGTCTTATAATGGCAATGACGCCCACCTGACAGGTGCCGGAATGTATTCTGGAATGTTCCAACTAAAAAAAGGCCTGGTTCATTCCAAGGACTGGTCTGGAGTGAGTTGGGAGACTGGAAGTGGGAGTCAGAACTGAAGACCAACCCAGATTAGAGAGCAAACCAGAAGGCAGGTCCACAGACACAAGTGAGAGAAACCAACAACACTCACATTGGCCTTGTTGCTCAAGCAACATTCAGCTGGGAAAAGAAGCCCTTTATCCTCCTTCCTACCCAGATGCAATGGTTCAGGTTGGGTGGGTGGAGTCAGTCCAGAAGGTTCTTCATGGAGAAGACCGCAAACTGCAGTTCACACATTCACCACACACAGGGCAGCCACACAGATTTTGGGAGCTCTTCTGCCTTTTGGACAGAAATGAATTCAGGGTGGTCCTACTTCTACACTGCAAGTTTAGCTTTATTGCACCTCTGAACTGCGTGAACCCAGTTGACTAGAATTTGACTTTGAACTCAGGCCAAATTTTACAAAGGAATGATTCCATTGACTAGCTGACATTTACTGCAATTCCATTTGTTTTAATGGGACTTCTCCAGTGAAAATTTTCACTGAGCCGCCTAAACCTTTTGGTGAACTCAAAACTTTAAAGAAACATGGGATTTATTTATGATTGCAGGTGGGAATAAGGTAATGCTGTGGTTTGGCATGTTTTCTTTAATAACCCCAAATCTGGCCTGACTTAGGGAGCTGGGCCAAGCTGAACTCTGAACTTACGCAATTCATGAATCGCCACTCACAATTCTTATCTGGAGTTGTGCACATTGCAGAAAAGGTGTGGTGTGTTGCTGGATCAGTACGCAAGGGAGGGAAGTTTCTCAAGCAAGCAAGATGTTTAATGCAAAACCATCTGCTGGGATAGACTAAAGGTGAATTCAGTCAGCTTCAAGGTAAACACTCCCAACTTGGGAGGGGTGAATTCTTCTGTGCTGATAACAGGCTTTAAAAGATGCTGCAATGCGTGTGGATGGGGAGTCACTGTGCACAGCCCTTTCTGAAGACAGTAGATATACATCAAGCAAGCAGTTTTAGTTGCTGCAAAACAATGGTTTCCCCACTTTGATTTTAGCTAATCAACTACTTGGAAAGCACAAAAGAATGTGTTGCAATGGTGTTAAGTTTGCAAGCAACCTTGAGGATTCAAAAATGTTCTTGCCCAAATGATCCGTTGCTGTCGGCCATCTTTGGAGGAAGGGGGTTGGTGTAAACAGGCTTATTGTGAGGATAAAATGAGAAGGAGAACGATGTACATCTTGAGGAAAAGGCGGGGTATAAATGCAATAAATAAATTTTCATGAGGACTTTAAAAAAAAAAAAACAAATGGTAAAACTGATGTGTAAAATATGGAGAACTGAATTTAAGATTTAAAAATGAAAAACTGAGAGAAACCAAAATTGATATAGTTGCCCAAGACCTGATTCTTGACCATTCACTCAGAATTGTTTTCAGGGAGATTAGACAACATTGACTATTAATTGAGCATGTATTCTACTTTGTTTGTGGGGAATTTAGACATTACCTCAAAGCAAGCATCATCCTACACTTTCTACTGCATTTTCCTGTCACTTTCTTTATTGAAAAACGTCTAATCTTTGGGGGAAGTGGGTTTGTTGTGCAAGACCCCTCAGTCAGCTATTGTTGCACAACCTGATTTTGTTGCGAGGTGACTGAATCCCACCAAAAAATAGCAGCGGTCTGGAAGCACCAGTAATCACACAATCCCTTCCAGCTATCTTATGTCTGATCTTGAGAGTGTGCTATCAACTTCCTCAAAGCCGACACCTGCCAAAGGTGTCTAAAAATTACCTTCAGACTGTATTAACTTGCCTGCACCGGAGTAAAGCAGGCTGGATGCAGAAAGTCGTTATTATTATTGTTTATTTGGCCTCCTTTTTTTTGTAAATGGCTGAAAGAGTACGGCGATCAAGAAGCCATGCCCTGCTGACCTCCACTGAAAGAGAATATTGTCTCACTGTGGGGAGATCATCTTAAAGACGACTGAGACAAACCCTGCTAGATATTTGACTGTGGATTCACCATATCAAAGAGAGTGAGTGAGAGAGAAATTCACTGTCATCAGCCGTATGGCGCAAACGATCCCAATGCTTTTAAGTGTAGGATTTATTCTTCCCGGCTTGCAAAACAGATGCCACAAAATGTCCCCAGATGTCCATGAGATGCTTCCCAGGGTGTTCTTCCCTTGAAAAACTCAAAGATCATTCCAAGGTGTGCAAATGTTTGCACTAAACGCTTGATTTAGATGTGGCTCCCGCATCCTGTTTTTATTTCTGTTTGGGCATGGTGGGAAGACTAGACTTTGGATGGAGGGTATGACATGGCTATTTGTTTGTTTCTGCTGACTTTGGCACATGACCACATCCTGCTTCTAGGAACGATGCACCTTGGCCCTCGACACGGCCAGCTGGTGGTGCACCCTCCGAAGGGATTATCCTCCGTCAGAACAAATTGTTTTCATTCTCGGGCAGAAGCCAGCAGACATCTACAATAAATGGTCCAAGATCCTGGAATTTCAGGACTCTGAAAGAAGAGAGCCAGGGAGTCAGAATTCAGAATGGGATTAGAAGTCTAATCTCTGTTCCCGACTGTATTTTATGAAGGACTCCATCAATTAAACCAGCCTCTGACATGAATCTGTTCCAGGTGTGTGTTATCTCCTACTCCATAGAGCAGTTTCCTGCCTTCTGGGGGCCGTGTGTCAGTGGTGGGTGGGGCCTGAGGCAAAACTGGGCAGATCAAGAGATGTAACTCTTTCCAGAGTACGCATCAGAGTACAAAGGACAAAAATCCCACCATGGAGCATTTGGTTACTGAGCACCAAATGTAGCATCTTCAAAAGGACAGGGCGCGTGAAGGTGGAGAGACAGGGACTCCCTGGCTGGAAAGGAAGGAGGCAGCAGCAAGGGAAACACACACACACACACACACACACACACAGAGAGAGAGAGAGAGAGAGAGAGAGAGAGAGAGAGAGAGAGAACTTCATATATCGACTGCTGCTGAACTACAATTTATTTTAAATTGTGTATCTGAAGAAGTGTGCATGCACACGAAAGCTCATACCAAGAACTAACTTAGTTGGTCTTTAAGGTGCTACTGGAAGGATTTTTTTTGTTTTGACTATGGCAGACCAACACGGCTACCTATCTGTAACTACAATTTATTTGTTGCTTTTATGCTCTGCCCTTTTATCCCAGGAGCTTAAGGTACATGGGTTCTCCCCCTTATCATTTATACTCAACAAAAATTCAGTGAGATGGGTGGGGGGAGAGAGAAACCAGCCCAAGGTCACCCAGTGAGCTTCATGGCTAACCCTGGTCTCCCAGACCCTAATACAACACTCTAACCTCCTTAGTGTCATGTCATCCCTGACCATTGGGCATGCTGGCTGGGAGCTGGAGAGTGCTTGGCACTAAACAAAGGTGGAAACATTCCTCTTTCTTTATTATAACTTCTATGAGGTGCTCGGTGCTGTAGAGATGCAAAATTATCACCATCATCATCATTATTATTATACATATTGCTATTATTGCTGGTGGCATTGAATGGCAGTGGCTCTGCAGGATTTCAGACAGGGTGACCTGGAGATGCCAGGGATTGAACCAGGAGCCTTCTGCTCTACTAGAGTGGGGAAACCCAGCCAGAATTATTATTAGAAACCTTCAGAGACACTAGGAGATCTCCTCCAGCACCCAAAACACACCCTCCCCTTGCTGAAGTTGAAAGAAAGATTCTGTTGAAAGAAAGATTCTGCCATAGCCAATAGAAAAGGTTGTAATGTGTGCTTGGTTGCTGGGGATGTGGGGTGGCCGAGACAGCTTCTCTGGTTTGCAAATATGCTCCCAAATACGAAAAAGGGGCCCTGCTCTATATGATGTGGCAGAAAACTTGGGTTTGCAACTGAGTCTTTACTTGGCACTGATGCCAAAACTCCACGTTCTGGGGACATCTATGGCCACCACCAACCTGTGTTTCTCTCTGCGTCTCCCTGGCACATTGTGGCATAATGTAATTAATTAATTAAACTCTTTCCATCCTGTCCTTCAGTTAAGGGCTGTCAGGGGCAGCTCGCGGGATTTTTAAAGCAACAAACACGTTGAAATCAGAAAACAAGTGAAACAATAAATCGCTGGAACAGAATTGGTTGGCAGTAAACCAACAACAAGAGCAGATATTGTAAAAAGCTAGGGAGAATAATGTACACTTATGTTTCTTCACTTCCTGCCAGGAAAATGCTAATAAAGTGACATCACATGGGACATTTTTTCAATGATACATCACCAGGGAGATATGGAGGAGAATGTGGATCATTGGCATCTATGTGTTTCCCTGTAACACGTAATTTGGGTCAAAGCTACAGCTTATTCTCATGTTCTGATGGCTGTATCATAATATGTTTCCAATTTACTACAGCAGGTAGTTGGGCATTAGTCATTGCAACTGGTAACAGCTGAGAGCCTTATCCTCCACAAATTCATCTAATCCCTCTTAAGGCCATCAGAGTTGGTGGCCACTGCCAGATATCACAGTAGTAAACTCCATATTTTAACAAAATGGTGTGTGTAAAAAGTACTTCTTTTCTTCTGTCCTAAAACCTTCAACATTCCGCCTCATTAGATGTCCCCCAACCCAACGGTCATTTGTAGGGTTCCCATGTTGTCAGTCGAATTTCTACCCCACAACTACATCCAGTCAGAAATCCTAGGAAGTAAATAATTGTGCAGTTCTCCTCAATGTATAGCCAGATCAACGGTTATATGATCACTGTGGTGGCTATCCACATTCAGCATCCATCATGAGAGTTGGTAAGTTAAAGTTAATCAGTAACATTTGGTTCTTTAGCTTGTTCTTTCATTTTTCATATTTCCCCCTTGGATATTCCTAGGCTGGCTTTTCAGGCCATGCTTTCCAAGGTTTTCAGGTAATTTGCATAGAAATACTTAAAGCCTCATGGCTGACTTGAGCTTTCCCATGAAGCTCACATTTCAGTGAAGAGTTCAGATGCAGAACTGAGACCAACATACATAAAAGGCCCAGAATTGTTCCTGGTTGACTCATCATCATGGTTATAGTTCACGTGAAAGGTCCTCTCCCCCCAAAAAAGTTAAAGCCATTTGAAAGTATGGGTTAAAATCAGAGTCATTTTGGATTAAAGAGAAATTGAATGCCATTGGTAGGACCTCATTCTTTTGGATCTTCTGCCTTTTCTGCAAATTATTTGGGTGGTGCTGTGGTGTAAACTACTGAGCCTCTTGGGCTTGCCAATCGGAAGGTTGACGGTTCGAATCCCTGTGACGGGGTGAGCTCCCATTGCTCGGTCCCAGCTCCTGCCAACCTAGCAGTTTGAAAGCACGTCAAAGTGCAAGTAGATAAATAGGTACCGCTCCGGCGGGAAGGTAAACGGCATTTACATGCGCTGCTCTGGTTTGCCAGAGGTAATGTTGGCCACATGACCTGGAAAAACTGTCTGCGGACAAACGTTGGCTCCCTTGGCCAGTAAAGCGGGATGAGCGCTGCAACCCCAGAGTTGTTCGCGACTGGAGTTATCTGTCAGGAACGGGAGTGCGGAGGGAGCGGACAGTCCCTGGCACCATTATTCTGGTAGGGTGCCATCGTGGCGCCCTCCCCCCCAGACACGTGCTGTACACCCCCACATGCGCCGGGCCCCCGCAGGGACCCTTCACGCCCCCACCTGCTCTCCTCCCCCGGCAGCAGAGCATGCAGCTTCGCCACTGCTGTCAGGGGTCCTTTACCTTTACCTTTTTTACCTGACACTTTCCCTTCTCTTCTCCTAGAAAAGACTTCCCTATGATTTTTAAACAATGTCACTTATAGTAAGAATGGGATTAATTTTACACTGCAGTCATTCTACGTAATGGTGTGATTAATATTTTGCTAGAGGCTGAAACCTATTCAGGCTTCTTTCCTACCATAATGCAAAATACATTCCACCAAGCATCAGCCCCAAAACAATATTTCTGTAGCTCGCAGGAATATTAAGTTTTAAGCGGTTCTTCCAGAAACAAAGCTTTCCATGCAAATGGCCTGTAAACCCTGAAAACAATACCACAGGCCTGCTAATTTATTTGTTTGGAAAATGCAGCTCAAGTAGGACATCTCATTTCAAGAACATCTTCGGGGATAATGGTAAATTATAAACTGTTCGTGATTGTAGGCAATAGAAAGTGCAATATATATGGTCAGCCCTGACAATGGCAGAAGTTGCTTAAACAGGGCAATAAAATTACCTAGAAGGGAACTCTAGAATAAAGTCACAAAAATATGCCATAATCAAAAGCAAGCCAAGGACTGATGCGATGCTTTCCTTTTTTAGGAATCATTTCCTTTTAAACCACAACATGAACATCTGTAATCAAAGCATTCTGCTTTATTTTTAAAAAAATAACAAAATCATCAGGTTAATCCAGGTATTCATCTGGAGAATCCCAAGGACACAAAATGGATGGAAGTAAGAGATTTAACAAAGGAATGTAGTAGCTGCTTATCTCTTTAAAATACTGTCTTTGAAGAAAATCTGCTGTTCAAAAGAAATATATGTGAGGGTTTTATCAACTTTGATTTGGATCACTAAATAAGAGCCATTGGTAGGCTGAGTTGAAAACTCTGGATCAGTACTGCAAAGAGTATAAACTCATTTATGTCCAAATTGGAAAAAGGCGGAGTAGGGCTCTATATACTTATTATTTGTAGTATTAATTTTAATGCTCTATTTACCAAGTCAGACCACTGCTTCATTGAGCTCAGTACTGTCTCCTCTGACCGGGAGTGGCTTTCTGGGGGTATCAGGCAGAAATGTTTCTCAACACAGGAAACTACCTCTGGTTTGGGGAAGGTCAGAAATGAAATATTTTACCATTGTTCCACACTATCCTGTGTGAGAGAGTGTTCCTTGCCCAGTCACCTTCCCATCAGCCTTTAAAATCTTACCATTCCCACCTTCTTAATTAATGCACCTCTTTGAAGTCAGTGTATAGAAATGACATTTTTGTTTCAGAGTTCTTTTTTCCTAACCAAAATAGTTACATATTCAGACAGGATGATTTCACAATGAGGATAACAAGGAGAAGTAAAATCGTAGAACTCTGAAGATGGCACATCAATTTCCAGACAAAAATGAAAACCTGTAAGGAGGAAATGTATATTTATGTCATACAGCTCCAGAACTTCTAAAAACTGCTGACTAATAGCAATGCAATCTTAATACTTTGCCACTTTTCTTGTTTGCAGAGGATAATAGCAGAGGTTCCCCCCTCCCCCAAAAAAGAACTATAAATAAAGGTAAAGGTAAAGGTATCCCTGACGACTCTGGGGTTGCGACGCTCATCTCGCTTTACTGGCCAAGGGAGCTGGTGTTTGTCCGCAGACAGCTTCTCAGTCATGTGGCCAGCATGACTAAGCCGCTTCTGGCAAACCAGAGCAGCACACAGAAACGCCGTTTACCTTACCATTGAAGCGGTATCTATTTATCTACTTGCACTTTGATGTGCTTTCGAACTGCTAGGTTGGCAGGAGCTGGGACTGAGCAACAGGAGCTCACTCTGTCGCGAACCGCCAACCTTCTGATCGGCGAGCCCAAAGCTCAGTGGTTTAGACCACAGCGCCACCCGCGTCCCTTGAACTATAACTAGGTAGACATTAAAAAAAAGAATAAAATCCTTTGCTTTGAATTCTTGTAGTAAAAGATTTTGTCTCATTATTTAGTTTTATATTCTCCTAGTTAAGTTAACTTTGACTCTTCACTCTTTAAAGTTGGGGATAATTACCCCTTATTAGGCCCACAATTAGTCCTGATAATAATGATTAATAATGACAATAAGTTACATGACTAATAACCAAAGTATAAGTACAGACTATGGCTTGTATCTAGCTAAGTTCTACTCAGGGTAGACCCACTGAAATTAATGGACATATTTTTTTTATTATTACATTTCTATCCCACCTTTCCTCCAAGGAGCTCAATGTGACATACATGGTTTGCCCCGCTCTCTGTTTTACTCTCACAACAACCCTGTAAGGTAGGTTAGACTGATAGATGGGTGACTGGTCCAAGGCGAACTTCATGGCTGAGTGGGGATTTGAACTCTGGTCTCCAAGGTCCTAGTCCAACACTCTAACCACTGCGCCATGCTGACTCTTACCACCAGGTATCATATAAGTCTGTGCCTGACAGGCATTTTGTGCTGGCTTAGGTATTTATTTGCAGTATTGTAAGGACAGCCCCAGAAGAACTCAAGCTTCCAGCTGGTTAATCATGCCCATTAATTCCAATGGGTCTGTTCTGAGCATGATTAACACTGGACACAGCTCTTAAAAACACTTTAAATGAACCAGTATTGAGCAGATGCTATAAGCTATATAAGTTGGAAAATACAACTATAAAAACAGCTTCAAATGCAATCTATATCTTATTAAGATTAACAGCAAAGTTTCCATTGAATTCAATGGATCTAGGTTTTGCCTTCAACAAATAAGCCTTTTTGCTCCAAGCTTGCATGTGTGCTCTTGGTATTGCTATGGAGTCACTGGTCTGCAAAGGTATGAAGTGTCTCCATCGCATTCAGGGTTGGGGCCAAGCACATGACTATGAAACACATGGTAACTGCTTGAAATCTCATGGGTAATAGCTCCCTGCCTATGGTCCTGTGCAGTCAGGGTCTTGATTCCAGCCTATCTCACCTATGCTGGTCTACACAGGCTGGCAGTGCATGCTGTCCAGCTTTTGGAAACCCAAAACTGTGACGCACTTCTTCTGGGATGTACTCCTGGGTGAGTCATGTGACCCACGCCTCACTCTCCCAAAAAAGTACTTTTGGGGGTGAGAGCACAGCAACCAAAATGGGATGTCCTGTTTTTTCTGGGGCAGGTATGACTGTGGCTCTCCAGGGTCTCAGCCCAGAAGACTTTCCTCACTTTATCTACTTGCACTTTGACGTGCTTTCGAATTGCTATGTTGGCAGGAGCTGGGACTGAGCAACGGGAGCTCACCCCATCGCAGGGATTTGAACCGCCGACCTTCTGATTGGCAAGTCCTAGGCTCTGTGGTTTAACCCACAGCGCCACCCGCATCCCATCCACTTCATTAATAGCTGCCAAAGACTGAACTTGGGGACAAGCAAAGCATAACCACTGAGCCCTGGGCTTTCCCCCACTTTTTGAGAAAAGATACAGGCGAATGAGGAAGGTATCAACTTACCGTATCCTTCAGTAGGCTTTGCAGATCAAAAACTGTGCAGGTCTACTATAGTTCAAACAGTCCTGGCAGGTATTTATTCAACATATTCTAAGGCCGGAGATTCTTTCACATTTTGCTAATTCTTCCAACAACTCTAAACTGCTCTAAGAATTGGAAAGACTTCTGATTATCAAGGCTGCTTTGGAACAGTGCAATCTGCTGTGATTCCTGCAGGCCCAGGACTTTTCAAAGGAATTTGTAGACATTAAAGGAAAAACAGGGGAAAGGGGGGGGGGGAAACAAGCCAACGTCTTCTTTTTGCATCCTACATAACCAACGGCTTATGATTGCCTAAGGATGTATTTACTGTACAACTTTGTTGATGCCCATTTGCCTACTGATTAGAGGATAGAAGATTTGTGAGGGATTAGAAAAGGCAAATGCCGAAAATATCAAGGCCAAGAACAAATGCGGCAAGGACCAGTTCTATACATGAATGGCCTATTAAGGGATAAGCATATGGAACAGGGAAATCTCTGGGATCAGGAAAAATAAACAGAATGGATAGTCTTCTGCTTTGAAGGTAAAGGTCATGACGGTGCCATCCAACCTCCACATTTCGAAGCTTTTGAAATTACAGCCACAGATCCCTTTGCAGGAGGTAGGAGGACTGAGGCAGCAGCTGTTGTCCCTGAAAAGTGCCAAGAAAAAGTTGACTAGGAGAAGAAGTTGTCAGACGTCACATTGTTGAAAAACGTGCTCTTGGTGCTATTCTAGAATAGCCTCGGCAAAATAGACTTGCAACATTTATCCATATTGCATTAAAACTTCTAAATGGCTCATAAGAAATATTAAAATTATCACTAAAAACAAGTAATTAGAAGCATTTAAAAGGTAATAAAAATAACAGCGAACTAAAAAGAGATTAAAACGCATCAACATCTACCGTATTTTTCGCTCTATAGGACGCACCAGACCATAGGACGCACCGGAACATAGGAGGGAGAGAACAGGGGGGGGGGGGAATTTCTTGTTCTCCCCCTCTAAAACAAGGTGCGTTCAAGGTGCATTTACCCAAAGCCTCCGGAGCGCAGCGGGAGGCTTCAGAAGGCTACCTTGGAAGCCTGGAGAGCGAGAGGGGTCGGTGCGCACTGACCCCTCTCGCTCTCCAGGCTTCAGTGAAGGCAACCTGAAGCCTCTGGAGCGCGGTGGTAGTTCCCTCTGGGCTCCGGAGGCTTCAGGTTCCTTTTGACCTGCTCTTTGGGGCTGGTGGTGGTGGGGAAGCCAGCCTCAAAGACCCGTAGCCCCCCGAGGTTGTGGGGCTGGCGGTGGGGGGAAACGCTGCTTTCTCCCACCGCCAGCCTCAAAGACCAGGTTGGGGAGCAGCGCGAAGGTGGCAAGAGGGGCAGCGCTCCGTCTCCCTGTTCTGGCTTTGGGCTTAGCCGTGCAGCTTGCATTCGCTCTATAGGACGCACACACATTTCCCCTTAATTTTGGGAGGGGAAAAAGTCCATCCTATGGAGCGAAAAATACGGTATTTGTCCAGAGAGATTGTCTTAACACAAATGTTTCAAAGCAAGTGAAAGGAGTAAAGTTAGGCCACCTGCTTGGTGTCAATAGGCAGGGAGTTCCATAGTTTAGGTGCTGTCACACTAAAAAGATCAGTCCCCCCCCCCCGAAGTGTGGAATGAATATTATCTGTCGCCTATAAAAGCACCGGTTTCACAGACCAAAGTGGTTGAGTAGGTTAAGGTGATCCCACAGGTAAACTGATCCCAATGTGTTCATTTACACACTCAAGCAAAACAACAGAAATATGCCTTTGTCAAGAGTTATAGATAAAATACAAAATGTATAGGACAGGGTCGGGAACTTATCATGCACTTCAGCCCTTCAAAGAAAAAAAAAAGTAAGTATATTTTTCAGCATGTGTCCAATAAATGGCTCTTTCCTAATTAGAAATTTCCATAAAGCTACACTCAGCTTTTAAAGTAAAAAAAGGCTCCTATGTGCTTTGCAAGGTGCTTGGCTCTCACTGGGAGCTGGATATATTTCTGCTGAGTTCGGCCATAAATGGGCCAACTACTGATGGCAAACAATATAATTGCCTTCTTTATTAAATTTCACAAGCAGAGAAATGTTTTAGATTCTTGTTGAACCTTTTAGAAAAAGGCATTAGCACCACAGCAGTGGAACTCAGGCTAGAGATGGATGAGCTTTCCCCCATTTGCCTCGAGTTGAAATAACCCAGGCTGTTTCTGGAAAAGTCAG
This sequence comes from Podarcis muralis, assembly GCF_964188315.1. Classification (NCBI taxonomy): domain Eukaryota; kingdom Metazoa; phylum Chordata; class Lepidosauria; order Squamata; family Lacertidae; genus Podarcis; species Podarcis muralis. The sequence goes on along the minus strand of NC_135666.1, from coordinate 20,206,559 downwards.
AAATCACTGGGTTTATTTTCTGAACTAGTTTGCCAGCCTTCCATGAACCGGAAGCTGCTTTATATCATAGAATCACAGTATCGTAGAGCTTTGGAAGGGGCCCGAGAATCATCTAGTCCAACCCCTTGCAATGCAGGAATCTCAACTCGATCATACACAACAGAGGACCACCCAACCTCTGCTTAAAAACCTCCACGGAAGGAGAGTCCACCACTTCTTATGGGAGTCTGTTCCACTGTTGAACAGCTCTTACTCTCAGTAAGTTCTTCCTGATGTTTAGTCGGAATCTCCTTTCTTGTAACTTGAATCCATTGATTCAGGTCCTAACCTCCAGAGCAGGAGAAAACAAGCTTGCTCCATCCTGCATGTGACATCTCTTTACGACACGATGCGATAATCTTTATTGTCATTGTCCCATACAGAACAACGAAATTGAAAATCTACACCACACATTCAGAAACCAACAAGCCTGCTATCCCAGCCTGGTTAGCCCCCTAAAAACTCTGATATCCCATAATTAATACAGTGGTACCTCGCAAGACGAATGCCTCGCAAGACAAAAAACTCGCAAGACGAAAGGGTTTTTTGTTTTTTGAGCTGCTTCGCAAGACGATTTTCCCTATGGGCTTGCTTTGCAAGACGGAAACGTCTTGCAAGTTTGTTTCCTTTTTCTTAACACCGTTAATACAGTTGCGACTTGACTTCGAGGAGCAACTCATAGACCGCGGTGTGGTAGCCTTTTTTGAGGTTTTTAAAGACTTTGGTGATTTTTGAAGCTTTTCCAAAACTTTCCCGAAACCGTGCTTCGCAAGACGAAAAAAATCGCAAGACGACAAAACTCGCAGAACGAATTAATTTCGTCTTGCGAGGCACCACTGTACAATAAACTCCCATAGAGACTACCTTACACTGCGTTTAAAACCAAAATCGCATTTGAATAGAAACTGTTTCTCAGGCGGCTAGTCCTTTAGATATCTTGCTCAAAAAATATCTGAAGATATCACCCAGAAGAGTTCTGCTGGGCAGCAAAGAGAGGGTGCAGTGGAGGTGGTGAAAGAACACTAGTAATAACACCTGATTTGTACTCTTCATGCAAACTCTGTTCAACGTTTGAATTCATCTCTAGAAGTGAAAACTTAAAAGCCACCTGACTTGCACATCTATGGCTTGCACTTTGCACCCTATCAGCTTCAAGTGCTGATGGGTCATCAGGACTCAGTGGAAGAGCACATGCACTGCATGCAAACAAACAAAACCCCAAAACCCAAACTCATGTCCCATCCCTGGCTTCCCCAGGTAGTGTTGGGAAAGACACATGTCTGAAAACCTGGAAATCCCAGTCAGTGGAGACAGTGGTCCAGGTTTGTACGAGACAGCATCCTGTTTCAGAAACTGTATTTTTGGTATTCATGCAAAAAAGGTGCACAAAGACTGTTGAAGCATAACAGTCTCTGAAAGAAAAAAAACAAATGCAAAGAAGTCTATAGCGTGCAGGGCGTGAGCATGGGTGGAAGTGGGGCAGGGTGGGGGTGGGGAGAGCTGGTATTACTTTCAAAATTACTGCCTTGTTCCATTCTTCTGGGAAAGCTCAAGATCTCTCTTTAGGGGGAGAAAAATTTGCCTGTCGTGGTGAGCAATTTTATAATTCCACCCCCCAAGCCAAAGCTATTAGACCAAACTGAGGCATTTCTGAACCCCCCTGGGGTGCAGAATAAACCACAGGTGAACATCAAGTAAAGCAGGGATGAGTTACGCCTTGTTCACACCTGTTTCTGAGCTCTTCTCTGTTGTGAAATCCAACAACACACTGTGGTGTGTGATCAAGCGCCAGGACAATGGTGCTGGGGCCAGTTGGTTGGATTTTACCCATCCGGTCCTCACTGGGCTGGGAAAGAAGTCAGCACCCAGGTGGAAAACAACAGGCAACTGGCCTCACCCACCATGCTTCTGATATTTACACCCCACACAAACTGCAGCGTCATGAAATGTCTGCGCGAAAGAGATTTTATTATTCAGCTATTGAGGCAAATTGGGTTCTGTATTTCTTCCATATCAACAGGGAGAAATGGTTTCCCAAATCCTACTGAGAAAGCCACTACAGACTCTGCAGCTACCCCAAATTTTCTTGCCAGAGCTACTGGCTTGCAGGTTTTTACCTTCAACAGCCAATTCTAAGTAAAAGTTTCGAACAGGAACATTTACCTCCCCACGTAATGAAGCAGATGCAATTACTGCTAAGTGATCAATCGATGCATATTAATAGCCATTCATTCTGCGACAGGGTGAAATGATGTTGGCTCTCTAATATATGCTGCAGAGAGCAATATTTCATGGGCATGAGAGACTGGGATTGGATCTCCATTCACACCAGTTTGACTTGGGAATACCCACTTCTTTCATACCAACATGAAACGAAAGGTTGTTTCTAATGCTGTGCAATTCCACCCCCTTTCTCTCCTCTCCCCATGCGACCCCACCTGCACAGGGGCGCCAGGTAGGGGGAGTGGGGGCAGGTCCCCCAAAAAAATTCAGTGAAGGGGCCAGGCCCCCTAAAAGTTCCACGTCAGCTGGAACTTTGAGGTCACGGTAGCTGCAGTGAGATGGAGCAGGGTAGCTCAGTTGGTTATAACACTGTGCTGATAACACCAAGGATTCAGGTACGATCCGCGTTTGGTCAGTTGCATATTTCCCCATGGCAGGGGGTTGGATTAAATGATCTTCAGGGTCCCTTCCAAATCTATAATTATATGACTCTCTGTGCCTGCTCCTGTAGCACGGGATGAAAGGCCAGGAAGCATATTCTCTAAATCCCAGCAAGGTGGAAAAAGAGGAGTTGTTTCTTAGACTGCTAACATCTGCACAAAGGTACCCAGATATTAGCAATGCACTTGGATAGCATTCATTACATTAGATGTTCTTTAACTGTAAAGGAATGAATGTAACTCAATGGTAGAACACCTGCTTTGCATTCAGAAGGACCCAGGTTCATTCCCCAACATCTTCAGGGAGGACTAGGGAAGATTCCTTGCCTGAAGCTCTGGAGAGTTACTTCAGTCAGTAGAGACAATACTGAGATAGATGGACTCCGTGTAAGGCAACTTCCTGTGTTTCCATGTAAGAATACGAGTAAGAGAAAGATTCCCCCTCCCTCTCTGGCTGCCTAAAAGAGATAAATTGCTTGTAGGTTCTTAAATTATGAAGAGTGAGCGCCATTCACTTTTATTGACAATGCTGCAGTACTCTGTGGGAGAAACGTTTTGCCACTACTCAGCACAAGCGATGGCAAGACAGGGGTACTTTGTCTAGGTTGGAGCTAGCTGGAAAACATTTCTTGATAATAAGACATTGGTAGTCTCCTGGGAACGCAGGCTGATAGTATGCACGTTAATTTCACCTTCTTGCAAAATGCTCTCTAAAAAGATGGTAGGCCTGAAGTCATAGATTGCAATCCAACACAGAGTCAAGCCCCTTTGTTGTTGCACTAGGCTCTGACAGCTCAATCCTATACACATAGAATAAAAGAGTTGGAAGGGACCACCAGGGTCATCCTCCTGCAATGCAGGAATCTTTTGGCCAACACGGGGCTCAAACCTACAACCCCGTGATGAAGAGTCTCATTCTTTACCAACTGAGCCATCAGTCAGTTGTAATTACCAAAGGATTGGACCTAGTTTATGTTAGTCATGCTTGGTTCCCAATGCATCAGTGTGACTTAGACAATCTTTTCAGTGATTTCAGGGGGACCTGAGTACCACCAAGTCCGACCCAGTGACTTCTTAAGGGTCAGAGGTGCCCCTTGAAACTATGTACTCCAATGCTCTGTCTGGAAAGCAGATACTCAAAATAGTCCCAGTAGATGCTTGTCCACAATGAACTTCAGGTATAATTCTGGTGTCACTCACAAGTTAGGGGCATTGGAAGCTGCCTTATAGGGAGTAAGACCATTGGTCTACCTATCTCTGTACTGTCTATACCAGTGGTGGCCAAACGTGGCCCGCAAGCTGTTTTGGGACTACAATTCCCATCATCCCTGACCACGGGTCCTGTTAGCGAGGTATGATGGGAGTTGTAGTCCAAAAACAGCTGGAGGGCCAAGTTTATCTATACTGACTGGCCATGGCTCTCTATGATTTCAGACAGTTTTTCCCAGCCCTGCCAGGAGATTCCAGTGTATAGAACCTGGGACCTTCTGTATCCAGAGTAGAATAGGTGCTCCACTGCTGAGTCTTTCAATCTCAGCATTTATTGGAAGAGAGTGAGACTCTTAGAGGGTAGCATAAAGTTCTACTATAGCTATTTATTTGTAAGCTAGTTACCAGTATGTGCTTTGTTGCCCTGGATAATAGTATGCTACTAATGTTGTAAACAGACAGGAAGGGTATACAGTGGTACCTTGGGTTAAGTACTTAATTCGTTCCGGAGGTCCGTTCTTAAACTGAAACTGTTCTTAACCTGAAGCACCACTTTAGCTAATGGGGCCTCCTGCTGCCGCCGCACTGCTGGAGCACGATTTCTGTTCTCATCCTGAAGCAAAGTTCTTAACCTGAAGCACTATTTCCAGGTTAGTGGAGTCTGTAACCTGAAGTGTATGTAACCTGAAGCGTATGTAACCCGAGGTACCACTGTAATTGCAACTAGTCAAGAGTTAATACATTGTTCTGAAATGTATTGGTGAGGGCCAGTTTCCCAAAGCCTTGAAAGTGTTTCACATGTTTGCTTGAATAAAACTGTTGAAGAGTTAAAGAGTGTGTGTGTGTTTTAACTGGGAATCTTAGTCTTGTTTCAGATCAAGAAAATCCACGTTACTTATGAAGACAACTGAGCGAAAGAGAGACAGAGACTAATAATAATAATAAATATTATAATAAAATAATGAAATTCTGGAACGGATCCTAGAGTTCTGCTTCTCCTCAGATATTGGCTTGGGGTTCAGTATAGCTATGATGACTCAGTGGAGTAGTTGCTGAGTCATAATGAGGAACTGGGAGGAGGGCTCATAGTTTTCTTCTGATACAGATAATATCTGGAGGGTGTTGCACTCTTGTGCTCTGTCATCAAGCTGCTGGCCTAGTACCTGTACCCTGGAAGAATTGTTGTGTTGTCGTCTGTTTCGGATGCAACCCTCAACTCACTTCCTCAAAAAGTCATTACAATTTTGTTTGACAATCTTTCAGAGTCAGTATAGTGCAGGAGAGAGACTAAGAAAGGACTAGTATTGCTGGTTATCTATGTAACTGGGAAGTACAGTGGTACCTCGGGTTAAGTACTTAATTCGTTCCGGAGGTCCGTTCTTAACCTGAAACTGTTCTTAACCTGAAGCACCACTTTAGCTAATGGGGCCTCCTGCTGCCGCTGCGCCACCGGAGCACGATTTCTGTTCTCATCCTGAAGCAAAGTTCTTAACCTGAGGTACTATTTCTGGGTTAACGGAGTCTGTAACCTGAAGCGTATGTAACCTGAAGCGTATGTAACCCGAGGTACAACTGTATAAGGATATCTGCTTGAAGTGTAGTGTTTGTAAGTTGCTGCTCTGTTTATTTTATATGAATGAATATGAACTTTGTATAATTGGTATACATGTGAAATATTTATTTATTTTAAGTGTGCTGGAATTGGGTTAAAGTCCCCCTTTCTTCCATGAAGCTGACTGAGTAACCTTGGGTCGGCCTAACCTACCTCACAGGGTTGTTGTGAAGATGTAAAGGGTGAACTCCGCATGTCAGCACTCTTGATATTAGAAGAGGTAAGAGGTCAGAAGAGCCCTGCAAGATCAGGCCAGAGGCCCATTTAGTCCCAACTGCCCACCATACCGCCTTTGAAATCTGTGGTACCAGGGAAGGTATCACAAGGGGGAGGGAACTTCCCAAGGGATTCGGTGTTTTTGTGTGTGGAGAGACAACGCTCATTGCCTGGAGAGAGGGAGCAGGCAGCAATGGCTGCATCTTCATGCCAGGTTTTGCTGACGGACTCTCCCAGGATGCCCAGACCTCAATAGATGTTCAAGGATGCAGACCCCTGATGCAGTGTGGCATGGGATAAACCTCTACCCCCTTTGAAACTTCCAAGCAGGCACACACTTAATTACAGCCCTTGCTGCAAATTAAATGACTTTGCTTTAATTTAGTCCCTTGCTAAACACCTCATAAGTTTTTCCTGACATATGCTGTATCCACAAATCATTATTTTGCCCCCCAGTGGGCACACTCGCACAGAAACAGGTTCATCAGATATGGAATCAATTTAAGCTAATGCTATGTGAATGTATTGTAAAATTATTTCAGATTTAAAAGCAAGCAATTGTTAGAAGCTGACTATGGCCTGATCTCATATATTCCAGTACAGCCCCCTTGGATTTTGTCTCTCTGTGTGACAAAATAAGGCTAAAAAATGCAGGGGGGGGTGCTTAGTTCTCTCTTACTGCAGAATGAAGTGGCCTTTGTAAGAATCTGACTCAATGACAATTTCTGATCTGCAAGTGATCTGCAATTTTGTCCACAAACCAGCCTCTGGAAATCTGCTTTGTGATTCCTCCCCCCCTCCTTCTTTCCCCTCTTTTCTTTTTCTTCTGTTTTCATTCTTCAGAAATGCAACTCAGCTAACTGACTCAACTCACTTCAAACTTTGTTCCCTGACTCAGGAGGAGCAGCTGCAAAAGTTCTTCCATTTCCCACATCTAACCCATGCTGGCTCCCATCGAAAGCCAAATTCCTGGCACGTCCAGGAGGAGAGAGGAATCTACGGGAACAAGAAGTGCCGGAGTGGTGCTCTCTGGTTACAAGGCAGGTGGAAGGTGGCACCGCTTTTAATAAAAACAGAACACCGATCAATTTCCAGAGATCAGGGATGGCTCACAGTTGTTCTTTCGCTCTAGATTTCCCTGGAAAAGTCATTTTAAGGAAAGATGGAGAAAATATCTACGAGCCCTGCCAGTGCCTTGTTACTCTTTCCTCTTCTGACTAAACCTTTAACAAACACATAAGTCATTTTTGCAGCTCCTCCAAGCAAAGTCAGGCTATGGTATAGAAAACAAGCTCTGCCCCCTCAGACTGTTCTGCTACAAAGGAACTTGTTTGGAAAAGAAACACCTGCTTTTTGAGAAATATTACGGAAACCAATCATCAGCCATAAGGAGAGCCCTACTGGGTCAGAACAAAGGCCCGTTTTAGCCTAGCACTCTGTTCTCACAGTGGCCAACCAGGGACTCAGCTACATTAGTAAAGAAAAAGCATTTTAAGTGCATTATAACCTGTGACAACAGATGGTGCTGTGGGGTCCTGTCTTTCAGCAACATGATTTCCTATTATGAGGTTTACAACGCATTTTCCTGAAATGTTTTTTTTTTATGTGTCTAGATCCAGCCCAGGTTAAGTTCATGCAGCCCATGAACGCAACAGCTCTCTTCTGCTTATGGTACCCAGGAAATGGCATTCAGAGGCAGACTTCCACAGATACTGGAGGTAAAATACAGTTCTTATGACTAGTAGCCACTGATAGTCTTGTCCTTTAGGCAGGAATTTGCCTAATCCCCCTTCAAAACAGATTGGCAGCCATCCCTACATCTGGTAGTAAAAAAATAAAAATCCATGTGTGAAGAAATACTTCTTTTTGTCTTTCCTGAATTTCCCAGTGCTCAGTTTCATAAGTATTCTGGTATTGTGAGAGAGGCAGATGAACTTGTCTTTCCCCCCTCTGTGCTTAATCTTGCATACCTCATACCTTGACCCCCTTACTCGCGGGCCCCTCAAATATTTTATGTGTGGGGTGAAGGCCCCTCGGCCCCTAGGAGTTGGCTCCTATGCCCCTAGGCGACTTCCTGCTCATTTTTGTTGTGAACACAGATACAGCATGACAGAAGCAAACACTTCTGCTACATCAGTAAAAGTTATGAAGCCTTTGGAACGTTGGGAGTCACTGCTTTCTAATCCAAATTCTGCAGAAAAGTCTGGCAATTTTAAGAAAAGGGTTTGTGTTGTTGTTCTTTCAAAAAATATCTGACTGGGGTGGTGAAGGTGAATATGAAGAAGATGTTGAAAGCCATCAATGAAATTGAGGATCACAGAATATCTGAACTGTTGGGTAGGAATGAAAAGGTCTCCTTGATTTTGATTTATTGCATTTCTGTGGAGAGAGAGAGCTCAGTCAGCAGAGCATGAGACTCGTCATCTCAGGGTTGTGGGTTTGAGCCCCACGTTGGGCAAAGAGATTCCTGCATTGGACTAGATGACCCTCGTGGTGACTTCTAATTCCACGATTCTATGATTCTATGCCGCTTTTCATTCAAATGAATCCCAAAGCAGTTTACAAAAATAAATACGGTAAGAGAACATAACAGAACATTTTACAAAAGCAGTTTACAAAAATAAATACGGTAAGAGAACATAACAGAACATTTTTCTGCATAAATCTTATAGGACAATTAACAAGCCATCAGGGAAACAATTGCAATCTATGAAACGCTGTTAAGAAGCAACTAAAAAAATCAGCTGAAACATCACAATTAAAGCAAAAGTCATATTATATGATTAACAAATCAATATGGCATTCATCTATAAAGCAGTATTAACAACTTTAACAAAACAGCAACTGAAAGATAAACAAAGCACTGTTAAGTTCACACACTCCACCAACCCATGAGTCGTAATCTTTCACTCTAGTCGCCTCATTCAAATACACATATACATACAGCGGTACCTCGGGTTACATACGCTTCAGGTTACAGACTCCGCTAACCCAGAAATAGTACCTCGGGTTAAGAACTTTGCTTCAGGATGAGAACAGAAATTGCGCGGCAGTCAGAGGCCCCATTAGCTAAAGTGGTGCTTCAGGTTAAGAACAGTTTCAGGTTAATAACAGACCTCCAGAATGAATTAAGTTCTTAACCCGAGGTACCACTGTATTGCCTGTGGCAGCAACTCCCTTCTAAAGGTTCCGCGGACTTGAGCTGAAGCAGCAAAGGTCAAACCAAGCAGCCCCTGATGGAAAACAAGAGTCTCTCTCCCCTCACAGTCCTTCCTTCCTCATGAAGGTTCCTAGGGCTGGAGGGTGGGGCAAGGCAGGTTGAAAAAGCCATGGCAGGATCAGCCTCACCAATTCAAAGGCCTTTTATTGCCTGCCTGTCACAGGGGCTCGTGTCTGTTTACTTATAGCACTTTTACCATGCTCTTGAGCCAAAAAGAGTTCTCAGAGTGGCTTACAGAAAATGACCAGTAACAAATAATAATGGTGATGATTGTTATTTATTAAATTTGTATACTGCCCTTCATCCGTAGATCTCAGGGCGGTACACACCAGTCTGCGCCTGCAAGCTTACAATCTAAAAGACATGACACAAAAGGAAAGGGGAAGGGGAAGGGGGGAGGAGAAAAAGCAAATTCAGGAACCAGTTCTTAAAATTTACAAAGTTCATCTAATGACCCACTTGAATAGAAACAGAGCCTCTCTCAGCAGATCCAATGCAGTGGGCCCAGGAAATCCCAGCCAATGATATTGTGGGATTTCCAGGAAATGCAGGAAGTCAGGATGGCGGAAGAATACAGACATTGGCTACCATGAAAGTAAAGTAAATCCCACATCTCGCCCATGAGGATTTAACGGAAAGTTTTCTCTTATTTGGTAATTTTCAAACGCAATTTCTTCCGGCATTATTTGGCAGAGGAATGTAGTTAAAAACAGAAAGAATTTTTTTTGATGCAGCACTACTAGTATGGCCAATAAACAGAACAAGGTTAAATAAGTCCAGTTATTGTTGAAACCTTGGCATTTAAAAGCATCCCCCCTCTATTTTGACTGAAGAAATTTGCACATTGAAGCTGATGATTTGCAGAACTTGTGTGTTCTACAGGCACGTTATTACACAGAAAAACCTTGAAACGAATAAGCTGCTCATGAAATATGAACACACTTGTGACTGAAGGTTGAGGTGTCTGCTTGTTTTTAAATTTATTTCTAATCCTGAACATATTTCCCCAAATGAGAAACGTCGAAGAAATTCACATAGGGAATCAACCCACCCCTCCACCCCCAGCAATTTAACACATTTATAAGCCTCCTTTCCCCCAGCTTGGTTTTTAAGACTGTTTTGCCACCCTTGGGAATCACTGCCTGAAAACAAGGTGGTTTAGGTCATTCCCTCTTATAAACCCAATGTATATATAGCACACGAACAAGTGCAAATCTCAGAGTCCCATAAACATTATATTTCATCTGCAAGACCCTGAAATAACAATGAGGGCAGCGTCAAAAAGGTTCCTCTTGACAGACAAAGTTTCAAATGTGTATTAAGGGTCTTTGTGACACTAAAAAAACAACCACCCTGAGAACACAGACAAGGAGGCTAGAAGCAATATTTATATTATGTTCTCTCTCCTCGTCCCCGTTTTTGAAGGTTTTGCAAGTAATGGATGATTGGATCATGAGGGTAAAGTCTACTGTTTTCCCCCAAAGCTTGTGGATAGTTGCAATCTACAGTACTTAAAAGGGGAAAAAATGTTTTTACAGGCTCGAATTCCCACAGATTCAAATGCTGTTCCCCCCGCTCAGCAAATGGGAGAGTTACTGCTGGAGGTCAGGAACAAAAGCGGGAGGAACTTTTGCCATTTTGAGGTCCCAAAAGTTACACGACTTCAAACATGGGGAGGCTACTGCCCTCCTGCGTGCCTTACCTATCTCATCATCGCGAGCCACTTCTGGCAACGGCACATTTTCAATAAAGCTGTGTTATATTAATTTGGAAGAGCAACCTTCCCAGCAAGCTTGATCCAACTTAAATATGGAAATAGTGAAAAGCTTTGTATTTGTGCCAATAGCAGATTTCTTCAATCAGCCCTAGACACGCTGGGCGAAATTAACTCCGGACATCTTAGTGAATTTTGAGCGAGGCCTCCCATGGCAGATGGCAGGCAGGGGGGTGAAATGAGCAACCAGTTAGGAGGGCAAACAGAATGAGTAATGCTGTGTGAGGCAGAATGTACTCAATGTAGCCCTAGAAGCCAGAGCAGTGGCTTCCAAATAGCCTCCCCCGCCCCCCCATGGACCACTTGTTGATTTTCCTCCCTCTTGTAATAACAATAATACGTTTATTGTCATTGTACAACCTGTAGCAATTGTAATGTGCTGTGCTAGGTGCTGTATTATTTTTAATTGAATTCTTCTTGCTGCTTTTATTTCTTGTCGACTACATTTCATGGCCTTACCATTCAAATTGCAGACATAACCACTAAAAGAACAATTGAGAGTTAACATGAATATTTCACAGCCACAGATCCACAGATGCCATGGACCCCTTGGATGAATTCGTGGACCACTGGAGGACCACAGAAGACAGTTTAGGAACCTATCAGGTTGAGAATGGCCTCCTTTACAGAGGACAATCCTCTGTTTGAAGCTGTCCACCGTTTGAATGGTGGTCCAGCTCATGTCCAGTGTAAATATCTTATTCTTTATGTTCTTAATTCAGTATTGCATATACCGCCATGCAATATTTCATATGAAAGTGTGGTTTAAAGATGATAGATAGATAGATGATAGATAGATAGATGATAGATGATAGATAGATAGATAGATAGATAGATAGATAGATGATAGATAGATGATAGATGATAGATGATAGATAGATAGATAGATAGATAGATATAGATAGATAGATAGATAGATAGATAGATAGATAGATAGATGATAGATAGATAGATAGATAGATAGATAGATAGATAGATAGATGATATAGATAGATGATAGATAGATAGATAGATAGATAGATAGATAGATAGATAGATAGATAGATGATAGATAATTAGATAGATGGTAGCAAGCAAACTCTAGGAAGGAAGAATAGGGGTTCAGTCAGCACCTGGACAGCAGGTTGAGCAGACACACAGGGCACTTGGCCACCACCTTCCTCACCTTGCTGAGATGTGTTTCTGTTTAAATTACAGTAATTATTTTTAAATTTGCATGTGTACATGCTTATGCAAATGTAATGTGAATCCGTGTCTTCTTTCGCCGTCCTTTTTGGTGATGTGTTTCCTCTTTTTTTCATGAGGCTTAAGTGACCAGCCTAGGTCAGGCCCAAAGTGATATGTTATCTAGGCTGTGAGAAGGCACCAGCCAACCTGGGAGCCAGCAGCACCAGTTTTGCTGTCTGGCGTCACCTGTGAAATGCTGAGAGTGATCCAGCTACAATTGCCTGCATTGCTCCCATCAGATCAGAAGGTGCAGTCGGTGCAAGGAGACTGTGTCTAATTCACCAGACTTCTCGTGCATCTTTATATCCTCCTAGCATTCTCAAAGACAAAGATGCTCCTGAGAACTTTCATCACCCCTTTAAAAATGCCCAGCAACATTTACAATGTGGATAGGTGGTTATTAAGGATGGATGGATCAATCAATCAATCAATCAATCCATGTAGCCTTTGATTCATTCATAAATCCATTCCATCCTGTCTCTGCATTTAACTGCTTGTTCATTTTTTCAAAATGTATATTTGAATTTATGAAAGTACTGTACACATTTCTAAGTGTACTTTATCTGAAAATATGCAATCCTAAGTGCCTGGTGATGCATTTTTTGGAGATGAAAACCACATTGCAAAAGGTGCAGATGTGTGAAATCCGAAGGAAATAGACATTCTGATCAGGGCATTAGCTCAGGAGATATTGATGGTTGATTTGTATCGAATTCACAAAGATCATATTCCCTAAGCATCCCTAGTGGCCATGCGTGGAGCAGGAATGTGGCAGCATGCTGACCTCACTTGCTTCACACCCTTCCTTGAGTGTTTTTGCCTGCCTGGAATGTGTCTTTGGAGTCTAATAATGGCTCCTGCTGGCCAGAATGGAGGATAGAGAGGGGTGTGGGAGTGTGTGTCTAGCCCACTGTGCAAAGGTAAAAAATTACATTCATTAAATTACACTACCACTTGTATGTAACTTCTGGTAGGTCACTCAAAAGGGGATGCAGCCCTTAGATTCAAAAAGGTTTGTCACCCCTGCCCCAAACTTGGAATTGTTAGTTCCATATTCAGTTATAGGGAGAGGTGAGACACTTGGACATTCTTTTTATGCCACATTCAATAAGCCCAAAGCTCCTCAAAGCTAGGGGCACTGTTACAGACGGGGGAATATTTTCATGCAAACCCGCTTAATTCTCCCTGCCCAAATCAATAAGCGAACTGAAACACTGCTATCCTTCAGAATAAGCCCGCCTCTGACACAGTTCTCCAACCCAAAAAGAGAGCACAAAAGTGCATATATTAGTGAAAATAATGCGCAAAATAACATTATATTTTGGGAATTTTCTTGGGCAAGTGCATGCACTGGGCAAAATCACATTCAACGTGTGGACAGTATGAGAAATGCATATGAAAATGTATTCAGTTTTTAATATGAAGATTTAACAAGAAAATTTCACAAACTGATGCCGGAATGGGGTGAAAAGAATTTACGCCTGGAAAAATGAGAAACTGAGAGAAACCAAAATTGACAGACTGATCCATCCCAAGGCATCGTGTCTGAGCACCCTCATTTTTGCTGCTGGGTGAGCAGATAGAAAACGCTCAGGTTCTAAAAGCATCTAAGAAACTTGGCACGAGTGCAATATTCACTACTGAAATTTACTAGGTCATGAAATATTAATCCTATCCCACTGTCTTCCTCGTGGTATTTTACTGCATTTATTTATTTAAGAGCAAGATTTCCAAGAATGCTTGTGAACATTCTTTTTGCACTTTGTCAGCTGAGACCTATATTCTCATTCCTTGACTTCTGCCAGCTGGTTTAGGGATGTCTCTACGGAGAAAAACATCTTGTCTCCATAACGGCAAACAAATAACTCCATAACAGAGCAGGCATCGATTCGGATATCAGATTCAAACTGCAGATTGTCAAAGGCTACCAGAGTTTTTCAAGTAATATGTTTTACCCATTGCCTCCTATGAAATGTGTTTTATCACTTGTATGATGCTGTGCGGAATTTCTTTTTTATCCTGGTGCTGCAATTTGATCATGGCCTGGCAGTTGGTATTCCTCTCATGGTTTCCACCATGTCTTGCAGAAAACCAAACCAGTCAGACACAGTGCTGACTTCACACAGCATTTCAAACGAAGATTGGATGTGGCTACTTCTTTAAAAGTGGCCACCGGGAAGCAGATTTGTACAACTGCTCTTGCAAAGTGGTAGATCTGGAGATCTCGCATTCCCAAATGCCCCTTGCCCTCTTTATCTCTCAACCTCCAATGTATTGACATGTATTAATAATGTCATTGTCCTTACATATAATTTTAGAGCACCTCTAGAAAATGTCAGAGACCGGATGGATGCAGTCGGAAGGGTTGGAGGAACCAGCTGGAGAACTCCCAGGGGAAGAAGGCTCAGAGCCAGGGATTGGTGGTGAGATGACAATGAGTGGTCAGAGAAGGCAGGGAGGATGTGGTGTTAGAAGCCGAAGAGGTAACAGGGCTTTGTGAGCGGGGAGCCTGTGGCAGAGAGAAGTCTATAACGCCTTCTTGTATATTTTCTCACTAACACGTGCATTCTTATGCACAATTTATCCTAGCACATGCATTTCTGTACATGCTACTTGGCTGGAGAACTGCAAATTTCGAAGGGTGGCTGATTTTCAGCTCGCATATTGTTTCAGAAATTATGAATTAGAGATGTTCACCTTTAAATGTGAACTGAATCAAATTTCTGCCCCACCCCTGTCTATCACTGAGTTCTGGACCTCCCCTTGCTGCTCAGGCCAATCAGAAAGCCCAATCCAGAGTTTCTTCTAGCAGGCAGGGTCTTTTAGCCGCCATGGCTTGGCCTATTGGCGCAGAAGCCATCCTTGGCTGGTAAGGCTGGTCTCCATTGGCCATAGATAGGTGGTGGTGCAAGACCTGCTGCACAGTCCAGTTCTGGCACCAAGGCATGATTAAACAGAGCAGTGGTTCTGAACAAATTGTCCGCATTTATAAGCTTCTTTATCATTGTCTCCTTCCACAGCCAACATCCCCACATAATACACTGGATGTGAGAGAATCCCTTTCATGCATCCTACATTCATGTCTAGCCATCCAGAACTGTGGTTTACTCAATTACTTTGATCCAACTGGAATTTCCCACATTAGTTTTCATTTATTCCTTTGGGTTCTTGGTTTGTTTTCCCTCCAAGATTTGGGGTTTTTTTTAAAAAAACAAAAACCAACAAATATTTTCCATTAAAACTAATTACTGATGTTTAAATATCTGGGCATTTTTTTAAGAGCTTCAATGAGTTAAAGCCTGGCAAGGAAACTGTAAGGTTGGGCTGCAAGTTGTTTCAATAAAGGGTTTCTTTTTACAGGCAAACCATGATGAGCTTTCTCCTGGTAATCCCCTTTCAATCCCAATTCCTGGGAGAACCCCTACCGCGAAGGTGATTCACTCGAAAAGGAACAAGCTTGGGAGGAGGAAGAGGACCACTTCTGACAACAAACACATCATGTAAGTGCTAGAGCTACAAATAATGTGATTTAGGTTTTGTTAAAGATGTTTTAACTATCCAAGCTGTAGCCTCAACAGGATTTATTAGGTAGGAGAAACTCTCAATATTTATTTATTTATTTATTTATTTATTTATTTATTTATTTATTTATTTATCCAATCTTACTGAAGTGTGTGGCTAGAGCATACAGTGGCTCTCTTGAATATGTCCCATTTCACATCTAATTTTATTTGTTTGTTTTTTTAAAAAAACTTTTCACCACCAAAGTCTCAAAGTGGCTTACAAATAAAAATACACAGTATGCAAAATTTAAAACATAAAGTCAACTGCAGAAATTTAAAGACATGGAAGAACATTAGTTTTTTTTAATAAAAGGAAAGAAAACGGGAGAAGCATTCACGATGCAAAGACCTCCTGAAATAATACTGCTTTAGCCAGGCACCTGAAACTCAGTGATGGTTCCTGTCTGATATTTAGTAGGAGGGAGTTGGGCCCACAACACTGAAGGCTTGACATCTCATTGACGTGACTCATGCTTCTGCTCCATGGAGGAGCATGATTAGTGGCCCTCCATGGACCTGAAGCATGAGTCACGTCAATGAGAAGTTGAGCCTCCAGTGTTTAGCCCCCCCCCCCCAGTGCCTGCCAGATTATCTGAGTTATTGACTTGGGAAGGACAAGGTAAGGCAGTCCTTAAGGTATGCTGAGGACAAGTTATTCAGGGCTACGACAAAACAAGCTTGCTCCACCTTTCATGTGACAGCCTTTTAGATATTTAAGGATGGCTATCATATCTCTTCTCACTCGCCTCTTTTCCAGGCTAAACATTCCCCACTTCTGTCAACTGTTCCTCATAAGGCTTGGTTTCCAGACCCCTGATCAACTTGGTCACCTTCCTTTGCACACATTCCAGTTTCTCAATACCCTTATTAAATTGTGGCACCCAGAACTGGACACAGCACTCCAGGTGTGGTCTGACCAAGGCAGAATAGAGCAGTACTATTACTTCCCTTGATCACGACACTATACTTCTGTTGATGAAGCCTAGAAGAGCATTAGCTATTCTAAAATATAAAATGAGTCAACACATCAGAGTTTTGACTCATTTTATTTTATTTTATTTGTATATTGCCCTTCATCTGAAGATCACAGGGCGGTTCACAAAATAAAATCACAACATGAAGACACAAAAGACATAATGAATAAAAACAAAAGCAGAGCAAACCAATAAACCTTCTCTCACAAGAGGACCTCACTTCTTACTTCCAAGAGTGCTAAGCTTGTAAATAGGTTTGAACCCTCCTAACCAAATCCAAACCATATGGGAGAACACGCAAAGCTATTTTATTTAACAAGCACAGCTAATTCTAAGGCATAACATGTATAAACAATACAATAATTAAAACGCATGGTTGTGCAACAGTAAGATTTCCCCACCCTTGTGCTTCCCGTCAGTATGCTCCTCAATATTTTGAAGATTCTTACTCTTACTCTTATTATAGCTGTGTGTCCCCAAACCTGGAAGTGGTCTGAGCCTCTGACTCTCTAAATCTTTCATTTCATTGCTGGCCTGGTGTGATGAAGGTTTTATTCTTCCTGAAATGTGCATGACTGATGCTGACACACACTAACCAGAGGATGAATGAATGATGGGTGAAGGGGAGAAAAAGTACGTACGTGTGTGTCAGAGAGGGAAAGAACGGATGATGGAGAGAATGGAAGAGAGAAGGATGTCTTGCACCTCAAGTCCAAAGGTTCCTCATGCCTACTGTGCAAAAATGGCTTTGAAGAATCAGGGTTTAAGAACCAGAACAAAAGTCGAACGCTCATAAACCAGTCGTAGTTGTGATGTTTGTAAGGCGAAACAACAACAAAACTGTGCTGTGGGTGGTGGTTAGAAGAGTATGGTGAGAATTAGGACAGGTTTGGATCCTGTAACAAAATTGCACAGGATCTAAATGAGTGGTGGGAGCCTGTGGTCCTCCAGATGTTGCTGGACTACAACTCCCATCATGCTTCACAGTTGGTCATGCTGGCTGGGGCTGAGGGGAGTTGGTGTGTCCAACAATAGGGCCACAGTAACCCCACCTCTCACCTAAACACATTCCAATAAGACGACATGGAAAGAGGCATTATCAGGAGTCCAAACTGTAAGAGCCAAGGGGACATACCATGTGAGGAGCAAAAGTTTTAGTTGAAAGGAACCATATATGAACCACGGTGGAGGTGATATAGTATGACATTTCAGACAGAGGAAAATGGTTATATGATGCTGCTTGTGTTTGTGCTGTTTAGCTTATTTTTTTTAAGTTGTTTTAGTCATAGTGTTTTCTAGAACGTGGTGGCTTTAGTGATTTGTTAACTATTCTATATGATTTGTGTTATATTTGTGACGTTCCGTTCTGTTTTCTTATTTATTATTTGTGAGCCGCTTTGTGATTCGTGTGAGTCAAAAGCGGCATAAAAATATAATAAATGGAAATGGAAAACGGTTTTCTCACTCCACGGACAAGAGGTTAGATCGCTAAACAAACAGCATTCCCATTGTTATAAACAACTGGGTGAAAGCAGTGATGAACTCTTGGCATTAATTATATAGCTATGCATATTGCATGATCACTTGACTGGATATAATGTGGGAGTCGAGAAATGAAGGAACTGGAGCAACAGAACTAGAAGGAATATTGGCTTTGATCTCTATTGGGGAAAGCAGAAATGAGAACCTGCAGCTTGTTACATAGCAAACCTAGAAAGGAACCAGTTTCAAGGTCCAGCTTGTTGTTTGACTTGCTCTGTTTTTATTAGATCTGCCCATTCCTGGTCTTTCTTACTGGGGGGGCTGCAGCTTTACTGCCAGCAAAATTGCAAGCAATGATAATCCTGATTAGCAGCATGGAAGGCAGTCGAGGAGGCCCTGGACTCAGTTATACCACATGGTATGGTTACTAGCTAGCTTGATGGACCTCCGTGAAAACTGTCTACATGGGCCATTGTTCTATCAAACCTTCTTTGAAGGAGGGATGGTGACCTAAAAATGACTGGCTCAAAATATGTGGCAGACACACATCTTCTGATGCCTGATCAGACTTCTTATTGGAATAGCTCCATAGCCCACAGAACTGAATGGAGAGTCTCTGCATTCCATTTGTAACCGCAGTGCAGTAACCACTCAAAATGTGTCTGGTCTGTCTTGCTGATCACAGTTGCATCTATTTGTTTTGGGTTTTTGAACCATAGCGTTGTGGTATGACAGCACACTACATGCCCCTAATGAGAGTAATTAAATCCCTGCTATGAAGCGTGTGAGTTTGTTTGTTTGTTTGTTTGTTGGGTGGACCAAACGATAGGAACAACCACCCTCAGAACATACTGAAAGAGATTACTGTGGGAAGGGCGATGGCAGCTTTTTGGAATAGGCATAATCCCCTGCATGGGGAGATTAATTTATAAGGTTGTGACAGGCAGAGGACAGCACTGGGCTCAATTCCACGCTGATTCATAACCTGTATTCATTTATGCAGAACTGTACCATGCTATCATTCTTGCAAATGCAAAATAACTGTAACAAACAACCGCAGAAGCAAATGGAAGAATTCTCCTGGCTAGTAAGGCAGCAATGATATGTGCTAAACCAAGGCTGCAATCCAATATCCACTTATCAGTGAGTAAGGCCTACTCTTCTGAGTAGAGATGCCTAGGTTTGTGCTGTAAATGAAATTCTTGCAACAATAGCACAACTAAAGCAGATGGCTGGGGACTAACCTCTTTTTTGGGCCAGAGGGTTGCATTCCCTTTTAGCCAACCCTCAGAGGTGTGCATGCAAGTGTGGCCTAAGCAAAAATGGGCATCGCCACCCCACATTCCCCCTTGCACACATGCAGACCACACATGCCCAAAACACAACACATGTGTACTAATGCTGATACAAACTCCTCTAAAGGAAGAGGAGTTTGCATCAGCATTATTACACATTACGTGTTGTCTTTTTGGAGGGTAGTTCTCTTTCCTGCTGCTCAGCTAATTGGGAAATTGCAGAGAGAGGTGACACCCAGAGGTGGCATGCACACAGATAACTGCAGGAGCACAACACATGCACACACTCATTGGACCTTTCCAGCCAGTGTCTTCTTTTGGCACAACTAGCTGTCCAGTTCGCCTCTCCTACCAGCTCTCTGCAATCATTTCTCCCCTGGAAATGACAGGTTTCAGGGACCTGTGCTTTTGGACATGGCACAGAGCCACCTTCCTCGATTCTCACCTTTCCTGTTGCTAGGAGAGAAGGGTAGTCCTGATCTGCCAGAAGAAGACTTCAAAGATCCAATGAAGTCATCAGTAACTCAGAAGACTCCAAAGCAGCGGAAGATTGTGATCCTGCATTGCTGACAGATCGCCCCCTTTCCAGTCTGGGCAGGACAGACTTCAGACAGAGGGCGGGGCCTTGGCCAGGGCTTCAACAAACTGAACAAAGAGGCTTCATGCTGCAGAACCAGGCTGGAAGGGCAGGTTTGCTACCAGTGAACTAAGAAAGGATAAGGGCAAAGTAGGGCAATAGGAGTGCAATGTCCTACTGGGCATTTGGAACAGCATTTGCAAGGGCAGCTGAACGCATGGGAGCTGAAGAATAAATCTTGAGAGGGTGGGGATTTGAGACAGCTGAAGTTCTGGAGCAGGAAAAGGACTGGACAAAAGAGCCAAAAATAGCTCCAAGCCAGGGACTGCAACCAATGCATCCTCCAAGAACTGTGTCAAGAACTGCAGCAGATGTTGCTGGACCACAACCCCCATCATCCCTGACCACTGGCAATGCTGGCTACATCTGATGGGAGTCCAACAGCATCTGGAAGGCCACAGCCCTTCAATAGAGGGTGATCCCAAAGCCACGCACCATAAGGGATGGGAAACTTGTGTCCCACCAGATGTTGCTGGCCCACACCTCCCATCGTTCCTGGCAGATGGCCATGCTGCCTGGGAGATGGAGTCCAATAATAAATTTGGAGGGCCACAGGTTCCCCTCCCTTGCTATAGGATAAGTTCCCATGCATGCCTGGAATGTCCTCCAACTGTGAAATCCCTCTCACGTACAATTTTTGGATTCCCTAACTGCCAAAGAGCATTGCAAAACATTTCCAGGGTTTGTGCTGCAGAAGTATCATGTTTGCAAATGTTAGCTGCGCCCACAAAGACCAGCATCAGTGCACTAGCTTTTGTGATTTTTAACCAGGCCACCGCTCCAGAAATGGTCCAGGACTTGCCCTCCCGTAAAGCCTACACATGCCCTTATCCACAAGGCTAAACCTCCATAGATTACCACACCATACAGTAAGGCTGGATTTTACTGAGCACATAACAAAGAAGGCTATTTTTAGAACATGGCACTCTTAAGTGGACATTTTAAAGAGGAACCGACAAAAGTTAGAATGTACTTTCTGGTAGTAATTACCTCCTACAAATGTGACTCATTCCTGCAGTTTGAATGTATACGTTTGATGTCCCAAAATCAGCAGTCTTATAAATAAATCTCTGAATCACAGACAGAAAGCCTTTAAGTGTTCAAATATTTCTGGCTGCTCTGGGAAGCAAGTTTTTCGTTTAAGCTTTTAACTTCATAACAAAATTCCAAAGTCACAATGTTGATATTTAAGGTAGGCAAATGCAGATAAAAGGCAGCCTGCGAAGAGAGATGTGTATAAGCATCATGTTCTTTCCCTTGTCTTGTCCATATAGCTCTGTAAACACGAAACCAGCCTTGCAAAGTCAGGACGTGAAGAGCAGAGAGGCCGGGATTGTTTTATTGGGGAAGGACCTGCAGCTCAGCACTAGAGGACATGCTTTACGTACACCAAGTTCCAGGTTTAGTTCCTCACATCTCCTTCTAAGGTAGTAGAGGCTGGAAGGATCCCTGTCTATGTTTGAAGAGCTGCTGCTGGTCAGAAGAGGCAACCCAGAAGATCAGAAGATGGACCCATGGACTGACTGTATATAATGCTAATACTGCCAGGGCCATTGGTCCATGCAGCCAAGAACTGAAAACAGTGGGACACTTTATAGCAGGTTGACAGTGGTGGGGAGAAACCTATGGCTCTCCAGGTGTTGAACTGCAATTGCCATCAGCACCAGGCAGTGGGGCCAATGGCTTGGGCATGATAGGAATCGGAGTCCAACAAGATCTGGAGGGCCATAGCTTCCCACTCCTGCTTTGTAAACTGCATTGCTAAAACCAAAAACAAAGTGGTGTTGTAGACTTTCCTTATTGCTCAAAATACACCAACGGCAACAGTGGGTGGGGCAATCTAAGGTACTTAATGGACAGCAGATAACATACAGCTCTGTGTAACTGTGTCAGTTGAGGCAGGAGGTGTGTCCGCATTCAGCGTTATCACTTTAACAAATTTGCAGCAACTTGCAGATGCAGGAACTGGACAACCTGGTGTCTGGGAAACATAGATAATGTATTTCTCAAACTCAGCGTCCTCCTTTCTTCTTACCTTTTCCAGGACAAGGTTGTCGTAGCTTTCAGAAAGCCTACTATTTACCTTTTTCTTTTTGCTTCTAGTCCAAAGATATTGGCTCAGTCTTTAATCATTTTTTATCTTATTGCCATGTTTGAGGCATGCTGATGGCTTGCCTTAAGCCTTTGTTCTCATCCCAGAATTCTGCCACTTTGGTCCAGCTCACCAATGGTTCTGATCAAACTAACGCTCTACCTTACACATGAAGGTAACAATCCTATGGACTCTTAACTCAGTGGGACTTACTTTTGAGCAAACACCCACAGGACTATGCTGGATCATATTTATTTTGGAATAAGCTTTCATGGACATCTCTGTTGGCAGGTATATTATATATACACAGGGGGGGGGCATAGGATATGTATTGCAAACAGTGGTGCTGCAATTTCACACTGGACTAAAATTTAATCAACAAATTTGTTTCCAGTCAAGACTAGAACACTACAAAGCACTTTGAAACTATTTGTCTCGCCTTAGGTGCTAAATTAGCCTTGCAAGAAAAACTTATGTCACACATTGGGCTCTGACAGACTTGCTGATTTCCTGTGCATTTCATGGCCCCATTCTTCAGTCCACAAAAGCTTATGCCACAATATAAAAAACAGTGTTGTGGGGCTTTTATTTATTTATTTGCTACCAACAGCTTAAGACAGCTGAATCCCTCTGGAATTCATTATGATCATATTACTTTTCTCTTTTGACCTCTTAACTGGATCTTTAATTTGCCCCTTCATATTCTGCTTTTAGTTTTAGTTTTTGAGGCGTTCAACAGTTTGGCTCTTCCTGACCATTCTCCTTTGATTTGCTGTCCGTTATCTCTTCCTTTTCCCTACGTCTGGAATGGTCTTCCTGGACGCATTTGTCATTCTTCCTCTCTTAAGAAGTGTAGGAAAAAATGTGCATCTTTTTGCTTCCCTTTTTCCACCTAAATCTTCTCTCTCTTCGTCCACTCCTCAGAGATTTCTTATAGTTTAACATATAACTCAATAATATATCCTGCAACTTACTATAGTGCTTCCATTTCAAATTTAAATTTGGAACTATAATTATTTGCTCTGTTCCTTCCCTCCCACCTGTCCTATCCCCACATCCCTGTTCCGTCTCTTTTTGCAAGCTACTGTGGACAGGAACGTACAGATTGCACCATTTGTCAAAAGCACCAAACACACCTGTAAGTACTATGAAAAAATACTAAACGATTAAAATGGTTGTGCAAAAGTGTCCATTGTCCTCAAGAAGAAGTGGAGAACACCTTCAGAACACCTTGCAAGATACTCCAAATAGGAAAACCGGTCTTTATTTTCAGTTGAGATGCAAAACAGCAAGCATTATAATGATCCACTTCTTTACCAATTGTACTTATCTGCCCATTCTGTTATGTCCAGAATCAGCGATGAAAACCCCACGAAGTCCTAAAATTAACTGCATTTTTGGTCAGTCCGAAGGAAGAAAACAGCTTTATGCTTTATCTTTCGAGAAAGCAATGTGTTAACAAAGAATTGGGGAGGGGGGGGGAGAGTCATGATAAGCTCTTGCTTTGTCCTTAATGCTCCCCCTTAAATCAATTTTCAGCTTCTTCTGAATTTGCTGCCTGTTTTGCAGCTGTTCTCCGCTGCTGGATTTGCCTGCATGTCACTGAGGAATCCAAGGAAACATTTAAGCTCTTCTGCAGCAAAAGGAAGGAACTGCTGCCAAAAAAAGGGGGAACTTGCTGATGGAGGTCACTGCCAGCTGCTCAGCCAGGACTTCAGCATTCTTAACTTATACTAAAGAATATTTACTCTGTGAGGTCACCCATTCTTCTGCATTTATTCTGAAAATAGTGGAACAACCTTAGAAGATACTTCCTCGCACCAGCAAGGGAGTGCTTCTTGCTTGCTTCTATGCATGTATACCTAACTGGATTAAGACAGATGCTGTATACACAACTGCCAGGTCCAATCCAGCCATGGGGGCTGTGTATGCCTGCGATCCCCAATGTGGTGCTCATGGACACCATGGCATCCAAAGCCTCCGTCCCCGTTTTTAATGTTTTGAAAGGCAGAGTTTGCCCGGGTGGGGGGTTTCCTTTTTTCATAAGTGGGTTAGCCTCCTATTCTTATCTTTGCGCTTAGTTGTTGGGGTGTGTGCATGTGTTTTGCCTGTTGGGGGGTGGGTGTCTAAGCATTGCCAGTTTTACTTCTGTGAAATGCCCTCAACGGTTTTTTCTATAGGCTTTTGAATGTGCCCATGGGCTCTTAAAAGTGGAGGAGCCAGGGTTGGCACTGCTATACAGGAGAGTGAAGTGACCAGCTTTAGACAGCACCATGAAGGGGAGATGAATGAAGGCATGAATTAAGTGTCTGAATGGTGCAGCAAGACTTTATTATCATAGCAGGGCGGCACCATTTGGGCTCCGCCTCGTGCAGAAAAATGCCCTAAGCTGGCACTGGTTGCATGTGTGCAGTTGGATCGGGGTCCAAGGATGTAATCCATCTCCATTAAGAGTAATTGGGCATTTTTCCAATACCTTCAGTGAGAAGCAGACCGAATCCTAAATCCTTTTAAAAATACAAACTAAGTCCTGATATTGGAGAAGAAATGTTTGTTTTCTTCTGGGCTTGATTCAACTTTGCTAGGAACAGCATTCGTTCTTCTCAGATGCCTCCCTCTCCATTTGTGTTGGAAAACGTCACTTGTTGAAAAGAAATTTGTAAAGTGAGATGGTTCGTGGTCTTTCTTTGCACAAAGGTAAATGTTCCAAGCCAATCTCCTGAGTGTCTGATTTCATCAGCACACAGAAAGACAGGGCCTCAGGGAGGGGGGCTGCTTACACATTACCAAAAAAAACCAACCCCACACATTCCCCGCCCCCCACAAAAGGACATGAATTTCCATAATATTTGTGCGGTGCAGGGAAAGTCAACATTATGCGCTCCAGACGTTGGACTACAAGTCCCATTAGCTCCACCCGGCATATCCTCCATGAATTTGTCTCTTTGTCTTCTAAAGCTGTCCACATTGATGGCCACCAATGTCTCTTGTAGAAAGAGAATTATGGGTGAAATACTTTCCTTTGTCTGTCCTGAATCTTCCAACATTCACCTTCATGGGAAGAGGGCCCTGAGTTCTAGTATTATGAGAGATGAAGAAACCCATCTGCACGCCATGCATGATTTTATACTAGATGCTGAACTAGAAAGGCCTTTGATCTAATCTAGCAAGATGCTTACATTCGCATATAGGCCTACACACACAGTGGAATGAAGGGGCAGCATCCTGGAATGGTAATATGGACTGTGCAGATTACAGGTTGGGGATGAAATTTTCAACACATACACCCCCAACACACACAAAAACTAGGGATGTTATGAGCAATCCCATACTTATGAACAGGATCAGGGTGTGCTCACCCCAACCCTGCAAGTCACTGTGGCTCCAACCTCCTCCTTCCCCAAGGCATCCCAGAGGTTTGCCATGTGCCAGAAGGAAGGCAGAGGAGGTTGTGGTGGTAACTCAAGTGTTCCACTGTAGCAGATGATCGTTTTTCCTGCTGAACACTGAACTGCACTAACAAATCCTAGTACCTCAGGTGGGAAAATGATGCTCTGCGTGATTCTCATGGGAGGACCCCAAGGGCCAGCTCAGCAGAAATTGCACATAGCGCATAATTTTCCCTGTTCAGGTTGCTGGGGATAGTAGTCCCACTCTAGCCCCCAGCAGGCTGGGGAACGCTGCCTTCTAGGAGCAGGGCTTGGGGCGAGGGAAAGAGCTAGCGGGGACTTTTCAAATGGTTACTTGGAACATCTGCAAAATGCTCAGGTTTTTCCTTCCCTCGGGGAGAGGCTGCTGTAAACCAGCATCCCATGCCACTTCAACTATACTGGGAAAGGCAAGCACAGTGTAAGGATTACGGCCTGACTGAGCGAAGACGAATTAATAAATCACCCTGTGAGATTTCTGTCTGTGAAACAGTTGCCATTCCTGCCCTCCTTCAGCAAGAGCATTCATTCCTGTCCTGCTAGTCTCTCAAGATCTCACAGCCAGCATCAAATTAATGCATCACGCTTCAAAATATTTACAGTACAATGTCCTTAGAACGAGCTCAGAGGAGCATTAGCATTGGGATCACGGTGAACTTGGGAAAATAAGCCAGGTCACAAAGCATTTATTATACAAAGTTTCCCATTACACGATCTGACTGACTGCTAGGAGGGTTAGGATGTTTCTTGAGTGACTAAAAATATTTGGCCGAAATCTCTGAAACAGGGACAGGGAACTCTTGGCCCTCCAGATGTTGCTGCACTTCAACGCCCGTTGTCCCTGCCCATTGACAAGGCTCACTGGGGCTGATGGGAGTTGGAGTGAAACAAGAGCAACTGCAAAACCTAGGAACTGATATAACAACAACAACAACAACAACAACAACAACAACAACAACAACAATAATAGAATTTGGAAGGGAGAATGGAGGGACAGAAGTGAGGTCACCAGAGAGAGGACAAATCCAGTTCTGGTCTCCATCCCCTCCCTTCCTTTCTTCCAGAGGTTAAAGCCTACCTAGGACCATGGCCCGTCCTCCAGCAAATGGCACCTGATTTTGGGGAGGAGCTAAGGAAGTAAAAGAAAAAAGTGACCAGGTCCCACATACTGGGGTGCACACAGAAGGTAGAACAACTCATGTCCTGCCCTCTTCAGCAGCTCAGTCAGCAGGACTCATTTTGGGGTGCCAGTAGTGACTGGGTGCCCAGATTTTTACAGCCCTGCTAATAATTGCAACGGTAAAAACACAACTATCAATTAAATGCATGAACTGAGGATAAAGCTTCAGTAAATGTCTATAGCCGTCTCTTTCATCCTCTCGTCTCTCTCAGCCTTGTATGTTGAGAGATAAAGCTCTGAGCATCCTAACAGGGGTTCCTGAAGCAGTTTATGTCTGTAATGCAGATCGCAGAATCATAGATGCTGCCTCTTAAATCCACGTTTTATATTGCAGGAGCGTCTGCCCTGTACATAGGGGTGGTTGCAGCTGTGAGCATCCTATTGTGTGAATATGGTATGTTTTGGTAAACACATAGGGACATGAGGCGAACATGTGTTGGGGAGTTCAGTTTGGCTACAGTTCTCTGCTGTGTGTCCACTGCATGTTTGCAAGAATACATCCCTGTTTCAGACTTCCCAGCATTTAATTTCTGCCACTAAATGCTATAGATGTCAGATACCTTCTAGAGTGTGAACTAGCTATCACTAAGAACAGCTTCCCAAATCAAGGAATCTGAATGTGGTTATCTGAAATGAGATTAAATTGAGCAACGTTTTTTAAAAACAAAACAACAGTGCATTTAATAGTGAGGAAAAGATGTGTTCCATTGGGGTGGGGCGGGGGGAGAAGGGGACTTTTCCAGGAAGCCCTTGGGTGCACCTACTGGAAAGCTAGACCATCAGCAGCTGGATGGGTGGGTTTTATCTAATAGAGTTTTGAAGCACCTATGTAGAAATGCTTTATACAGCAGCATTTAAATAAGAAGCACACCATGCCTAAAGGAATAAGCTTTTAAAAGTGATGGATCCTTTGTATTCACATATAATGCCTTGATGCAGTGCTCTACATTTCCTTCACGAATGATCATAATTTCTCCGGTCGGTACGCTGCTAGAGTATTATTATGCACGCAATTCAGTTCCTTGCCTGATTTTTGCTATGGTTTGTAGCTTGAGGCCTGAATTACATAACATTTCCTTCCCCCTCCTTCCTTTCTTCAGCAAAGCTGGCTTTTTTACAATGCACTCTGTGTGTTCCCGTTTTTTGCTTTCATATAACATTCTATCACATGCAGATCAATGCCCTGAAAAGACACTCTAATGATAGCTATTTGGGTGCTGATAAAGTATGTGGTGTGGTTTTTCAATATTCCCTGATGCTCTTTGTGACAATTAATTTGCTGTATATTTCTAGTTACACAGAGAAGGAATTTACCACGGAAAGTACCAACGTTTGCTTCTCTCTCGGTGCTTAAGCACATACAGATTTCTGCTGTGTCGTCCAGACCAGTAGGAACAGCACTAACCAGGGAGGATGGCGAAGGGGGCTTCCCACTGCCCTCCTCAGCCGTCCCTGCTGCTGTTGTCAGTCTCCTCTGGAGGAGAGGAAAAGGACCAAAGTGTAGGAGAAGAACTCCTGATATATATGCAGAGAGTCCCATGTTCAATATCCAGCCTCTTTGGGTAGGACTGGCAATGTCCCCTGTCTGAAACCCTTCATGTCCCCTCTTGAAACGCATGCAGAAATTCCTAAGTTCAATTGCCAGTATCTCCAGGTAGGGATGGGAGAAGCCCCTGTCTGAAATGCTGGAGAGGCGCTCAGTGTAAGGCACCTTCCTATGTTCTGCCTTCCATTCTTCGGAAGCGCCTCTGTTTCTAGCCATTTCACTGGTTCTGCAACATACTGGTCTCTGACTCCCATCAGCCCCAGCCAGTCAGGGAAGATGGGAGTTGGGGCAATAACGTTCAGGAGGCACCACACTGGCAACCAATGCTGGGTTATGTAATCCTCATGCCAGATATTCATATCAAAGGCACAAACTGTTTGTGATCATTCTTACGGAGGTATTTTAAAACACCCCTGGCACCATTCTCTTAAAATTGTATTCTATTATATTTTATTTCCTTTTTGCTGTGTTTCATTGAAATGTACACTGTTGCTCATAAGGCATGATGGCACCAGCTACAGCATTTGATCCCTCACACTGGCATTCTCTTCCTTTTGCAATTTAGGGCATAAGCCTATTGTCTCAGAGGCTGCAGGAGAAAAAGTCTGGCCTCAAAGAGGGAAATCTGCCCTTAGAATCCCTTTCCCAGCCAGCACGGGGGGGGGGGGGGGAGAGACACACCTCTGGGTTACCCCTGCCAATGAAAAAAGTGGGTGCCATGCCAGGGTGGTACAGATCAGGATCCTGACACAACCACACACACTTGGGGGCAGGGGTAGTACTAGCGCTGGCATGTTGATTTTCCATCCTGTTGTGACCAAAGTGGAAGGGGAATATTATGTCCCAAAACAGGGAAATGGGGGTGGGAACTGCTCCCTCCAGTTTTGAGTCTAGCAGGGCTTTGGATTTAGTAGTTCATCTGCCCCAGCAGCTTCCCTGATCCGGTAAGAGTGCTCTGCCCATTTTTATTTGAATAGATCTAACAGCAGATCTTTAATCTTTAATAAGCCTTTTACCTGTCACTCAATGAAATCTCAAATGGCGCCCGGGATCACTCTCCAGTGAATCTGCCTGCAAATACGATGCACGATTTCTTCCCGTATTAACCTGGAAGCACAAGCAAGAGATGTGTGACTCATTTGTGTCTTTAATGCTCAGGACTTTCCAGTAAGCTGCAAAACATCCCTTCTTAAGAGTAAGGACACCGATAATAAGTATTTATTAAATTCATTTTAAACATTTACATGCCACTCTTCAGTTTACAGAACTCTCAGCATAAGAGCTTGGCATGAAAGCAATAAAAACACTGTCAACTATAAGAGAAACCAGTTGAATAACAGAAACATAGCAGAGAAATAAATTCCATAGAATCAGAAAAAGCACCATTTTAAGTATGCGTCAGGGTGCGTCATGGAAAGCCCAGTCAAATAAAAAGGTCTTTGCCTGGTGCTGAGAAGACATCAGGTTTGGCATCAGCCACACCTCCCCTGGGGAAGGCGTTCCGCGTACACTGTGCCTCTCCCTCTAGTTATTGCCCATCTGACTTCACAAAGCGGAACGACTTGAAGGAATGTATCTGGTGATATCATCAGGTTTGGGCAGGCACACACGGAATATAGAAGACCTTTGGAGTCCTAAGCTTTCAAGAGCCAAAAAAGGCAATATATTCTGCACCCTTTAGCTCATTTCCACATTTGATCTCTGCTCCCTATGTGCAGCGTGCATGTGCTGCTCTCCTAGTTTATGACCCTTCATTCGCACTTTCAACCATGTTTCTCTTTCACTGTCCCATTACCTTGTCCCTGCAAACCCTTCTTTGGACATGTTGAATCTGCCTTCTTGAGGAGCATAAAAGAACAGCATGGACGTTGTAGAAGAACATTTTATGTTGTGGCTTTCTTTCAGTCCTCTAGTGGATTCTCTCCTCAGTTTACCAATGGATACCTTAATCTGAACACGGCGCCAGATGGCAATTTTGTGGATATTGATGAGTTCTGCTATATGTAAACACAATATCCAACCATAGTGTCTCGCTTTTTCATTTAGGGGGAGAAGCTTCTGGAAGACTAATATGGAAGAGCTGTGCAATCCTCAGCCTTTCCCTCCACATTATTCTACATAATCTAAGGACAAATAGCTACATAGGTGAGATGCAGAAGAAAGTTAACGGTGACCTAGCTCATTGGTGTTTTAATACAGGCTGCAGCTCTGTCTACAACATTCAGAGCAGATCCCCTGATTGCTTGCACCCATGCAAACGCAGGCATGCCAGGGGGTTAGTTTCAATGAGGAAACGTTTGCAGGTTTGACCTGGCTGGTTTTTACAAAATCAGCTGTGTGAAGGGAGTTGTACTTTCTTAGCAAAAAGAATTCTGGCCCTCTGCAAAATTCCAGAGTTTCTAGATTCATGCTGTCATTGGAAATGGTTTTAGGGAACACACAAATAGGTGAAAAAAGAATCTGCATGACCTCTCATTAAAAGCAAAAATGTCAAGCTACCTTTTTTATTTTAAACAAACCACAGGTTTCTATTAGTGCCTGAGCTACTGTCCATGGTATTATGAACTCAAATCTCATTTAAAACTGGAATTGTTTTGCATTGATGTTTATATGGCTCTCCCCCTTGTCAACTGGGGGAAAACTGAATATACTTGGTTTTAGTAGACAAGTTGAATCAAAATTAGCATGGGAAATAGAAGACATGAGATTCCTTTCAAAAATACTCAAACATACAGCCTGCTGATTGCTTTAAAATTTTAGCAATGTGCAGGGATTTAAACGGCCTAGTTGAGATGTGCAGTGGTCTTGAGTGTGTGTTTATCTATCTACTCTCTCTGTATCTCATACTTGCACACCACATGATTTAGTTGATTCCTGGATTACAAGGAATGGGATTTGATGGCCCTCATTGTCCCTTCCTTCCACCTCTACAATTCTATGATTCTATGTGAACCTGTTGCCTAAAATCTACCCAGGTTGTAAGTTCATCATCTCAGCCTCTGGTTTCTTTTTAAACTCTAGACTCATTGGGTAAGCATCAAAATTAAGCCCCACTTTTTTAAACATAGCCAGGATTGTATAATTCCCTTCCAGGGAAAACCTGCCAAGCCTCCTCATGGTGTGCTTTTAAGGGTGTTTTGAAAATGTTTATTCTTCTACCCCAGAAGCCTTTTAAGAATTGATTTCTGTGTCTGTTGTCTTTAAAGCTGAACTGTTTTATTGCTTTTTTATTGCTTCTATTTTATTCTTGACGTTAGGTTTCTTGTGGCAATTACCGTATTTTTCCATGAATAAGACTAGGCTTTTTCCTAAAAAATAATGTCCAAAATTTGGGAGCGTCTTATACATGGATAGATTTTTCCCCATTTTCTTAAATTGTGAGTCTTCAAAAATAGGGGGCATCTTATAGACGGAAAAATATGGCACTTATAAGCAGCCTGGTGATTTTTTGTTTTTGTAAAAAGCAGGGTAAAAATGAGAAAATACATCATTTTATTTTTAAATCGTAAACATCTTTTGAAATCCCCCACCCCTCATGCTTTGCTACATAGCATAAGGGGTTGCTGTTTGAGAACCAAAGGCCAAACTCATCTATGGCCAAGTTTGGTCGTTGCTCATGACAGCAGGTAGTACTGTACTCACATTTTCAGAAATGATGAGATTCGGCTGTCTCTTCAAAGCGTATCTTTCAAATACACATTGCAACAAATGCTTTGACGTGAATTAAGGTGACATTTGACATCCATCTTTCAATGTCTGGTGTAGCAATTAAATGTTACTTCAATTTAGAAAGCTTACTTTGGCAGCTAATATTCACTACTGGTATAACTAAATATGAGAGTCATGCATGAAGAGCCACTTTGCAAAGATCTTCAGAGATGAAGTTGGGTGGTTAAAAAGGAAGTAGAATGACACAAGGACAAGGACAAGTGTAAGCACTAACAATCTGAGTCAACATTAACAAGAAAAGGCTCCCTGAAGGGAAAAGGTCCCTTTCTCATGACTTCTCTGTTTATTGATTCAGATGAAAGAAGATAGATTCCACATTGAGTTTGTTTATTAATTAGAATGGTGTTCAGGGATTTGCAATTTAAGCATTCGCATGTTAAAAACCAGGAGAAGCAAACCTATTGTTACTGCCTCTTGTTTAGTCTACCTTTAATGCCTTGGAAGTTTACTATCAAGGGTTGGAGAGCAGGAGAAATACAAAAGGACTCTCTCTCTCTCTGTCCGCCCCCAATATCCTTTGTTCGCTTACATGGCAATACTTTAAAGTAGGTGTCTCTTCTACTTAGTGCTAATCAGCTATACAAATATTTTACAGCGTTCACTGGCTGGTTATATATTTGGAAAGCTTAGGTGCCTATTGTATTTTGGAAAGTCACGGCAAACCTGCTTATTATATTCTTACATAAGGCTGAAAAGAAAACTCGGCACAGCTTTTCACAATCCTTTTCATAAGTGTCAAAAACCATACTCTGGTTTCTCTTCAGATCGTATAAACATAAGTGTCAAAAACCATCTCCCTTTTCAACGTTTCTGGCCGAGCTGCTTGGACATTTTGCAATAGGCTGTTCCTATTTTCACTTTTCATAGGCAACGGTCACACAGTTATATCTTCCCTTGCATTGCGTGAGACTGGATTGGTGGAATCACCCAGGTGAATAGGGCCCCACCTGCACAATACAGTATTACACCACTTTAAATGGTCATGGTTTCACCCCAAAGAATCCTGGGAACTGTGGTTTGTTAAAGGTGCTGAGAGTTGTTAGGAGACCTGTAAACTTAAAGAGTCTTGCAAGATCAGGACAAAGGCCTATCGTTGTCCAGCATCCTGTACTTGTGGACAGCCCATAAATAGGACCCAAGTAAGCAGCACTCTCTCCTCTTGTGATTCCCAGCAATGGATATTTGAAGGCTTGCTGCCTCCAGCAATGGATGGAGAAAACAGCCATTGTGGCCAGCAGCCACTGATAGCCACCATCTTGGATGGCTTTCAAAAGGAGGGTGGGCATTTTCTTTCTCCATGTTTTCTACTAAGGAGTTAATCTAGAAGTTGAATAAAGTAGGCGCAAGGACACAGCCTTGTTTAACACCATGGTAGGATTTCCTTGGATAAATGGCTCTGTTGGTCACACCTAACCCGGACCCGAGTGTAATCGTATAAACTGGATGAGATGCAGTAGACGTCTGTCTATGTTTGAGGCGCTTAGTTTTTCCCAAAGCCTGTCTTGTGATATTAAATCGAAGGCAGATTTAAAGTCTATGAAAGCTGCGTAGAGAGATCCTCCTTTTCTTGAGGTATATTTTTCTGCAAGATGTTGGAGTACTAGGCCTTGGTCAAAAGTTGACCGGTTTGCCCTGAAATCAGTTCACTATTTTCCAAAAGGTGACTGAGTCTCTCCTTCGAGAGGCCTCTATTAAACATTGCCACTCTCCCCTTTGGGCCTAAGCTTTTTCTTTTTCTTTAAAAAGAGGATTAGACAAATTCATAGAGGGGAAGGCTATCACTGCCACTTCTGGGACAGAATTCCATAGTTTAACTATGCGCTGTGTAAAGAATTATTTTCTTGTGCCTGGCCTTAATCTTCCACTCTCTACATCCCTCCATTGGGAAAACTGTCGATTTATCCCTACTCTCTGCCTCCAGTTTCCTAGGCATTTACTGATTCACAAAAGCACCCGTGGCTTCTAAATTTATGCAGGAGTCCTTGGTGAGGGGCTTTTATCAAAAGCCTTTTTGAAAGCAAGAGCAAATTTTACTAGTAAAATAAAAATGGCTTGATTCAAGTTTTATGTCCCAGTTAGAAAGAAGTCAGCCAAGCCAAAAGGAACTGATCACAATTCTGTGAGCCCAAATTGGCTAGTTCACCTCAGCCCCTCCACCACACTAAGATTTTGGAATGGGGGAAATTTTATTGGTATACCACGAGAAGTGTGGCGGATCAATTGCTCAGAGAAAATCTCAGGCCAACCACATGTTGGAGATATTTGGCACTCTACTTCTGTGCGTGTGTCCACACGGAAAACGTCAGACACCATTTTTCTTTGCAATGAAACCTAAGGAACATGGCAACAGCTCACAATATGCCTACATACTGCGTTCTTTGCAAATATCTGAAACCGTACATTTCCATATGCCACCCATTCATTTGTTATAATAAAATCCATGTAGTTGAGCGTTTCCTTGCCTTGAACTGTTTCTCCATTTGACTATAGCAATACCACATACTGGTTTACCCTTTGTGTGTGTTTAAAAGGAGAGAGCAGATGTACTTGAGGCCCAAACCATAGATCACTGAAACTAATGGGAATAATAATTGGTTTCAGTTGGCTTTAGATCAGGGCCTTGGCTCTTCAGCCAGGCATTGTGCTCGCTCATCTAAAAGTTAGCTCCAAAAGAAACATATTTCAGTTTATGTATTAGCGTTTTATTAAGGCAGACAGGTGGATGAGTAACTACTGCCAACATTTTCCCCACAGAAAATAAAGCTTTAATGAATTGTTCTGTTGCAGGCCGTAGCACAAAGACAAATTGTTCCAAGACATGGTGGGGATCTAGAAGAGCAAGTCAGAATTAGACACTTGGGATAGTTTAAACAAGAAAAAGAAGAGGGATCTAGGGCAGAATCCAGGAAGTTAGTCACAACTCCATTCCGTTCACTGCATTTGTACTGTAGCTTTGAATCAGTAAAAACCCACGCTAGAGTAATGTCATGGCCTGAAATGCTGCAAATATTAAAGGGACATAAGTCCTTTTAGATTTTAATAGGGTTTAGGGCTACTTGCCCATTACTTTAGAAGACTGTTCAGTGTCGGAAGATCCAAGCAACATTAAGACTACAATATTTGCATCTACATAAAGCATTGCCTCTGGATTCTGGAGTTTTGCCCTACATGCTGCTTCTCTCAGAGATTAGATGCATTATTTTAGTCTGATCCTTCTTTTCCCACAGAACTTTAGAGACGCACAAAACTCCCAAGAGTTGACCTTCAAAAGTAATGTGAAAAGCAGTGCTTAGATACAGTTGACCGCAGAGCACAGCAGAATGGGTTAAAGGAGATGTGTTCACATACTGCAGTAGGCCGGGAAGCCGCATAACCTCTAATGAAACTCTTTTTCCTGTGTGCTGAGATAACCGGCTCCGTTTGGCCCCAACATGAGCTGAGACAGACAGGAAGTGGCAACAGAGAGAACCTTCAAGTTCATCATTCCCTGCCTCTGGAATGCCTTCCCTAAGGAGGTTTGATTAGCACCTACATTGCTCTCTTCCTTGCACCAATAGAAACCATTTTTAATTCTCCCAAGCTTTTTTTTTAACCCTCTTAGTTTCCATTGAAATCAATGACACTTAAGTCATGTCTCATTTATCCCACTGATTAAATGGGACCTCAGTGCAACTTACAGCAGAATCCCAGCCATGTCTACTACTACTACTACTACTACTACTAAATTTTATTTATATCCCACCCTCCCCAGCCAAAACCGGGCTCAGAGTGGCTAACATCAAATATATAACATATTACCATAAAATCAAGCAATCAATTAAAATATCAGAATCAAAGTGAAATCTAATCAAATGGCAACCCACAAATTAGGGATGGGGACCTTAAATGCTCACCAGGCCTAACTGTTTATACTGATCTTATATGAGCCTGTGAAAAAAGTTGGGGAGTCACTTTCATGCAAGTTCTTATAAGGAGAGGGGGGGAGTCAGACTGGACTCCGGTCAAAGGCCTGGCCGTGGAACAGCTCCGTCTTGCAGGCCCTGCAGAAAGATGTCAGATCCCACAGGGCCCTGGTCTCTTGTGACAGAGCATTCTGCTCAAGGCCAGTCTAATCTCCTTGAGGCCCAGGACCTCCAAGATGTTGTTATTTGCAGACCGTGGGGCATACCAGGAGAGGCAGTCCCGTAGGTACAAGGGTCCTAGGCCTTATAGGGCTTTAAAGGTTTTTTTAAAAAACAAACAACAACTCAGAAGTAAACCCTGTGGAATTTAATGAGGCATATTTCCAGGTGTAAGGACCCTTATCCTGGATCAAGCAAGTTGTGTTTTATTGTTATCTAAGCAGCAGCATATATTTGTTTGTTGCATCCTGGTTTCATCCATTCAACATCTGTTGGCAACTGGTCCCTAGTGCTTTGCATCCCTCGAGACGAACTACCTCAACTTG
Organism: Podarcis muralis; assembly: GCF_964188315.1. Classification (NCBI taxonomy): domain Eukaryota; kingdom Metazoa; phylum Chordata; class Lepidosauria; order Squamata; family Lacertidae; genus Podarcis; species Podarcis muralis. Next base: position 20,170,226 of record NC_135666.1, on the reverse strand, counting down.
ATTCCCGTGACTTGATACACTCAACTTGATACACAGTGACTGTAGGAGTCAACCCCATCCCTCACTAAGGGGTAGTCGTCCCCGGCCAAAAAAGTAAGTTTTCTACTTCTGTAAACGTTGGCGTACCCATCTCCTCAACTGTTTGGGCTACGTAAGGAACCACGCTGAGAACTGAGTTCACTGTTCGCATGTAGGATTTCACAAATCCCTTCTACATTTTCCTCCCCTAAGGGAATTAAAAGAACAGAGTTTTTATACTACACTTGCTTTCACTGCTTTAAGTGGAAGAACTCGTACTGCTCCAATGAACAACTGTGCGAAAAGAGCATGGCGTTTTCACTGATGATGTCAACACCCTCGAATAATGTTCACAGGAAGGCCCAGCTAGCCCCATCACTATTTGCATTTCACCACTGAGTGAGCGCATGACTTTGGAGGGGAAGTTTTTGTGCTGGCTGACTACTCTGGGATTTTTTAAAAAACTACTGCCAATACTGGGGTTTGCAGGCTGCTGCTTTTGTGTAATTTTATTCTTGACTTTTTATGATGTTTTTGATGTTTTTATGGCTATGTGCTGCCGTTAGCTACATTGACATTTCTTGTTAAAGTGGGATATAAACGTTTAAAATAAATAAAGCTACAGTGAAAAAGCTTTGAGGCAGGATATAAATATATTAAGGAGCAACTGAACATCTAAAAATGTTCTCTGTACAAACAGGACCTTTGCAAATTGTTCGGTCACAAAATACCATCCTGCTCATGCAATCAAGTCTACAAAGAGTTCATGACCTGCCACTGAAAGTATTTTTTCTGGACGGAGGTTTCCTGGCCCACTAGCTCTGGGCATCCTGCCTCTCAGCAGTCACTGATTAGCACCAACTTCCTCGTTTTGGTTTCCGTTTTTGTGAAGGGTCTCCATCCTTCCCTTAGGTTTTTGTTATGCTCAACAAGCAGCGACTTCCACAAGGTTGCAAGATTTGGTGGGACTACCATCATACCACTTCTTAGGGAGAAATCTATTTCAGAAAAGATACTGAGAACTTTCAGCAGCGGATTCTGCAAGTTACATTAGGTTTTTAACTAAAACATAATGTGGCAAGCAGATTTTTACTGGGAGAGTAAAAATCTTCCCATTGAGACATTCCTCCTCTTAGGTTCTCTTTTATAGAGATTTTGTACTTGAAGACAGGTAGTGAATAAGAACCATGTCTTCTGGTATGGTCATTTTTATAATTGTCAGAGAAAAGGTCCTAAACTAGCAGAAGAAAACAAAAGAGGGAAGACTTCTCAACTCTCTCTCTCTTGTACTGTAGTTATAAATGCCAAACACATTTTGGATTTTTTTTCTTTATGAGGGACAATTCTTTTCACATGAACTCTGCACACTCTCACACACAAACACAGAATTCAGGTTTCCTCCTTGGACAAATGCAAGCTATAACAGAAACTAAGACTGAGCCACAGGTTTACCAATGTGAACTTTCTGAATTTGGAACGGCGTCAGGTCAGAGGCTGAAAGGATGTCCTCACTTCCTTTTTCTTCATTCCTGTCAGAAATGCCATTTTAATTTCCCATCATGGTGCCCACTCTGACTCTCCATAATTCCCCTCGGAATAATCTATATGATGATGACACAATGCAATTTTCAGTGCGGCGATGGAAAATTGAAATAGTAACTGACAAGATCTCTGTCACATCAGCTTAAAAAACAACAACAACACCCCTTCCATTCCTGAAAATTGTCATTCCCCCTCAGCTTTTTTTTAACCACCTGTGACTAGGGAAACAAAACCCTAATAACAAGCATTATCTGCCCAAGGAAAACTCTGGGTGGCACAGGAATAACAGTGGCTTCGATCCTACCTACATTCTAACAATAATATTACTGGGCATTCCAGTAATAATCCCTAGGTGTTTAATTAGTGCAATCACATTAATAGTAGAAAACTGTTGGGGCAGAAGGACAAGTAAAAAGCTTCATTTTTCAGGATTGTGATTTGGACCCAAACTGGACTGGGCACCATCCAAAACACTTTACATTAAATCTGACTGTTCTCTGAAACCCCCAAATGGGATCTGATCTGAACCAAACCTTCTGGCTGCTACACACTCCTAATTGATAGGAAAGGAGCTGCTCTGGTTTTGTAGGAAATAAATTAGCTAAGGAAGGTCATGGTACAGCCAGTTTTTCCACAGGTGACACAAGGCAATTGCCTATAGTAGGGACACTTCCTTTCTCCCCCCCCCCCCCCATAGCTGTCAACTTACAGATTTGAAAATAAGGGACCAGCAGCCTCGAAAATAAGGGATCAGCAGCCAAAATAAGGGATCAACAATTACTTTGATAAAATACAATTTTGTTGCGTGCAAATGGCTTTAGATACCTATTAGGTCCATAAATTACCATATAGCATATATTCAACACAAAAAAACAGCAACAATTTGTTGTTGACAAAGGATAGCTGGACATAGAAAGGGCCCCATTACCTTCAGCAGCTTATTTAAGGGACATCATCAATAAGGGACAGCAGCGGCAATAAGGGACAGTCCCGCCAAATAAGGGACGCTTGACAGCTATGCTCCCCCCCACACTGCTAAGCATACACTGTCATACACACCCCTTTCAAGTTGACTGGGCACATTCTCTTTCCACAGTGCAATCTGCCTCACAGCTATTTGGTGATGGCCGGCACTGTCCTCAGGCATGACTTGAGCCACAGTCACAAGTGCGGAGAGGCAACCCTGGAAGCTCCCCAGCACAGGGCTGGCTGCCTGACAAACAGTTGGGAAGCAGCATAGCAGAAGCAGGTGGCGTGTGCGCCAGAGGATACGACCCTTGTCGAGCTTGACAAGGGTGGGTGACAGCAATGCCAGTCATGTGCCAGGGAGGAAACAGGGGTGGCATTTTAATTGTTACTCAGTGTGCCAAAATGTTGAAGGACTGGCCAGGAATAGAGCACAGAATGTATAAAATTACTGTTGAGAAATGTAAGAGGACACGATTTGGAAAACAGAATCAAATAAGCTCATTTGACTACTGCGGGGTACGGAGAAGGTCTTATCCTACATCATCACATAATGCGCCACTCCCAGAGATGGAACAATGAGAAGGCCCTCCCCAAAATCTAAGGTCATTGACAGGCTGGTACACAGAAAGGCGCTCCTTTAGATATTTGGATGCTAAGTTGTGTATGTCAACATCACCGTCAACATTTAGCCTACATAGCAGCCAATGGTGATATTTTAGAATCCTGTATAGGTGTCACATGATTCCAGCTAGCTGGAATCATGTGACTAGTTGACGTTCTGGCCGCTGCATTCTGCTCTAATAATTGTAGCATCTGGATAGTCTGCAAGGGCAACTCCATGCAAAGTGAACTACAAGAATCCAGCTGGAAGTAGCTCCTGGCTACTTGAAAGGAAGATTTTTCTTTCATTGGCAACTTAGAAATGCCTAACTTTTCATAGGATGACAGCCTTAGCTGGACACAAGGTATATGTGTGAGTAGAGGTGGGGGCAGCATATATTGCTAAGAAGCACTTCGTAATTTTTATTTATCACATTTCTACAGCTCCCTTCTCCCTGAAAGTTCTCAAAATGGTATACATCTAATCCAATGAAATTTATTCTATGTAAAATTAGACCATAAACTTAATAATAATAATAATAATAATCAAGCAGTATATACATCTGTGAAGCAGACACATAACTTATAGGCTCAGCTATGCCCAATGAATGTAATTTAAAAGAGTAAGAAAAAAAGATGAATGCCGGAAGGCTACAAGACAGGGACCAAGTGTATCTTCAGTGTCAGTTCCGCATTTGGGGCACCACAACAGTGAAGGACCTGTCTTGTGCCTGCACATTCTGAAGCACAGCTGTACATGGGACCAGATCTTAAAGCCTGGGTAGGCAGAGCTTCAGAGAAGTGTTCCATCAAGTATTAAGTCTTGAGCCATTAAAGGTTTTATATTCCAATGTTAATATCTTGAAGCTGGACCTAGAAGCTAGTTGGCAGCCAGCGTATGCCATCAAAATGCAGAGCATTTTGAAATTTAAAACAAGAAATGAGAGGACATAACAGATGAACGGCATCCCCGACATGTGCTTGCAATAAAAACATGAACATGAAAGAAAGAATAAATGAAACCCTATTTGGTGAAATAATTAAAGAAGTCTTGTTAAGATTTAGAGTACTGAGTGAGCCAGCTGTATAGAGACTGTAACTAAGAGAACTGCTCCAAATGAAAGCCAAATGAGCAATGGCATAATATTTTGAGAAAGCAAATAGCAAGGATTGCTGTGTGTAAAAGAGTGAAGCCAGAAACAGCGCATGCATTTCAGAAGGCAACAAAAACAACCATATGGAAAGGGGGGGGCAATATTCTTGACGCCTTAGTGTTTAATAACAAGGTAATGGCAATCACAGCAAACAAAGAACAAATAAAACATTTGTTACTCGTCAGGAAACCCGTTTGTTTGCAACCTGATGTGAAATCTGAAATAAAATAATTTCTCTTTGGCATATTACATAACTTGCTGCTACCATATTTGACAAGAGACTACTCACACTGAAGTATGGGGCATTATGGGAATTAGTTTCTGTGGCACTGTGAAGAATGAACCCAAGAGTTTTTGAAACAAGGCAGTAATTACAACACGCTGCGATGCGCTGAAGGGTAGTCATTTTAAAAGTGTTGTACGTTTTCCTAGGAAAAGAGCTATTTAAGAGGACTGCAAAGTTGGGGAGGGTTACAATAAGGATCTGACTGACAGATAGACCAGGCAGTAACACCCTTAAAGCTAGGGTAGGGAAGATCTTTCTGCCTAAGGGCCATAGTCCCTTGTGGATATGCTTTGGAGGTACTGCTTACCTGTGGCTGATGGGAACAGAGGCTAAATTGGGCAATGGAGGCAACTCCTACCTTTTCATAGCAGGCTACATTCCAACCACACGTACACAAACAAGGCTTCTATAGCAGCACGTATACATCTCTCTATCCAAGCAAGCAAGAGGCATTAGCATAGCTCAAGGACACAATCCAGCCAAGGAAAAATCATAGAATCATGGAGTTAGAAGGGACTCTTAAGGATCATCTAGCCCAACCCCCCACAATGCAGGAATATGCAGCTGTCCCATACGGGGATGGAACCTGCAACTTTGGCATTATCAGCACCATGCGCTAACCAATTGAGCTATCCACAAGGAAGCAATGTAGGCCAGGGCTGGTGGGGGTTTGGCCTGGGGAGAGCCAAGTATCAGATAGAGAGGACCAGAGGACTGGATTCTGCCCCTGGACCTGAGGTTCCCGACCTCTGCATCCAACCATCCATCTGGGTGACAAAAGCTGCTCGAGTTTATCCAGCTTCCAGCCAGCAAATAGGTTCGGCAATATATTTGGTGCATCTAAATGAGTGCGTTTCCAGTTGCGTGGGGAAATGTAAATGTCATTCACACTCTGATGCTGATCTGCATGGATAGGTTTATTGATATCATTAGAGCACAGAGCACAATGGCTAGACATGCTAGGCAAAAAAGGCAGCAACATGAATGGGAAGCTTTTAACACAGTGGAGATGGTGTAAGGAAATAACACAGGGATTGTTGAAGGGTAGTGGAAATATAGGGAAGGGGGGGAATGACTAGATGAAAAGATGCCACCATTTAATTGCACGTTCCAAACACAGGCACAGCTAGGGAAGAGGCCCCGATCTCTCTGGCCACCTGACGGCTAACAGTGGCATCCTTAGCCCCTCCGAGAAAGGCCAGGTTAAAGCCAATGGCATAGTCCTTTCCCACTCACCACCAAGGCTTGGGATATTAAAAAAGCACAGCGAATTATTTACTTATAGCACCATCTATGTACATGGCACTTTACAAAGAACAAGAATGACAGGGCCCTGCCCCAAGGAGCTTACAATATAGACACAGGGAAGCAACAGAGAATTGGGGGGGGGGGGAGAGATTGAGGCATGGATAAGCAAGAGAGAGACGCGATTCCTTCAATTACATATACTCTGGCTTAGTTAAATTAGGATTGGCGAGATGTGGCAGTTTCCCCAGAGAACTTGAGTTTTGAGGTGCGATTTAAAAGGGATTAAGGTGGTCATGCAACAAGCCGTTCTGTGCATAAGGGGCAGGAAGGGAAAATGGATGAAGTCATTTCAGGGAGCAGGAAATCTTTAGGCATTGGTGGGTGGTAGAGCCTGATGAGGAAAACTCACAGGAAGGAACCTGTTGGGAAATAAGTACAGAGAGATAAGGAGGGGCAAGGCCACGAGGTTTTTGAAGGGGGTGGCAAGAAGCTTGTGCAAGATCTGTGTGTGTACAGGAAGTCAGGGAAGGGGTTGAAGGAAGTCACACGGTCAGAGTGATGAGAGGTGAGTAATTTTGGCAGCAAAGTGCAGGGTGGATGTACGTGGACAAAGGTGAGACAACAAAAGTTTGGAGAGAAGACTGCAGTAGTTAAGGTGAGGTACGACCAAGGACAGAGAAGAAAGGCGAATTCCTGTAATGTTATAAAGGGGGAAAGTGGCCGGATTTAGCAATGGATGGTTATCTCACATTCTGACAAATTCAAAGCTGTATTTGGAAATTATTTTTATCTGAAAACTTGTAAATATTTTCGCAACTCAGTTGTAAACACTTTTCCTTATAGAGTTTATGCTTTAAAGAAAAAAACAGGTATTGACAGCCGTTATCGTGCAGGCTGAGCAATTCTATGGGTTTATTTATGAGTCGTGTTTGTGTGTGTGTGTGTGTGTGTGTGTGTGTGTGTGTGTGTGTGTGTGTGAGAGAGAGAGAGAGAGAGAGAGAGAGAGAGAGAGAGAGAGAGATCATCTGGCAGAGCACTGCAGTTGCACAGGAAAAGCAGCTTTCATTTCTTCTTTCATGGGCTGCAAAGGGAAGGAATTAACTATGCCAGTCCCAGGGCTGACAAGAAAGAACCTGGGATGCTGCCTTATACCAAGTCAGTTTTTTTGCCTACCTGGCTCAATATTGACTGGGAGTAACTTTCTAGTTTCAGGCAGCAGACATTACCAGCCCATATTAGAGACACTGGAGATTGAACCAGGAACATTCTGTATACAAATCAATGAGCTGTGACCCTTCATCAAACCTTATACAATTTTAGGCTGTTTTTCAGGTGTAATGGGGAAAGCAGCAGCTTTGGACCTTGCAGATCCTGATGCGCCCCTCCATGCCTCTAGCTGGCCCTCAGGATTTTTTTAAATTTGCTTTTTTATTTAATCATATCATCAATGCACACTGTGTTACAGTCATGTACAAGGTAAGAAGGAAGAAAAAAAGCAAAACTTAACTTAAAATAAAACAGAAACTTATTTCTCCAATTTAATTGACTCTTATAAACCTTGATTTCAACTCCCGTTCCATTCTTTTCCTGGTTTCCTATATCTTTTCAAACTGTGTTTTCTTACTCTACTAAATTATTTTTATTACCATACTGTCCCATTTTGTCCCGTCTACTGTTGAGCATTTTTTCAATGTTACACTTATTTTCTTGTTATAGTATTTTTCCACAAAATCTGAATATAATGCCCAGCCCTCTTTGTTTGTTTTTTATTGTCTTTATTTCTTAATCTGTTTGTCATGCTGGCAAGTTCTATATAATCTATTATTTTAAGGTGCCATTCTTCTCGTGATCTTACTGCATCTGTTCTCCACTTTTCTGCTCCCAAAGTTCAGGCAGATGTGGTCACATACAACCATAACGTAGTGTGTTTTTTTTTTGGTATTTCTGTTGTCATTATTCCCGGAAGGAAAGCTTCTGGGTTTTTAGGAAATGTTCTTTTTAAACATTTTCTTAAGTTCATTTTAAATCATCTCCCAGAATTCTTTTATTAATCTGCAAGACCACCATGAATGATAAAATATTCCAGTTGTTTCTTTACATTTCCAACATAAGTCATGTTTAGATCTAAACATTTTAGCCAGTTTATTTGGAGGCAAGTACCACCTGTGGATCATTTTTAAACAGTTCTTGTTTAGTGTGTAACTAGCGGTGACGCAGGTGGCGCTGTGGGTAAAAGCCTCAGCGCCTAGGGCTTGCCGATCGAAAGGTCGGCGGTTCGAATCCCCGCGGCGGGGTGCGCTCCCGTTGTTCGGTCCCAGCGCCTGCCAACCTAGCAGTTCGAAAGCACTCCCGGGTGCAAGTAGATAAATAGGGACCGCTTACTAGCGGGAAGGTAAACGGCGTTTCCGTGTGCGGCTCTGGCTCGCCAGATGCAGCTTGTCACGCTGGCCACATGACCCGGAAGTGTCTCCGGACAGCGCTGGCCCCCGGCCTCTAGAGTGAGATGGGCGCACAACCCTAGAGTCTGTCGGGCAGGGGTACCTTTACCTTTACCTTTAGCGGTGAATTTTAAATTTGTTTTCCACAAATGTTCCCACAGGTTTAAATCAATATTATGACCCACAGCCTGTGCCCATTTGATTATAGATGATTTTACAAATTCTTCTTTCATTTCCCAATCAAGTAACACCCTATACATTTTAGATAAATTTTTAGCTCTGGATCTTAGGTTTCTTCCCCCCAAATTGTGATAGTTTTTCTGCAAATTCCAATTGCTTGTTGTTGTTTAGTTGTGTCTGACTCTTCATGACCCAATGGACCATAGCACGCTCCAATTGCTTATCTACCTTAAATTTTGAATTGATTTGATATCCAATACAAATTCTTTGATCTCTTCCATTTTCCTCATTTTGGGCTCTTCTTCTGAAAAATCTAACAATTCAATATAGGTACCCGTGTTATCACTCATATTATTATTTTTTCCTTGTCTCAGCTTCTATTGGGGAGAACAACCTTGGTGTTTTGTTTTCTAGTAGGCTTTTGTATTTTTCCCATACCCTAATTAAGTTTTCTCTAATGACATGACTGGTGAAGCTTTTACATATTCCCACTTTACCATACCAGATACAGGCATGCCAGCCGTGTTTGACATCATGACCCTCCAAATCTAGCAATTGTGTATTTTCTAGCAATATCCAGTCTTTTATCCAACACAGGCAGGCAGCTTCAAAATACGATTCCAAATCTGGGAGTGAAAAACCTGCTCTGTCTTTTATATCAATAAGAATCTTATTTTTTATCCCAGGCTGTCTTCTTCAACCTGTTGGATGGAGAATGAAAAAAGAGGTATATTTGTATGTAGAAACTTCTGACTCTTGCCTATCCAGGACAGTGGAAAAAGTTCAGCATAGAATCGTGGAGTTGGAAGGGACCCTGAGGATCATCTAGTCCAACCCCCTGCAATGCAGGAATATGCATTTGTCCCATACAGTGATCAAACCTGCAACCTTGGCATTATCAGCACCACGCTCTACCCAACTGAGCTATCCAGGCTCAGCAAAATGAAAAATTCCAGGTACACAGAGGTGAAAGGAAAATTGACCAAAACAGTTTCTTTCCCACCTGCTCTCACAGGTGAGTGGTTTGGGTAGTTTCACAGTTGGGGTAGGAGCAATACATGTGTGTGTGAAAACTTGTAGACCCTGCTCTTACATGAACATTACACTGGTCTCCCAATTACTGATCAGGTCTGTGCCTGATGAGCTTTAAAATAAATGCTTTCCAATCCATATATGGTAAACTGCATGGGACAAAAAATGTGTCTTCCTTAAAATGACAGAAGAGACAACACCTGGACAAAAGGTTTAGCCGGATGCATCCTTGCAGTAAATTTTTGTCATTTTGCTTCTGAATCCCTGGAGCAAGGGAGGAAAACTGCACCCTTGTACTTTTGTTTTTTCCTTACTGAAAACCTGGAGGGCCAGATTAGGAAAAAGTCTAAATGCCGCTAGTGCAAAGGGTGACTCCACAATTTTCAAGCCTCACGTAATGCTCCCAGGTTAACTTTGCCAGAGCATATTCCTGTCTGTGGAATGTTCTGTGACACTCTGGCACACACCCTGCAACAAAAGCCATTTATTAGTGACTACCATCGACTGTGAAGAATAATTTGCTGCCTTGATTAAAGCCAAAATCTTTTGTTTTACTTGCGCTGCAAAGAACCGAATTATCTCACTTTGATTATTTGCCTAGATAATGGTTATGCATAGCTTGTTAATGGATTATTTCAGAGCCGTGGCTTCAACTATCAGTATTAACTTTACCATTTTAAGGAATTGCTATTGCTGAGCATGAACAGGATATCTGTGTTCCGATGCAGTGCTGTTTTGGGTAGCAAGTACTTTTACAACTTCAGTGGCTCTTTCCAAAATATGTTGCCAGTGCTGCATCTCAGATGAGATTACGTCTGTGCTTCTGCTATCAAGGCTTACATTTGTCTTATCAAGCACTTTCAAGATTCCAGATTATATGGTACCTCTTGTCGTTGAGTTGCCCATGCAAGCTGATTTTTTGCTCCAGATGAACCAAATTCTGTAGATAATTAAAAAAATTAAAAGAATATGCAAAAGCAACCAGAACTGTACATTTGTATTATTATTTGTATTATGATAATCATGTAAGTTTTGTTTTCATTCCCTTTCCTAATGATTGCCAAAATAAAATCCTCATTTTTCACAACTGTTTCACACTAGTCAATGTCTTCACTGAGCTATTCACCATGACCCCAAGATAACTTTCCTGGATCATTCACTGCCAGATCAGACCCCATCACTATATAATGTGAATTTCTTTTTTGCTCCAATATGCATCACTTTACACATGTGTACATTGAAGCACATTTGGAATTTTATTGCTCATTCACCCAGTTTGGAGAGATTATTTTGCAGGTCTTCAGAATCCTTTTGTTCTTCCCTTTTTCTTTCTTTTTAGCCCCCTGAATTATATGATGTCATCAGAAAACTTGGCTACTCTATTTCTGAACAAGTTAAAAAGCACCAGTTCCAATACATGTCCTTGAGTAGTGATGGGTGATTCTGCCAATTCTGGTTTTTCTCAATTTCTCATTTTTCCAATCAGGTTCAGTTCTCCACATTTCAGTTCGCAAGCATTTTGTTGGGGTTTTTTTTAAAAAAAAAAACCATGAAAATTTATCAGCAATTTAGTGCAAATTAATCCAAATATACACATTTCTCTATGTAGTTTCCCCTAACATACGCATTTTTGCAGAGCAGTTTCCCTTAATATAATGTATTTTTATGTTTATCATCACTTACGCATTTTTATACAGACTGCCCCAAACCTTCTATCAATGTAAAGGTAAAGGTAAAGGTAAAGGGACCCCTTACCATTAGGTCCAGTCGTGGCCGACTCTGGGGTTGTGGCGCTCATCTTGCTTTATTGGCCGAGGGAGCTGACGTACAGCTGGTCATGTGGCCAGCATGACTAAGCCGCTTCTGGTAAACCAGAGCAGCACACGGAAACGCTGTTTCCCTTCCCACCGGAGCGGTACCTATTTATCTACTTGCACTTTGACGTGATTTCAAACTGCTAGGCTGGCAGGAGCAGGGACTGAGCAATGGGAGCTCACCCCGTTGCGGGGATTCAAACCGCCGACCTTCTGATTGGCAAGTCCTAGGCTCTGTGGTTTAACCCACAGCGCCACCCGCATCCCTCCATCAATGTGGTTGGCTTTAAAAGAAGATTAGATAAATTCATGGAGGACATGGTTGCCAGGGGCTGCTACCCACGATGGCTGTGCTCAGCCTCCACATTTGACACCGGAGGCAAACCACATCATGGCCTCCCCTGCCAGGGAAGAAGAGGTGAGTGAAGATCCACATCAGGAACAAGGAGGGAGAATAAAGATCTACATCAGGATCTGTTGTTTTGGTGGTTGCTGCCGCCTGAGGCGCTCGCCTCCCCTTGCCTCATGCCCCTGGGAGGCAGTATCCTTCTGAATACCAGTTGCTGGAAATCACAGAAATGCTCTTGTGCTCGGGTGCTGCTTGATGCTTGGCATCTACCTTCTAGCCTTTTTAAAAAGTCCCGCAAGGTAATAATTATGCAAATCATCCTATGGTAACACCTAGGCTTAAGTACATGACAAGTAAATCCCTGCCAGTAATCTAGGGAGGAGGCGGAGGTAGCAATTAGACAAGCAGGTGAAACTGTATTGTAGAACTGGAGGAGGAACGGCGCTCTAATGCACAGCTTTCTAAGCAGTACAACTCCTCTGTTATAATCCACCTGAGGAACTGAACCTCATTCTCCTGTAGCCCAGTTCAATGCAGGCTTACTCAGAAATAAGTCTTCTTTTTTTCTTCAATGGGACAATTCACTTCAGCTCATAAGTATGTGTTCAACTGCAGCAATCTGTTTAAGACACTTGTTATTCTAGATCAGAAGTCCAATGCTTGGTTTCCCGCAGCAATCAGGCATGAAGGCAACAACCAGTCCCTTCATCTCATGTTCAACTCCAAGGGGCTTCAAATCATGTGTGATAAAGTTGTCCTATTGTGAATGCTTGTTGGGTCAGAAGCCTTCAGCAGATGTCAGCAGTTGTCGAGCAGTTAATAACCTGGGACCTGGGATGGTGCAGCTTTTCATTTTTCTGGAAGCTGTGTGTAGACTATTTTGTAGAAATCAAATCAGATTATTATTTTTTTTGCTGGTAGCAGCCAATTTAAAGATTACACATCATTAGTGTTATGCCAAGCTGAAAGGGTTGCGAGTTGTCATGGGGGACCAATAACAGCCCCTACCCACCAAAAAACTCTTTGAGAAGAACTTGTTACCAAGGTATCTTTGTCATTTTGTGTGAGGTTGTGTGATGCACACGTGGCTTGGAGTCGTCTCTTCCTCATGGACAGTGTGCACATTGAACAAGCATCTAGTATTTTGTTTTCTCTTTTGGCATTGTTTGTATGAAGAGCATTTGTATGCTTCTGATGAAAGATTAATTACAAAAAAGTACACTGCGTAGACAGGTGCATGTTGCATATTTCCCAACATTAATGCTACTCTCATATTCAACTCAGGATTCTGTATTCCACTGATGACTGGGTGTGAGATGGCACAGGCTGCACTGTGAGGTGGAAAGGAAGCATGCAGAACAGCCCCTCATAACTATCATCATACAGTGGTACCTCGGGATGCGAATGGGATCCATTCCGGAGCCCCGTTCGCATCCTGAAGTGAATGTAACAAGCAACGGCGCGTGCGTGGGTCACGTTTTGCCGCTTCCGTGTATGCGCGTGACATCATTTTGAGCGTCTGCGCACGTGCGAGCGGCGAAACACGGAAGTAACGCGCTCCGTTACTTCCGGGTTGCCGCGGAGCGCAACTCAAACACGCTCAACCCAAAGCACATTCAACCCAAGGTATGCCTGTAATGCACTTTTTAAACATACTGCAATTGTTTCTTATTTTTTGCATTTAACTGTTCTGTAATACAAGGCTGGCTTAAGGGTGGTATATAAATATTTTAAATATATAAAGAAATTATTCAAAACCATAGGCTAAGGCCATTTTGCAACCTGTGCCTATGCATGCTTACTCAGAAGTAAGCTGCACTTACATCAATGGGACTTGCTCCCAAATAAATGGGCATAGGACATTTGGAGATGTCCACCCAGTATTTGAAGATACTTGACCAGTCATGTTAGGAGGCAATCATCTGATGGGTCAACTGAGCACTATTGCAATTCATGGTTATTTTCCTGTTCATTGTCAACTAATTGTACCAAATCTCAAGTCAGGTTGGCCATTCAGAACCCGTGATGTTCCCATGTGTCTGCTTTCTCCTTCCTTTTCACCAAAGCAGCTCTGGTTCCTCCTCACTTCCACTAACATTTTTTTAAGGGGAAGAGCCTTTTCAGTGGTGGCTCCTTGCATGCACAAGTTCCTCTCTTCTACTGAACTGCATCTGGCTCCAGTTTAGGTAGCTGGCAAAGAAACACATTTTTTCTGCGGGTATTTGGAAGAGAGACCTGATCAGATGAGAGGGTGTCAGACTAGGACCTAGGAGACCAAGATTCAAATTCCCACTCAGCCATGAAGGTCACTGGGTGACCTCGGGCCAGTCACAGCCTCTCAGCCTAACCCACCTTAGAAGGCTGTTGTGGTAATTAAATGAGAGGATGAACTACATACACCACCTTCAGCACTTTGGAGAAAAAAGGTGGGCTTTACAAATGCAATCAATCAATCAATCGGCTACTATTGCAGCTCTTAATAAATGGCCATTCCGTGCATTTTTATGAGTTGTGAATTTTAAAGAATGCATTATTTTATAACCTTCTGTATTCTTTTCATCTTACTTCTCACTTTGTTGTAAATCGCCTTGTTGTCACTTTTCCCCCCAGAAGGGGCGGGCATGATGAATCGTCTAAAACTCTAAATAAATAAGTAAATAATCTACATTCAGCGAGCTAACAGTTCAAACAGAAGCCCTGGGAAGGCGTGTGCCGACAGTAAAGCCGACGGTGCGTGTCCCCACAATTCAGCAACCCACCAGCAAGTGTACACATGGACGAGCTGCATATCCCCCACTCCCGAACTTAAAGATGCTTTACCAAGCTCTACCGGTAAAGCCAGGACACAACAACTTATCACACACATACACGAAAACTTCACACGCACAAAAACACCGTGTAAACAACAAATCCACACTTCACCTCCCTCGTCTCTATCTCTCTGCAAGCCTTTTCGTTACTTCCCTTTAGTTCGTTCTGGGCTGATACGGATGCGCGTGTGCTTGTGTCGTGTACTGATATAAAGCGACAACAATTTGCAATCCGTGATAATGAGGATAATAATAATAATAACAACAGCGCGGCTAGCGGCGCCTCCTCGCCCGGCTCCAGCACTAGGGGCTCGCGCGCGCTCGCCCGGCTCCATTGCGCCGGAGGGCACCGCTCTCGCTCTCTATCCGTGTCGTCCTCTGGGCCCTCCCCTTAGACACCCCACATCCAGAGGCACTTTCCCTCTCTCTCTCACCCCAAATCCTCCTCCTCCCTCTCGCGATCCCATTCCCCGGCCCTCCTCCTGGCGCCCCCTCCGCGCCCCGTGCGCCACACACGGGTACCTGCGTCGCGCCCAAGCGGGGCGAAGAAGAAACTTTTCCCTCCTGCCGGTTCAAACGTGCTGCCGTAAAGCGGCCGTCTCCCCTGGCAACAAGGTTCCGGCGGCCGAGCACTAGGTGTAGGAAGGTGATGTAAAAAAGTAAAAAAAAAAAAAAAGGACATATACACACACGCGCGCACACACATACACAGACACACACATACACCCAACCACCCAGTGTCGTAAACCAGGTCCGGGCGGGGGTTGGGGGGGGGAGAGCGGCGAGGGGGAGGGGGGAAGGGAGGGGGGAGGAGGTGACTGGAGCATTTAGACACAAGCGAGAGGATCATGGCGGATGGCCCCAGGTGTAAGCGCAGGAAGCAGGCGAACCCGAGGCGCAATAACGGTCAGTCAGCTCCGCCGGGCAACGGCCCGCGCCGCGCCGGGGACGCTCAGGGGGGACCGGGCCGGGGGTCGGGCGGAGTAAAACGGGGGGGGGGGGAGGAAGAAGAAGAAGAAAGAAGACAGACAGAAGCAGATCCGAGAAGTAGAAAGTAATTTCCCGGGCGCTCCTCGCCGGGAGCCCGGCTCGCCCTGCACCGTTAGATCCGCTACCTGCCTGCCTGCCTCCCTCCCCGCCTCGCGCTCTCCCTCCCCGCCGCCGGGCTGCCTCCTTCTCCGCCTAGCGGTGCCTCCTCCACTCGAGTCTCCTTCGCCGGCGAGGATCAGCCCTGCCCGGGGACCGTTACACGCCGCCCGCTGCCTCCTCTTTCTCTTCCCCCGTGTCCCACCCTTCATTTTGCCCGGCCGCCGCCCGTCCCCGGCTTCTTTCCCTCAGGAGCGAGAGGGCGAAGCGGAGCCGGGGGGGGGCGTCTTTCTTTCTTATTTTCGTAGTCACTCCGGTCCCTTCTCTTTGGGGGGGGGGGGGAGAGAGAGGAAGGCCGCGCCTTCGACCTTATAACGGGCCCCCCCTCACCTCAACTTGGAAACTTATTACCTGAGCTGAGGCGGGTCTCGCCGGCCTCCGAGGAGAAGGGGCGCCCCCTCCGACTCCGCTCCCCAAACTTTTTGTTTCGGGGGGGGGGGGCTTTGCTATTGCGGAGGGAGGGGGGTCACTTCCCCCCTCTCTCTCCTCCCCTCGCGCTGGGGAAAGTCCCCGAGGGAAGCGCGGCGCTTTCCCCCCCGCAGCCTCCCACCTCCAGTCTTCGCGATCCCCCCATAGTTTGTTGTTGTTGTTTTGGGATGGTGGGGGGTGGATGGTGCGCTAAGGCTCATACTTTGGAGGTGGGGGGGGGGAGGAGAGAGATCCAGAGGAAACTGCGTGTAACTCCCGAACTACCTGCATGCCAGACACGCAACAAAAACGTCGAGGGCAGGATGACTGTAATGGGGACTTCGTTCTCTGGCGTGTGGCGTGTTTTGGCCCCGGCTGGGGAAGAAGCGGGGGGAAAGCGGGAGGCGAGGGGAAGCACTGTTGCTTGCTGCAGTGTGTATTGATTTTCTTTTTTCCCCTTTTTTTACAAGGGAAACGCACCACATGCGCACCCCTGAGATTGCCCTGGAAAGGGACCCCCTCCTTTTCTCTGCCCCTCCTCCCCTGCCTTCTATGTATTGCTCCCCCCTCTTCTCTCTCTCCCCCCCCCCGCTACTTTCGCCTCCGCCTCTTTTAGTGCCTGCAGTGCATGTTGATTTATCTCCGTAGCCATTGAACATATTGTTTCTCCTCCCACACCCCCGCCAACCTCCAGATCTTGGCAGAAGTGTTGGAAGTGTTTCTGTGAGGTTGGGTGGGTGTTTTTTTCCCCCTTCTCCCCTCCTTTATCAACGTGATTGGGGTGAAGGGGGGGGGAGAGAAAGACAGAGCAAAAGGAAGGCTTTCTTTCTGTGTGGGTTGGGGAGGGGACGTGAATCAGCCAAGTTTCTCTTTCTCGCCCTCTTCTTGGATTTCGAGGTACCTGTTTGTATCATAATCATAATAATGGGTGGTAACGGTTTGTCCGCTGCGCCCCCTCCCCGCCTTTCTTCGCTGGCTAGGAACAACTGCTACAGCCTATATAAGGAATGACGCTTACTTTTCAGATTTAAGGGCTGTCTCTCTCCCCCCCCCCCTTTTTTTTTATGCATACGTATTACTTTGAAATGAGTTGAAACCTGCGTTGAAAAGTGGGGGAATAAATACTCAAAACTTATGTTGTTGGATTTTTCTTCTTATGTATTCTATTAAAAAATAATAACGGGAAAACTGATGACTTCTTAGGATGTATAAAACGGGAGGTTTTGTAACCTTTCTTGGCAGTTTTTTTTAAAGCTTTCGTTTGGCATTTCCTGTATACGGTTATGGATTGGAAGGGTTCTAGTGGTTGGTCCGAGATCATGACGTTTTGGACAGGATTATTATTTTTTTTAATATCTCCGAGATGGAATTATGGTTTCCCCGGGTGAGAGGGCGCTACGACTTCTGATACTTAACGTGAAACACGCACATAAACATTGGCCTTCTAATCGACTAACTAGTTGATCGGGTGGTTCTGAACTAGTAGCTCCCTGCTCTGTATGGGGTGGGTTTATTTATAGCAAGTATCAGGATATATACGGGATATTGTAATGCTAATTTCCTGTTTTAGAGCACGCATTTGTGTGGTCTGTTTAATGTTGAGGCAGTATTAAAGGTAAGTTTGCAAAGTGCTCCTCTCTCCTTACCTTATTTAAAATGTTAATGATAGAGAAAGGGGGCTTTTCTTGTTGCTGACGACATGTGTGTGACATGGGAGTCTGAACCACCCAGTCTCCGGGCAGGAGCTGTAAACATGTTTACCTGAGCAAGGAAGAAAATGGATTTTCTCTTAAAGATACGCTTAATTGGAATATTATACTTGTAAAGCATATTAGTAGATGCCTTGAGAGACTGCCTGAAAACCTTCCTTTTGAAATCAACCAGGGAAGAGGGGGAAGAGGGATTTTGACGGCTGCAGCAAATGGCAACTTGTGCAGGTAGGGAAAAAATGGTGTGTGAGGTTTCTCTAGCATGCATGTCAGCCCTTCTGACTGCTGCTCTTGTTCTCAAGGGAGATATTTATTTACCATGCTTGCTGTCAGTGTTGTTCCTTTGTGCTTAATATTAGAAAAATAGATTTGAGGCTGTTTAGCACAAACCATTTCATCTGCAGCATGCATGACTCGTAGAAAACAAAAGGTGCGTGGGATATAATGCTATTCCAGGTATCTTTTCATTTTTCATTATTTCCGTTAAAATCGTCACCCCAGTGTTTTCAGGTTCTGGAGGAAAGCCTTTGATTTATTATTGAGTGGTTCTGATTATACTATAATCTTTTAACACATAAAGAATAACTTGAACTGCTCTACATTAACCATCACTGGGTAGGCGAGATAATAGATGCCGGATAATAGAGATTTCTCAGCAGTAGGTTCCTGTTTGACTTGCAAATGTTTACCGATCAGAATTGCCAGGGAAAGTTAACCCTTAAACCTTTCCCACAAATGGACAATTGAAATTATTTCTATATCAAATCTCTTCCATGAAGATGATGTTGATTTCATGCCTTTCAAAGATAGGTACCATGTCTTCCTGCTAATCCTGTGTAATATTTTTCCTGTCTCCAGTCTTAAGGAGGACAGACTATGATAAACTGATTTCCAGCAATGTGATTTTTACTTAGCTGTAACACCAAATTAAGTACTGCTGCTGTCTTAATGGAGTAGTGTACACCTTTTAAAAATGGTATAATTTTTTTAAAGGACTTACTTTTTTATTCCACTGCCTTTGGCTCTTATTAAACTATACATTGATCCAACTACCTTTTCTTTTCCCCCTCCCCCCTTAACAGTATAAAGGTGTATTATCTTTGTGCGCCAATGTAGGTATATCTGAGGTATGTGCCATTTTTAATCTCTAAATGTAATCACTGCACTGCCCTCTCATTTGACAGTTTCAGTATTTGAATTCCAAGATGTGTGGACTTAAACATGAATATTTGGCGCTAGAAATCTGAACTTGAGTCAGAAAATCTTCTCAAACGGAAGATTTTTTTTTCTCCTCAGGAGCTGTCATGTCTAGTCTAGGCAAATACAGAAATGTCATCTGAGCTAATACAAATAAATCTATTAATTTCATATAAAAGTGTCCTGAACTATTTAGTGGTCTGTCAGTATTACATTGTATAGTTTTGCTTCTGCTCTGTTGTGTTCTTGAAGTTTGCAAATAAAGAGATCTATGCAAATCACTTCATTAATCTAAAATGGCTACTGGTTGTTACATTTAAATGGTACAACTTACTTTGGACTGATAATAGTACTTGCTTATTTCAGGTATTTATTTCTCAGCTTTCTATGTCTTAGGTCCTCAAGGTGGATTTAGTACATGTTTGAATAAAGTTGTTTACTGTGTCAGTAGGACTGGGCTGTCCTAAGAACTGCCTGACGTCTACTCAGGTTCTGGCTGCCTTGGCCTTAAAGGTGAGGCAAAGAGCAATCAATTTCCAGATGAACCTACCTCCCCAACCAAATCTAGGAGCATATAATGTAACAACGGCTAGGTCAATTGTGGTTTGCCACAGAGTTCTTCATGGCCATGACTGGCTTTGTCTGAATATATATACCTCTTATTTGTAACATTCCTAAATACTGTCCCACAATACCAGGTATGTAATATGGTCCTTCTGGATTGTTCAAAGTACTTTATTTCCATTCTCTCATCTATAACACCTGTGTAAGATACTATCGCCATTTTACAAGTTGGGTTGGGGCTGAGAGTAACAGCTCAGATGTTATGTTTCGGGGGGAAACATTAAGGAGTGAGACATGGAAGTGTATAAAGATATACCTGGTGAGGAGAAGATAAGTTTTTCTCAATGCCTCGTAATATTAGAATCTAGAATCGTCCAGTGAAGCTGAATGGTGGGAGATTCAGTTTAAATGAAAAGGATGTACCAGTTCAACACAACACATACAGTGGAACCTCTACTTACGACCGTAATCTGTTCCGGAGGTCCGGTCATAACTAGAAACATACATAAGTAGAGGCGCACTTTTCCATAGAAAGTAATGGAAAAGTGAATTGATCCGTTCTAGATGATGAAAAAGACCCCCTAAAACAGCAATTTAACACGGATTTTACTGTCTAACGAGACCATAGATCCATAAAATGAAGGCAATAATCAATGTAGGTAAAGGTAAAGGGACCCCTGACCATTAGGTCCAGTCGTGACTGACTCTGGGGTTGCAGCGTTCCTCTCGCTTTATTGGCCGAGGGAGTACGGCGTACGGTCATGTGGGCAGCATGACTAAGCTGCTTCTGGCAAACCAGAGCAGTGCACGGAAATGCCGTTTACCTTCCCGCCGGAGTGGTACCTGTTTATCTACTTGCACTTTGATGTGCTTTCGAACTGCTAGGTTGGCAGGAGCAGGGACCGAGCAACGGGAGCTCACCCCGTCACGGGGATTCGAACCGCCGACCTTCTGATTGGCAAGCCCTAGGCTCTGTGGTTTAACCCACAGCGCCACTTGCATGCCAAATAATCAATGTACTGTACTATAAAATAAATAAGACAGCATTGTAGATGAAAAAAACTAACTTTTTTTTTCTTACGTGCACTGAGGGTGGGTAGGTTTACCTGGCTACAAGCTGGGGGTGGGGGCAAGGGTCAGTAAAGAGCTGATTCACTTCGGCCAGGGTCACTTTTTTTTCTTGCCAGGCCAGGTTCTTCTCTGAACTTCCTCAGGTTAGTTCCTCGGTGGGGTTTGGGGCTGCAGTGAACCCTGCTGTGCCTCTTGCAGGCAGCACCTCTTCCACAGCTTCAGGGGTGCAATGGGGGCCCTCTCCCGGGCAGCAGAAGCCCCAGCGCTGCTCCGCAGCTGGCCAGGCAAACTCCGGGCTGCCAGCAAGGCCTCTGTTCATATCTAGAGGAAAGTTCATAAGTCGAAGGTCGTAACTGGAATCATATGTAAGTAGAGCCATATGTAAGTCGAGGTTCCACTGTAGTTAAATAATGGAAATCCCTACTTTGTATGATAAGGCTACCAGTGGCTACTTGTCGTGGCTATGTACTACCTCCAGCTGAGTACGAGTGACAGGAGAAGGCCATTGTCCTGCTGTGTTGCTTGTAGGCTTCCCATAGCCATATTGTTTGCCACTATGGAAAATGGGATACTAGACTAGGTAGGCCTCTGATCTCATCTAGCAGACCTGCTCTTGTGTTCTAGTGCTACCTAGTAAGCTAATGGCTATGGTGAGATTTGGACTTTCTGCTGCACGCTTCTAGTTGCTACACTATATGAACCCCTACAATGATACTGGTATTTTTTCCAGAGTGTTCAGAGAGTGTCAGCAGTTAACCTGTCATTATAGGCTTTTGTTTGGTCACATACAACTTGGCTGCATTCCGAGATAACCCTGAACCATGATTTAGCATTATGAGAAGAAACCTCAGGCTTTCATGCTCTCTTCTCCCCTCTCCTAGGGTGTCTATGAGAGGGAGAGCAAAAACTTCCATATTGCTGTGTAATGCACTATCCGAAGCATAGTGTGGTAACTCTTAACTATAGCTAATTGACACATGTCAACTTCAAACCATAGTTTATGAAGCTGTCTTTGTTTCACCTAACCATAGTTAATTAACCACAGCTTCTCCAGGTATGGATAACATGGCAGCATATGAACAATTTAAACCAGAAGCAAAAGCTTCTGGACTTGTGACTGTAGTGTGTTGGGGACAGTGCGAACCCAAGGGTAGCTCAGCAACAAAATGCTAAATATTATTTAGGGCAGGGCTGCTAACCTCCAGATGTTGTTGAACTCTAGTTCTCATCAGCTTTAGCAAGCATAGCCAGGAGATATTTGAAAATCTAAATACCCATTTCACTGAAGAAAAGCTGGCAATGCTCAGAACCACCCTGCCTCCCAAACAGGTAAAGAGCTACACGTGCTCCAGAACAAACAAAACATGTAGGAAAGCAGGCAGCTCTCTCCCAAAACAGCCAAGCCCCAAATGGAAAAAACCACACCTTATAAATTGGGAGGGATAGGGGCCTTGGTGGGCATCAAGCAGACGTCCAAGGGTGTCTTGGTGTCCATGGGTGCTATTTGGGGGGTCCTAGTTGTATGTGTTCAGTGGGATGAGGGTGGTGCTGTGGGTTAAACCACAGAGCCTAGGACTTGCCGATCAGAAGGTCGCGGTTCGAATCCCCGCGACGGGGTGAGCTCCTGTTGCTCGGTCCCAGCTCGGTCCCAGCCAACCTAGCAGTTTGAAAGCATGAAGTGCAAGTAGATAAATAGGTACCGCTCCGGCGGGAAGGTAAACGGCGTTTCTGTGCACTGCTCTGGATCGCCAGAAGCGGCTTAGTCATGCTGGCCGCATGACCTGGAAGCTGTACGCCGGCTCCCTCGGCCAGTAAAGCGAGATGAGCGCCGCATCCGTAGAGTCGGTCACGACTGGACCTAATGGTCAGGGGTCCCTTTACCTAGTTGTATGTGTTAAAATATTTTATGCTGCATTTTCTCACTGGCCTTGGGCAAATTATCACAACCTTGGTTCCCTATATGAAAGTAAGATGACTAGGGCAAATGCACTTATTGCCGTGTGTAGTGCAAATCCCTTATTTGCCAAAGTTTTTTTATCTGACCTTTCTGCAGCTAGTAACAGAAATGAGATAACAAGAATATATTAATAGCCTAGCCCATAGCACTCTGCTGATTTATTAAAACAAACAAACAAACCCGTAAGCCACCCAACAGAGCAACTATGATTTCAGCAGCAATAAATATGCCAAATGGCAGCCATAAATGCTCACTGAAACCGTGATGTCTTGCCCTGTACCTAAAAACAGAAAGGGTGGGTGACAAGCAATCCTGCCAAGGCAGCCTGTTTCAAAGCTCTGGTAGGCCATCTCCAGCATCACCATCTGCAGCGCTGCCAAGGGAGCAGAGCCCCAACCGTGGAGCTTAATGTAGGGGTGAGCTCATACGGGCAAATGCATCCTTCAGATACTCTGGTCTCAAACAATTAGGACCTAAAAGGGAGAAACCATAACTAACTGAATCCCAAGTAAATGTGCATAATGTGTTTGTGTTTTGATATACTGTAGTAATAATCAACTGTTGAATAAGAGAAGGGTGGCTCACGCTGGCCAAAAGTCTAAACTTTTGCTTTGGGGGTGACTCTTCCCTCGCCACATCCTTCCGTCAGCTTCGTCTGCCCCCCCCCCCAATGTACATGCACTTGAGCTGCAGGTTCCCCACCCCTGCTTGCGACATAAAAGTTGCTATACTTATCCTCTGAATCATAAATTACTATTCCCCTAGGGTTTGAACTGTATAGCCAACAGGTGACTCCTCTGGGTAATGATTGTTTTTAAAAAGAAAATTGCACTACTGTAATGCATTAGCGCTCTGCAGAATGCAAATATTTAAATGTTACACAGCGTCATACATTCAACA
The DNA here is from genome assembly GCF_964188315.1 of Podarcis muralis. NCBI lineage: Eukaryota > Metazoa > Chordata > Lepidosauria > Squamata > Lacertidae > Podarcis > Podarcis muralis. Next base: position 20,146,834 of record NC_135666.1, on the reverse strand, counting down.
TTGATGTACGCTCATGACTAGTAAACAATGCTGCAATTTAGTAGATAGCCAAGTTTATATATAGCCAGCTGTAAAAATACTCTTAATAAATGCATTAAGCAAATAATTGCTTGTTGGCAGGTGTTAATGCCGCTTGACATCCATTTTTGTTATTTTCTTGTGCTTCTTTTTTCATAAATGTTGTGAAAAACATGATACCTGTGGTAACTTGAAAATCTCTAGCATAGTAAAGATATCCACATAGCAAGCTAGTCAACAGTTTCCATGGAAATACTATCCTAAAGTTTTAGATCGTGATGAAACGCTGTGTTTTGTAATTAAGGTTTTTGATTTAAGTTGGTTATTTGTACTTTGTGTCTGATAGAGTAGCTTAAAGAATACCACTACACCCATGGGTATCCACAGCCAACCCTATGTATGCCAGTCTAGAGCTTATTGGAAGTATGTTGGGGAAAGGGCAAGATACAAATTTAGGTCTTTAGTCTTAAAGTGCTCAACTAGGCAAAACTCTTGTCAATGACTTCAGTGATGTTCTGTGAAGATAAGGTTTCAGTCTCAAAATAACCATTCTGAGAACTTAATAGGAAGAAACATGTTTAAGACAATATCATTCTGGACAGCATCGGTAAAACACAGCACTCTTTTTGCAAAATAGTACGAGTGGTGAAGTGATGCACAGGAAGTTGAGTCCTAGCAAGAGGAAATGATCAGTCTCTGCTGTTTTGGTTGTCTAGTGTGCCGACCACAGTGCCATGTGACACAATCATGATTTTTAAAATTGATTATTTTACAAATTAGTACCCTACTTCATTGTCAGAAACTTTTGAAATTTGGTGTACACCAAGATAAAACATGATAACATACCAAGTAGCATATTGATAATGGGGCCATTGTTCTCTGGCATCTTCAAACATCCAGCTGTCACTGGATCAGACAGGTGCAAATGCACAGGTCAATATTCTAATTCTATGCAATCTGTTAAGGCACACAAACTCATCTATGGTAAGCTATTGGAAGGCTCCGAATAAGGAAAAGCTGGTTGTGCCAGTAAGCTAAAGCACATTCTACTTTGCTGCCATCACATGATTGGTGAAGATGACTTCTTATGTTGTTATTTTTTTAAGGTTACTTGGGTAGAATTATTCAGTATTTAGCAGCCATATACAGTGCTATTTTCTAGAAAAAGAGGTGCTGGAGCTCACTATGAACATCTCTTAGAATGGCAATGGCTCCTACCTGAAAGGTGCCAGAGCTGAAAAAAAAGCCCTGGCCATACATATTGTGAAGACCTGTATACAAAACAATTTTTCCTGAAAGTTCTTTGTTCCACAACTCTGGCATTGCCATTCTTTTTAAGATGGTGAAATAATCTCTGTGAGACAGAACTCAGAACTTTTATAGTGATAATTCAAATGACCTTATCGTAATTAAGTTAATTTTACAGGATTAAAAAATATATGATAATTACAAAGTGCGTATTTTCTGGGAATATTTTTCCAGGCTGCTTAATTGCATTTCTCTTTCAATAGTGCATTTGTATATTGTGATAGTTCAATTTGTGTTCTGGTTGTATCACTCTCTGTTAGGATTGTAAGAAGGACTAGGAGTATGAAGATGGCTTTATGCTCTCTCTCCTCCTATTCCGTTATTAGTTATCCATATTCACTCCAAGTGATGCAATTGAAAAGTTAAGTGTGGCAGCTGAATCAGATGTTGTTGTTATATTTACACCTCATCTGGCTGGGTTTCCCCAGCCACTCTGGGTGGCTTACAGCATATCTAAAAGCATAATAAAAACATCAAACATGTACGAAGGGACTTGCTCTTTAAAATACTTCTAGTGCATAGATCCTATGGAGGAAGCCAAAACACCTTGGTTTTGTGTCACAGGATATTTTTGGGACATTTGTGTAGAGCACTTGCCTGCTTTGGGACTTGGGGAAGGAGAACTGTAAAAGACAACCAAGAAGTGGAAACTTTGTCTGCAGCGTGGTGGGTACAGCTGCAGCTTGTCCGGTAATAACTCATCTGCATCAGGTTATGCAAAAACAGGTGGGGTCTGTTATGGGTCTGTTACATCACTAGTTTTAAGCTAAGGTTGCCAAAGAAACTGCTCCCCTGAGATCTACCATGTTCCTTTGCTGGGCAGGAGGAACGAGGCCTCTCCCACTTCTTAACAGGGAGCAAACAGGGAGTAATGCATGTACTGTATTATTATTATTATTATTATTATTATTATTTATTATTTACTGTATCTTTTGTAAGTTGCTTTGAGAGTTTGTTTAGCCAAAAAGCAGCTACTGTGTTAATGTATCTTTGTCCATCAGGCTGGTACCTCTTACCCATAGCTGTCAACTTTCAGATTTGAAAATGAGGGATCAGCAGCCTCACCTGTCCCGGGGACAGTCTACGGGATATCTAACAATCCGGGGAAGCAGCGGGAAACGGCGCTGGAATAAGGGAATTTCCCGCAAAAAAAGGGAAGGTTGACAGCTATGCTCTTACCTCTTTTGACAACCCCCTCCCCATAATTTGCTTCTGTATTTGAGGGGCAGGGAGTTCACCGTTTTAATCCCTATATTGATTGAGTTTGCCCATTATGGCAGATCAAATCTAGTACTGGTGTTTTTGGCAAGTGAACGGGACAGAAATGTGTGATACCTGTTCTTCCTTGGGGAGGAAAGGGGTATATAACTGGTATATCAACTGCCCAGAGTAGCTGGGGCAACCTAGTCAGAGGGGTGGCATATAAATAATAAAATTATTGTTATTATTATTACTGTCACAGGAGGAAGTGGATGGGTTGAATAATCTCTCTACCCTTTCTTTTTTTTGTTGTTCATTGTTTGCTTTCAAACTGTTGTTCAGGATATTTCCAAGGAAGTTTGTATATGTAAGAATTACCACAGAGGAATGCAACCTCTCAGACAGCACTGCTGAACACACACACTAATCAGCAAAAAATGAACGGGGATTTTTATACACTTTGCACCAGTACTAACCATTCTATGAAGAGGTTTGACACAGGCCTATTTGGACTATGCTCTCTGCAGAACAGCTACTGCTTATTGGGCTCGTGCTTAGCTAAGGATGGTAACTAAGGAAAGGTGCTTCTGGTCTGGTTGCCTGGGCTTAAGACTACACAAAATGAAGAATGATCAGGAGTAAAGTTAACATTTTTTAAAAAAAATGCTTCTATGGGGAGAAACTTTTCTTGCAGAAATTTCAGTTATGCTGAGTCACTTTATTTCTGCTCTTTGAAAATGGCCAAAGATTTATTCATACTTACAATTCAGTTTAAAAATTCAATATATATATATATCTCTCAGGTGTTTAATAAAAGCACTGTAAAATACAATAGGTCATCTTGCCAGTGCAAGGGCCTAGCTGTCTTTCTCTCTTGCTAGCTGCTTATTGGCTGGCTGCAGCTGGATCCAGCAGACCAACAGAAATATTGTGCAGTGTGTGCTGCTCTGTTGTCTTTGGGTTTAGTAGAAGATTGTTCTGCTATACAGAATCTTCTCTTCTCGAATGGAAAAGCAATGTCACATGGGATGACTGTTTACATCCACTGAAATGGAGTGGAGGAGTGAATAGAATGATAACTCCTTAAAACATATTCCAGTGTTTGGAGTATGGCTGGGCTGCTGTATTATAAAACCACTACTCATAACTTCCTGTTTCCATAACTTCAAGGTCTATGACCAGTTGCAACAGGTGGGGAATTTATTTAAATATCCTACATACATTCTATCTTGCATGAAAATAGGATGTTAAGTATCATAGACTATCGGAAATATAGTCAATACCAGGGTTCATCAGCCTTTCTGAGCCAGCTGGCACATTTTGAATTTTGAGAAAGTGCTGTTGGCGCCAATTACAAAATAGCTGCAATGGGTATAACACTTCAGTTTGGAATGGAAGGATTGGTAGCTGTCCAGTCCTATCATCCAGTGAAATGTGGACATGTTTGATGGGACATGTTCATTGTACAAGAAGCTGAGCCAAGTGCAAACACAAACTGAGCAGGAAGAAGAACTAACCATTTCTTATGTATTATTATTTACTGAGGCCTTTCGCGGGTGGCTGCAGCGATTGCCACAGGTGCCATGTTGGTGACTCTTAATACTGTTACATTAAAATATTGCTGTAAAACAAAATGGTGGCAGTGCTAAACAGTTTTGTATCTAGCAAAATACCCCTCTCTCCAAGTTACGGTACATTTCATTGCTCCTTTGTGGAAAGGTGTGAAATATATTTGTAAGGTGGTAGTTGGAGAGAAAAGAGAAGAGATCCGTGTTGCCAAGCAAGCCCCAGATTGACATTTCCCCTCATGATCTACTCCCTACTAGTTAGGGGGGATTGAATGTTTACAGAGAAGCGCACTGCATTACAGTGGTACCTCGGGTTAAGTACTTAATTCGTTCCAGAGGTCCGTTCTTAACCTGAAACTGTTCTTAACCTGAAGCACCACTTTAGCTAATGGGGTCTCCTGCTGCCGCCGAGGCACTGGAGCACGATTCCTGTTCTCATCCTGAAGCAAAGTTCTTAACCCGAGGTACTATTTCTGGGTTAGCGGAGTCTGTAACCTGAAGCGTATGTAACCCGAGGTACCACTGTACTTCCAATGTGATATGCTTTCAGTTGCTCATCTCCTTTCTGTCCCAGCTATCCACATGGAGTTTTACATAATGAGAATCAAACTAGGGTGAACGTATTGCACTGAGCCCTGGCAGGCAATGAAATAAAATAGCTCACTAGACAGGAGACCTTGCCCTGTTGGCTGTGCAGTGGAATCGCATCCCCTCTTATTTTCCCCTCATCCCAATTCAGAGTAAGAGCAATGGGAGAAGCTCACTTTCCATCAGAAATTCACCACATAGCCAAATCTGGCTACATGATGGAAGGATGTACATATATAACAAATAATAATGTAACTGGAAACTATAAATATATGGTGCCACCACAGCGTATCAGGTATGTGAAGTGGTGTAAAGAGATCACTGTTAGGATTTTCCTCCCAGGCCTGCTTGCACCTCTTGAAAGCCTACATTCCATGATAAGCTTTCACAACTGGATAAATAGATTGGGTGTCCCTGCAGTTACAGAAGCCTAGTGCAGCTGCTGGTATAGTCTCCATCCACTTGCCAGCTCCAAACATGGGGCTGAGGTGGCCATGGTTTTGCATTTTTCTGCAGTGGCATTTGGCAGTGTCTTGGGATTGTGATTTTGGCACAGGAGTCTCCAACTTGACCTCCAGCCCTAGGGCTCTTCCCTAGGGCTGCCATTCGTCCAGATTTTTCTGGACGTTACCAGGATTTCAAAGACGAGGGATTTCTGAAAGGCGGTGCCAACAACTTTCAGTGTGTCCTGGTTTTTACTTTTTTGAAATATGGCAACCCTAGACTTCCCTGTAGCTGAACTGTGCTTTTGAGCACTGCACAACTGAGAGGACAGTTCCCGCCCCTTCCTGGTTTCAGGGTGGAAGCTTGGGGCCCCTAATCGCTCTCCCCAAAAAGCAATTAAAATGCTCTGTGGAAAGTGGAATTGTGAATTACTGATGGTTATCCTCTGAACCATCTTTGGGGCAGAAGAATATTTTAGTGTAAATTATTTTGTGTCTATTATTCAATTCATCCACCCCACCTTTTCCCAGGAGCCCAGTGTGGCTAACTATAATAGTCCAGCATTCAAGAAAAGTAGAAGCACAGTGCAAAACCTAACATTAATAATAATGTTTCCTTATACAAATGGTGTTGCTCCCATTTTGCTCCAGAGACCTACTAGAACAAATTAGTCTTAAGGTGCCATTGTCCAAGGGACAATCTGATCTCTACAGAACAGGGTGCGCCCAACTGAGGAATTCCTGTCTCTTGTGAACAAAATTTCACAGGCAGGGCCTTCCCTGCAGATCACAAACCATGGCTTGGCTGGCACTGGGAAGATGCTCTTTCAACTACTTGTATCCTAAGCTGTTGAGCTGGGTGTAATAGTACAAGCACCTTGAATTGGATCTATATTGTCATATGCTGAATTAAGTTTCTTTTTGACACTGTATGTTTGTGTGTGTGTATTTAGAATCTATCATATTATTGTGATTGTAATTTGTTTTAAACTGTTTTTAATGTTGTATTTTAAATTGTTGCGACCCGCCCTGAGACCATATGGGTAATCCAATCAATCATAATCATCTATTAAGTAGGTGACCTAACCTAGTCATCAGATGTACTCTAAGGATGCTATGGGAATAAAATTTTGAATCCGGTACTCCTTGCTAGATGACCAGAACATGTTTGAAACAGGCAAGCATCAAGGTTAGAATTATTTATTCCAAATGTATCCATTTAGACTGATGGATGGTGGAGTCAGATTCCTGAAAGTCATTAATAGGAAGCTATACAAAAGGTAGCAGCTGGAATTGGGTGGCTTCAGGAATGTTTGCTCAATAAAACTCGTACTGTTCTGTCAGAAAAGGATGAATATTAAGTCAATGAGCACATAATAAACTCTGCACTGTCTGTAAAGACTAAGATCTCTCAAAAAACTACTTTATCAGAACAAATTGCTTGTAATTGTTGGTCTACTTAAAACACCTTTTTTGAAAAAACTGGCATTTCTAGCACAACCAGTGCCCATGACCTTTAGTGGCCTTAGATTAACTAGTTGAGAATTTGAAACACTCTGACTTATTAATTACCAAGGTAATGAAAGGGAGGAGAGGAATTACAAATGAGAGGCCACTGAAGACCCTTTAAAAACAGTTTATGTTAAAACAATTAGTTATTACACATGTTTGCATCTATGCCAATATGAATAGTTAAGATCTGCATTTGTAAAGTGCCAACCCAATATCCTCCACAAAAGAGGGTTTTTGTTTTGTTTTGTCTTTAGACTGTCAGAAATGATCAATTGCAGCATTTGGGAACAATTCCAATTGCAGTCAGGCTGCAGTACAGCAACTCCCTGATCTGAAAGCTGTGATTAATATGTGAAGTTCCTGCATTAGAGGAATCCTCCTTTTATTTTACATTCACTTTGAGCACCCCTCCATGCGCACATCCCCTCTGAAGTGAATATGAAAACCTCTGGTCGCAGGGCATCCTCTTGGAACTCTGGATTGAACTACAGTCTGTTGTGTGAACTGAACAAATTCTATATTTTCTTTCATTTCTAGACTTATTTGGACAGCAAAAAACGTATCTCCAGTTCAGCACCTCAGGGGTTTGCTTCAATCATTCTTGAGAGTCCGCTTTGGTTTCTGTGCATAGTTCGAGATCATTATTTCTAGCGTGACCTACTAAGATGTATCCACTTCCTCTTTTTAGATTCTAAAGCATTAGTAGCTATTAAAAGCAAGAATCTCTGGCATTTTTGTAAACTTAGTAATGCCACTCGACTGGATCAAAACTAATTTCTTATGAAAAACAATTTTAAGCACTTGAAAGATATAATTTTGCATATTGCACAGAACTCATCAACGGAAGCAATTGGACATTTTATTCTGGCATGAGACAACTGCAGTTTTTTGACAGCTACTGCAATTTTTATATTTCAGATTTCATCATAATATTTAACATACAGTACTGCCAAAGAGACTTTTACAGTCATAACAAAAATAGAAGGGACTAATTGCAAAAAATAAAATCCTCACCAGAAGTCATAATCTTTTGTTTAATAACTTTTGGTTTTGCTGCTATTTAATATTTATCACGCATATATAACATATTTCCAATATGGCCTTTCTGATATTTCTGCGTTGGACATTCAGTAAATTTAAAGATGCATAGCTCTGACTCTCTAAAGATCTTTCAAAATGTGCTGCTACTATTTTGGCGGGGGGGGGGGATTTCTTGTATGTTTTATACACTAATCTTCTGTGCCAAGTTGCTTGCTCCCACATATTGATTGATGGTAACTGTTGGGTTTTCTATTAATTAGCAATCAATATTCCAGCTGCAGCTAATATTTCCTACCATCTTTATTTTATTTTTTTTCAATTTATCATTTCAGTTTCTCCAACAATGTAACCACACAGTTTAGTTTTCATTTGTGTGCTGTAATTTCATTCATCTTTATAACTTCAGTCTGAAATATTCACTTCTTTGAAGTCACACCAAATATACTTAAAATCTGCCTGGTCTGACACATTACCAGCATAATGCAGTAGAAAGTTTATTTTTAAAAATAGTAACCTACAAGGAGTGAGATATCATGCATTTAACATTTTATGGAAGTTTTTTCCCCTCTTGCTGCAGTATCACATAAAATCTTTTGCTGCCATTGCATATGAAAGACCATTTCTAATTGGGTATTAGAATTTATACATTTACCCACTTGATCCTGAAACAAACTTTTGTTTCTTGGACTTCCAATAATATATTAATTTTTTGAAAGCCCAAATTCAGAAAGGTCTGTTTACTAAATAATATTTCACGTTTTATAAATGATCTAAAACTAGTTTGAAGGCTAATTGCTAGTACTTGCACAAGCTGGTGGCATCTTAATTTTGTTACAGAGAAAAATACAGCAAGTTTTGGTTGCCAAATCAAGATTTTGCCAAAATATGTAGCGTACAGAGACTTGACAGACCCATATCAAACTTTACTTGGCAGCTGAAAAACTAACAACCTTTGACACAGGAGAGCTTGCAAATGCCCTGTGTATGACTTCACTTTCACCACATTCTTTGAGCCTGAATGCTTGTGAAATCAGATGTGTATTTAAATCTTTTCACTTGGTGTGCCCAGGAGAGGAAGAACAAAGCCCACAGGGTCAACTTGTAGTAATCCCACATTTATCATAACACTATTGTAGTGGCTTATGGGGGATGGGTAACTGCTCTCTAGCTGTTTGAAAATACAAGTCAAACACACCAGCTACTGGTCTTCTGCTAAACTCTGTTCACAGCTAGCTTTAAACACTATGTATTGAGCTAGTTGATGTGTTTAGCTATTTTGATCTATGTTCTCGCTGCACTATAGCAACATCAATTGGGGAAAATTTCAGAAGGATGATCACTATGGATGATTCTCCATAGGCTCAGCAGTTCAAACCTGATGGTTCTGTGTAAAACAGATTGGTTTCTAAGCATATGTAGGAAACAGTGATATGATTATTAGTTTCATTTACAAAAAATAATGGTCAATTACTCTTTTTTTAAACCCTTTAAATTAAATATCCTGATTGTATGCAATTTTGCTAAAGGGAATAGTTGTTGCCTAGGAATTGTCATACAGAATCTGAGATCTGACTGTAAACAGTGACATTTATTCTCTTGCCTACATAAGTGTGTTTAATGTGCTACGTTAAACATGCCATAGAAAACAGAACACTTTTTTTGTGTACAGCAAAGATGACTAATTCACACTCAGTCCTGCTAGATAAATTCTACACAGAATGGACCAGCCAAACAAGCTCATGGTCTCCCCTATATAAAGAACCTTTGAGAACAGAATCCTGTGTATTTTCTTTCACAAATATGCATAGGTATGCAGTGCTCCCTCTCATTTTATTTAAGCTAATGCATCTCATAGCATTCATGTACAATTGTTCACACAAGGCAGGGGCAAGGGGTTGACTGTCAAAGTGCATTATAGACTGTCCAATAATATCAGATCCAGTATACTCAAGCAAATGTGTCCTAACAGAATAGTATGAAGGCTTTAAAAGAAGATTCCTCCTTTGCTCCTAGGATTGCTAATGAGTACTTTTCATGTGAACGAGGTAACACAGCTGGAAATGACATTATTGGATAGCGTCTTCCCCAAGGATTGTGAACAGACAATATTTAGTACAACAGGAACAATTTTGCTATTTAGCATTTCTGTGGCACTAATGCCCATCCATCATTGGTAGCACAATTTTCATACAAATATAGGGAGGAGTGTGTTGTCTGGCTGGCTGGCTCTGGTAACGTGTATGGAACGGAGATTCCATTTGCTGTATTATTCCAAGTTGTGGCTAATTTCCTTCCATTTCACATGATGGCTGCTTCCCTACAGTTGGCTATAGCACTCAGAATGTAGTCCTCAACCTTTTCAAACTCAGGAACCATATTTAACCCAAACATGCATTTAGGGGCACAACTCTTAATTTTTACCATATATGTGTATGGTGGTTACTGTAACACACCTTAGACTTGGACCAACCTGCCAACTGAAGATCAGTTGAACTATTCTTCAATAGCTATACTATAGTGGTACCTTGGTTTATGAACTTAATCCGTACCGGAAGTCCATTCTTAAATCAAAACCATTCTTAAAACGAGGCGCGCTTTCCGTAATGAGGCCTCCCACCGCCAGTGCCCTTCCACCGTTCTTAGACCAAGGTAAAGTTCTCAAACCGGGACATACTTCCGGTTTTGTGGAGTTCATAAACGAAATCATTCGTAAGCAGGACTGTTCTTAAACCGAGGTACCACTGTATTTAGAAGACAAGGTGCTTGCCATCATCTGGGTGACAGGTAATATTCTGCAGGCAGTGCAGTATAGTTTCAACCACATGACATTCCAAGGAAGAAGATGCTCCTTTTATGTCTTCAGCTACCTTGCACTGATTGATAGATGTGTCAGAATTGTACCAATGAATAAAAGTTTCCTAATCCAGCAGTTTGGATTGAAGGTGTTTCTGACGATAGTGACTTTGAATAGGTGTTGTGATTTGGAAACATAAATATAAAATAGATTTTTCTCTTGGAAAATATGTATTGAAACATAAGCTGAAACTTAAAATGTAAACAATTATAAACATTGCAAGGCTAGTATTTTTCTTGGTAATTTGTTCCCATGGGGAAAGGTTTGATACCTGTCAAGACAGTTAGACATATTAATTTTGGGTTTCATTAGCTTTACATATGCAAACTTTTGTGAATGCTGCCAAATAAGGGGGGTAGTTTTTTTAATGAAAAAAATATGCAGTTCTTATTCTTAAATGATTCTAAAATGTCTGTGCGTTTACTGTCCAACTACTTTACACGGAGTGAAAATTTTTCCATGCATAACAACAGTATAGTATTGCTAATGTTCCACACGTAGCCAAGTAGGGCAAGTGATGTTTTGCCCTAGCAATCACACCCCCAGAATGCATTCCTATGAAAGTTGCATCGTTTCTGATAGCAGGCTGAATTGGGGGGATTTGCACCATCCATTTTCCTTTGGTCCAAATCAGTGAGACTGAGAGGGGGATCTCGTCAGGGCAGACCATGACGTCCATACACACTGCCCAGGCTTGAACCCCAGGGAGGTCACTTCGGTGCTGCTAATGCAGTGGTTTGACCTCATCCCCAGAGGCACACTACATTGTCTCTTGAAACAAACGGATGCTGACAACAACATTGGGAAGCAAAGAGCTCACATTCAAGCCTTAGCTATTTGAATAATGCCACAGTTCAATTAAATATAGGCAGCTAAATATCAGTCAGTGCACAGGTACATTCTTGCTTTATGGTATGTTCAGTAGCATTTTACATTGCTTAATTGACCACTTAATCCTTATTTCTGAGCCTGGCTAGATTGTTGCTGTTTGCAAGAACATAGTCTGCCACTTCAGTCTTCTTTCTGCTGGAACAGGGTTGCAAGAAAACAAATATAGGGGTTTATTTGACTACCTGTTTCACAGTATCATGAGGTAATGTCAGCGGAGAAGGAAGCTGCTTGGGCACCTGGGGCCCATCGGTGTGGGGGCACCGTGGGGCCTCCGGAGTCTGCCAGCCTCCTCCCACTCAGCCACCCTATAGCTGGGGGTGGGGAGGCAGCGGGCAGACCATTTGGGCAGCGTGGAGCCTGCATGCGCCCAAGCCACCACGTCACTCCCTGCAGGCCCCACAGCAAGTGCTGCCCAGCATTTTGTCATCCCCCTCAGTGGTGACACCCAGGGAGATCCGCACCCCCCCAATCCCTTCCTCCACCCCTGGGTAATGTGAATATTTAATGTATAGTAATAGCATCCAGCTAATTCCACCATGCCCTGGAACTGACTTTCTGACTTTTTGTTGTTCGGTACCTCATATTTCACAGTGCGTTTCCACTGAAAGTTGCTCTACTGTTCATTTGTTTTTTTTAAAATTGCCCTATCTACTACCTGTGAAGGTGTTTAATAGCAGTACAGGTCTGGCCTAGGAGTGTTAAGACAACCTAAAATACATGTCTTGGAATAGACATTACAATATAATATTCAACTGGTTTTAATGCATAGTTGGTTTCAAATTCATTGACAATTGTAATTCTATTTACTTAAGGCTTGGTTTGGGGTTGGAATGATGTTTTAGCACCTGGGTAGCTTTGCTTTATAACTGCTGAAACTGCATATCATGTTGCTTTCTAGAGCTGGTATGCAATGTATAAGAATGATTTGGAAGGATTTTGAGTATCTGTTTTCATCTCTCAAACTTTGTGCCAGTTTTGTTGTGTGTGTCTTTTAAACCAGCTTGTGGCTTAAAACAGTCAAAAGCTACTTCCTGCATGAATGCCTTGTCTTTTCCAATACTCCCTCTTTTGTTTCTTTTGCAAACTTGAGTATATTAAATTTCTCTTTTGTCCAGGTGTCTAACAGAGGCAATCAGGCAGATTTCAACAAAACTGTTTGTTACCTACTCAAACATCCCATGGCCACTGCTTCATCAGAAGAGTGTTGAGTGCATTGACATCTTTGCTCTTTGGATATGGCTATATATCCACGTGTATTCCACACATTATCCTGTTGTGCCTTACAGTGGTACCTCTAGTTACGAACTTAATTTGTTCCGGAGGTCCATTCTCAACTCGAAACCATTCTTAACCTGAGGCGCGCTTTCACTAATGGGGACTCGCGCTGCGTGCACGCCTCGGACGTGCGATTTCCATTCGCATGCAGGGGCAAAATTCGCAACCAGGAGCACCTACTTCCAGGTTAGCGGATCCCATAACCCGAAGCGTTCGCAAGGAGGACGGTTCGTAACCAGAGGTATTACTGTATTTCTTTAATTTTGCTCATTTGAACATCAAAGGATCTTTTTAAACAGTGTAGTATAAAAACAAGCCTTCCCATAGAAATATATTTGAACCCATGTTTTGTATGTTTAAGACTAAGAGAGCTTGTTGGGTTTCTGCTTTTGTTGGCCAGTGATGGTGGAATGTAGACTACCTGCCTCCACCTTTTTACACTGTTTATATTGGTTTTATGACTTTTACTGTGATGAGTTATTTACGACCACATTGAACCACTGGATTGAGAGTGTTAAAATCCCACAAATAAGCAGTAGTACTAGTGTCGCAAAGTGTCTAAGGGTGCATAAATACGAACACAGCTTTAAGCCTTTCCTGGCTCCTTAGCTGCCTCCTTCTGGAGGTTGAAGATGGGGGGGGGGGCAACCAGTTTCCAGCAGGAGCTGGCTTTGGGGATAATTGGCTGGCCTTCGTGCAACTCACAAAACATCTTCTTGTTCCCCTGTCCTGTTTTTCAAATCGGAAGAAAACATGGTTTGTCTTTTTAAATAAATAAAAAACACAAATGTTTCTTCTGGTGCCTGGCATTGTTTCTCCCATCCGTCCACCCCCTTTTCTTTTTTAAGCAGCAAACATGCTTGGATCAGCACTGGATTCAAGGCCATTTCATGGATGGCATGGAAGTAGAGGCTCAGGGTTTTTTGCCGGCCTTGATTGGCCGCCCCCTCCTCTTCCTGGTGCAGTTGTTGGGCCACTCTGGGAGCTTCAGATGCAGAGCAATCAAGGAACAGCAAATTATGGGAGGTGTTTGCTGTGTCCCTGCTTGGTAGAGTTTCTCAGGTCACTGCCACAGTGTTGTGGCTAAACAACTCCAACCCTTCCTCCAAAACATGGAGCTGAGGGGGAGGGCAGCTATCGCTGTGCATTTATTGAGATGATTTCACCCACCTCTGCAGCACCAAGGTTGGGAGGAATGCTTGGGCTAATCATGCTCACCAGGAGTCTTGGCAAGTGAGGGAAAACATGGAACATTGCCTGGAACTCACTTGACAGATAACAGCCAGTTAGACCTTTCTATAAAGTGACTTTTTATGGCCTCCAGCATTCTTCAATGCAGTCTTACAATTCTTAACTAATCTGCTGCCCTCCCATCCACCCAATGTCCCAGAGCTGTGTTGTATTAAAAAAGTAAAAGAATCTCACCAGGCACCTGGATAAGCATTGTTAAAAATATATTAATGCACATAATGTAAAACTGCTCTCAGCAGGTCTTCCCTTTGACTTGGCTACTTGCATGATGCTTGTTGCTATATAGCGGGCACCCCCAAACCTGGCCCTCCAAATGATTTGGGACTACAGCTCCCATCATCCCTAGCTAACAGGACCAGTGGTCAGGGATGATGGGAACTGTAGTCCCAAAACAGCTGGAGGGCCGAGTTTGGGGATGCCTGCTATATAGCTTTCTACGGCTCAGAAAGTAACCATCTTAATAGTGATTCACAGTAGCAGTTGCTTATACAGTGGTACCTCGGGTTAGGTACTTAATTCGTTCCAGAGGTCTGTACTTAACCTGAAACTGTTCTTAACCTGAAGCACCATTTTAGCTAATGGGGCCTCCTGCTGCTGCCACGCCGCCGGAGCACAATTTCTGTTCTCATCCTGAAGCAAAGTTCTTAACCTGAAACACTATTTCTGGGTTAGCGGAGTCTGTAACCTGAAGCGTATGTAACCTGAAGCGTATGTAAGCCGAGGTACCACTGTATTAACAAATTATGTTTGACTGGAAATTATTAATGTATGGTATCATACAACTACTATACTGTTGTATGTACATGTACATCAGTACTGTACCTGATACTGTACTGTATCAGGGTATTAAAACTTAATGATTTCACTAATAGTGTGTGTGATAAGGCAGCCATTTAGTAAGGTCATTAAGTAGTGTCCGTATCTTGTTGCAATCAGGTCCTTGTTCTGAAGGACTTGCTTGGCCAGAGTAAGAGCAGGATGCTGGACTAGATACCCATTTGTTCTGATCCAGCAGGACTTTATGTTTTTATGCATGCTCCCAGTTTTCTTTTCTGTAAATGGGATTTTGTGAGGATTTGTAATAACCGAAAAGCACTTTGTGCAGTTAAAAGTGCTATATAAAACTATTTAATAAAACCACATTGGAGGTATTTAAGCAGAGGACAGGTGGTCATTTAGCATGGATGCTCTTGTTGAGATTCCTGCACTCTAGGGGATTGGACTAGATATCTTGGGACTCTACAATTCTATGAGTCTGATTGTATGATTCTAAACTGGAATACTGTGACTTTGTCAACCCAAGGATAAATGATTTCTGTGGCTTTGCCGGGTAGATACTTTTTAACTATTACTATAGGGGACCTGGCTAGGGTTAATTTTGGCTTGAATCCAAAGATTCACCAGTGGAAAAATAAGCTCTTTTGCTCATGCACAAGGAGATCATTTCTTCCCCATGCTAATTTCAATATATAGCATTGCTCTTTGCTGTGTTTCCTACTGCTCCAGAATGTCCTCTTAGACTGAGTGTTCTTTCGAGGTGAAAACAAGCTACAGATGAGAGAGCCACCCCCTCTTTTCAGGCAGAAATGCTTCAAAATGTGCAAGCAGAACGTTTGATTCCACTTGCCTATATATTTAATATGCATACATTATTTATACAGAATTTAGTTGCTCTTACTTTTGATAGAAATTCATGCAGTCAGCTTAGATGCAGGCAGTTGGATGTTACCTGGAGGAAGAAGAAGAAGAAGAAGAGTTTGGATTTGATATCCTGCCTTTCACTCCCTTTTAAGGAGTCTCAAAGCGGCTAACATTCTCCTTTCCCTTCCTCCCCCACAACAAACACTCTGTGAGGTGAGTGGGGCTGAGAGACTTCAAAGAAGTGTGACTGGCCCAAGGTCACCCAGCAGCTGCATGTGGAGGAGCGGAGACTCGAACCTGGTTTCCCAGATTACGAGACTACTGCTCTTAACCACTACACCACACTGGCTCTCTGGAGGATGGTGGAAGGGGATGGGAAGAGACTTGACCTTCTCAAATACCAACAGCTTACAGGATCTTGGAAGGAGGAGTTGGGGTTGGGGGAAGCATATGTGCCATGAAATGAAATTCCCCTTCATGTATTATTCAGGAATGTTTCAGGAGAAAGGAGGGAAAAGTACCTTCCTTTGCCACTTCCATTCTTGAGTGGCAACTCCCCTTGGCACTATTTCGCACAGCAAGGCAAGACTTGGTGGGAGGGGAAGGAAACGATACCAAAAATAATACCTTTTCTTTTCCTCTGATAAGCGTGGACAGTACTACAATAATCCTATTCCAAGCTGGGTGGAGACCTAACAAGAGCCCAGCAAGGGGAATGCAGTTTGTTCTAAGCATCTTTTATTTTATTAAATTTCTCTACTGCCCTTCAAAATTAGTTTGTGGGGCAGCTTGCAAATGAGAGAAAAATATATGGTAAGTACAAAAGATACAACCAAAAGCATAAAAAACAGTAAAATTACATAAGCTTTCCAAATATAGAAGAGTTTCCAGCATAATGTGCTAGGGCAGCCTAGAATAAACACCTTTCTGGTTCTTAACCGTAAGAGTCAAGCATGCATTTTTTACACTGGCCAATGGATAAATTGCTATAGAAGGAGATTGTTGCTGTGCTTGTGGGCATTTTATAGGCATCTGTGTTTCCACTGTGTGAAACAGGATGCTGTGCTAGATAGGCCTTTGGTGTGACCCAGCAGGGCTGCTTGTATGTTCATAAATGGGGACTCATATGTGCAAAAGGGCCAAGGTGGAAGTTTATGCAAGGGAGGTTCCTTATAGCAAACAATATCGCAAACAGTGGAAAATCAGGCACAAGTGTTGCAGGACTAGGGCAGGCAAATGATGAAGTGTACACCTGTGTGACCAAAATATTCTCAAAAAGCAGTAGTAGTTCACTGATTTGAGGAAAATTATAATTGCTCTGGAAAGCAAAACACCTGTCTTAAATGATAGCTGCTATTTATGTACACTGAAAAGGGCATATTAAATTAGTAGCACTGTGAATCTAGATCTTTTTTTCAAGTGTGTCTCCATATGCAAAAGTGGGTGAACACATTTTTTCTAATCCAGGGTCAAGTTGGGAAATGATAGGTGAATGCTAATTTGGGGGGTCTAAATTGATCCTCTGTCTTCATAATGAAGGTCAGCAGATAACGTGAGCCCATGAAGAATCTGCCATTTGTCTCTGGTAGATGTCTGCTAGACTTTCTGCTTCATTTCCTGTTGAATAGAGCTTGAATGAGTACTTTTGATTGCTTTATGTGTGAACCATGACTTGAAAGACCTTTTAAAAACTAATTAACCTGTTATGCTTTACTGGAGCTAACTTGTGAATATTGAGGGAGCCTCTCAGTGGTAGCTGCGCAGTTGAAAGCAAATTTGAAAGTTTACTGTAAAATACACATGTAGCTATTTTTCCCAATTGAATGTTTAATGCTGCCATGCAAATAAGTCTGCAACATATACTAGCATATACAATTTAACTAGCCCACACTCAAGCATATTATATGTGGCCTTAAAAACTGCTTTACCCTCAACTGTCCACTTGCCTCAGTGGGATTCTTACTTGCCACAGGTGACTAGTCAGCTGGCTATTTACAAGCCTTATAAATGTGTATCATACGACTTTGGCATCAGCTGTTTCTCATGGAAGCTAAAGTGATGTAACATTTTTGCTTTCCTTGCTATTTTGAGGTATTTATCCAGCTAGACAGCTCAGGCCCAGCTTCTCCAAGATGAGTGATACTTTTAAAAAGTAAGCATACCCTGCAATATTTCATCTAAAGCTTTGAACCTAATCCCCACAGACTCACTGTCAGGTGAGGGCTTAGACTTTTGGAGTTTGGATTATTCCATTTGTGTAACAGTTGGAAATGCATTGGATTGTTTTGAATGTTGATATTAACAAGAGCAGGTTTTTCTGGTGTTTTTAGAG